>NC_080856.1:22260000-23460000 GCF_030435755.1 Ochotona princeps | reverse complement strand
CCGGCGTCTCGCTGGGATCTTCTGATTCCTTAGCTGCCATTTTTCCGTCTGTTGTTTAGGTTACCTGTGGTCAATAAGAGCAGGAAGTGTGAGCACGGAGGGGGGAGGGGAAGAGGTAGTGTGGTGGCATAGCAAGTTAAGACTCTGCCTGCAATGCTGGCTTCCCATATCTGTGCTAGTTCAAGTCCTGGCTTCTCTACTTCTTGCTCAGCTCCCTGCTAATGTGCATGGCAAAGCACTGGAAGATGGCCCAAGTGCTGCGGACCTGGAAGGACCTGCCGGCTCCTGGCTTCGACTTGTGCCAGTGCTTTCCTTGATGGGCCTTTGGGCATTGAATGAGTGCGGGGAAGATTCTCTTTCTCTGTACTCTGTCTTTCAAGTAAAAAAAAAAATCTTAAGTACAGTATAAATGTATTTTTTGAGAGACCACTCTCATGTAACTTATTATAGTTGTTTTTTATTTATTACTGACTTCTTAGTATGCCTCATTTATCAAACTTTATCATTAGAATGTATACACAGGAAATAAAAGTGTAAGAAGGCTTTGAGCATTCCCTAGGAGTCTTGGGACGTATCTCCCAAGGGTAGGATACTATACTTAAGGTTGTCGCTGTATGTTAGCTTGCTTTTTTTTCCCCCTTTCTTTTTCATAATTCTTTTTGGTGGTTTGTAAGATTCATTCCTTTTTTAAAGATGCATTTATTATTTGGAAGGCTGAGTTAGAGAGGCTGGTTCACTCCTCATATAGCCACAGTGGCTGGAGTTGGGCTGGTCGGGAAGCCAGGAACTTGTCTGGATCTTCTCTGTGGGTTCAGGAGCACAGGGACTTGGGCCATTGTCTGCTGTCTTCCCAGGCCCTCAGCAGGGCACGAGAGACTGTGACCGTGTGGGATTTTGGCGCTGCAGACAGTGACTTTGCCTGCTGTGTCACAGTGCTGGCCAGGACTGGGCAAGTCCAGAGCCAAGAACCAGGAACTTCATCCAGGTCTTCCATGTGGTTACTGGATCCCGAGGATTTGGGCCACCTCCTGCTGCCTTTTCAGGCGCATAAACAAAGAACAGAATCGGAAGTAGAGTAACCAGTTCCTGAACTGGTCACCCATATGGGATGTTCGCATCACATGTGCCGGCTTAACTCACTGTGCCACTACTCTGACCCCTTATAACAATTCTTGTGTTATTAGTAGTTGAAAAGTTAAATGTATATGAAACTGATGATCATAGCTAGAAATACCATCCTCATTCTAATTTTCCTCTGGCCCTCAGATACTGGATGATGAGGCAGCGCAGGAGTTAATGCCGGTGGTCGCTGGTGCTGTGTTCACACTGACTGCCCACCTCAGCCAAGCCGTCCGCACGGAACAGAAGCAGACGGTGGTCTCGAGCCCCGGAGAGGCCCACTATGCTTTCATGCTTCACAATGTCACCTCTCCTTTGGCAGAGAGCGCCCCAGTGGGCTTCGCTTCCATCGGGGATTCTTCACTTCACATCATTTTGAAAAAATTATTGGACTTCATTTTGAAAACAGGTTTTTTTTTTTTTTTTTTTTATCTCTAAATCCCAGCTTTGTGTTTTGACTTGCATTGTCCTAAACGGGTTGACTGTGTGTTTGCCTCTTTGTAGGTGGCGGCTTCCAGCGGGTGCGGACTCACTTGTACGGCTCTCTGCTCTATTACCTACAGATCGCCCAGAGGCCAGATGAACCCGACACTTTAGAAGCAGGTACAGCGAGCTTGATTCTTCATCGTCCTTCTTAGAGAAGGCTGCTGAAAATTTAAAAATGCTCACTTCTCATCTTGTGGCGAAGTACAGTATAATAAAGCAGTCGATGTCATTAAAGTGTGTCCTCTGAAGTGCAGGAAGAATATGTAGTTTTTAAGTGTTATGATAGTACATTATTATTGTTTGGCAGAAGAACCTTGCTATGCAAGTATTATTATGGCTTTATGTGTCTCTGTAACTTGCTCGCTCTAAGTTGCTCAGTCCTGCTGAGCAGTGTGCTGTGCGGAGTGTACAGTGTATTTCCTCCCTTGCACTGTGCTGCAGTACATATGTAATTGTGTTAGTCCAGTATGGACGTAAGATTTATTGAATCATTTTCCGTATTCATGAGCCTTTAAATTGTGTCTAATTTTTAACAGTCACAAAAGTGCTGGGTCGAACGTGGCTTTGTTTCTCAGGAGGATTCTCTGTAGTGGAGTTTGCTCATTTTATTTTAATAGATTATATCAAACGGCCTTCTAAACAGGCATTGCCAGTGTTGACTGTGTGATGGTGTCCCAAAAATGTTTTTGCAGTGGTGTGAAACTTTTTGATAAATCTAAAAATGGAATTTCTTAGTTATAAGGGGTAGACATTAGTCTTTGTTCTAAAGATTTATTTATTTTTATTGGAAAGGCAGATTTACAGAGAGAAGGAGGAGAGACAGAGAGAAACATCTTCTATCTGCTGGCTCACTCCCCAAGTGAGTGCAGTGGCTGGAGCTAAACCTAATCGAAGCCAAGAGCTTCTTCCAGGTCTCCCACACGGGTGCAGGGTCCCAAGGCTTTGGGCCGTACTCGACTGCTTTCCCAGGCCACAAAGCAGAGAGCTGGATGGGAAGTGGAGCAGCTGGGACACAACCCAGCACCCATTTGGGATACCGGGCGTGCAAGGCAAGAACTTAAAACTCCTAGGCTACCACACTGGGCCCGATAGCCATGTTTTAAATAATACTGATGAATGCTGGTCTCTAAAATATGGATAGCATTCAAAATTGAGAATAATAATCTGGAATGTTTTGTCTTCAGATGTGAAAAACTGTTGTTAATGTTCAGCATGCTATCATATAGGATTCCATGCCAGAGTTACTCTGTTTGTTAGGCAAATGCCAGAACCACCTTCTGGCAACTCGCTGCCTTCCTACTTAGGAGTGTGTGTCATTTTGTACACAGATTCCTAAAAATTATGGTAGTGTGAGGAATAGTTTAGTTCATACTATCCTTGCAGGTTGTCTGCTGTGCTGTAGTACCTTAGAAGGGAGAAATAGCCAAAAGATGAATTTATAGAAACGCATTACCCACTGAAATGAGGCAGAAGAATACTTTGAACACTAGGAGCAACAATAGAATCATTCTGAGAGGCTTTGAAGCAGGCAGGAGCTTCCTGTGGCAAGGTGATGGTGTGGGCTTTAGCATAGTGTTTTAAGAAGCTGCTCGAATGCCCGCACTCCCTCTGCCAGTGTTGGGTTGCAGTCCTGGCTGCTAACGCGCTCCCTGCTGGAAGCAGCCGGATCTGCCAGCACAAAGAGCCATGGATGGCACCCCAGTTTAGCTCAACTTGGTTTGGGCGGGCACTTGGAGAATGAGCCAGCAGGTTGAAGATCTCTGTTTTTCTAACTTTCAGCCAAATAGAAATAGGTACATAAAGTGTAAGGATATAGAGTGGAACTTCGCCGTTACGTTAATTTCCATTAACTTTTTTTTAACATTCATTTTGTTTAGAATAATCACTACTCAGCTGCTATGTGGAGCTATTAAAAATGCTTTCTTCATCAAGATGACAATTTGAGAACTGTGCTAATTAGGGCGGAAAGTCATGAAATTGGTTTCAAATACAGGTCACAGCTGTATTTAGCGTAGTTGAGGAACTTTCCTAAGATGTTTATGTAAATCACACCAAATATGTGCTCATGCCACTAGTTATCATTATGTGTTTATATTACCCTTGTCTGTGTGTGTGCTTGCTATATTTAATAAGTATTCCAACTAAGTAAATTAAAATGATAGTTTGTCCCCATTTGACCTAGTCCCTTATGGCTGTATTCTCAAGATCTTAGTAAAACAAATCAGATTAATCAATGGGATAAAGAGAGCATATTGACTCTTGTAGAGTCTCATAACTCGTTTTGATTTATTTAAGAAAATTGTTTTCTGATACTCTTGTATAGTGCCCACTGATGAGAAATGTGAAGATTGAGTTCTGAAAGGGTCCCGTGCCTGGCCCATGAGATAGCGGGCCTTGATACATTCAGTCATGCAAGGGTTTTTCTTATTGCTTCTGAGACATAATTGCTTGTTTTTTAGTGGAGTATGCTTTGTTTTAATTCTTCAGCTAAGAAAACCATGTGGGAAAGGCTGACAGCCCCAGAAGATGTGTTCAGTAAATTGCAGCGAGAGAATGTGGCCATCATAGAGAGCTACGGTGCTGCCCTGATGGAGGTGGTGTGTCGCGACGCCTGTGATGGCCACGAGATTGGCAGGGTAACGTCCGCCTTGGGGGGGTTTAGAATGTTCTGAGCTCTTCACTGAATCGGCTTTTGAAACGTGTTGCATTTTGAAAATTTACTTTCTATAACAGAATTTGCTCATTTAGGCCTTTTATTTATTCATGTGTCTTGCTCAATTCTGTTCAGAATGTTAATTCAGAACTTCATCTCAGAATAATCTTTTTTGCTAATTTTGAGGTTGACTAGGGTAAAAATACTGACGAAAACACCGCCTAAAAATGATCTTTGATTAACAGAATGCTGAATAAATTATCTTTACACCGAATATAGCTTTTTCTTGTCTAAATCTTTGTGAATGTAAACTTGCATTTACAGTTCCTTAAAATGTTGTGACATGCTCAAGATAGCGCTAAGAAGATAATTTTTCTCTCAGTGGAAGATTATTTAGCAGTAAATCATAGTTTTGAAGACTACAGAAATATGACTTTTTAAAAGATTGATTGATTTATTTAGTTTTGTGTTTGAGAGGCAGTGTGACAAAGAGCTCATTTATCCATTGGTTCACTGCCCAAATAGCTGCAGTGGCTGGAACTGGGTTAATATCTGAAACCGGGAGCCAACAGCTTCTTCCAGGTCTCCCACATGGATGCAGGAGCTAAGGACTTGGGCCATTGCTGCTTTCCCAGGCCATTAAACAGGGAGCTGGGTTGGTAGTGAAGCGAAACCCATGTGGATTCCTCGTACCTCGGGCTGAAGCTTAGCATGCTATACCACTGCACTAGCCCCTGGAAGTATGATTTATTTATTTTCATTTTATTGGAGAGACAGAGAGAAAGATGTTCCATCTGATGACTAACTCCCCAAACGGCCGCAATGGCTGGAGCTGAGCCAATGCAAAGCCAGGAGCCTGGAGCTTCTTCTGGGTCTCCCACACAGATGCAGGGTCCTAAGGCTTTGGGCCATCCTCCACTGCTATCCCAGGCCACAAGCAGGGAGCTGGATGGGAAGCGGGGCCCATATGGGATCCTGGCACATGCAAGGCAAGTACTTTAGCTGCTAGGCTACCATGCCTGGCCCTGGAAATAGGATTTTTTTTTTTAAAGATTTTATTATTATTGGAAAGCCGGATATACAGAGAGGAGGAGAGACAGACAGGAAGATCTTCCATCCGATGTTTCACTCCCCAAGTGAGCCGCAACGGGCCGGTGCGCGCCGATCCGAAGCCGGGAACCAGGAACGTCTTCCGGGTCTCCCACGCGGGTGCAGTGTCCCAAAGCTTTGGGCCGTCCTCGACTGCTTTCCCAGGCCACAAGCAGGGAGCTGGATGGGAAGTGGAGCTGCCGGGATTAGAACCGTCGCCCATATGGGATCCCGGGGCTTTCAAGGCGAGGACTTTAGCCGCTAGGCCACGCCGCTGGGCCCGGAAATAGGATTTTTAAAAACGAGGCAAACATGTAGTAGTCTTGGTTGAGTTTTTTAAAATCCTTAAATTATTTTTAGAAATTGAAGAAAAAACACTGGGAAGAGTAGACCTAAAAGTATGAAATCATTTTATTTGATAATGTCTTTATTAATATGCCTGTCTGGGTTTTCTGTAATGAGTGTGTGAAACTTCACAATTAGAAAAAAAAACAACTTTGTTAAACCTGTAAGCTGATGTCTAAATTCTTCTAAAATACAGTCAGTGTCATTATTTTAATATGTTACCAAAATATACTTTTATTTATTAATGGACCTAAATTCTGAACCTATACCTGTAATCTACAGCATATTTTAAACAACGAAGAAATTTTCTTACGAGCATTCCATTGTCTTGCAAAAGGTTCTAAAAGAATTTGTAGGTAAGCCAATTACTGTCATATACTGTTATACACTCTGCCTCGCTCTCCCCTCAGATGCTGGCCCTGGCCCTGCTGGATCGGATCGTCTCCGTGGATAAGCAGCAGCAGTGGCTTCTGTACCTCTCCAACAGTGGCTATCTGAAGGTCCTTGTGGACAGCCTGCTGGAAGATGACCGGACTTTGCAGAGTCTACTGACTCCGCAACCTCCCCTCCTAAAAGCCCTCTATACTTACGAATCCAAACTGGTATGACTTGGTGAACACCAGCTGCTTATTCTTCTTGGGGCTGCAGACATATTGAAGAGACTGAATGGCTCATACATTTTGATGATTGTCTTCTGTCGTACATGCTGTCCTGAGTTTTGCATGTGGGGCTCTGTGTAGGAAACATATTCACTGTGTGAAGAATAAATTTGAAGTCTGACAATAAAGACGCTTTGTTGACCAAAAAATATATTTTTAGTTAAAAAAAATAAATAAATTGAAGTGGTCCTGACAAAATTAGCTGGATAATGGGGGTGATCACTGGTGGTGGTGGTCTGACGCTTTGTGCTCCACGAGGCATCATGTGCTGTAAAATTCACTCTTCATTGGCTGCCTGTTAAATCCCAGTGTTCTGGCTCCTGTACTTTAGACGCTCCATTTCCAATACAGATAGGTTGGCTCCGACTCTGTTTACTTGCCTACAAATCTGTTTTAATATTTTGTTATTGAACTTAACATGAGTATCACAATACTCCTGGTTGAACTTAACATGAGTATCACAGTATGGGAGCACTTAACTCCCTTTTCTCTGTTCATTTGTTAACATGACAAGTTTTGAACTGAATACCCAGTAAATGCCACACATGGCTTTGGGTACTACAGACATATAAGCATCTCTGGCCACATGATAATGACTAATTATTTTAGTTGCATGTTTATTTCATGCATGGCCCAATATGTCGGCAGTTTAGATATGTTGTAGTGAGTGCTTATAAAATCCTGACAAAGGCAGTATATTGTTCCCTTGTAGCTAGCTAGCTCCGAGTTTGTTTTCGTTGGTGATTGAAGGTGAGAAAAGTGCCGTGAGAAAGTCTCATTTCTGTAGGGGTCCTTTCCCGTGATTTCCACACTGTTGATTTTTCCGTCTATGACTTTGTAGGCATTTCTCACAAGAGTCGCTAAGATACAGCAAGGCGCCTTAGAGCTGTTGAGGTCCGGAGTGATTGTGCGGCTAGCACAATGCCAAGTCTATGACATGCGCCCAGAAATGGATGCGCAGGGGTAAGTGTTCACATAGGCCAGTTTGGTTCTAGTCCCGTGAAAGGGTTGTCAAGGAAATACCAAGTGTCATTTCCCCACTGGTATATGATAGTCTCTCACTTGACTCTCTTGTGTGTTTGGCTATACGTCTCTATGCTGTCCTAATGGGAGTTTGCTAGTAAGAGCAAAGAAAATAAATAAGGCCTAATGCTTTCCATTTCAGAATACTGTTAAACTTTAGAATATGGGAGAGAATTTTGTTGCTAGAAGTGTTTCTTCCCAGTCTTATTCTCTTATTCAGTAGAAATATTTGTTTTCTGTTACAATGGTCTTTTATAGTGCTATGTGAAATTATAATATGTTACACATTTCCTATTCCTGGTGATTTGGATAAAATTTCAAGGTCTGTGATTTTTCCCCCCCTTTGGACATTTTACTTACTGCTCGTTAAATTCGAAAGCTTCATTTGAAATTGTTTTTAACTGTCAGCAATTTCTCAGTTCAGTTTTAATACAAAAGCTTTGATTTGAAGTATTTTCTTTTTTGTCGGCATGGCTGCAGCATTGTTAAGCAGTAGGCATGCCTTCCTAGCAGTAAATAATAGTTAGTTTCAGTTTGATAATTGCTCACAAAGGGTCCATTGCCTAACTGATTTTCTGAGTTTTTCAAGCTGAACCACAGAATTATTTTAACTCTAGCAGAAAAACCAGTTTTGGCGTTTGTTTTCCTAAGGCTTTTAGCAGGGGGGTTATTTTCACTTTAGGCAAAGAAGGTGAGTTACATACCCTTTACTTCATGACAAATTGTCATCACTGCCTGTGCCAAGCCTTCCTTTTGCTTCTGTTCCGTGTGCATTCTCTCTCAACAGGCAGCCCTTTTCTGGGTAATTATTTATTTAAATATGGGCATTTGTGATAATGAATACTTTGTTATTATAGCATTTCAAGACCTAATATTTTTTTAAAGATTTATTTATTTTTATTATAAAGTCAGATATACACAGAGGAGGAGAGACAGAGAGGAAGATCTTCTGTCTGATGATTCACTCCCCAAGTGAATGCAACGGCCAGTGCTGTGCCAATCCAAAGCCAGGAGCCAGGAACCTCCTCCAGGTCTTCCACACGGGTGCAGGGTCCCAAAGCCTTGGGCTGTCCTCGACTGCTTTCCCAGGCCACAAGCAGGGAGCTGGATGGGAAGTGGAGCTGCCGGGATTAGAACCAGCGCCCGTATGAAATCCTGGCGCATTTAAGGCGAGAACTTTAGCTGCTAGGCCACGCCGCTGGGCCCTTGACCTAATCTTAAAGGTTAAATTATGGAGCTGGCTCCAGGGTGCAGCTGTTGAGTCCTCCCTCTGTGATCCTTGCCTCCCGTAGGAGTGCCGATTTGAGCCTGTTCAGCTTCTGATCTGGCTGCCTGCTAATGTGCCTGGGAGAACAGTGGCAGATGGGCCAAAGGAAGACCCAGAGTTCCTGGCTCCTGGCTGCAGCCTGGCTCAGCCCCATGCAGTGCCACCGTCCTTTCAAATCAAGAAGTCATTCCTTAAGGAATGATTGTCATTTTATAGCTTGTTTTATTTTCTTTAGTGGACAGAGCATGTTTGTTTTTGGCTTAGGTAATAGGGAAGCAAATCTGGGCAAAGTAGCTTGGTTTTGTCTTTTTCTTATAGTCTGTATGGCCCAGTGGAACATTTAGAGAGAATTAAACCTTTAGAAAGTTTTAAACTTTGTCATCAAATTACACAAGTTTTTCTTTTAAGGTTTTTCCAGATTCATGCTGTCTTTACTAAGATATAAGTTTACACTGTGTGTATAAATTTAAGATATAAGTTTGCATTGTGTATGCACATTTAATTTATATAAATTTATTTGAAAGAGGGAAAGAGAAGTCATCTACCTGCTGGTTCGCTCCCCCAATGCCTGAACCAGTCAGGAAGCTGGAACCCAGCTGGGTGACAGAGACCCACCCACAGAAGCCGGCATTTGCCTCCTTCCAGGGTCCACGTGAGCAGGAAACTGGAGTCAGGAGGAAGACTCGAACTTGAATCCAGGAACTCCCATATGTCACAAGGGCATTCCACAAGATGGCTTTAAGTGTTGTGCTAAGTGCCTGCCTTCACTAAATGGGGTGTTTTATTTAATCTGCTTTTACCCACAGCAGAGTAATGAGTAGATTCATATCTCAGTGAGCTGGCTGTGAGTCATTTGATGTGGAACGGTCGTGGTTAACAGTATACCTCAAAAAAACAAAAAAGAAAACAGTATACCTCAAGGGCAGGGCTTGCCATGCAGTGGCATGAGCTGCTGATTGGGTTGCCGTATCCCACATGGGAATGTCTAGGATCAACCCTGTCCTCCTGATTCCAGCTTCCTGCTAACGGGCATCCAGGGAGGCAGCAGGTGTAACTCAGGATCTCTCCACCGACAGGGGAGACCCCCTTGGAGTCTTGGGGGTCCTGGCTGCAGCCTAACCTGGGCCTTGCTGTTACGGGCAGTTGGGGATTAGGGAGAATGAACCAGTGAACTGAAGAGCAAACTCTCTCAAAGTCCCTGGCTTTTAAGAGAATATACCTTAACCCTTGGAATGTTGCTCTCTCCTCATGTGGTTGGGATGAATCCAGGGTGTTTGGCATGCGGGACCGGCCGGTATTCATCCCCACACCAGTGGATCGCTACCGTCAGATTCTCCTTCCTGCTCTGCGGCTCTGCCAGGTGATCCTCACGTCCAGCATGGCCCAGCACTTGCAAGCAGCAGGGCAGGTAAGAGAACTTCTTTTCTCAGGAGTTGTACACTACAAAATCCTCATTTTACAAACACAGAAGAAATTGAACATGTAGAAAGCTGACGTGAGTAGAATTTAATCTTACTCTTTGTAGCAGATGTAGGTCTAAGGGGCCAGTGTGGTAACATAGCCAGCTGATCCCTGTCTGCAGTGCCAGCATTTCATATGAGCACCAGCTTGTATCCTGCTAAGGGCAGCCCAAGTCCTTCGGATCCTGAAGAAGCTCTGAGCTCACAGCCTCGGATCGGCTCAGCTCCGGCCATTGCAGCCATTTGAGGAGTGAACCGGTGGATGAAAGATTGATCTCTGTCTCTCCTTCTGTTTCTGTGAAATCAGCCTTTCAAATACAAATCAATCCTCAAAATACGTTGAGATAGGAAACAAGGCCCCCAGTAGGCACTGTGCCAGTGCAGGTAAAGCTGCCTGCTCCTGTAGTGGAGTGCCAGTTTGAGTCCCCATTGCTTTGCTTCTGAAGCGGCTCGCCCCTAAGGCCCCTAGGCCCTGTTGCAACATGGAGTTCCTGGCTCCTGGCTCATTTTGCTTCTCTCTGCCACTCTGTTTCATATGGATATGTGAATAATTAAACCTTTAAAAACAAATAAGAAAACAGACTTTATCTTTAGTCTGTGTTGAATAAACACTTTTAATTAACCAGTAGAATCCTAAAATGGAGAGCAAGTGATTAAAATTTACTCTTTTAAAATGAAAGTGGTTATAGTGAGAATGAGCTCTCTTTTAAGAGGTAATTAAATCAGGTTTATTTGGAGGAGTATATTGTGTTTTGCAGAAAGTACAGAACATAGATAATAAGGCCACACTTAGAGAATGATGACTTGAACCAAGTGAATTCTCTATCAGATTTCTTTTCCTTTAAACACCAGAAATCATTGCATTTCAGTGAAACCATCATATTATTTGTTTGAATAAATTAATGCAGTAGTGACCAGCAGTAGGGGTTGAGCCTCTCCCTGCGTTGGCGTCCCATATGGCTACCATTGTGGCTTTTTGGGACGTGAACTGGCAGATGGGCCACATCTCTCTCTCTAGCTCTCTGTCTCTCCATCTCCATAAGTCTGCTTTTGCAATAAAAATAAAACTGAAAAAAAAGTTAGTACAGTCTGTAATTTATCCTTGCAGTGATTAATTAGGCTCATTTGCATGTATGCGCAGTCTCAGGAACTACGTCCTAACATGCTCTGGTTTCTGGACATTTTGTCTGCTTCTCCTGCTGTCAGGCTGAGCCTTCTCTTGTCAACGCAGATGTTGCTGTTTAAGTTTTCATTTATTTACTTTTTAAAAGCAGAGCAGAGTTATATAGAGAGAAACAAGCAGAGTGATGCCTTCCCTCGGCAGGTTCACTCCCCACACAGCTGCAACAGCTAGGACTGGACCAAGCCAAAGAGAGAGAGCTGAAGTGGAAGTGGAGCAGTAGGGGTTTGAAGCCTATGGAATGCCAGTACTGACATATGTGGCTTAATCTGCAGTGCTGCAGTGTCAACCCCAGGAAGCTTCTTTTTTAAAACATATACAGGTCACTGAATTTCATGTCTAGCAGTTGTGGGGGAGCCCAGGCACCTGTGTTAAAATACAGAAAAGCACATAGTGCCTGAGTGTTGCAGGTGCTTGCATGGCTTATTTTTTATAGTCTTTGCGTTGAGATAATTCTGTAGTTGAGATAATTCTGCAGTTGAGATAATTGCAAGTCCTCTGTGATGGTGATAGGGGACGGTTTGGAGGTCAGGATTTTATCTCCTTGGTTTACCAGGAGAGTTGGAACCTTTTATGCTATTGTCTTTGTGTCAGGGAGTCAGCTCTGTAGTCATTTCATGTCTTCTTCTTTTACGTTCTTGTACCGAAGGGTCCTACACTGGTTTTATCGTTGCAACGTCTATTATTTGTTGAAACTTCTCTACAGTAGCCTTTACATGCTTGATGTGTCAATCTTTATCTTTCTTGTGAAGCTTAGTTTAATATTTGCTTCCTGAAAAAATAAACCTAAGTATAGAAAACAGTCTTTCTTTTCCCCGTTACCTTGGATTACATGCGTCAATATTACTGGAATAAATCGTGCATGTGACGATTTGCTGCTCTGGCTCCTCCACTCCATTTCTGCTTTTCCCTCGGCCTAGGTGTTGCAGTTCCTCATTGCGCACTCCGACACCATCCAGGCCATTCTGCGCTGTCAGGAGATGAGCGCGGGGTCCCTGCAGGAGCTGGCTCTGCTGACGGGGATCATCAGCAAAGCTGCGCTTCCCGGTGAGTCGACTCTGCAGTTCACCTACTGCTACTGACACGGACGTGACAGGGTCAAGTTCTGTTGCTCTGCACCTGTTCAAGGATGTTTCAAGGATGGGAAAGCTAAGGATCTATCAGTATAAAAAACTTTTGAAATCTGCGTGTAGTTTCTTTATAGTGCATTTTCCACAAGGCTCTTGAACACTTAGCAGATTTGACTTACTTGAAATAGATACTGCTGGGCCCTGTGCGGTGGCCTAGCGGCTAAAGTCCTCGACTTGAACGTGCCAGGGTCCCATATGGGCACCGGTTCTAATCCCAGCAGCTCCACTTCCCATCCAGCTCCATGCCTGTGGCCTGGGAAAGCAGTCGAGGACGGCCCAATGCTTTGGGACCCTGCACCCGCGTGGGAGACCTGGAGGAGGTTCCTGGTTCCCGGCTTCGGATCGGCGTGCACCGGGATCTTCCTCTCTGTATATCTGACTTTGTAATAAAATAAATAAATCTTTAAAAAAAAAAAAAAAGAAATACGTACTGCTAACAGCATTGGAGCAGTGAGTTTACATTCACAAAAAATGACACCTGCTCATTATAAAAGCTCAGAGATGATAAAGTCATGCTACCTAGCAGTAAGTATATGTAAGCATTTGGTCAGGAGCTTTCCAGACATTTCCCTGTGCATGTTTGTACATAATAGAGCTACAGAGACACGGGATGTGACTTATGACAATGGAATTGCCTTTTACATGCTGTTTTTAAAAACAAGTATTTCATGTTACTTGAAACTAACGAATTTTCAAAAGCTTAGAAATAGGGAGGACTGCTGGGTTGTATACAGCTTTCTTCACTGTGAGAGCGCAGGGTACAAAAATCACTATCAATAAGAAACAAAGATTTGGGGAAAAGAAAGATTATGAACAATTATTTGTATGTTTTGGATCTTTTCCCTATTATAATTTGTTTACCTTGTAGAATCATTTAATTGCCTCATGTGAAAGACGAAGTGATAGTTTTTGTGTGTTTATTGTTTGTTTAAGATTTATTTATTCGGGCCCGGCATGGTAGCCTAATGGCTGAGGTCCTCACCTTGAATGTGCCGGGTTCCCTTACGGGCGCCGGTTCTAACCCCAGTGGCCCCATGTCCCATCCAGCTCCCTGCTTGTAGCCTAGGAAAGTAGTCAAGGATGGCCCAAAGCCTTGGACCCTGCACCCATGTGGGAGACCTGGGAGAGGCTCCTGGCTTGCTTGTCTCAGCTCTGGCTGTCGCAGCCACTTGTTGGGTAGTAAATCAGCAGATGAAAGATCTTCCTCTCTGTCTCTCTTCCTCTCTGTGTATCTGACTTTCAACAAAAATAAATAAATCTTTAAAAAAAAAAAGATTTATTTATTCATTTGAAAGGCAGTTACAGAAAAAAAAAAGAGAGCAAAAGAGATATCTCCCTAAATGTCCATAGTGGCCAGAGCTGAGTTCATATGAAAGCAAGAGCCAGGAGATGCGTCAGAGTGTCCCACTTAGCAGGGAGCTGCATTGGAAGTAGAGCAGCTGGTACTTGAGTCAGTGTTTAAAGATTTATTTATTTACTTAAAAGTTAGAACTGCAGAAAGAGAGGGAGAAACTGAAACAGATCTTCCATTTTTTGATTCACTTCCAAAATGGATGCCATGGCTGAGACCGAACCAGGCCAGTCAGGAACCTAGAGCTCTGTCCTGGCCTTCCACAGAGCTGACGAGCCCATACGCTCAGCCTCTCTTCCTCTGCCCTCCTGGGCACATTCAGGGAGCTGGATCAGAAGTGGAGCAGCTGGAACTCGAACTTGCAGTTACACGGGATGCTGGCATTACATTTAGTGCTTTGATTTGCTCAGCTACAGTACTAGCTAGCCCATTGTTTCATATTTTTAAAGACATGGAAAAGAAAGTAATTTACAGTCAAATTTAGCAAGTTTTAAATTTTCATAGCAATAAATTAAAGATTTTTCTTGTAAACTTTAAAAACTTCCTTTTGGAAGCAGTTCTGTTTAGATCTGAAGTTTCATCCAAGTGTGCATTTGCTGGTGTTAGTACATAAAAGGTACTGATAGTCTGTGAGTTCGTGCTTCTCGGAGTGATTTCATGGAATCTCTGTTCAGGCACATAAGGACCTTAAAATATCAAATCTTCACTTTCTAGTTTTGAACGCCTTTGTTATAAAACCATTTTAAAACATTCAAATTTTATAGGTATTTTAAGTGAGCTTGACGTTGACGTCAATGAAGGCTCGCTAATGGAGCTCCAGGGACACATTGGAAGATTCCAGGTAATAAATTTTTCCATTTTTAAATCGCACGTGTAAGACATGTTGCAGAACATAGCAGCCCGTGACTCGTCCACTCCATTCTGCTCTCTAGATTTGGGCATCCTCTCTCGGCTGCTGTAATTCTTCCCTGTCGAAATTACACACTTAACAGCTACTACTCTGACTTTGCAAATTGTCTTTTGATTTTGTGTAGAGGAGAATTCATAGCTCTTTAATGCCTTTCTTCCACTGTAAAGTATTTACCTTTTCCACTCCCCTCCTTGAAACCAAAAACCACATGTACTGGCTTTTTTAGTCTTTTGACTGTTTTCCTTGGTTGGCTGAACTGGAAGCAAGATGTCAGATGTTTTATGGTGATTCGGTTCTGCCGAGTTTGTGTTTTAGATATCCCTCAGGAAAGAGGGGTCATTGATTTTAAACATTCAGCTGGAAGGCAACAAACGTCTTTTTCTGTCTTAGCGCCAGTGTTTGGGACTCCTGAGTCGCTTTGGTGGTTCCGACAGACTGCGTCAGTTCAAATTTCAAGATGATAATGTGGAGGGAGATAGAGTGAGCAAGAAAGATGAGATTGAGCTGGCTATGCAGCAGGTAAGCAGGGTGAGAACTGTGGAAGTCTGTAAGGCCCCTGAGTTAGGTGGAAAGTTGGTACCGGTTACAGGTACGAGTATTTTTACAAAATGATTCTTAACTGTGTCCTCTTTGAAATCTAGATGTCTCTGTCTCGTGGGTGATTTTGTGGCTAAGATTCTAACTCCTGCTCTTCTGTCGTTGTAGATTTGTGCCAACGTCATGGAATATTGCCAGTCGCTCATGTTGCAGAGTTCGCCCACCTTGCAGCATGCTGTGTGTCTCTTCACCCCCAGCCTTTCGGAAACGGTTAACAGGGACGGGTCCCGGCAAGGTGAGCCGAGCTTTCATCGCCGGGGTCCGAGAGGGCAAGTTGAAAGTGGCTTTTAAAAGAAACTCTACATTTGGCAAACAGACTAAGTCATCACTTGGGGTGCCCATCTCATGTGTCATTGAGTACTTGACACTGAGGTTTTTTTTTTGGTCCATGTGTGTGTCTCGCTCTCTGCCTTTCCAATAAAAATGGAGGGGAAAGAAAATATAAGAGGAAATAGTGCCAGACCTCTGTGTAAGAAAGCTCAAAAAAAATAAGAAACTTGAGATTTCCTGAGGATAAATGTGGAAGAGCTATGGGGAGAGAACAGTCTTAAATAGTACTTGAGATTCCAAGGGAAGCCTCCAGAACCAGAGAGTGTGCTCACTGGGTGAAAATAGGAAAATACAAGATCAATCTGTATGTTGCATCATGCTAAACTGAATTTATTGTCTAGATTGGGTATGGCAACTGCAAATGTGATCCAGTTGGAAAGATTTGGAATGTGAGGGCCAAGTCATGGGCTGGTTAAAGTTGTTACCCTCAGTTTCTTGGTCATGGTGATAGAATGGACTTATGCTGATTTCAGGAAGCCTCAGGTCGATTTCTTTCTTTTTTCGTTCTCCCCCCCCCCCACACTCTTTTTAAGGTTTACTTATTTTTATTGGAAAGGCAGATTTTACAGGGAGAAGGAGAGACAGAAAGATCTTACACCTGCTGCGTAGCTCCCCAAATGGCCACACAGTTGGAGCTGAGCTCATCCAAAGCAATGAACTCCCATTTGGACTCAGAGTCCCAAGGCGTTAGACCATCCCTTGCTGCCTTCCCAGGCCATGAGCAAGGAGCTGGATGGGAAGTAGAGCAGCTGGGACACGGCACCCATATGGGATGGTGATACTTGCAGCGAAGAATTAGCCAATTGACCCATCATTCTGTGCCTCCAGGTGGGATTTCTTTCTTTCAAAAAACAAGCAGCTAAAAGTCACTGTGGTACTCATGTGGCAGACCCAGATGGAGTTCCATGCCCCTGGCTTCGGCCTTGGCTTGACCCAGCCCTGGTTGTTGGAGGTATTTGAAAGATGGAGGAAAAAAAAGTGGATTCATCTAAGAAGAGCTATTGATGAGACAGTTTTTCAGTTGTGATCAGGAAGCCCAAACGTGGGTTCGCGTATGTGTTTTGGGAGGGAGGAAGAGAGGACATGGACGTGAAGATTTGTAACTGAGCTCTCAAGGGGTCCTCACCTGACGGAGAGGATAGCCTGTCCGCGTCCACACTGAAAAGTATGGTCAAGGTCAGTGCCTGGCCACACTGACTTTTAGCTGCTTGTTCTTTGAACTATCAGTGGTATTTAAAGGGAATCTTGGGTTGGTTTTAATAATAGTGTACAAGCCCTGCATTCCAGAGCTCTTCTCGTTTTACAACAGGTCTTTTCAAAGTCATGCAAGCTTCTTGTAAGTGGAATGTTGCTTTGTGTTTTCAACTCCATTAGATTCGCAAGCTGCTGTGGTTCCCTACTGGCGCCTGCCCGGTTTGGGCATTATCCTCTACCTGCTGAAACAGAGCGCTAATGATTTCTTCAGCTATTATGACAGTCATCGACGAAGTGTCAACAAGCTCCAGAATGTAGAGCAGCTTCCCCCAGATGAGATCAAAGAGGTATGAATCTTAATGAGCTTTGGGGACGTGGGCAGTCACTGCCTTTTTCCTGTGAGGGCCAGGGTACGGGTCTAACTTGGGGGGAAAGAAAGATGCTGTGTGTCATCAGAGTAGCACTCTGGTAAGCACAGCATGTCTTGAACAAAAACAGCGAAGCAGCACCTGCTCAGGAAAATAGATGGCCAGCTTGGATGATTTATGCTCTAAAATATGTGCTGGGAAACTAGGATTCCTGTTGGCAGTATGTTTGTTTGCTTTCAGTAGAATGTAGTTAGGCATCTATGCATCCCCCCATCTCAGTGTCCATTTAGTGTTATTTATTCATTCATTTAGTTACTTACTTAGTTGTGAGTAAGTTAGCCTGTCAGACCCGACTGCCATCTCTGTCTGAGAGCTGCAGCCACGGCCGCGAGGGCTCACCTCCTTTGCCATTGTTTTTAATTTACATAAATGCATAGAGTTTATTTTTTATTATTATTATTTTAAAATTTATTTATTTATTTTTATTACAAAGTCAGATGTACAGAGAGGAGAGACAGAGAGGAAGATCTTCCGTCCGATGATTCACTCCCCAAGTGGCCGCAACGGGCCGGTGCTGTGCCGATCCGATGCCGGGAACCAGGAACCTCTTCCAGGTCTCCCACGCGGGTGCAGGGTCCCAAAGCTTTGGGCCGTCCTCGACTGCTTTCCCAGGCCACAAGCAGGGAGCTGGATGGGAAGTGGAGCTGCCGGGACAGGAACCGGTGCCCATATGGGATCCCAGTGTGTTCAAGGCGAGGACTTTAGCCGCTAGGCCATGCCGCCGGGTCCGTCCTTTGCCATTTGGGAGAGCTGAGCTATAAGGTGTCCCTTGGTCAAGTTCCTGAAACTTTTTGGTGTCCCATGGCAACCTGGATGTTGAGCCAGTTTGCCAGTCCTGATTCCTTTCAAATTTTCTAACAGATTTCATATTGCTCTTCTCAGTGGCCAATTCCTACCACCTCTTGCTGCTCTTCTGATAATTACGGGGCACAGCTGTTGAGTGTGTGCAGTCCAGGTCCTGAGCTATGTGTCCTAATACAGGGGACAGGCACTGATGTTACTCCCATTTGTCAGTCAGGGAAACAGCACAGAATCTTGAATAGCTTGTCCAAAGACACATGGCTAGTGGGAACCTGCAGCTTAGAGGCGGTGCCTGTCCTTGCAAGAACTGTGCTCGTCACCCATGGTTTCTGTCCAGCTCAGGAGACGTGCAACTAAACCATTCATGGCCCTTCCACTCCATGTGTGTCAGGGCAAGGGTAAGCAGGCAGGCTTCGGTTGGTGAGGTTTTTGTCTAGATGTGTGTATCTTCTTCACAAGTACCTGACAGTGCTTACAGAAATGCTGCATGATCTTGTCACACCTTCTGTTTGGTTTTGTATTGTTTAAGCATGACAGGAAATTCTAGCTGGACGGGCCCATCAGCAGGCAGGGACACGCTTTTCTGAAAGGCAGCAAATGGAGTCATTGATGAATTTGACTTTCTTTGGCTCTTCCTCCGTTACATTTTTAGAATTAACTGGCACATAAGGAGTCTTCAGAAAGTTCATGGACAAATTTTTTTGTACCAAAACCAACTTATCTTTTTATTCTATTTTTCTGTAACTTTTTGAAGTATGCTGTTGTTTCCAATGCCATGACAGTGTGGCACAGGGTGGTATTTTAGTACCTGTTCTGTAATGTGTGATGATCAAAGCAGGCTCCTTGGCATGCCCATCACTTTAGACATTTATCATTTCTGGACTTGGGAGCTTGCACTATGAACTGTTTGAAGTGTATGTTAAATGTAGTCGAGCACCATTGCCCTATGTGTGCTGTAGAACATTACAAGTGGCAAGGCATTCTCTTGGGAGCGACACTGCCTTTAAACCCTACTTGGCCCTTGATGTACCATTGTGATGTCCAGGGGAAAAAGGGCAACCTAGAAGTCCACCTGCTTCCTTAAGCTCGTCTGATTCTGGGTAACAATCCGGAAGGCTTGATGGTGGGAGAGACAAGGCAGTCTTGAGGCGTATGCGGCAGGTTCACATGTCCCGCCCCGGGAAGGCTGCAGTGCAGACGGGCAACAAAGCTGTGATGCGTGGGGCCCGCCGGGGGCATCTGGAAGACAGCCCGGCTCTCCTGTCTGGAGAATGTGGACTTTGTGTTCACCTGCGAGAACCTTGCTGGGACCAGGCACGTGGTTGTGGCCCGTGAGGTGCCGGCTGCAGCCTGTGTTGTGCCATTCCCCCGTGAGGTCACCGTGCCAAATCAGAACATTGATCCAGAGCGTGGGAGAACTTCCTTTCCCCAGGCTTCGGGCATCACCACTAAAATATCCGGGGACACCCTTGCAATCCTGAGCAATGTGCAGCTGACGAAGTGGAGGCCAGCCGCGCCACACTGCTGGATGTGCTGGACAGCTCTCTCTCCTTGGGCTAATCGTCCGGCAGCTGTCAACCTAGAGCCTGGAAGTGCTGGACGAGTGCCAGGCCTCATCCAGAATGGCACTCTGGCTTTCTGGAGAGTGTCTAATGTCGCTAGTGTTTGTGGGTGACTAAACTCCTGTTGCTTTCAGTCCCCCATTCTGTCATCAGTGGGTACAAGTGGGTCCTGGCTTTGTCTGTGCAGATTGAGTGGACCTTCCTGCACGCTGGAAAGGTCAGAGCCAAGGTTGAGGCCAAAGGAGAGTGGGAGGAGTCAGATGAGGATATGGGATTCGATCTCTAACTAATTGCCAAGAAGTAACAAACTGACCAGTTTTATATGCACGCCTGGACCACATCACCCCTCTACTCTCCCAGTGCTGGATTCTGCCAAGTCAATTTCCAGATTGCGTATTTGTGGTGTTTGCCTTTCTGTGCGTTTTCCAACCTAGTGACTCAGTTTGGAAATGACAGGCTTTCCTTTTTGAAGGCCAAGTGGTATTCCATCTGTGCGGGAGGGTGTGCGTGCGCGTTTCTTTGTCTTGGCGATTGGGGATACTGCTGCAATCAGTGTGAGAGTGCAGCCACTTTGTTGACATATGGATTCCCTGTCCTTTGTATATGTACTCGTTACTGTCATTTAGTAACTATCTTCAATCAGGTTATAAACTGGTTTGCAAGGATGTGTGAATGTTGTTACATTTGCCGTAGCTACCTGCTTATGGTAGATTTTCATTACATTTACTTCTTACACTTTACGTCATCCTCCTAGTTGTGTCAGTCTGTGATGCCTGCTGGTGTTGACAAAATCTCCACGGCCCAGAAGTATGTTCTAGCAAGACGGCGTTTGGTGCAGCTGATCAACAATCGAGCTAAGCTGCTTTCGCTTTGCTCTTGTATCCTTTATGATCTTTCTGTGTGGGAACTATTTTTTTTTTCTTTTAAGATGTATTTGTTTATATTGGAAAGGTAGTTTTACAGTGAAAAGGAAAGACAGAGAGAGAGAGCTCTTCCATCTGCTGTTTGACTTCCCAGTTGACCACAGCAGCTAGGACTTAGCTGATTCAAAGCCAGGAGTGTGGGCTGCCCACGCCGGTGCCGGGTCCCAAGGCTTTGGGCCGTCCTCCACTGCCCTCCCTGGCCACAAGCAGGGAGCTGGATGGGAAGTGGAGCCCATATGGGATCCTAGTGCTTGTAAGGGGAGAATTGGCCAATTGACCCGTCACACTGGCCCCAGAGCAATTTTCTTATTCTTGCATTATTTGGGTGTCCAAACCAGATGGACATAGTAACTTATTTTTTCCAAGAATGTGGTTAAAAATGTTTTCAAGTCACTTTTGTTTCTTTGTCTCTTACAGACGGGTAGCAGTGCTGAAAATAGCTGCAAGTGCTTTCTGTCTAGGAGCTGAGGACGGGGCTCAGTTCCTCGCCCGTAGCTTGGCACGGCCTGCTGTTTCCTCTGGAGACATCTTCACAGGAACCTCACCCTGCTAGACTGAACTTGTGGTTATTTCATTAACGAGTACATTCTCCTTTCCTCTCCTGAGAAATTAATGTGTAAAAACATAGGCCATGCAGTTTTCTTTAACCTGAGCTCCCACCTGCAGTTATCATAGAGACCTGCCTGTTTGTCCTTTGGCGCCACCTGGAGTATTACTTGTTACATTGCACACCAACAGATTCCCACGATTCCTTATTTGCCTCCAGAACCTTATTTAAAAACAGACGACTTCAAGGTAAACAATTCTGTGTTTGTGAAACACAAAATGCCTTTGGATTTTAGTATCTTGAAGAGCTAGTTACATTTTTATTTACTTTTTATCTCTACGGGTGACTAAGAGTGATCATTGAGAACTACTTTATTACTAGATACAGCTGTTTGTTCTGTAGTATACTTCTGTTCATGGGAAGTTGGACTGAGCATAAGAATATTCTAAGAGCCTGCTCATCAGCTGTTCCTTGGCTTCCAGGAGCTCGGGGCTAATCCAACTCCCGAATCCCCTTACAACAAATAGTCTTCCAGCAGAATGGCGTGGGTCAGCACCCGGGCAGTGAGGCTGAATCTGTGTCAGGGACAGTCCTTGGTTGCATCCCTTGCTGAGAGTTGGAAACAGGAGTTTGCAGTCTTGACTTGTGGGATTGCATTGTTAGCAGGTTCTCCCACTGTGTAGTGTAGAAGAGAATATTTCAAAAAGTTCCTAGAAAGTGGTCTTAAAAGAGCAGCTAATTCATCGTGTATATTTTCCATGAAAGTTTTAAAGAAGACCCACTGCGTACGCACTTGCCAAACTTGTTTGTGACTTTTATCTCTATAGATGCCTTCTCGGAAACAAATCTAGATTTTAGAAGTGGGCTGACAGTAGTAAGCCAACATGATATAGACCAGGTAAGATTTGATTCTTGTCTCTCTCTCTCTCTCTCTCTCTCTCTCTCTCTCTTTTTTTTCCCTTGAAGTCAGAAGGAAGCCTGGCCTAGGAGCAGTAGTAAAGTTGTGAGTTTCTGGAATGTGTGCAGGGACCTGACCTGAATGCTAGCTTGGACATTAATAGCCGAGTGACTAATGGAAGCCTCTATTTCTTCCTTAGAAGTGGGGATGATGACCTCAGAGCCTGGACAGGATTAAATGGGACTTCCTACGTGAGGCTCCAGTGTAGCGCCTGGAGTGTGCCAAGTGTTTGTAACTGGGAGATGTTCTCCTCTGGAACCCCCTTGATTAGCACAAATCAAGTTTCAGTCACAAGATGTCATTCAGCACTTCATTTTTCAGGAAATAATGTGATGGTGTGTTTGAGAGTAGCCGTTAGGAATTCCACCTGTGAGCACTGCGTCTGATAACACACATCGTTGTACATCGAACAACTGGACTGGAAAAACATGAAGTGCATTCCAAAAACATTACAGACAAAAATCCTATAGTAAACTAATGGCAAAGTCGTATTCCAAAAAGTAATAATAAAATAAACAGAGAAGTTAGTAGGGAAAAGTGAATTCCAGCTAGAGCTCTACTAGGCATGGGACTATCCGGAGTCATGATTTGATGTGGTCTCTGCCACTTCCTGCCCTGCTCTGCTGTTGGTGCCTAGACTACCCTCAGTTAGATGCCACATCCTAACCCCCGAAGCCACACCATCATCCTAGCCCTGAGTGCTCTTTGGACTTGATGCCTTCCTAAAAGGAAAATTCATTTTGGAGTAGACGTGTTTCGGGAAGCTAGTGTTGGGTTTAGCCATGCGCCGGATGTGTCAAAGAATAGATCATTCGAAAGATGTGTAATATGCTTGTGTTAAATGAATGACTTGTTCCATTTACACTGGTCTGTTATAAAGTTCTTTTAGAATGCAGGATTTATTTGTTTTATTAATCCTGCATTCTAAATCTCTGTACCATAATTTTAATGCAAAGCTAAGGGCGAAAGGGTCCTTTTAATTTGTTACCTTTTTTTTTTTTTTTTTTTTTAGCATTTTAACATCAAAGTACGTATACTAGAATATACTGAATTCTAAGTCTAAAGTGTGAGTCCGGTTAAATCACCTCTTCTGCCTCACCCATTTGTAAAAATTTATTCGTGACTGTCCAGCTTTGCCTTTGGAGGCAAATTTTCCTTAGCAAGACTTTAGATATCTTCAAATATGGATAAGCTGTGACATAAGTCCCACCAAGTCACAGTTTACCATACAAATTATGTACTCAGCATCTCAGTCCTTGGCAATGCATGAACAAAATTATGCAGAAAACTAGTTCATTCCTGCATCAGTGCCGTCGCCCAGCCATTGACACTGAGGCCAACTCCCGAGGTAGGCCGAGTCTCAGAAACCAGCAGTCGGTTTCAACTCCTAGAACAAATCATTTACCCTGAAAAGATGGGAGGGGGTGATATTCCTTCCTTCCTTAGAAAATGCTTCTAGGGCAACTAGAAAACTTGCATTGACCCAGCAGGCGATGGAAGCTTTCCTCTGGGTTGTTCCAGAGGGGAGCCAGGGACCACTGCTGAGGCCTGGTGTGCAGTGTTGGTCAGACCTGGCTGCTTTCTTTCCTGCTTGACAAGAATGAAGAGACTGGACTCGATGTTTGCAGTTTTCTCTCTCTGGTTGCTTGGTGAGCTGCTGTGGCCCCTTCACCCTGTGCCCCTCTGACCCCTCGGTGGGGACTCTTCCCTCCGAAGGCTCACACTGTTCAGCTGCGTTGAGGGGAACAGGAGGCTTCATCTCGGCTTTTGTAGGAGCAGGTTTGGGGGAAGAGCTCCCCGACCTCCTGGACCGAGCTGAGCTTGCTCTGGGCCAGCTGCGGAGTGTGGGAAGTGGCCCGCAGCACACAGTGCCTCACTGAAGCTGAGCCGTCTGGCCGCTGGTGCCCCTCCCAAAATAGATGTTTGGTTTCTTTCCTTTATTTATTTGTTTGTTTTTTTAATTGAAAAATTAAGCATAAAATAAAAACTGCGTTCCCACCTACTCTTGTTTATTCAAAGGTATCTGAGCCACCTCTGTGGCCCCTTGGGAAACGCGTTGGTGCGCATGCCGTATGTCAGCAGCCACATCAGGTGGCTGCATAGACCACACTTTAACATTGCCCCTTTTTAAATTATTCCAAGGAATCGTACATTGTAAAGGCCACATTGCAAAAACCCAAAGGTATTTTCAGTTGGCAGGTAGCATGAATGTTTTGGTAACACGCCTTGGCCTGTCCCCTGCAGCTGCAGGCTGACGCCGTCAACGCGTTTGGAGAGTCGCTGCAGAAGAAGCTGCTGGACATTGAAGGGCTGTACTCCAGAGTCCGCTCCCGGCCCAGCTTCGTTCAGGCTCTGCTCAGACGGATCCGCGGCCTCGTGAGGGTGGCCCGGGGCTGAGCCCGCGCCTGGAACCTCTGTGCGACACACGACTGGCGGAACGTGTCTCCCTCTTTCCGGTGTTTCAACCAGAAAAATATTTTGCTATTTCTCTATACATGGACATTTTTGTGTAAACTTCTTTGTCTAATTCCATCCTCACTAGTGAAAAATAAATACTTTAAAAAATACTTTTAATAAATACATTTAAATACTTTTTAAAAAACTCAGTCAAATCTTGAAACTACCTCGACCTTCCACGGTGATGGGTTTCCCCTGGATGCGTTGTTCTGAATGCCAAGCTTGAACAGGCTAGTCTGGAAATTCCTTGTCACGCTTCACACGGTCAATGCCTAGGATGGAATGGGAAATAAATTATTTCCATTCTCCACTATAAAATAGTTTCAGTTATGAAAGTTTATTAGAAAAAAATGTCTCAAAAAGCCAAGTCATTGGTTTTCTGTCATTTAGCTTCCTTCCTCTCTTTTTTTCCCAGCATATGAAGTAGTACGCCGGGATCCCATACGGGCACTGGTTCTAATCCCTATGGCCCCGCTTCCCACCCAGCTCCCTGCTTGAAGTCTGGGAAAGCAGTCGAGGACAGCCCAAAGCCTTGGGACCCTGCACCCGTGTGGGAGACCTGGAGGAAGTTCCTGGCTCTTGGCTTCGGATCAGCACAGCACTGGCTGTTGCGGCTACTTGGGGAGTGAACCATCAGACAGAAGATCTTCCTCTCTGTCTCTCCTCTCTGTATATCTGACTTCGCAATAAAAATAGATCTTTTTTAAAAAAATGAATACTAACCATCTGCTCATCTTTCTCGTATAAACATGATTGCTGCCCTGAGCCGCTCCTCCCTGCTTCTTCCTGTTGAGTTTGTGTGACTGCTTCATACGCAGGAGGAGGCTTTCTTCCCCAGCCAGCAGTCATTTCAACCTAACATGCTGGAGAGACTTGGTGGCAGACAGAGTTCATGCTTGTTGGAGAACTAATACACTCTGCTATAGTATCACACTTTGGCTAACATTTCTATGGCTTTTTAAAAAAATATTTGTTTATTTTTATTAGAAAGTCAGATATACAGAGAAGCGGAAAGACAGAGAGGAAGATCTTCCATCCACTGATTCACTCCCCAAGCAGCCGCAACAACTATAGTTGTGCCCATCCGAAGCCACGGCCTGCTTCCAGGTCTCGCACGCGGGAGCAGGGTCCAAGGCTTTGGGCCGTTCTCGACTGCTTTCCCAGGCCACAAGCAGGGAGCTGGGTGGGAAGCAGGGCACGCGACATGAAGTGGCACCCATATGAGATCTCAGGGTGTGCAAGGCGAGGACTTAAGCCTCTAGGCCACCACACCGGGCCCTCCTGTGGCTTTTAAAAATCTTGCTCACGGATATATTTTCTACTGCATTATTTTTTTATTTATTCAAGAGGCAGCATGACAGAGACAGATCAAGTTCCCATCCGCTGGTTCACCCCCCAGGTGTCCACAGTGGCTGAGGTAGCTGAAGTCAGCGGCCCGAAACGATCCAAGTCTCCCATGTGGCTGGTGGGGGCCCGGTTCGTTGAATCACCAACTGGAATACATTGAGAAGGATCTGGAATCACGGGTAGGGGCAGAGGCAGGCATCCTAACCAGAACGTTAACCGGGAAACCAGATGTCCACCCCCTTTGATCTATTTTGAGCTTAATTTTCTGCCCACTCATGAACTTTATCTTTTGTTGGAGAGCTGTTCATGAAATAGAAATCTCCAGGAGGCTGTGAATGAATGACGGGTCTGAAATGTGGTCCTCATGCTCTTTGTTGCTCTGGTCGTGCATGTGACAGTCTTCATCAGCAACCCGGAAATAATGCGCAGTGCTCCTGGGGCACAGCCTCAAAGGATGCTGTGAACCTCTGAAGTCTGAAACCTGCCAGAAAGACATACTCGCTAAATTTGGAAATAATTGTGGTTTGGGGTTTACTAAGCCTAATTACCTGTTCCCAGCGGTTCTTTGAAAGGTAGGCTGTGTGGGAGGGGTGGATACACTAAGCAGCCTTTGCTGCTGACCGGAGAGCTGTTTGTGTGCAGTGCCTGACTGTGGCATGCTGTTACACAGAGCATGGAGAAAGCCGGGAGGTCTGCCATGCTCTGTCAGCAAAGCAAGGCTGTTCAAACCAGGTTTGAATGACAAAGATTTAGTTTTAAAACACTTTGGCCTTGAAGGGTGAGCATGTGACCACAGCATTTCAGGTGCCTGCATCCCGTATCAAGGGGCTTGGTTTAAGTCCCCATGCTGAGTTCCTACTTCTTTTTTTTTTTTTTTTTTTTTTATATATATATATATATTCATTTATTCATTAATTACATTGTATTATATGACACGATTTCATAGGTACTGGGATTCCCCCCACGCCCTTCACCCCCAACCCTTCCCCCATGGTGAATTCCTTCACCTTAATGCATAACCACAGCTCAAGTTCCGTTGAGATTCCCTAATTAAAAGTTCACACCATACGGAGTCCAGCATCCCACTTGTCCAGTTCAAGTTCAACGGCCTCTTAGGGAGGCCCTCTCAGGTTTGAAGGCAGAGCCAGCAGAGCGTCACCTCGATCAATTAGAAGCTCCAACATACCATCAGCAACAGTCCAGGTATGATGAGGCTGGTGCAGAGTCCACTGATTGACATAGTCCATCTTAGAGATTCCCCTTGTCCAGTTTTCCGCTGGAAGCATATAGCTGAGGTGGTGAGTTCCTACTTCTAATGTGCCCCTGAGAGGCAGGCAGTGAAGGCTTACGCAGTCCAGGCTCCCGGCCTCAGCCAGCCCCAGCCCCAAATCTGGGCATTCGAGGAGTGAATCAATAGGTGAAAGCATAGGATTTAGGGCCAGTATTGTACAGTGGGTTAAGCTACTGCTTGAATACATGTATCCCACGTAGTCATTGGTTCAGTTCCCAGCAGCTCCACTTGTGATCTAGCTCCCTGCTGGTAACACCTGGAAAAGCAGCCAACAATGGGTGGTCCAGGTACCTGAACCTTTGACCCAGCCCCAGCTCTTGCAAACATTTGGGGAATGATCCATTGCATGGAAGATCTTTGTGTGTCACTTTGCCTTTTAAGTAAATAAATCTTGAAAATGAAATTTGAACAAGTCGGGATGCTAACTGCAGAGGCCTGAGTCAGCTGGAGTACTGTGTGCAGGGAATGGCATGTGATTGGCAGGGCAAGTGAAGCCAGGAAACCACTGTCCTAAAGACTCGGCTTGCCCTGGACGGCAGTTATGTGCAGAATGATTGACTGGCCCCATTGCATTCAGGTTGTGGGAAGGTGGCATACCCACTCACCAGCCGGGTCTGCAGTTGTTACCCAGGTATCCTTTGTGTTTGTGTGACTGACATAAGTCCGCCTTGTTTAAATCTAACTCACTGTATTCACCTATCCCGTAAGGAACTATTGTAATACCTGTAACCAAACAAGCTCGGGAGGCTGCTTTCAGCTGGCATCTCAGCTTAAATCATCAGTTTGATTTCTGAATAAACTCAGATGTTGATTCTCCAACTAGCTCATTTTAAGCAACACTTTGAAGTACTGTTGTCTCCATCAAGGCATTTGACAGCAAAATCTAAGATTCTGTACACATTCAAATTTCCATAATTTTTCAAGAAACTTGTTTTGACTTTGGATTCAATCAGGAATCATACATTGCACAGTTACCTCTTTAGTCAATCATTTAACATTTATTTTATTGAAAAAGCAGATTTACAAAGACACATAGACGGAGCAAGATCTACCAACTGGTTCACTCCCCAAATGGGCAAAGCTGAGCTGATGTAAAGCCAGAGGCCCTGGTCATCTGGTGATTGAACGCACGCTACATGAGCAGTCGTGGGAGCCCTGAGAGCTGTGTGCCCACTGGAATGCTGCAAGGTGAGTTGTCGCCATCTTCCAGGATCCTTCCCCCCTTTGACAACCACTTAAATCCAGAGAGGCAGCCCTCTCATCAGCTTTGTCAGTGTGCGTGTGAAATGCTGAGGAAGGGCCCGGTGTGGTAGCCTAGTGGCTAAAGACCTCGCCTTGCATGCACTGCTGGGATCCCGCGTGGGCGCTGGTTCATGAACTGGCTGCTTCACTTCCCAACCAGCTCCCTTCCTGTGTCCTTTGAAAACAGAAGATGGTCCAAAGCCTTGGATCCTGCATCCAGAAGAGCTCCTGGCTGCTGGCTTCGGATTGGCTCAACTCCAGCTGTTGAGTGAACCAGCAGATGGAAGAATCTTCCTCTCTGTCTCTCCTTCTTTCTGGATAACTGCTTTTCCAATAAAAATAAATAAATCTTTAAAGAGATGCTGAGAAAACAGCAATCCAGTTTTCTTCCTAATGGCTGGATTGCATAAGCAGTAAACCCGTGGCTGATGCTTAGGCTGAGCCAGCTAGGCTGATGTCTGTGACGCTGGTGTCCCATAGGGGCATCATTTGCAGTCTTGGCTGCTTTACTTCCAATCCAGCTTCCTGCTGAAGACCTGGGGGGCCCAGCGTGGTGGCCTAGCAGCTAAAGTCCTCTCCTTGAATCCAGGATCCCATATGGGCGCCGGTTCTAATCCCGGCAGCCCTGTCATCGGACGGAAGATAATCTTCTCTGTCTCTCCTCCTCCTCCTCTCGCGCTCTCTCTCTCTCTCTCTCTCTCTCTATATATATATCTGACTTTGCAATAAAAATAAATAAATCTTTAAAAAAAGACCTGGGAAACCACAGATGCTGGCCTCGTTGTTTCGGTTTTTGTATCCATGTAGGAAACAGATTCTAGTTATTAAAGACATTTGTGGAGTGAACGAGTAGGAGGAAGATCCGCCCCCTACTGTGCCTTTCAAATAATAAATCTTCAACAAGTTCCTTTGAACTATTAAAGGCAAGGAATACATTTCAATGCTTCAGTGAGCACATTCAGGGAGATGGCTTTCCTGTTCCCCCTGGTTCTTCTCTCCGTATAATGCATTCCTATTTGGCTTAATTTATTATTTTTGTTTACTACTTGAAACCAGAATCCTATGTACTATAGTAGATATGGTGCATTTTGAACACTGGGAACAGAGAGCAGAATGACCGTTGCTTTATGTGTTTGTTCAGGAAGGCTTTCAGGCCTTTGGGACGCCTGCCAGAGCTCGCTGCCCACACTGAGTCATACAAGGATCTGCTGACCCCTCACTCGGCTCCATTCACACAGGCGGAAGCCAACTTCAGGGAGGTGCTACAGCTTACTCGTGGCTACCAGATGATGCACTTCACAAACATTACTGGCACACACACACATCACTGGCACACACATCACTGGTACACACACACATATCACTGGTCCCTAACTCAGGTTACACCCCAGGCTCGGCTTGAGCCCCCAGGCCGTTCAGCTTTCTCATCCAGTCCTCCAGGTCAGGGAGCCCTGTACCTGGCCGTGTACCGCACGCATCTGCGGCGGCGTGATTGGCATACAACAGAGTCCTGCACCCCAGGTTCCTGCAGCGGGACGAGAACCCAGCTCCTCTCTGGCCTGTCGCATGCAGGTGGTGATCCCAGAGGCTTCCGCCAGAGGGCGTGGGGCCGCCGCGAGCCGCTTCCGGGCGTTGAGGCGGCCGGAAAAACGGAGCGGGGCGGGGCGGGACCCGGAAGCCGACGGCCGATTCCACCCCTCGCTCCGGAGGAGAAGGAGGCTTGGGCCCGCGGACCTGCAGCCACCCTTCGCGCCGTCCTCACTCTTCCGGCCGACATCATGCTCCAGTTCCTGGTGAGTGGAGCAGGGCCGGCTCCTCTTCCCCTCGGGGACCCCTGCGCTCAGCCTTGCCGGCGGCCTGGGCTGGGTGAGGGGCGAGGAGGCCAGGCGTGGGACCCGTCGTCGGCCCTCGGGGTGCCTTCACCCCCAAATCCCTTTGCTGGTTATTTTCCCGCTGCCACCGTGGCCCCTAAAAGCTGAAGGTGTCTGAAAGAGCAGGTGCTTCGATGGCCGTGGGCCGTGCCCTCAGCTCACCGTGGGGTCCCCGTGTGGAGGCTGGGTGATCGAGGGGCTCCTTAAGTGGCTTTTTGGGGTCACCCTCGCCTACACCCACCTTCTGCCGGTTGGAGCTTTGGGGAAAGTAGGGCCAGGAGTAAAGCTTGGGGGAGCCGCTCTTACCCTAGTCTTGGCGTGGCCCCCCGCCCCGCCCCCAGGAGGGAGAGTGTCGCCCTGAAGGTGGTCCAGGGGCGCTTGGCCAGCTGAGTTTCCAAGGGAGGACTTGGAGGACAAGGGAGTTTCCAAGGGATTTCTTTCTTTGGAAAGGCAGGTTTGCAGAGAGATAGACCGAGAAAGATCTTCCATCTGCTGGTTCACTCCCCAAATGGCTGCAACAAGCAGGAGCCCGGAGCCTCCTCGTGCGTCTCCCACGCGGGTGCAGGGGCCAAGGCTTTGGGCCGTCCTCAACTGCTTTCCCAGGCCACAAGCAGGGAGCTGGATGGGAAGTGGAGTAGCTGGGACGCGAACCGGCGCCCATATGGGATGCTGGCGTGTGCGGGTTGAGGATTAGCTAGCTGAGCCAACCCACTGGCCCCTGTCTGGCACTCTTCAAACATGGTCTTTGGTGGCTGAAGCCAGTTCTAAAAGTACGTTGGCCCACCAGAGCCAGGGCCCCACCTGGCCTGTCCCGGGGTGCTGACCGGATATGTCGGCTTCCCTGCTGGGAATAGAGACTGCACTCACCTGTTGGAAACATTGTTGCTCTCAGGTGAGCTGTGGCAAAGAGATGTTTGCTTCGGAATTAACTTTGTTTCACAGAATGAATGTGTTTCACTTGGGGAATGATCTTTCGCTGTGCTTGAAGGCATTCAGAGTGAAGCCACAGTTGAGTTCCCAGCTCTGGAGCGCCTGGATTGGGCGCTCGCTCGGCCGGGTGCCTTTGCTCTCCCCTGCTTCCCTGCTCCCCCCGCCAGGTGGCTCTTGTTGAGAGAGGTGCGGAGCGTTGGCTCTCCCTCTGAGTCAGGCTTCTGGGTTATAACTTGCCCCCAGCTTTTTCACGTTGAGGGGATTGTGAGCAGTGAAGGTGGGAACCCAACTCCTACTCTGGTTATCACAATGATGTCAGATGGCCCGGTGCAGTAGCCTAGTGGCAAAAGTCCTCACCGCGCATGTGTTGGGATCTCATTTGGGTGCCGGTTCTAATCCTGGCAGCTCCACTTCCTATCCAGCTCCCTGCTTGTGGCCTGGGAGGACAGTCGAGAACGGCCCAAAGCCTTGGGACCCTGCACCCGCGTGGGAGACCTGGAAGATGCTCCTGGCTCCTGGCTCCTGGCTTCAGATTGGCTCAGCTTTGGCCTTTGCGGTCACTTGGAGAATGGATCATCGAACAGAAAATCTTCCTCTCTGTCTTTCCTCCTCTCTGTATATCTGACTTTCTAATAAAAATTAAATAAATAAGTAAATAAATAATATCAGAATAGAAAGGTAGGTTAGTAACTTTACTTAAAAATGCTTGTGCCCGGTGTGGTGACTCAACTGGCTAATCCACCTCCAGTCACTGGCAGCCCATATAGGCACCTGTTCATGTCCTGGCTGCTCCATGTCCCATCCAGCTCCCTGCTTGTGGCCTGGGAAGGCAGTGGAGGACGGCCCAAAGCCTTGGGACTCTGCACCCACATTGCAGACCCAGAGGAAGTTCCTGGCTCCTGGCTTCAGATCAGCTCAGCTCTGGCCATTGCGGCCGTTTGGGGAATGAACCAGCAGATGGACAATATTTCCCTTGGCCTCACCTTCTCTCCATAAATCTGATCTCCCTTTTCAATAAAAAAGAAAGAAATCTTTAAAAATAAAGTAACAATGACACTTGCTCAGGAATCCACTGTCGACTTCATCTTTTGAAAGGCAGCGGTGCAGCTCAGAACAGGGCCTGGAAGGGCCCTTGGTGTAGGCGGCTGGACGTGATGGAGCAGTCACAGATAAGCCTGTGTGCTGGCGTCCTGGCCGTTGGAACCGCCCAGATGTTTCCTGCGGTTTCTGAAGTACTGCTTAACTCCTCCGGCACTGTTCACTTCTCGCCTTGAAATAGCTGCCGGTCCTCCCTCAGCCTGGGACCCTGCTGGCTCTCGCCCCTTTGCCTGTTACTGCAGTCGCCCCCAGGCCCACAGGATGATTTCACTGTGGTGGTTTTAAGGAAGCCTAATAGGAGGGGGGCTTCAGCAACTTTCTGGAAAATTTGCAAATCTTTAAAGAAATTTTAAATGATATTTCAGTTTATTTGAAAGGAAAAGACTCAGAGATGCAGACAGCAACTTTCCCCCCTCTCCCTCCCCCCTCTTTCCCTTCTCCCTCCCTTCTCCCTCCCTTCTCCTCCCTCCTTCTCCCTCCCCCCTCCCCTTCCAGTGTGTGTGTGTGTGTGTGTGTGTGGTCTTTCTGAGTGTAGTCAGCAGTGTGTGTATGTGTGTGTGTTAGTCTTTCTGGGTGTAGTTAGCAGGTGAGTACTTTCATCCCGTCGCTGATGGCCAGTGGTCATGTGACTGGAAAACCTGTGCTTTGAGTCCGTTGGTTAGCCCTGCCTGCCCAGCTGGCCACGATTGTTTCTCCCGGTTGTTTGTCAGATTCGTTTATGCAATGAGACCTATTACTTTTATTCCAGTCACCAGATCCTTATTCCCATCTTGTGCCTTAATGCTCCATCCTCTGCCAGTTTACGTGTTTGTGTCTTTAAAGCCTTTAATAATAATTTGGGATGCTTTCATCTGTTGGAGTCACTTCTGTGTCATTCCTTTTGCTACTTGAGGAGTGACCCAGGTCTGGTGTCTGGAGCACGTGACCCATTCAGGGTCCTGTGCTGGATGTTACCTTCTGTGCCATAGTGGTTTTGCTTATTGCATTTATGCTTGAATATCTTAAATTCTCCAAGGGCAAAGGGCAGGTTTAATCGTTTTGCAGGGCTAGATATCATGAAAAGCTCATGGAAAAGATGTACTTTGAAAAATTGCCTTGGAATATGTACACAGTGAGACCCTGGGTTGATATGAGGTGGTGGTTCCTCATCCCTGGGTGCTGGGACGTGGGCAGAGTCATGAGTGGTTCCCGCTTTGTATCTCCCCTTCCCCCAGGAACGTTAAAAAACAGCAAATTTGGAAGCAGCAAATGAATTCACCCAATTTTCCCTAAACCTCGATCTTGATCAACCATGTAATCATTATTTAAAAATAAAATAAATTGCATGATTTCATTTTTACTTTTTTTTCCACCAAAAAAATCCCTTTTAATGCCATTTTTTCCCACACGCTTTTTTTTTTTTTTTTTTTTTTTTTATTACAAAGTCAGGTATACAGAGAGGAGGAGAGACAGAGAGGAAGATCTTCCGTCTGATGTTTCACTCCCCAAGTGAGCCGCAACGGGCCGGTGCTGCGCCGATCCGATGCCAGGAACCAGGAACCTCTTCCAGGTCTCCCACGTGGGTGCAGGGTCCCAAAGCATTGGGCCATCCTCAACTGCTTTCCCAGGCCACAAGCAGGGAGCTGGATGGGAAGTGGAGCTGCCGGGATTAGAACCGGCGCCCATGTGGGATCCTGGCACGTTCAAGGCGAGGACTTTAGCCGCTAGGCCACGCCGCCGGGCCCCCCACACGCTTTTTGAAATGCCTTCTTGTGTAAGGGTCTGCAGTCACTTCATTGAAATCTTTGGGACCAGATGTATTTTAGAGGGATGATAATGCTAGTGCTGTGCAGTGGACTGAGCTGCCACTTACAGTGTTGGCACCTATACTGGAGTACCAGTTAGAGTCCCAGCAACTCTGGTTCTGATCCAGTTCCTTGCTAATGCACCTGTGGAAGCAGTGGATGATGGGCCAAGGCCCTGTGCCCCCTCTGCCTGGTGGGCCCTCAGGATGGAGTTCCAGGCTCCTGGCTTCAGCCTGGCTCAGCTCTGGCTGTTGTGGCTATTTAGGGAGTAAGCCAGTTCCTCTGTTTTCTCTCTCTCTTTCTCCCTCTCCCTCTCCCTCTGTTGCTCTGCCTTTTGAATAAATAAATTTTAGTGACTAAAATTTAAAATAATCTTTTTAAAAGGTAGTAAGTTGTATCTTGTTCCTCAAGCCCAGCAGGTCTAGGATGGCACTCTGTAATCAAATGCATTGAAATCTTTCCTGTTAAACATAGGTGGATCCCATACTTAAAAGATTTCTATTTATGTAGCAAAAAATACTTATTCATAGTAAAGTGGGATGAAAAACTAGAAAGTCTTACGATTCAAGTAAGATATAATTTTTCTGCGAAATAAGTGATAATGAAACATACTTTGGAAGGAGTTTTGCTTTTCAAAATGGGAATGGACTGTGGCACTTCACTAATTATAAGTTCCTCTAACTATAGAGCTGGGAAAATGCCACTTTTAATTGCTTTGTGCCAGGCTGAACTTCCTTCTGGGATTCCTACTTCCGCCTGCTTTGTTCCTACTCATTTCTTCCTTGCATTTATTCATTCATTCAAGCAGAGTTAGAGGGAGAGAGAGAGAGAGAGAATGAGAGGGAGGACAGGAGAGGAGAGAGATCTTCCATATGCTGGTTCCCTCGGCAAGTGACTATAGACAGCTGGGGCTGGACTAGGCCGACACCAAGACCTTGGAATTCCACTTGGGTCTCCCGTGTTGGGTTAGGGGCCCAGGGCACTGGGCCATGTCCTGCTTTCCCAGGGAGCTGAGCGTTGCATTAGAAGGCAGAGTTGCTAGGACTCGAACCACTGTTCACAAGGGATACTTTGTGTTGCGGGTGTTGGCTTAACCCACTGTGCCACATCACCGGCCCCTTTCCCACTCATGAATTTCACTCTCCATGTCATTCTTGTGTCCCTGCACTTGCAGCGTTGTGCCAACATGCTTGTGAGAGGCTGCTGTTTTTTTCCATACTCCTGAAGTCTCAGCGTTTCTGCATAGTAGATGTGCCAGCCATGTAGGGAGGGGTCTTACTGCCTTCTGACTGTCCTGGCAGGGCATGCCATGGGGGCACTGTGTGTGGCAAGGGGACAGCTTCACTCACACAGCCCCTGACGCTTCCAGCTGTTGGCTGGAGGAAGTGAGTGCTCCTTGGGGTCTCACAGCATCAGAACCTTCTGTAATCTGCCTCACCTGACTTCCCAGTGCCTTAGATGTAGATTTTTTTTGTTTGAGTTTATCTATTGACCATTCCAATTGCATTGTATATACTTTTTCTGCTTTATGTATTTTCCTCAACATTTCTCTTCCAGTGACATTTCTTTATATTATGTATTTATTTTACAATATCCCCTTGGTAGATTTGCTAATATTCTGAAACTGAAATCGGATCTAACTTCTTCTAGAAGCACGTAGGTGTTTTGCATTTTGAAATAGCTGATAGTTGCTCAGATGCACTGGTGCCTGATGAAGTTGTCCACATGAAGTCATGTTGGCTAGCTCATGTTTGAGAAACAAGCGTGTAGGAGGACATTGTGACCCGAAAAGGTCAGTGAGCACAGGACTACAGTTGGTTGGATAATATTTGGAGGAGAATAACCAAATGGCTACCTTTTGTATACCTTATTGGATATCATCTGCATATGTATATGAGAACACCTGGTGGAATATACAAGACAAAAGGAGTTCCAAACAAGCATTAATGGTTTTGTTGATAAGCTCAGCACTTCCTCCCTTATCCTATATGACCCTCAGAGTATAAAGTCTGATGCTACTAATAAACCTCGGCTTTTGACCATCAGTCAGGGTCCACGCGTGTTATTATCGGCTCCGTGCACCAAATCCATCGCTGCGGGACAGCGACACAAGCGGTAAGACCTAGGGATCCTAGGCTGTTGAAGCAGAAACATTGCATTTGGAGTAAATGTTTTGTAAATCAGGAAGCTCAGATCCCCAGAGCCACAGACAGGTTAGGCCTCTTGTCTAGGAGCCACAGCTGGGTAGGTGGTAAAGCCGAAATTCTGCTCTCCTTGATATATTTTTCAGTCCTCTGTCCTTCCTATTTGGTGTTAGGTTTCTTCTGTTCAACAAATTTCATGTTCCTCCTGCATTTGGAGAGCCTCTGCTACCAGGTTTCAACCTGTAAGAATGATGTGATTTTTTGCAAGATAAATCTGATTAATCAGATGACCAGAAAGAAGTGTACATCAGCCCATGCTTCCCTGGCCCGTGCTCTGCTGTGAGCAGCTGCCATGCCTGCGTGTCGGGTGCACTTGGGGTGCCAGGGGCCAGGAACTACACTCCTGGGAGCCAGGGGGTGAGGGCTGCTTAGGGGAGACAAGGGAATGGTGCTGGAGGGGACCTGGGGAGACCTGGGGCTTCACCTCCAGGTAGATGGGGCAAGCTTGGGGGTCTCCTCATGTGTGTGGTCTGTGGATTGATCAGGGAGGAGGGTAAGGAAATGTGTGGGAGGGAAGATCGCTGAGGGAATGTTGCAGGTGAGGGACTGAGTTCTGAGGGATTCCCATCTACAAAACCATTGTGCTTGCAGGTAAGCGAGGGAGCCGAGACTGAGCGGTTTGCAGGGGGGGAAGCTGAAGGACTTTTATGAGTCAGATGCACAGCCCACGTGGGAAGACTGAGCTGGGCTGGTTAGCATGGTTCATAGCTGACCACCAGCCAGTGGTGTGCACTAAAGCTAGGGCTGGGGGCCAGCCTGGCAGGGCTAGATTGCAGTTCCCACCAGTGAATATTGTGGCAGGAGATAGATAATGTTAGGCTGGGCCATGACACTAACCATCACGTGAGAGAACCAGGTCTGGGAGTATATTCTGTGGTGGATATGTGGGCCCACCCCTGTTGGAATTGCAATATTCACTGGTTAGCTCAAGAACTGGGGATAGTGACAGACTGAACTAGGCATGACTGTGGAACCCTCAACACTCAGGGGTCCTGGGATTGGGAACAGACCAGGCTGTTCCAGAATCTGTAGGTGCACCCAGGAATAGGGTATGAGACAGTCCAGGCCACAACATTCACCAGTTCATACAAAGGCTGGAATGGAGGAGGCAGGCTATGTCAAGTAAGGGCTAGTACCTGCTGACACATGTGAGATCTGGGTCTGGGAGTGGGCCTGGTAGGGGAAATTGGGAAACTCCCCTGGTGGGCTCTAACCCCTGCTGGAGAGCATGTGATTCAGCCCTGGGTGTTGGTCAAGCCAGGCAAGGTAGCTCCGCCATTGGCAAGTGTGTGGGCTGGTTCTGGAAGGGGTGGACTGGGCAAGCCGGGCAACCTTACTCCACTGGCAAGTGTAGGAGCCAAACTGGAGTGTGGGTCATGCTGGGCTAGGCTATCACACCTATTGGTTGCATGAGCCAGGGATGGGAGCAGACTGAGCAGGGGCAGGCTGGGACAGGTCAGGCTGCAGCATCCAATGGCAAAGGCTAAGATAGGCAATGGGTTATGCCAGGCTGGGTTGGAGCAACCACTGGCATGTGCAAGATCTGTGTCTGGGAACAGGCCTGGTTGTGGAGCTAAGGGGATGCCTTGGCTGCGTTATTGTTCCCTCTGATGAGCATGAGAGCTGGAACGGGGGCCACGATCTGGAATGGACGTTACTGCAGTGTCCCTTGGCATGGGGGTGGGCTGGGCCAGACTGGGCTACACTCCAGCATCCACTGGTATTTGTGAGAGCCAGAGTGGGTATAGGATAGAATGGGCTAGGTCTCTTCCCCTTTTGAATCATGTAAGAGCTGTGTTTGGGTGTGGACCATGTGTGGCTAGGCTCTAGCTCCCAACAGTAAGAACCAGAATGAGTGAGGGCCGATTTGGTAAGGCCACTGTTCTAGCCAGCACAGGTGGTGGACTAAGTTGTGTGCGCAAGACATGCCACTGGGAGGAGACCCGATACAGGAGCTTGGGGAACACCTTTGTAGCATGCAGTCCCTGTAGGTGAGCGTAGGAACCAAAGCTGGGAGCAGCCCAAAGCAGGCCAGGCTATGGTACCTGCTGGCATATGTGTGGGTCAGGCCTGGGGGCAGACCAGGCTGGACCAGTTCATAGCACCCACTGGTAAATGTGAGAACCAGGATGGGGTGCAGGGCAGGCCAGGTCAGGCTGCAACACCAGCATGCTTTGTTTTTCTGTCTGAACCTTTGCTGTGTGTTGATTAAATGGTAGTAACACTAATTAGACAACATGGTGATGAAAGACAGATCTTGACTGTCAGGGAATACAGGAAATTCAGCATCAACAACAAAAGAACTTTGGCTTGGTTTTCTAGAACCTGATGGACAAGTTATATGGAGTTTTGAAGGAGAATTGAGGGTAGGTTTTTATTTGCTTAGCTGTGCTCTTTAACTTTTTGGAAGAATAATTCTCTGGTAATTTAATAGAAGAAAAATGTGACTCTGTTATACAAAATCCTAGGCCAGTCCCTGGCTCCCCCGTTGTCCTCACGTCCTCCCGAGGCACTGGGTATGTGTGTGTCGGCTTGGTGTCACATGGGCCCGGGACTCAGCCTGCAGTGTAACCCTTCCTTTTCTCTTTCAGCTCGGGTTCACTCTTGGCAACGTGGTTGGAATGTACCTGGCTCAGAACTATGACGTAAGTGGCCATATCCATGTCCTCCTTGATGCCATTGAACTGTTCCTTGCTGACTGACCTTCTTTTGAGATAAGGTCTGCTCTCAAGCATCAGTTAGACCTATAGGTCTGAGGCAAAAGCCCTGAATTTTATAGAAAGGTTTTCCATTGTTCAAAAAATGTCTCAGAGATATCTGCGCTCCAAGTCACCACAAGAGGGCAAAATTTCATCAGTTTAGATGATTGTGTACTTAGAGAAACATTAAGTTGGGTTCTGAAAGTTTTCTGGGAAATCATGCAGTGATAGAATTTAAGGATTAATGGAATCATCTTTGCAGCCCCTACTGTCCTTGGTAGACACATCTAGATTTTTGGAGATGGAACTGCAAAGTACAGTGCAAATAGTACAAACACAGTTTTGTTTTTTGCTTTTAGGATTTATTTATTTTTATTAGAAAGGAAGATTTACAGAGAGAAGGAAAAACAGAGAAAGATCTTCTATCCGCTGGTTCACTCCCCAAATGGCTTTAAAAGCTGGAACTGGCCATTTGGAGAGTGAACTAGCAGACAGATTTTTCTCTCTCCCTTTCTGTGTTTCTCTCTTTCAAGTAAAGGGACAAAAGATTTATTTATTTTTGAGAGGGCAGATTTATGGAGAGGAAAGACAGAGAAAGATTTCCCAGTCGCTTAGTTGTTCTCCAAATGGTTACGATGGCTGGAGCTGAGCTGATCCAAAGCAGCAGCCAGGAACTTCCGGGTCTCCCACGTGGATGCAGGTCCCAAGGCTTTGGGCTGTCCTTCACTGCTTTCCCAGGTCACAAGCAGGGAGCTGGATGGGAAGTGGAGCAGCTGGGACATGAACCAGTGCCCGTGTGGGATCCTGGTGCTTTGAGGGGGAAGATTCACCAGCTGAACTACTGCATCAGGCCCTAAAAAAAAATTTAGTGTGGCAAAGGGAATTCCCTTTGTCAACCCTCGTGTGAGCTGTGGGCCTTATAGGAAGCAGTTTTGTTAGCTGATACCACGTTTATTGTTTCTGTGTACAACGTGGCACTGGGTTGAGGTTGAGTGGTTGAGAAGTTAGGGTCTGGCTAACAGAGCATAGTTATCTTACGACTTAATGAGCAACTCTTGTCAGAAGAAAAAAAAACGTATAAAATCACTTGTCTGTGGAGGTGGGAAAATAAAATAATATTTATTAGGTAGATACAAAATTAAAATATTTTTTTTTAATTTATTTTTTATTGATTACATTGCATTATGTGACACAGTTTTATAGGCACTGGGTTCCCCCCTCCCTCCATGGAGGATTCCTCCACCTTGTTGCATTACCACAGTTCAAATTCAGTTGAGATTCTTTCATTGCAAGCATCTACCAAGCATAAAGTCCAGCATCTTACTGTCCAGATAAGTTCAATGGTTTAATGTTTTTTTTTCCTTTCAAAGATGCCAAACTTGGCTAAAAAGCTTGAAGAAATTAAGAAGGATTTGGATGCTAAGAAGAAACCGCCCAGCTCCTGAGCCTGCCGCCAGCACTGCCTCTGGACGCGCTGACGCTGTGTGCACCATCTGCCCAAAGCGTTTGTCTTCCTCTCTGCCCTCCGTGATCTCCTCTCTGCCGCACCTCGTGTTGCCTCCAGCACAATGGGGTCCCGAGCCCAGAGCTGCTCTTGCAGCTCCAGCGTCCCCGCCTTCCCCGCTGCCTCTTCCAGCTGTGGGGGGCCCCGAGGCTGGAGTGACGGTGCTAGACTAGCAAACATGGCCTTTCACTAGTAGTCTCTCCCTTACTCTTTGGGATTTCTGCTACCTTTAGTCAAAAGAAAAATTGATAAGTTTTGTATAGCTGATAAGATAGACATAAATAATACTCATTTTACAAGTTAGCATTTATAATGGGTGCTTTTTAAACATTACTAAATTTTGTTGTTTTGAAGTAAATATTATAGAAAAGCCAATTTTTGATGAATTGTCCATTTTATACCATCAGGAGGCTTGGCTTCATTGTGATAATTTAGCCAATAAATTAATCTGCCACTCATTAGCTGAGAAACTCTAAGAAGCTTGTCTGGAATATGCAGTGATGGTCTCTGTCTCAAGTTCACGGGCTGTTAGTGTGCACGGTTTCTGTAATCATGTATTTGACCTGACATGTCTCTAAAAGGAATCATGCTTGGGATTACAGTGTATTCGACATTTCAGATAAGTAAGAAGTTGTCTATAAAGCAAATTTGACGTCTTTTGATATTAAAAAAGTATGAGTACATTGTAACTTTACAGTGATCATTCTAACAAAGATGGGGCCCAGATGTACAATAAAGTCAGCCCCTCGTGTCAGGTTTGGGCTTCTCTCTACAGTCGCTGCTTCATTTTGAAATCATAAGTTGCCCTTGTGATATGTCAGATATCAAGTAATCAGTCTGTATTTTTGCAACTAGAAAAATCTGTATTTTTAACTTTCCTGGCAGGTCATTATGCACCAATTGATTCTGTGTAGAGAGCCCCTCCCACTTGTGTTTCCTGGCTCGTGGCATCTCCTGCTCAGGCAGACGTTGGCAGCAGTTGGCCCTGCACTGTTGACAGTCTGTGCCTGACAAGTGGCAGCATCCGGAGAGGGGCCTGACTCTGACCTTCTAACGGCGAGCTGTCCAGGTCACTCTGTGAGGAGTAGGGACCCTCAGTGCTTTGTGGGGTCAGCAGACTGTTGAATGGATATACTGAGGCTTCTCAACCCGCTCCTTTGGTTGGTGTTTTGTTCTTACAGTAACCTTAAGCTCACCTTTTGTAAACATGTCCATGCACGGCTCTGCACACCTACCAGAGAAGGCCCTGTGTGGATGTGAGTTTGAGAGCATCAGCTGTGCAGCTCCACTGATAATGTCAAAATTAGATTTTATTTTTCAGAAGTGATGACACTAACCCTATATATGATTATAAAAGAAAGGGTTCTGTTTTGCTTTGAAAACATGAATCTCATACATTTAGATAAATTTTATCCTTGTTATGTTTGTGTGGGGGCAGATTAGGATCACGTCAAGGCTTCTTTGCAGCGTGATAATAGGCAAATGGCTTATTCCTTCTGAAACGCTTGGGCTGTTTGTAAAATGTAGATGTAATACCTACCTACCTCATAGGCTTTTCATGAGAAACAATTGAGACAATGTATGTAATGTGTTGCTTTGCGTATTATCCAATAAATAATAGATGCTCATCCTGCCATGTTACTTTTTGGCCGGAATACTTTTGCATTTCTGCAGTAATATGTGTGAAATGTGCACTATTTGTTATGTTCTATGGTTATTTACTGAGGAAGTTTTACAATATCTGCTTTGATCACACCACCTGTCACACAATATTTGATATTGGATGACTAAATTGTTAGCCTAGTGAACTACAGCCTCCAAGGATGAAGGCTTGGTACCACTGAGGACATTGAAAAAGCCAGAGGCTTAGCAAACGGCTTCCAAGGGACAGTTCCTTGTCACCAGCTGTGCTAGCATCATTCTGTGCTTGCCTCTCCTGAGTGGCTGCTCTGGGCAGGAAGATTGGCCAGGTTCGCGAGTAGGTCTCTGCTGTACCTTATACCCAAGGCTCCTTTGGCCCCGGGGCTTCCCACGCGTGATGCTTCACCGCGGCGGGAGCATCATTCCTGCCTGTATTTGCCCCCCAGCCACTCTGCTTTCTGCTCAGCTCCATAACGTACCCTGCTTCCGTCAGGAGCCCTCTCCTGGTGGATGTTCTCACGGCACTGGAGGAGAGCTCCACGCTCCCAGGCAAGTGAGGCACACGCGGGAGGAACCCCAGGCCACTCATTGGTAATGTCAGGCGGGGGTTGTCACAGTGGTGCTGGTGGCACTGTAAGCCCCCCGGTTGCTGCGTGTTCAGGAGTGATTCCCACGCACAGCCCTGGAGCTGTGGGAAGAAAGGCCAAGAGACATTGCTGCTTGCCTTCAAGGAAATTGGAAAACTGTGGATGGGATTTAAGGAAACTGCTACACGTGACCATAGAAGGAGGACTACCCCAAATACTATTGCACATTGTTCTGCTAGGTGAAGGATTGATGATGAAAGCTTAATAAGTACTTTCAACTTAAAATTTTTTTTATTTTGTTTTTATTTGAAAGGCAGAATTACAGAGAGGAAAGGAGAGGTATCTTCTATCTGCTGGTTTACTCCCCAAATGTTGCAATGGCCTGAGGTAGACTAGTCTGAAGTCCAGAACCTAGAGCCGTGTTCTCTGGGTCGCCCATGTGCGTGCAGGGGCCTAAGGAGATGGGGCTTCCTCTGCTGCCTTCCTAGGCCACCAGCAGAATTGGACGGAAAGTGGACTTGTCAGGACTGGAAATGGTGTCCATGTGGGTTCCTGGTGCTGCAGGTGGAGGCTTAGCGTGCTATGCCACGATGCTAGTCCCAGAACTTTGAACTTTTTTTTTCTTAATGTCAGACAGGTACTGTGCCGACGTTGTAGCAAGATTGGAGGGAGGCACGTGTCACACAGACGTGTAAACCCATCGTGCTTAGGAATCACAAAAGGATCAGAACTTTGAACGTTTTAAAAGTTCTTAAGCTGTAACCCTGCCAAACCCAAAAGGGTTGTGTTTTGTTTTGTTCATTTATTTTGTTTGTTGTTGTTGTTGTTGTTGTTAAGACTTTTTGCTTAAAATTACCAGTGAAATAGTTCTATAAATGGAGGTTTGTAATTGACATTTTTAAAGATTTTCATTCTGATTTGTTATTTTATGGAATTAAACAGTTACTCTGAGTAATTTCTAATCCTCCCCCCCCCAATTTTTGTGTGACTATATACAGAAATATTTGTGTAGCTCTCAGTTGTACACACTGGTTCCTATGTTAACATGTACTATTTTTGTTTCCACCAAGTAGTTCATTGCCTAGATACTAAGCTGCTGTTTGTTTTTCTCTTGAGATCATCCCAGTTTTTAATGCTTTTTCTGAAGTTCTTTCTCCTTAAGGTACACCATATATTTTACTGGAGCAAATGAGCCTTTTCTTCAACGTCTAGCCTTGGTTTTGCCCGTAGCATCTCCACTCCCTAGGCACATGAATGAGTCCCTTTTTCTCTGCTATTAGGGCTTTGCCTCGTGGAAAAGAACAGGGTGGGGAAGGGAAAATATTTCGAGACTTTGGTCTTCAATAGGGAGTTTGTAACACTTCGGCTTTCACACATTCAGTGTACGCTTTTCCTAAATGTGGTTGCAATATATTCAGTCAACTACTAAAGACTTAATGTGTGGGAAGAAAAAAGAGTGAAATTTTGTGAAAAGTGCCCAGGGTGGGGCATGGCCAAGCCCAAGTCCTGGGCTGCCACGGGGATGCAGTGCAGCTGGCCGTGCCAGGGAGAAGGAGCTGCCGTCGAAGCAGCGCTGGCAGCTGGCAGTGGTCCTTCAGTGGGCACCGGCAAGCTGGCTACCTGTGTTCTCAGGTGCTCTCGGTGCTCCGTGGGCTGTGATGACTGGAGCATCTTGCGAAGTTGAGAGTGAGTCTAGTGTTAGGTGATACCTCCCAAATGATGTGGTCGCCAAACACGAAGCCAAATGTAGTGCCCTATTGGTACCCATGGAGAACTGGTTCTAGCACCCTTGTGATGGTGAAATCTGCAGATGCTCAATCCCTTATATAAAAGGGCATACTTGCATGTAACCAGTACACGTGTTCCCTTATACTTTAAGCCATTTCTAGATTTCCTGTAATTCTTACTATAGTGTAAATGTCGGTAGGTATTACACTGTATTATTTGGAGAACAGTGTCAAGAAGAAAGGTTTGACCATGTTCAACACAGGCTCCTCCCACACACCCCATATATTTTTGATCCACATTTGGTGGAGCCTGCAGAGAGGGCAGCTTCTCCTTCACACTTCATGTGGGGTTCAGCTGAAGAGCCAGCAATCTAGTACTGGAAGGAAAACCAGATTCTCTTTAATGTGTAAACACTAATTTGAGAGTATTTGCCATGTACTCTGTGGGTGACTTAAAGGCAATTTTAACTAAGCACATTTGATTCATGCTGACTTGAGAATAAGATATAAGTACAGTAGTACTTAGTGTTCGGGCTGTCAGCTTCATTCTCTGTAAAAGGATCTGGTGTCAATGCAACATGCATCCCTACTTCCAAATCAAAGATGGACTGACATTGTACCAGCAATGTCGGGCACACTTACATAGACTGATGGAATTGTAACTCCTTATGAAGGAATGTACTGTTGTGACAATATAGGGAAAATCAGTTGGGGGGGTGGGAATTGGGTGCAGGGGAATCCCAGACTATACAGAATTATACCATAAAATTCATAATTTAAAAAAGGAGCTGGTCTGAGGTGGTCAGGTACTGCTTTTGCATCCATACAGTATGATAAGACAAGACGGGAATTCCCACCCTCTGCTGGCAAGACACAAAGCTACTACGAAGGGTAAGGCTATAGAGTGGCAGCAGGTGACTTGGAGCCATCAATCATGTCTGCCAGTTCTCGTCACTGGACTGCTCAGTCTCGTTTGCCTGCATGTCTGACTTTTGGGAAGGAACAGAGCTGTTCTGAGAGCAGTCTGGAGACTGGGCTGGAAGCAGTAGGCTTTCCAGGCTGCTGTCCGCATGCACAGAGGGGAGCTGCTTTCCCTGTAGGCTCGAAGCTGAACGGTGGCCAGGACCCCGACCCCGCCTAACACAGAGTCAGCTTCTCACTGCTTACATGCCACAATCTTTCTATCTGTACCTTGCTCTTCTTGTTTGAGTTTGGGGTGCGGGGTCAGAATTCTGTAGTGGGCCAGAAGTGTGAGGACTGGAATCCCTGACAATATGGGAACACTGTCTTTCGAACACTTTAAAACAAAATGACTGTAGAAATGGTGGCGCTGTCAAACTTGTTAGAATGTGCCTGATGCTGTGATTTCACTTGGCCTTGGAGGGCTTATCTATTGTGAATGACCAAGCATGGTGTAAACGGACAGCTGCAGTCTTCTTGGTTAAAGCTAGACAGTCACATTCTATGGCTGAAGACTAAATGTTCACTAGCAAGAAACTTTAGGACCCGGTGTGGTAGTCTAGCAGGTAAAGTCCTGGACTTGTATGCGGAGATCCATATGGGCTCACTCTGGTTCTAATCCCGGTGGCCCCACTTCCCATCCAGCTCCCTGCTGTGGCCTGGGAAAGCAGCCTTGGGACCCTGTACCCACGTGGGAGACCTGGAGGAGGCTCTGGGCTCCTGACTTCAGATCGGCGCAGTTCTGGCTGTTGCGGCTGATTGGGGAGTGAATGAACAGATGGAGGATCTTCCTCTCTGCCTCTCTTCCTCTCTGTATATCTGCCTTTCCAATAAAAATAAGCAAATCTTTAAAAGATATTTTTACAAGCACTTAATAAACTCAGGGAGTGATTTCATAGATAAATTGTGGGAAAATTTTATTTGGCTATCAATAGTAACATAACCAAAACAATGCAGTAAGCCCCCCGAGGGATTGTTTGTCCTGTAAGATGCATCAGCAACCAGCTGGTGGTAGAAATCAGCAATGCATGATGCCAACCAACAAGAGGGATTGAGAACTGCATCCAGGCGTCTCCTGGAGGAAATGGCGTGGTCTTCAAGAGGAAGGAGGGGGCCTTGACTCCCAGGATGATCTTCCTCGTGGGAAACGTTGAACAGTTACAGCTTACTGTGCAGTAGAAAGCTGCTGGGGGAAATTCATGAGACGGGCAGCTTCACTCCCCTCCGAGGGTTCATTGATATGTAGGAAGTGACTAGTGGGTTTAGATCTTTGCATAATGCCTAGGGTTGTGACTTTTCAAGGATAAAGCACCCATTGAGCCTAGACACAAACCAATCTGCTATGCACAGCAGAGCCATGGTTTTAATCATGGCTGCACGCTCACAAACAGGACAGGAACGTTTGCCCTCCGCACACTGGCGTTGGGGTTGGCGATGAAAGCTCCTCTCCGTGTGTCGTCTTTGTCCACCTCCTTTTCATTTGATAAAGAGAATGCCCCTGACTTCTTCCTGGAGGGGAATGTTCTTTATTTACAGGAATTTGGTGTCCTGCTTAAGGGGAGCCATCGAAGAGAGATGTTTCTAAGGGAATCACACTCATGATAAGGGTATTGATTGTCAAGAAAGGGATCTACTAGAAATGGTCTTCATGGGAAGAACTTAGGATAGACTTGGAGACCTCTCACCTGCTGGGCGAGCTCCACCCCCCCCTGCAAAAAAAGAGATGCCATTGGTCCCCTCTCTAGGTGGGAAGTCTTGGCTAGCTCTTTAAACGCTAAGAGGATGCTGAGAACATCAAAGGGAGGGAGCTGCTCAGTTTGTGAGGCCTACTCAGCCTCTGATGGGCAGCGGAGACAGGCTTCTTTGTTTTCAGAACTGATTTAGAAAGACGGAAGGAAGTCAGAAGAGTTTCTGTGTTTCTATGGAGCTAGGGAAGACAGGAAGCAAAGACACCAGCGCCAAGCCTGTGTGTGGTTGGTTGCTGAGGGCCACCTGTACTCCGCCCGAGATGGCAGATGATGGCACCTACTGTTGCTGGAGAGTTCCCTCAGTGTGGGGCTCCTGGAGGTTTTCATCCCAGTGCAGCTCCATGGGTCTGGCCCATTTGTCCACTTGCATTAGGCCTGATCAGTGATATTACCGACCTTAGCCCAGGCTGGAAAAGTGTCCAGTTGGAAGAGACTAACTCCCCAAGTGTTGATGGCCACCATCACTATCACCAGGCCAATGACGTTGACTCCCAAGCCAGCTTTCACCTGCAAGACACAAATTGGCACATGGTCACCGGCCAGGCAGCAGCACAGGACCCTGGGCTCTCCCTGCCTGGAGTGCCAGCCTAAGCCGTGCCCCACCCCCTAGGCCCGCATCTGTTCCAGTTGCTCTCTTGTGTGAGCTTCTAACTCCTGTTTTCTGGGTGGCAAAAACTGGAATGACTGGAAAGGCAAGGAGAGAGCGATTAGAATGTTGAACTTCTTGAATGCAACACTCTGTAAGCCCAGACAGTACCGGATCTGTGGGATGTTGGGTTATTTTGACAGCTAACTAATTGGGAAACGTGCTAAAATGAAACAGATCTCTTCAAAGCAGGGACTTCTCTTAGATCCCAATACACACAGGGAGCTTATAAGAGGGGTTCTATTGTATGAAGCTTTTGCCATTGTTATCATTTTCTTGGCTCCAACCCCCCCCCCCCCCGTACAGCTCATGGAAGCAGCTCACTTTGAGCTCACCTTGGGGAACAGATCACCCGCTGTGTGCACACTGTCCACTGGCAGGTGACACAGGCTTGCTAAGTGAGGTAGAGAATCACAATTCAACTCAGATGCTTTTCAGTTTTGCTGTGGCATGGACCCAAACTGAAGTAGGGGTGAGGGATGGTGGGAGGGCAGAGCCGGGGCCAGATGGAAAAGTGTGTACCATCAGAGCCGCTGACGTCCTTCCAGGAAGTGATCATGCATGTAGCACATAGCCTAAAGAAGCCCACTCGCTGGCACGGAGATGGGAAAATTGCAAAAGAAAATGGATGCTGGGAAATTCTCCCAGGCTAGTGAGTATACCTGTGCCTGTGCTCCTGCCACCTGGCTGGAGCCTGGGCCTCCTGACTGAGAGAACAGCTCATGTTTCCCGGCAGGTGGGAGGGCTGGGTTCTGGGGGAGCTGAAGTGACATCCTTCAGAACGGAAAGGACCTCACACAGTCTGGTTGAACCTCCTCACACATCAGTTGAGGAAACAGAATGTGTTCAGTTGGTGCCCACACTGGCACTAGAACCAGAGGCAGCTCATTAGTTATCCAATGACTTTGGAAATGACTGCCTCTAGTTGTTTAGATTCCAGTATAAAGGCAGTAAGGTGAACAGTGAGGCCTTACCGCCGGGGCCATGCTCAGAGTGAGCAGACTGAGGGTTAGGCTGTAAGTCAGGGGGAGTGAGGGCTGACGGCCACCTATCCTGAAGGAGCGTGAATGATGTGGGTGAGCAGGTTGAATGGTGGGAAGGAGATGCTGTCCTCTGATTTGGTCAGGCTGCTTACAACAGGTGTGATCTCGCTCATGAAACTCTGCGAGGGCCTGAATCGGCCATACTAAGATGGGCCTCCATAATGGCTATCTGCTAACCTCCTCTTCCCCAACCTCCATTTATCCTGCACCTTAAGAAGCAAGGCAGGCATGCAGCCAGAGGAAGGAGAGGCGGGGTTGGCTGGACGCGCTACTCGAGTCAGCCTCAAGAAGCCCACTTCCAGCCATCTTTTCTGAGTCCTGCTAAGAATGAAGAAGCAAATGGTGGTGATTTCATTTGCCACTGTTGCTTCAGGGGTGGGATGAGCACAAACATTCAGTAGACACAAGACACTCTTCTCCCAAGGTTCATGCGATTTCGCCTACTTTTGTGATAAATAAGGCAGTAGCTGTTGGAGTGAATAGCCCTAGCAATCCAAGGAAGAAACAAAGACCTTTGCAGCTCATGCCTTCTGGAGCAGGGCCACATTCCAGTCTGTTCCCAGCCTCTCTTTCTGTATCCCCACCTTATTCTTCTTGAGGGTTGGGGAGAACATACTGCTGCTTTTCTTTAGGGACCAAGCAAAAACCCTTTGATAGGCACCACTGTGTGTAACAGCACGAGGCATTGTTGATAGACCAGGTATACAGCTCCAGCAGGGGGCAGGGCAGCCGTTGTTCCCTGCCCAGGCAGGCAGGCAGGCAGGCAGGCAGAGGCAGCCGCCACTCACCATGTCCTTGATCTGGCAGTGCCCGTAGCTGTAGACGATGGCATTGGGAGGGTTGCCCACAGGCAGCATCACTGCGAAGGAGATGCACATGGTGACCGGGATCAGGGTGTAGAGAGGGTTCATGTGCAGCGTTTCCGACTAGGAGAGAGAATTCACACCCACGTTAACATGGACTGTGGCCTTGCAGTTCCCACACGAACCCTGTGCGTGTGCGATGAGATGGCTTGGTACTGACTCAGCTGGACAGCATGTGCTAGGGGTCATGAGGCCTCTCCCTGTGGAGTGTCCAGTGCCTTAGGCAGTGCAGGGACTGGCACTGCTTTACCCACCTCACCCTGTCCACTCAGAGCTTTGGGGTGCTGCTTAGGTTTGATGTTGGGTTTTTGGTGCTTTATTTATTTATTTATTTATTTATTTATTTATTTTGACTTGAAACAGTCACAGGGAGGGAGAGACAGACTGCGACAGCCAGAGCTGGGCCCGGCTGAAGCCAGAAGCTGGCACTCTCTTCCAGATCGCCTACAAAGGTGCAGGGTCCCAATGACTTGGACCGTCCTCCGCTGCTTTCCATGAGCAGGGAGCTGGATCAGAAGTGGAGCAGCTGTGACACGCACCAGTGTCCATACACGATGCCAATGCTGCAGGTGGGGGGTTAGCCTGTTACGGTGCCGTGATGGCCCCCCTGGGTGCTGTTTAAGCTGTTTTTGTTTTTCTTAAGCTGAGGAATGCTTTCTTCAGCATCTCAGGAACAAGTTGCTCTGATGGAGGTAGGGAGCTCTGACCTCGAGGGTACAGCACCAAGGCTCTGTTTTCTCATCCCAGCCCCAGGGAAGATAGCTGCCTGAAGTGGAATTTGAACTCATAGTCTTATGCTCAGTGTTGCCAAGTTGTAACAAATTGTACTGCCATGCTCACACAAACAAGATGGCGGCAGGGGGACGTTGGAGACGTTTGAGCCATGAATGAAGAGGCTAGGCGGAGGTGGCGGTGGGGAGGCACCTGCATTTCCTAGGTTCCTCGTTGCAGACTGGGACAGATGCAGCCTTGGGTCAAGTGCCTCGCCTTTGGGTCTGCTTGGCCAGGCCAACATCTGGCGGTTGCTGCCTTCCCCTATTCCATTCCTAGCATGGGTCTGAGGCCTTGGGATGGGGCTGACATTGCTCCCAGTCCTCAGAAACTCCTGGACTAATGAAATGCACTCTGAGCAGTGCTGCCATGAGAACTGTGGTTCTAGTCTCAGCAATGTGGCTACCTCTTCGCCCCCTGCCCCCTCCCCAGGTCTGATCTCAGGAGAGAAAGATCCAGATGTGTGTGGGGACCCGGAATCTGAGCATTTTAAAGACATGTTGTCCATTCTTTTGTTTCTGCTTAGGGCTGTCGCTGAACTAGTTCTTCTGAAAAAAGAGTATTCTAGAACTCCTGCTCTGACTTGCTCACGTATCTTTTTATTTATCTGTGGCTACTGGGAAATGCAGTGGCCGGAGGAGAAGCAAAGGCATGGAGGGCAGGCTGGCCACTGCAGGCCCCCGGGGAACGCGTGTGGACCCCTGGCCGTTGCTGCGCTACTTACCAGGCTGCACAGGATGGGTAGGAAGATGGTAATGGTGGCTGGATTGCTCACAAACTCTGTGACAATGGACACCAGGATACAGGCCAGCAGGGTGACAGCCCACGGTGGGAGGCTGCTCAAGGACAACATCTGGTGCCCAATCCACGTGGAGAGACCGGAACTCTGCAGGAGGAGAAGGTGTGGCTGAGACGGACGGAGAAACAGAGCAACTAGAGTGCCCAGAAGGCCAGGGATGCCAACTGGAAGGGGTGACCGGGAGGAGGGGAGGTCATCCAGTTTGTTTCTGTTCCTGGTTGGATTGTTTGTGTAGTCTGGAAGATTTCTTCTGATTGTTGCACCATGTTCAGATTTGGGGTTTCCTGGTCACTGAGTCATCGTGGGCCATGGAGGCCCCCTCCCCCGACAGCCATGAGCCCCGGTAGGGCTTTGATGTGTGGGCAGAGGTTGGAGATCTTTACTCCTCAACTTCCATCTCATTGTCTCTCTTTACTCCGTGTGAACTCAACAATGCACTTTACACAGCGGAATCCTGTGATCTGATTTGCAATTCTTTTTCTCTTAATCACCCAAGAAAAGGAAGAAAAATGATCAACATCTTTGGAAAACTGTGGTCTTCTGTAATTTCTTCTTGGGGATAAACGGGCAGGGATGAACACTGGAAGTTTCACAGAGGTAATAAAGGAGAGAGGATTAAACGTCTGTGTGTAGCTAGTGGGGAAGGTGCTGTCTTACTGGCGTGTAGCATTGTCATTCTGTTAACAACCTATTTTAGTTTCAAATCCCTGCTGGAGCACTTTGAAGCTTCAAGTTAAGAAGGTATTTCACGGGACCAGGGCAATGGCTCTATTGTCGAATCCTCCACTTCAAGCGCTGGCCTCCCAACACCACTGGTTCTGGTCTCGGCTGCTCCACTTCTGATCCAGCTCCTGCTTGTGGCCTGGGAGAATAGTGGAGGATGGCCCAAGTGTTTGAGACCCCTCACTGGTGTAGGAAACCTGTAGGAAGCTCCTGACTCCTGGCCTTGGAGTGCCTTGGCTCTGGCCATTGTGGCCATTTGGGGAATGAAGCAGTGAAAAAAAAATCTTAAAAAAAAAAAAAAAAAAAAAAAAAAAAAAGGCCTGTTGCCCACCCTGAATCTTCTCCATAGAGAATATTTACACATGCACTCAAATACATGAATATTCCCATTTGGAATAACACATTTGGTTGAAAGATGTTCATCTGCCAATGGAGCCTGTTCCTGACAAATAAGTGACACTGTGGAGTTCTTGTGCTAAAACAAACAAACAAACAAACAAACAAAAAGGTTGCCAAATGTGTTCTCCCTGCATCCCTTTCTTCCTTCCCCCCTCCTGACTTCCCATGATACCCTAGACACTGCAAATGCAATAAAGCAAAGGAGAGAAGGGGCAAAAGGCGAGGCATTCTAGACCCCGGAGCTGTCAATCTTGCTCTTCACACTTTGCTGTTAACATCACTCCTCACTACATTGTCAGCAGGCTGCTTTTCCTCTACTTTTCCAAGTCCATCAAAAACACATTTGATCTCTGTGCTACTCTGGCCACCTCTTGGGAAGCTGGTAGACGGCTGGTGACCAAAGCCATTCTTTCTCTGTTGTAACCATTTCACCTTGGAGAATGTTTCTTCCTTTTTTTTTTTTTTTCCTTTCAACTGACTGTGAGTTACCCAGTATGTGGAAACAGCACCAATTAACGGTTGGTACCGAGCCTGAAGGCCTATAGGGACTCTGCAATTGTTCCTTCTTTCAACAGCCCAGCTCACTGGACAGATGGGGGAGGAGAAGCCATCAGTAGAGTGGAAACGATGAATTTTCTAAAAGAACCGAGTTTCTCTACCATGGAATCTATATTATACTTGTAAATAAAGTGGAATAATGCAATGGTAATGATTTTTCCCGCAGAATCACTTTATACTGTTATTTGAAATAAACTACTAAATTCGACTATAGGATTATGAAAAAAAAACCCACAATGAAGGGAGGTTTTAATTTTTTAAGAAACATTTTGAGGATAAGGAGTCACTAGTTCTATGAAAAACAAAGGAGCTCAGGAGTTTTGGTAGCATACAAAGATCCAGTAATTTTTTTGTTAGTTTAATAACTTCTGTCAAGGGAAGGGTCTTCATACAGAAGATCCAGGTTGAAGAAGAACAACCACGAGTCTTGTTCCCTGTACAGCGCGTGGCCTGCACCGGAGGAGCCCCGGCCAGCAGGACACGCGGGGGCCTCTCATTTTGGCCAGGTGATGGGAGCCAGGGTCCCTTGTCTTGATCACCCACACTGTATTTAGGCCAGTGAGGAAAGACAATCAGCAATGAACCCTGTGTGGAACGGGTTCACGCATCTATAAGGTGCAGGGAGAGACCATCTGAACCCTGACCCTGCATCATTTCCTGACAGTTCAGGAAGTTCAGTTATTTTCTTTCATCTCATCCCGCATGCTCCCAAGCAGAAAATCAGGAAGCATTTTAATCATCTTTAGACAAGATTCTCTAAAGGGTCTTCACGTATGAATTTGGATGATTCATCTGGAATGGCTACTGCCCTGACAGCCCTGTCTCCATCGCTGGTGCCAGAAGGATGAGGGCTGCAGAACCCGATAGTAAGCCTTCTACCTGAGGCAGGCAGTGACGTGCAAGTGCCCACGTTGCCCTGTGGCCCAGCTGATCCGCAGCTGCCCAGCAGCTGGTGAGGAGGCACATCCATTCTATGCCTGTTCCAGGGACTTGGTGACCACTGCTTCTCCCTTGGTTCCTTCACCCTTCCCTCCCAGGGCTGTAAGGACTCTTTAGGTAGGGCTAGAGCAGTGGCATATCACGCTAAACCTCTGCCTGCAGTGCCAGAATCCCATATGCACACTGGTTCAAGTCCCATCTGCTCCATTTCCGGTCCAATTCCTGCTAGTGGCCTGGGACAGCAGTGAAGGATGGCCTAAGGCCGTGGGTCCCTGCACCCAATGTGGGAGACCCAGGAGAAGCTCCTCGCTCCCAGCATCAGATCAGATCAGCTCTGGCAGATGGATCATCTTTCTCTCTGTGTGTGTAACTCTTTCAAGTAAAATAAATACATCTTTTAAAAAAATTAGTAAGTTGCTGAGACAGTATTTGGCTCATGAGAAGAGAACCCAAAGCTTACCTTGCTACCTGAAGCTAGGGCATAGCCACCCCCGACCAGGATGACAATCTCCCAGGGCATGGTCTTCTGGAAGTCTCTCCATGTGATGATGGACTCTGTCTTCGAGGAGGGCGGCTCTCTGTCCTCCCCTGGAGACCAAGAGGAGAGAAAGAGCCGAATAAACGCTGATGGGCATGGCCTGTGGACATGGAACCTGCTTAGGGATGATACCTCTTTGGGGTGTGTGGGGGGAGGAGTGGGATTCTGCAGGGTCTAGGGCAGCCTCCCTTGGAAAATTCTGATGTGGGCGCTGTTTGAGTCCACCCCAACTTCTTCCCTTAAACCTTCTCTCACCTTCCTTCTTTTTCCCAAAGCAGGGCTTCTTCGCTGGAATGAGGAAGAGGAGGAAGCCCAGAAAGACAGAGACCGTGGCATCCGTGCGGTAGCCTTTCCTAGCAAAGACACAAGCGTGGCTGCAGGAGGAGGGTGGGTGTGCCCGGGAGCGACACTGCAGCCCAGGCAGTCTGACCCCACGGCCTCCTTATTAGACCGAGTTTAGACGGACAGCAACCTTCTTCTAGCTGCTGGTTGCCTGCCCATCCCACAGGGCTGGGAAGGGGGAAGTGTTAACATGCAGATATAGACCCCGGCAAGGCCTAAAACCCCAGTGTGACTTCACTGGCCCATTTACCAGGGAGAGCCCTTAGGCAAAGTCCTGAATTGCAGAGAAATGTTGAGTTCTCCTTCCTGTGCTGGCTGCACCGCTGGGAGTGCCCGTTCCCAGCTGCAAGCTGGTGCTCTGTGAAGAGCTGGTGGTCTTTGCTCTGTGGCGCTGGCCCTTGTGGGAATGCGCAGGGCTGGCCAGGAGCCTGCCTCTCCAGTCTCTGCCTGCCTACCTTCCCCGGGTCACAGCTACCTGACAGCTGTGATCTGTTTTCAGTTGGCACCTTCTGGATGTGTCCTCCTGGAACTGAAGTCCTGAGGTGGGTGGCAGTCCCCAGAGCTTACGTAATGAGACCAAGGGCATGTGGCTGGGTAGCGATCTCACCTGCTCGCAGCCCCCAGACTGAGACTCCAAGGACATGACTCGGCTTCATGACTTTCCCTAAAAAGAACTTCCTCTGTTTCCCAGGGAACAAAATGCCGCCTGCCTGCATGTCTGCCCGCAAGAGTCTCTGAAGGGACAGCAGTGCCTGTGGCCAGGACAATGTGCACGAGGAAGGTGATCTTAGAAATAACAACACTCACTTTTCAAACAAGGAATCCCAGCCGGGGACAAAGCCTGGCTCCCGTGTGAACCACAGCACAGTCATCAGGATGAAGAAAAATCCAGTCACCATTTCAGGGTAGCTACAAGATGAAACAGAAAGACTCCAGCAACTGGGACATTTCTTTGGATTTTTTTTCCATCTGCTTCTGGAAGCCCCTGTATTCAGAATTCCAACAAAACATAGTCTACCCCCTGCTTAACCACTGGTGGTCTAGAAGAGTGAGTGGCGCCAGCAAACACGATATTAACCCTGCTCGTGGGGGGACTTGGGGTGGGAAAGGGAATGGGAATAGAATGGTGTACAGTCCGCAAGGTGAGGGTGGTAGAACGGGTACCCTTGGAGATTCTGGTGGGAGGGCTGAACCTTATTAAAAATATGTATACTTTTGCTCAAACAAGTATAAAAAAGTGCATCACGATGGGGTCAGCATTGCGCCCTGCAGGTTAAGCTGCCCATGACGTCCACAGTGTTGAGTCCTGGCTGCTCCACTTCCTATCCAGCTGCCCGCTAATGCCCTGGGAAAGCAGCAGAAGGCCGTCCAAGTGTTTGTGCCTCTGCTACCCACATAGGAAATGCAGATGGAGTGCCAGGCTCCTGGCTCCTGGCTCCTGGCTCCAGGCTGGCCCAGGCCTGGCTATGCAGCCATTTGGAGAGTGAATCAGTTGATGGAAGATCTCTCTCTCTCTAACTCTGACTTTCAAATAAATCTTTAAAAATAGGAAGTATATCCTGTGGTGTACATCAGTTAACAGCTAACATCAGTGTGTTAAGCATAAAAGACAATTTATTTTCTATGTTACCAAATGTTTTGCATTTTAAAGTTTATAAAAAAGTGCAGTTTATACCTAGAACGCCGTACCCAGTCAAAGTTGTACACACCGGTGGATCCGCGCCAAGGGAAAGCGAGCTCCGAGTGGGAGGCTGGTTCACTGGGGACAAGCTGACACCGGCAGCGCGGGGCTGCTCAGAGAAGACACAGCCCTCTGTGTGTGTTTTCCCCAGCCTTATGCTCTGGCTACAGCACCCCATTTCCAGCTCCCTGGAGGCGACCCCAGCAGCGGCAGCCCTGAGTGCCTTGTGCACCTGCGGAGTGATGGCCTGCGGCGGGACGGAGCTCAGAGGACGTCTGCTCTGTTCTGTTGTCCTCTCTGGCTGTCCCCTCTACGGCACACACCCCACGGTGCTGGGAGCATAGCCAAGGAGAAGCGTGGCCTCTGCAGTGTGGGCCAGCTGGACCCCGCATCCAATCGCCTCTTCTCTGGGGGGTGGCTAATGGTCTGTTGAGGGTGTGTTTGTGGGGGGGGGGAGGTGTTATTATTATTTCTTTTTTGGTACCTGATGTCCCCCAGCTTTTCATATTCCTCTTGGATCCTCTTCTCTGACAGCTCTTCCCTTTTGGTCTTCTTCTTCTTGCTCAGAGAGCAGGTCTCTTTGAAGCTGAGAAGGGAGCATGAGCAAAAGAACAGACAAAACCCGTGTCTGAGGCCGGGTGAGCACATGCCAAACCTCTCAACCACTCCCTTACCCCAATTCCCTTCTCTTCACCCACATGCTCGGCCTTCCTTCCCTGCTCCCCATTTATACAACGTGTATGTGTGTGTGTGTGTGTGTGTGAGAGAGAGAGAGAGAGAGAGAGAGAGAGAGAGAGAGAGAGCCCAGCCTCCCAGCAGTTTCCTGCCCTCATCTTTTGGGTATATCCATTTGACTCTATTCCTGACCTATCAGTATAGGGGTATGACTAATGGACTTAAGTCTTTTTAAATTTAGTTGAAGGGTAAAGTGCCAGAGAGAGGGAGACAGAGATCTTCCATCCACTGGTTCATTCTCCCAAATGCCCTAACAGCTACTGCTGGGTCAGGCCAAAGCCAAGGGCCCAGAACTACATCTGGATTTTCCATGTGGCTGCTAGAGGCTTGAGTACTTGAGGCACCATCTGCTGTCGTCCTGGGAGCATTAGCAGGCAGCTGGATCAGAAGCAGAGTAGCCAGGTCTCAAACTTGCATTTGCATAATGGGATGTAGGCATCCTCAACGGTGGCTTAACCCACTGCACCACAACAGCTGCTGCCTGCAAGTGCTGTTTCTATTTACTGGTCTTGTACATAGTAGCAGCATCAGTGTATGGTACTGTGACTGGGTGTGTTTGCCATACACAGATGGGTGTGTGTTTGTCTAAAGACAAGGCTTATCAGAGGGGAAGATGGGTGTTGGCTTAATATCAGTAATGCTGGGCTTGTAGAAGTATGCAGCCAACATTGGTTTGAGCCTCATTTCTGAGTAAAAATCATGTCACACAACATGTCTTCGCCAGTGGGATACGGAATTGCATGGACGACCAGCAAAGCAGCCTATGTAACTTCCTCTTCCGTGTTGGAAATGGTTCAGATTTCAGAGCAGGTGGTAATGATGAAAAGGTTTGCTAAACAGATTAATATTAGCACTGATATCGGAAAGGAAAAGCCGGCGTGCTGTCTTGAAGGGTCTCAGCATATTCCATAAAGGCTACTAGCACAGACCAGTCCTGCTTGGAGTCAGACTTCTTAGAGTAGCTGCACCTTGAGTGCTTGGAGAGACACGAAATGCTTTCCAGTTCAGAGTTTTCAGGAGTTGGCGAACTCTTCTACCAGGGTAGTTGAAATTAAGAGCATTCCGGGGGACCTTGACCTGTGATGCCGGCAGGTCCTGGCTGCTCTGCTTTTGATCCAGCTCCCTGCTAATGTGCTTGGGAAAGCAGTGGAAGATGGCGCAAGTACATGTAAGTACATGCAAGTACATTCATGTGGCAGATCTGGATGGAAATTCTAGGCTCCTGATTGTAGCCTGGTCCAGCCCCAGCTGTTGTAGCCATTTGGGGAATGGAAGACTTTCTCTCTGTCTCTCTCTCTCTCCCTCTCAGATAGTAAAATAAATAAAATTTAAAGGGACATTTTACTGTGGAGTTGAGAGTAAAGGGCAGGGGTCAGGAATGTTGAGTGTCCAGAAAACCTCTACCAGACTTTGGCTGACTCCACTGCACTCTCCCTGGGGCATGCCCTGCCCCCACCCTCATGCAACACTCTCCAGGGCTCATGTGTGACCTTCGGGTTCCCAGGAGAGCCTCTGGGGCTTTGCCGGCAGGGCCTTGGCACTCACTTGCAGCCCAGGAACAGCCAATGCATCCAGAACCAGCTGACCACCAGCATGATGAGGGCTATGGGGAAGCTGAAGAGGAACCAGGTGCCGAAGTTCACCACGTCCGCGGTGGGGTACTGGCTGCGGGGAGAAGCCGAAGCTGGTGGTCAGCAAGGGGAGGACTTCCACTGAACGTCCCCTTTGAAAAGGACGTACTTGCAGCCTAAGGAGAGGGTGGATGCCGCCAGTCTCAACTCCTTCTTGATCCTCTCCTTCTCTGCTTTGTGCTCTTGCTTCACCGTCATCCCATCTCCCTCCTCACTGTTCCCTCACCGCCCTCCTGCTCCTCAGCTCACTGGAATCTCACTTTCACTTGAACCCAATTCCTCCAGCCCAGGCCATGGGTAACCTCCAGGCCATCCAGTCTACCGGGGTCGTGGGCAACCTTCGTTTGCGTCATCCCATACGGTTACATGCTGTGGCCACTCTGTCATGAAACCCTCTCCTCCCTCGGGTGGCATGCTACCCGATGGTCTCTCTGCTGTCTGGTACGATCCCCTCCTCACTCTGCAGTCTGCTTTCCGTGTGTGTGTGCTTCGTCTGTGACCCCCCGCTCTGCACCGTTCAGTCCTCCACCCTTCCCCTGGCTCTAGGACGACTCCGCACAGCAGGTGCATATGAAACCCCATGCTTTGGATAAGCTACGTGCAATTCAGGCTGTGTCTCCAACGGTACGCAGCTTCCGTGCCAACTTTCCTCATCCCTCATCTTTTCCCTCTGTTGCTCCAGGCTGCTGAAGCCAGGAGCCAGGCGTGGGGAATGTGGTGGTGGTGGGGCTAAGCCTTGGCCTTCCCCTCCCCTAGGCCCTCTGTAGTTCTTTCCTTCCCTGCCTCTGAGGCTGCCAAGCTTGTCTCCTGGGCGACAGCAGCGCTGTCCCGGGTTGTCCTCTCGCTGCCCGCTTTCTGCTTTCTAATGCGCGTCCTATTTCTTCATCCAGAGTGAGCTTTCAAAAACTATAGATCTGATCACTCCACTGCCTGCTTAGAATCTTTAGAAGTTTCTCACAGCCTTTTGGATGAAGTCCAGCCTCCTTTGTGGGCCCTGCCGAGCTCTGTGCGACCTGCCCATCCCCTGCGCGGGCCTCCTTCCACGCGTCCTCTTTCTCGTTCATGCGTTCACTCCCTCACTTCCCAACTTCCCTGTCCTTGGCTGGAAACCCTCCTGTCATCTGGTTTACTCAGACTCTGTCATCTGGTGTACCCCAACCCCCCAATCCAGTTTCCACTCCATCGCTGCCTCTCTGGGGAAGATGTTTCCCTTCTCTGGCCAGGCTGAGTTTGCTCAGTGGAAACTGCCAGCAGTGGAAGCCTGCTTTTCTCTGGTCACACTGAACTGTAAATGACCTGATTCTTTTCTTTGAGGGGACAAAAGCCGTCCTGGCCTTGTTTGCTGCTAGAGCCCTAAGCACCTAGGTCCCTGCCTGACCCACGTTGAGTGGATGACTTACTTGTTGAAATGCTCCAGGAAGATGAGGCTGGTGGAGGTGCCGATGATGGTGGTCAGGCCTCCGATGGTCGCAGCGTAGGATATGCTCAGCGAAAGGCACTTGCACACCATTTGGTCATGCTGGGACCTGTACTTCCTGCTCCGTTCCTGGGTCCTGGCATTGGGGGCCCGGGCTGGGGACTTTCCCTGCTAAAGGAACATGGGTCAGAATCTGGAACCCAGCGTGGGCACACACAGCAGGAATGGCACAGGGGTGGGGGCGGTCCCGGGTGTGGTGGGAAGGTACTGAGCTCGGTGATCACAGAGACAGGGGCCACCCTCTGGCACTGAATCCACTTGGTTGTGCCGCCAGGCTGCAGCCTCCTCTGTGATTGGGGGCACCTTGAGTTTTCCTCTGCCTCACTGCTGGGAGGAGTAAAGGAAGCTGTATAGGCCAAGCACTCAGACCACTTCCTGGCGTTTTTTTTTCCCTCTGTGGTTATTCTATTTTATTTTTTGGTGATTGTTTTGTGCTCATTAATCCTGAAGGTATGGTTTGTTTCTGAACAATAGGCTGTGCTCCCCTTAGTGCAGATAACAGCTTTCAGGGGCCAAGCGAATGCTGCCTCCGCTCTCCCGCAGGGACCTAAGAAGCAAGTACCCCCAGGCTCCTTCAGGGCTGACCACCTTCACTGAGTCCCTGAGTCCCAGACAGGGACACCGAGGTCAGTAGGTGAAGTGTAGGAAAAGCAGCGGGGAAGACGCCACCTTGGGACATCTCTAAGGTGCCTAACCACCGCGCTCTTTTCCTGGGAAGGCCAAAGTAAGCTAGCCCCTTGTAGCCATCTCAGAGATCCCTGGATCGTCAGAACAAGAGCAGCCCCTATTACCTGGACCAGTGGTTTTCTATGAGCCCTCCATCCAGTGAAATTTTACCTTGAACTCTGCTATATCAAACACATGTGAAGCATTTGGTTGCTGTCTGCCTATGTCATAACTGGACATGAACCAGTGGCCAGTGATTTGGGCCCAGATGTTCCCTTTATTAACTCTTTGGTCTTAGGTTCATGATGACACTCTCTGCCTCACTAGAGCGCAAACTCACTACTACCTCGTTGAGTCAAAGTCACTCCTACCTCCCTGAGGTCAGACTAGACAGAACAGGCCTAGCACAGTGTTTGCAAGATGTTTTCAAGAAATGGGGATATTTGCTTATGATGACGTCAAACAACTGAGACCGTGGATGAATGCAAAAACTTGAAATCAGAAGCTGTTGGTGACAGGTGCCATGGTGTACAAGTGTTAGCATTCATTTGATGTCTGTGCTGTGCGATAATGGCAGACAATCAGCCTGTCATTGATGCCTACAGGGTTCCTGAAGCGCCTTTGGGGACTAGCTTGAGCCCCTCCATCCTGGACCAATTCTCTCTTTTAGGGTGGAAGACATTGATACTTGGGCAGTGGGGCATCTTGCTGAAGTCAGGTGAGCTGGACTCTCACAAGCCAGACATGGGGACGTGCATCAGATGACGCCAAGTGTCCTCCTGTCTTTGAAAGCACATGGCATTTTTCCCTAGAAACCAGGGCCTGAAGGTGCAGGTCTCTCACCTGGGTTGAGTGCTGCCTCCGGCTCTGGTGCTGGTTTGCTGTTTTGATGGTGGTGGTGAGTGTGGGCGCTCCGTTCACATTCTGTTGGAACAAATGTCATGTTGGGATGAGGAAGGAGGTTTGATGAGCCTCCTGCCCCTGGCTGTGGGGATCCGAGGCCAGAAGGGGGAGGACATGCCATGCAGGTGCCCAGTCCACCTGCCCCCATCTTTACAGAACTTCCTGTGTGGCCTGGCAGGAACCCCACTCCTAAACTGGCTTCTGAAACCTGACTGAGCGTGACTGTGCTTTGGCAAGAGCCTGACCTTCTTTTGCGGCTTCCTTAGCGAAAGTGGGCCCTTTCTGCTTGCTTATTTGGTTAACACTAAGAAACTGGGCGAAGGCAGTGGTGGTGGTGGCTGCATGCCCCCTAACAAAGCCCACAGCTTTAGTAGCCAGGGACATCTGTCACACAAAGCAGCTGTATGTGTGTGCGTAGAAGGGTGAATTCAAGCAGCTGTGTGCAGGCAGGCTTTGCTGTCCCTCATACACAGTTCCCTTTTAATAAGACTTCTGTGAATGGATTCCTCAGCCTAAGGAATCCTAAGATCAATTTCGGCTCTGGGAAACACGGTAGGCTGCATCTTGGGCTCCCGTGAAAGCCAACAGACCTCTATGTGGCTAGACGCAGTGCTTGGAATTAGGGCTTGCAGTGCCCCACGCTTTGCCAGGAAACCCGCTGTCCTTGCTGTGTTGAGTCTGCCGTGAGCGCTCCCTACCACTTACATCCATGGAGGCCATAGAACAAGCTACCCGCATGCCGGCCCCTGGGTCATCTTAAGGGACTTGCAAGCGACTCCGAAGCACAGAAAGCTCCAAGGCCTTACCTTGTGGTGCATCAGAGAAGTGAAGTCTACAGTGGACGAGCTGGAAGGAAGCAGAGACCGTGAGAACAGCAGCCCTGGGGCAGAGTTCAGGAGGTGGCAGGTGTCTCCCCGACTCTGGGTAGCTAGTTGGTGCTCAGGACTTCGACTCCCAGGACTCCACTTTTCTGGCATGCAAAGAGAACCTCTCTCCCCTTCCCTCCCTTCCCTTCTGTGATGCCGTAGGGATTTGTGGAGCCATGGACTTTACTCCTCCCGATGATACTAGTACTCCTACTGGTGGGCATGAGGTACTCATTAGATGCCCAACAGTAATTATGTAAGTTTTATTCTTTTTTCAGTGTGATGTCCTTTGCCTCTGATTTGCTCTATTGAGTTGTTTATTTGAAAGGAAGAGAGAGAGAGAGAGAGAGAGAGAGAGAACAGGATCTTCTGTCTGCTGGCTCATTCCTCAAACACATGAAGCAGCCAGGGCCTGGCCAGGATGATGCCAGGTCTCCCAGGACGGCAGGGATCCAAGTACCTGATCCATCACTCCCTGGTATCCAGGGCATGTGCCAGGGGGAGGCTGGAACTAAGAGTGGAGTCAGGACTCGAGCATAGGATGTGGACATCTCAGGCGGCCTGTGAGCTGCTGCAGTAAGCACCAGACACTAAATGTAGACGCTAACTCTCTCAACAGTGTTAACTCTTCCAACACAGCTGCACTGCAGGTGGAACCACCTCCACTCATACCCTTCCTCGGCACCAGCATCCAAGTGATGGGCAGATGGAAGCCCTCTCTGTGCTGATGGATAGCCTGTGCCCTGACCAAGAATGCCCAGGTTGACTCCAGAAGACCACTGTATAGAAAAAGAACCGAGTGGTGGTTATCTAAGGCAGCATGAGCAGGGAAGGCCTGGCTGTAGCCAGAAGAGGGTGAATAAGGATGAGAAGGTGGGAGAGTGTGTGGCAGGTGAAGAACAGTGATGGCACACGGAGTCCCTCCTGTAACCGTTGGCTGCCCCCTAACTGGAGAAAGAGAAGATGAGAACTCCATGTGCCCGTGGGTGCCTCTGGGTGGTCTCATCTGTGAGCACCATGGGTGCCCATGGCTCACCCATTGTGAAGGCAGAGGAGAGAGCAGCATGCGCACCCGTAGGACCCAGCATCCTGCAGGCATCACCCACTTCTAGGCCCTCCTGGAGGGATCAGAGGTGGTAAGGTTCCAAAGAAACTGTTCTTTGGAGAACGTACTGCGATGTGTCCTTGACTGCTTCCTAAAAGGGCCCAAGATGGAGGCAGGGCCCCAGGAGGGGCTGGTGATGGCGGGGTGCCATCCTCACAGCACAGCGGGACGCTCCAGCTTTGGCTTCAGAGCCGGGGGCACGTGGCTTTTATGTGGACAGGGAAAAGGCAAAAGCCAGGGTGGTGAGGTGCAGCCAGAGAGGCCGGAGTAAGGACAGCAGAGCTGCAGCAGCCTCTGTGCTGTGACCAACAGGCAGGGGTTCTGCCTGCTCTCCTTGGGGCTAGACCTGCTGGAAAACCCTCTACCCAAGAAGCAACTGGTAACAAAAGCACTTTGGGGAGTGAACCTTCAGGGCAAGTAGGAGACAGCCAAGTGGCCAGAGAAGGGTGGATTTCAGCCCCCGGGCCTGGAATGATGCAGAGGTCCCATCACTGGGACTCGAGGAAGCGCACCCTGCCTCTGTGTGAAAGCACCAGCCCATTCCCTTTGTGTCCCTGCGTCTTCCTGCAGCCTACGGCCTTGGCTCTAACACTGAAGAAGTCGGAGGCCACAGAGGGAGTGGAGGGCAGAGTGGGCGGGGACTGAAGAAGGCCAATGCTCTCCCCCACTTACTATCCCCTCTTTTCTTCTGCAGAGCTGGACTCAGGGTGGGAAGGAACTTTGGATGAAAGATTGAAGTCTTGCTACGTAGCTGGACTAGACTGCTGTGTTTCTGAAAACGAGATCACTGTAAGCTCCGAAAAGGAGCCTCGAGAGATGTGGGATTTGCCTGTGATGGGCTCAGAGGTGGCGGGGCGGTGGGGGTGGGGGAACGCCCTGGGACCATGTTTGACACAGGTGCAGGGAGCAAAAGCCAGGCAGGTAGCCAGCGGCACTGCTCTGTTCCATGACCGGTGCTCATTCCACTCAGTGTGAGTGCTCCAATTTAAAAGAGCAATGGTCTCCATTTCAAACCCAGCTTTTGAAGGTGCACTATTCATCATGGAGCACCTTGAAATTACATTTTGACACAGAATCGCCAAGGCAGCCAGCTGTTCATGGCTAGCTTTTCCCTGAATGTCAGGCTAATTCTCCCCTCCCTGCCCATCACTATCTCCCATCAGTTGGCCATGATCATCATCACCTCAGCATTCCTTTGCCCTGTAGAGCAAGACCAGATCCCGTAAGGCTGCATCTGCTATCTGGAAAATATTTTGTGATTCTCCAGAAGTTTCCAGTGACATCCACTCTATGTTTATTCCATTAATATATCGAACTTATCAGGCTCCTAGGAGGGACATCATTTTCGATGAAATCCTACCTACTGGGTAGTTGTCTGGACAGTCCTGTATGATAAGTCCTCAGCTACAACTGGTCTTTTACTTTCTTGCTCACCACTATGTTATCCTGTCAGGCCACCCTTGAACTCTTGGCAAGAGCTCCTGGGGAGGCTGGTGGTGTGGCAGGTTGGGGACTCGGGGTCCATCTCCTCCCCATCTCTGCAGACGGCCCTGAGTGGCTCTGCCTGGAAGGAAGGCAGTCATACTCACTCTTCATTGACAAAGATGAGTTCCAGGGAAGGCTGACTGCTTTTCACATCAAGACCTAGAGAAGCAGAGAAACCCAGGCGATGCTGCGTGGAGGCTGGAGCGCCACTGGGGGTAGGGCTCGGGTGGGGCTGGCGGGGTGGCGGGGGACAGTTCTCCTTTACTCCGCTCTGCATGTGCAGCGGGGCGCAAAGCCCCACCCTTGAGCACTGGGGGCAAGGAGCAGCCACGGAGTGGGGTGGGATGTGGGAGGTAAGGAGGGGAAGGAAGGGTTGGGTCCGGGGGTCTGGGAAGCCTCAGGGTAGCAGGGCTGGGGTGGGGAAGGGAGAGTAGGGAAGAGGAGAGAGGGAGTATAGATGAGGGGGCCATGGGCACCAAGTTGGGCACCATCCCAAGAGGGGGACCCAAGGCAGGAGTGGGGAGGTTGGAGGGACAAAGGGGAGATGAACTCCAGCAAACTGTACTGGTGGGCTCGGCCTCTTCGGTGCTGGAGTTGCCCGCCACGAGCTGCTCCTCCTCGGCACTGACCAGCTCCTGCAGCACGGCGTCCACGATGGGCATCACCATGGCGGTGGTGGACGTGTTGGACAGCCACATAGACAGCAGTGTGGTACAGCACATGAAACACAGCAGCAGCCTGAAAGGCAGCGGGGCACACTGCAGTGGGCAGGACGGCCGTCTACCCGGCACCCTGGCATCTCCTGCCAGCCCTGCAGAGCAGGCTGCAGTGGGCCGGAAGGACATCTACCTGGTGCCCAGCACAGCTAACCAGAGTGGGTCAGGTGGACGTCCAACCTGTGCCCAGTGCCCACAGACCTCCCAGAGCAACTTGGCACCTCCTGCCAGTCCAGTGGTGAGAGCTACAGAGCAGGGACTGACCTTTATACCGAAATCAAGCCTTATGTATACCTTCGAGGGTGCCATTTGTCATTGTATGGCTTGGCACAGAGTAAGCATTAAAATAGTACTTGCTGAATGACTGAATCGCACTTGAGAGGCCAGTGCCTTTAGCCAGAATAAAAGCCCTTACTGATGTGATGAATTCTCTTTGATGGTAAGGCCAGAGGTGGGTGTTCTAGTGGTCCTCCCTATCTGTGGAGATGAGTGGAGCTTGGGGATGATGTGTGTGTTGGGGGCATCAAGGAATCCCTTTCTGCCCTTGCAATCAGTAACCCTGAGTGTGGCCAAGTTACATAGTTACTGGTGACCAACAGAGAACAAGGTCAAGAGTCCACACTCCTGCCCGCCGCTCACCTCATTGTCAGCGTGCTGCAAGCGCAGCTCCCAAGGACGCAGGCACGAGCCCGTGCACCTTTCCGGCTGTGCCTCGGAGTCAGTGTTTGAAGGGCAGTACTAACACAGGTCATCTTCAAATTACTACTCACTGAGTTTGAAAATATTAAGCAGTGTGCGGCTGTACAGATAATGGGTCCTGCTCTTGGAACATGAAACACACAGGGACCAGCTGTGTTGAGTGTCTGAGATGAAGCGCCCCACTGCGCAATTGGGAGATTCGCCCTGAGGTGTTTCTGTTCACGGGACAGCCACTTGACTTTGCCACTCCTGCACACAGGGGCTGAGTGATGCAATGAATAGGGAACTGTAGAAGTATGTTCAGCAGGTAGTTGAAAGTCCCTGAAATTGGCACACAGGGGTTTTAAAGATCTAGAGTGCCAACATGATGTGAGACAGTGTCTTTGGGTGCTGAGGAGCCTGGATATAGGTAGACAAAGAGGACATGGGATCACATGGCAGCCGGCTGCTCCACTGGGCTAGTTGGAAGACAGAAACATGCTCTCCAAGGGGCATCCACACCTACAAGGGGTTCTGACAAAGCTCATGGAAAACGTGTAATATGAAAAAATTAATGCATGGCTGTCAGCAAGACTGTGCACCCAAATAAACTCATCATTTAATTCCATTCCCCCCCCCCAAACATCCTTGGAATCCCCTCATATGCTATGAGCTGTTCCCTTGCTTCGTAATTTGTCGGATCATGCTTTAGACTAGGATGGTAATGACATCTGGGTCATAGATTAAACTCTGATCCGTGCTCACTGGCCCACTCAACGTAGGCGATGACGGGACTCCATGGCAGTTGGTGGCACCCCAACCTCCTTAGCAGAAAAGCAGGCTGGGGTGGACATCCTACTGTGACCCAAGCCTCCCATGCCTGTGGCACACGGGGAACCCCCGTGGGGTGGTCTGAGTGCAACTTACATGCCCGGTTTGGCTCCGGCCATCAGGACCATGCGCAGAGCAATGCGCTTGTGCAAGTTCCACTTCTCCACCGCGGCCGCCACGCAGATGACGCCCACCAGCAGCAGTGTGGTGTTCTTGAAGTACTCCGCCGCCACCTGCGGGGCATGCCAGGGCAGCTCAGCCACCCTCCCCACCGCAGGGGCGTGCCCAGCAGGACCTGCGTCCACCACCCACCATCGAGGCTGGAACAGAGGAGCCGGCAGATGGACATGAGTGACACAGCCGGCCGTTATCGGAGGATGTGCAGTGAGTACTTGTTGGGGCACTCCCTGTGCTAAGAACTTCATGAAGAAAGTTTTACTTAATCCAGCCAGCAACTGCATTGGATAGACTTCTCCAGTCAGAGAAGACAGGGAGAATGCACAATGACAGGGGCAAGATAAGGGCTGAATCTAAAAGTCAAGAACTCAGTTCAAGGCTTTCAAATGGGTGGGAGGAACCCAATGACTCGAGCCATCCCTGCTGACGCCAGGGTCTACACCAGCAGGAGCTGGAGTGGGTTACTGGACACAGCTGTGCCGATGTGGGATATGGGCATCCCAGCTGGGAGGCTAAATGCTCCTCTCCTTTCTCACTTTTCTTAAAAAAAGATTTATTTATTTTTATTGGAAAGGGAGATTTACAGAGAGGAGGAGAGACAGAGAGGAAGATCTTCCATCCGCTGATTCACTCCCCAAGCAGCCGCAATGGCCAGAGCTGTGCCGATCTGAAGCCAGGAACCAGGAGCCTCTTCTGGGTCTCCCACGTGGGTGCAGGGTTCCAAAGCTTTGGGCTGACCTTGATTGCCTTCCCTGGCCACAAGCAGAGAGTTGGATGCGAAGCGGGGCTGCTAGGATTACAACCGGCACCCATATGGGATCCCAGCGCATGCAAGGCGAGAATTTTAGCCACCAGGCTATTGTGCTGGGCCCTCCTTCCTCACTTTTTAAAATATAAACTCTCTGAGTTCAAATCTAACATGGACATGATTTTAAAGAATAAACACGAATATTTTTAAATTGGTGTTTAAAAATTATCTAAATAACCATAAGCTTGTCTTTCAATTCTCATCTGCAATGCTTTTAGAAAAATTCAGAAAGTATGAACATTGTCTAAATAATCCTAGGCTTGTCTTTTCAATTCTCATTTTTATTGTTTTTAGAAAAATTCAGAAAAATATTTTCATTCGTATTAGAAAATTAGTATTGGGGCTGGCAAGGCGGCTTAACTAGTATTCTCTGAGTGTAAAGCCCGGCATTGCATCTGAGTGCTGGTTGTATTCCAGCTGCTCCACTTCTGATCCGCTCCCTGCCTGTGGCCCGGGAAAGCAGCGGGGGAATGGCCCGAAGCCTGGCATAAATCGAGAGGAAAAGATACAGGGAAGTGGGCCCAGCGGCGTGGCCTAGAGGCTAAAGTCCTCGCCTTGAAAGCCCCGGGATCCCACATGGGCGCCGGTTCTGATCCCGGCAGCTCCACTTCCCATCCAGCTCCCTGCTTGTGCCCTGGGAAGGCAGTTGAGGACAGGCCAATGCATTGGGACACTGCACCCGTGTGGGAGACCTGGAAGAAGTTCCAGGTTCCCGGCTTCGGATTGGCGCGCACCGGCCCGTTGCGGCTCACTTGGGGAGTGAATCATCGGACGGAGGATCTTCCTCTCTGTCTCTCCTCCTCTGTGTATATCTGGCTGTAATAAAATGAATAAATCTTTAAAAAAAAAGATACAGGGAAGTTCAGCTTCTAACCTTAAAATCCTCCTAACATGAGAAAACAAGAAAATTTTAACTGCTGAAAAAATTAACATTTACCAACAAAGCAAACCGAAATACTGCGAAATACATGGCATCTAGTCAACAATATCTACATAACCAAACTGGTGTTAGACTGACTCCCAAGGTAATCAAAAATGATGTAGTTATATTGGAAAGATGGAAGGAGAGGAAATGGGGCTGGTAAGAGAACAGTATCCCTGTCTGTTGTAGAAAGAAACCAGCTAGCAATGTCCGCAGGGACTCATTAAGAAGTAACACTGAGGGTCTGGCGTAGTAGCCTAGTGGCTAAAGTCCTCATCGTGAACGCATCGGGATCCCATATGGACGCTGGTTCTAATCCCGGCAGCTCCACTTGCCATCGAGCTCCCTGCTTGTAGCCTGGGAAAGCAGTCAAGAATGGCCCAAAGCTTTGGGACCCTGCACCCGCGTGGGAGACCCGGAAGAGACTCCTGGTTCCCGGCTTTGGATCGGCGTGCACCAGCCGCCAGGGCTCCTTCCCCAGGGGACTGACCGACAACACTCAGTTTTCTGCTACTGTGACACATGCCATGGTTGAGTACCAGCTTCTCTGCGGTGGCTTTTTAGGGAGACTCAGTGCCTACAGCACAGGGTGGCACTCCTTCCTCTGGATTCACCCACAAGGGAGGCAAATGGCACCGCGGGGCAGGTTGACCTTCTGCCCATCAGGCATTTTGCATTGCCTTTCTTCTTTAAGCTCCACAGCCGTCCTAGGAGGCCAGTGCTGCCTGCACTGTGAACTAACTCATGGCAAGGGAGGTGTTGTGGCATCAGGGAGTGACGGATTCCCAACAACATTACTTTAAAAAAAAAAAAAATAGACACAGAATTATCTAGTTTCTTTTTATCCACAATTTTTACTTTCTGAAGTTCAGTTACCTGCTGTCACCTATTGTCTAAACGTATTCAATGAAAAACTCCAGAAATAATTCATAATTTTTAAAGTTGTATACCATGATGAAATCTCATTTCATCCCCCTCTGTTCTGCCTGGGATATAAATGACCTCATGTGTCCAGCAGGTCCATGCTGTATACGCTACCCTCCTGGTAGTCACTGAGTACTCTTTTTCCACACTCAGATGGACTGTCATGGTATCGCAGTGCTTGTGTGCAAGTACTCCTGCTTTTACAAGGAAGTAAGCCAGAGTACAAAGTCATGTAAAGGAGGCACCAGGGCCTACAGCATGGAAGGTCAAGTCCATGCTGATTCCATTAGTAATGCTACAGGCTATTTAGGAAAAGCCATAGGATGAGTTTCTATAGTGTCTATATCTACATTTTCAGGCATCCCCTGGGGAATCTTGGAAACAGAACTACTGTATGCTATATTTCACATTTAAAAATATATTTGTGGCTATATTTCAGGGGTGCGGAAGGGTCCCCTGCCAAGAATCATTGGATTTATAACATGATTTGTCAGCTATAAGAAACCGTCAACTTAAAAATTAGGCTGTTACTGATTTGTTGAATTTTGAGTCTCGCCTGCGGTTGCTTCCGCAGGGCCAGACCAAATGATTTAGTGGGCCTCCTGTGGCCAGCAGGCTGGGTGTTCCCCACATCTGCAAGGCTCTTTCTAGAAGTGTGGGGCGTGGAGACCTTAACGTCACTCACTCCAGAAAGGGGAGACAGACACAGGCCTACAGCACCGAGGGCAGCAATGTTCGCCCACCCCCAAGAGGAAGGTGGTTTTATGGCCCCGCTTTTCAGGTTAGGAAATGGCCAACTGGGATTAGTAAGAAAGCTGTGTTTGAAATTCAGCCCTACCCTACTCTAAACCCTGTCTGTCTGTATTTGCACCCCATTTGCTCATGCTGGGGCCAAGAAGCCCATCCCCTCTCTGAGTCAGAGAGCTGCGGGGGTGGGGGGTGCCTCTGACTGCATCTGTCCTCCTGACGTGGTGCTTGGGGGCGTCACACAGATCTCTTAGGGATGCGGTCCGCTGGTGCCTGGCTGCTGGCTGGACCAAACCAAGATCTCTTTGCAAGTCGGTTGCAGGGGGCAGAGGTGCGTGTGTGTGTGTGTGTGTGTGTGTGTGTGTGTGTGTCCTTTCAGCGGCAGGAGGGTTGCAGTCCCTGTGGGAGACAAGTGATGGTCTTGGGCAGTAGAAGTATCTGTGGCTCTGTGGCTCCTCAGAACAATTGTGCAGTGAAACCCTGTAGATCCCAGGAGTGGAAGCCTGAGCCTGTTCCCTCTCAGCCCTGAGCGAGGTCCTGTGGGGGCTGGAGCCCCCCCCACAGCACGCCGCTCCAGTCCGAGTCTCAGCAGTGGAGCCAAAACCTGGCTCTCTGCCTCCCCCCCACCGCCCCCGGGGACAGGAATGCTGTTTCTGTGTGGGCTCAGACACCCTGCTGCTCACCTGATTTCAGAGGCTGGACAGAGGCTCCCACTGCCTGGGAAGGCTCCAGGGCCTGCTGTTGCGAGAGAGCAGGCCCAGGCGGCCAGCACACCCGGCCTCCGCTCCCAGCCCAAATCTCAGCCCTTTCATCTGTTTTCCACATTAAGTCTTCCAAGATTTGGTTGAAAGAAGAGGTTTTGTTACTTAGAATTCTTTAAGATCTCTGCCATAGAGCTGTCTGAAGGCGAATCCCAGAAGCCAGCCCACCCCTGTAGGTCCAGAGACATTGATTCCCATCCCCCACTCGGATGAACTGCCCAGCCCCAGGGAGAAGGCAAAGGCAGATCCTGGGCTTGGAGCCTGGGCAAGGGGACTGCTGAGCTCACAGCCAGGTTTGCAGGCTCCTGCTTCAGTCCAGGACACGGACTCAGCCCTGGGCTGCGTCTGGACTCCTGAGAGTGACGGGCAGCCTGGGCTCTGTCCCCAGCCCCGCGGCCTACAGGGAGGAGGGTCAGCTCCCTTAGTGAGCAAAGGCCAGAACAGCAGAGCAGGGAGTGCATTATGTCCTTGGTTTAAAACAAATAGAGCAAGGCGGAAGGGGGGCGGGGAGGGGGGAGCCAGGCAACCGGCCAGCCTCCTGCAGGTCAGGCAGGTCAGGAGCCTGCGGGGACAGCAGATGCAGGACATCAACTCCGGCTCATGTGGCTGCCCAGGCCGTTTGTTAACCCAGCGGGAGCTGCCCGTGTTCTTGCTTGTCCCGGCAGGAGCTAGAATCTGAATGAGGCTGGCCAGGAGACAGCTGTTGGAGTCCAGGGTGAGTGGGACGGTGTGGATGCAGGGGCGCGCATGCGCACATGCGTCAAGTGTTGCGATTACAACCATGAGTAGCTCCTGACTCTCGCCTCCTGAAGAGCCACCCTCAGGCCTCAGCCTTCAAAAAGGCTTCTCACTCAACCCCACCCCCCAACAGTGTGTCCTACAGACTGGAAATATTAGCAAACTTGATTGACCAAGGGATTGTGCGTGCCCAAGCCAGAAACACCTGATCAACATTTAGAAGGGGGCTTGGAGGATGACAGAATGACGGCAGTGAGAGTTACAGTGCAGCCAAGACAGAATCCCAAACGTAAAGCCCAACCTAAAATCCAGCACCACCCAAGCCCTGCGCACCTGCAGAGGCAAATAGCAGCTGCCTGCTCACAAGCAGATCCTCCAAGGGACCCTAGCGCCCAGTCCATTATCCAAGGCCTATAGTGCATCGGTGGTAATCCTGACCCAGTTATGAAGCCTGAACTCGGGACCAGGAATACCAGGGCTGCCTGGGACAAGCTGTTCCCTTAGACAGCGGGAAGCGCCCTTCATGCGCTGGCTTGACCCTCGGAGCCAGGGGGTCTTGAGAGCCATAGAAGCCGGTCACCACATGCCCTTTTAAAGCTCCCTCATGTCACTCACTCTCCAGGTTCTTGACATCCTGGCCGCCTATCTCTGGGTGAACTTCAGACTGCAAGACTTTGGAACTCAGGGTTTATTCTTTCAAAAACTGCCCGTGGTCTGTAGAGCCAAGTGGCTAAGAGCTTCTGCTTCAATTCGTAGATTCTTGGATTCAAGTCCTGGTTCCACTACTCCACTGGCTGTGTCGCCTTGAGTAGATCGCTTAACCTCTCAGAACATGAGTGTCCTACTCAGGAAAAATGAAGAATGACGGCCACCTGACAGAGGGTTCAATGGCACAGCGTGAGCCCATGACCTCCCGTGGTGCCTGGCATATGGTCAGCACTCAGAGCCACATTAGGCTGAGCTGACTCACGCTGAGCCTGTGCTTAGCCATCAGCCAAGAGTCTCTTACATGATCTACTCCTGTTTACCCTTATTCAGCTTCCCTGTGTCAGTTTCAGCCCATTGTCTCACCCTGTCACAACGATCCTGTCACCACGTATTAGCTAGCCATCCAACTGAGTCATGGCAAATCTGCCGGCTAGCCCTCGTCTTGGCATCTGAGCTCTCCCACCAGATGCCTGCAAGTAGCTCCACGTTCTTCTGGTTCGGCTCTTCAGCCAGCCAGCATGTTGTCCCACCATCGGATCACCTAGCCCACACTGGCTCCCTGAACGACAGTCTGTTTTTCTCTTGGAAATTGTGAAGGCGCCAAGGAAAAGGTTAATTTATACTCAAGGACTTCTGTTTCAAAGAGTGGGGAGATTACCAAGCTTTTTAAAGACTAATTAAAAAGTGGTCAGCATAAAGTCTGGGCACTTCACAGTGAAATTCTCATTTATCTAGGACATGTCTGCATGGGAGATTGTACAAGGCCTGTGCAAGGCCGGAAAAATGGCACTCTTGCACGTGCTGGTGTGGGAACATGGCCTGTGCTGGTGTGGGGGTATAGCCTGTGTGTGTAGCTGGTGTGGGGGCCAGTTGTGCTGGTGTGGGGCCCAGCTGTGCTGGTGTGAGGTTCAGGTATGCTGGTGTGGGGCCCAGCTGTGCTGGTGTGTGGGTGTAGCCTGTGCTGGTGTTGGGGACAGCTGTGTTGGTGTGGGGTTCAGCTGGTGGATGTGAGGCCAGCTGTGTTGGTGTGGGGTTCAGCTGTGCTGGTGTGGGGTTCAGCTGTGCTGGTGTGGGGTTCAGCTGTACTGGTGTGGGGGTGTAGCCTGTGCAGGTGTTGGGGACAGCTGTGCCAGTGTGGGGTTTAGCTGTGCTGGTGCTGGGGACAGTAGAGCTGACATAGGGGAGAGCAGAGCTGGTGTGGGGGCGCAGATGGTGGAAGAGGCATTTGCTCTGCAAAGTCAACTGGCTAGCAAGAGATTAGATGCTGTGTCCTCCACCTTGTGGGCACTGTCCTCGCACCGCAGCTAAGCAGGTCAGCTAAGCACACTATATTTGGACTAAGCTGCTCCCCGAGGCCCAACCACTAAACACGGTCAGTGTCCAAAGTCACCTCAGCAGATAGATGGATGACAAAACACACCTCCTTAGTCCCCACAGTGACAGCCATGTCTGGTCCCCGAGGGCAGTCTTCCTTTTCCTCTCACAATGTCATGTTAACCTCATAAGCCATTGCCTCCACAGACCCTTCCTGACTGTTGCCAGGCAACATCTTTCCTGTTCTGTGGGATGGGGCTGACAGAGCCACCCCTAGATTCCCGCTGCAGGCAGTCCTTGCAGAAATAGAGCCATCATGCCCTTCACGGCCAAGGCGTGCTGTTGGCGTGGGGGCTGCCCAGAGCGAAGCACAAATGTCAAGTCTCTTGAGGAATAGTTACTTCACCTTCAAATATCATTTAGGATTCAGTTATTTCCAAACTTCACTTTCATCTCCGCCCTCTACTTTCACTTCCTGTCACCCCTTCGGTTTCCTGATATTTAAAAAGGAACCTGAGGAACAAGTTTGTATACCTCTTCTGGGAAGAGCCATACTTAAGCTTGATTTTTCCTTTTAGGCATTGATAATGTGCTCATCATACTTATTTTCTTTCTTCGAAAGACAAGGGAGAAAATTGGAGTGACTGCTTGGTGATTCTGGGGTCCCAGAATCTTGGGGCTGTGCTCTCTCCAGGAATAACAGCACAGCGGAGGGTTTGTGAGGTTCTTTTCATTTTTTTGGAGTCTCTGAGGCTATTGCTTCTGAAGGAAGGAACCCAAGGCCCCAGATGAACAAAACTGGTCAGTTGGTTCCATTCAATAGAAAGACAAATACAGCAATTGGGTAACTGCCCATTTCTATGGACTTACAAAACAGCTGTAGAATCCATTATGGGGCCCGGCGGCGTGGCCTAGAGGCTAAAGTCCTCACCTTGAAAGCCCCGGGATCCCACATGGGCGCCAGTTCTAATCCCGGCAGCTCCACTTCCCATCCAGCTCCCTGCTTGTGGCCTGGGAAAGCAGTCGAGGACGGCCCAATGCATTGGGACACTGCACCCGTGTGGGAGACCCGGAAGAGGTTCCAGGTTCCCGGCTTCGGATCGGCGCAGCATCGGCCGTTGCGGCTCACTTGGGGAGTGAATCATCGGACGGAAGATCTTCCTCTCTGTCTCTCCTCCTCTGTGTATATCTGGCTGTAATAAAATGAATAAATCTTTAAAAAAAAAGAAAAAGAATCCATTGTGAAGGCATGCCATAGCCCCTCTTTATTCTCTTTCCCTCACACCAAGGAGGTGAAGAGACCCACAGTTCTTAGCATAACTCTATATTTACAACACCATGAGGCCACATAATGCTTTGTGAAATGTTTTCCTTATGCAATAGTAAGTAAGCATAATAGCATGGTTTTCATAGAAACCTTGAACTCTAACTAGGGGTTTGAATCCAGTTCTGTTATTTCCTACTTTCTGATTTGTGGCAAGTTCCTCATCTACAGCATGGTAATACCAAACTCACCTTGTAGAGCTTGTGGAAGTTGTCAAATGCTAAAGATAGTACCTGGACCCAGCATGGTGGCCTAGCAGCTAAAGTTCTCACCTTGAACATGCCAGGATCCCATCTGGGTGCCAGTTCTAATCCCGGCAGCTCCACTTCCCATCCAGCTCCCTTCTTGTGGCCTGGGAAAGCAGTTGAGGACAGACCAAGGCTTTGGGACCCTGCACCCACGTGGGAGACCTGGAGGAGGTTCCTGGCTACTGCCTTTGGATTGGCTCAGCTCTGGTCATTGCGGTCACTTGGGGAGTGAGTCATCAGATGGAAGATCTTCCTTTTTTTTTTTTTTTTAAGATTTATTTTATTTTTATTACAAAGTCAGATATACTGAGAGGAGGAGAGATAGAGAGGAAGTGGAGCTGCCGGGATTAGAACCAGCGGCCATATGGGATCAAGGCGAGGACCTTAGCCACTAGGCCACACTGCTGAGCCCTAAGATCTTCCTTTCTGTCTCTCCTCATTTCTGTATATCTGACTTTGCAATAAAAATAAATAAATATATATTTTCAAAAAGTAGCACCTTTGGACTGTGGCCTTCTTTTAGTTAGGCATTCAAATATCAGTTTCCTCTTTTCTGTCCAAGCCTCTGCTCTTCACTTCACTTCCACTTCTGCGTTTTAGTCTTCACAATCAGAAACACTCAACAGAGGCCAGGTGCCAGGATGGGACTGTCCACATGGAAGCAGGTGTTAATATAGGGGACCCTCGTCCATCCCGCTCCTGGATTCTGTCTCCTTCTCTTCTGTATCTGTGACAGGCCCAAATGTTCACTTCGACATTTGGCCACTACTTGGGCTTGATACTGACAACTTTTTTTTTTTTTTTTTTTTTTGTCTGAGCTTCTGAGATGTCATGGAATGTGAACCATGAGGACAGATGTTAGAGAGCAATCAAAGAAAGACTGTGCAGAAACTTGGAGCTGGGAAGAAGACAGAGATAGATAAAAGGGCTACTAGGACTCAGGAACCACTCTATCAACAAACGCATTCTGAGCATCTATACAGTGTGGGTTCAGATTCATTATGGGATTCCTTGCAACGGGAGGCCTGTCTCCAGCTTTTGTGTACTTACAGGCTAAGCAAACATACATAAGACTGAGGCACTGTGGCACAGGGGCAAGCCACTGCTTCGGGCACCAGCTTCCCACATCAGAGTACCAGACTGAGTCCCAGTTACTTCTGATCCAGCTTCCTGCTAGCATATGTTGGGAGGCCATGGATGATGGCTCAAGTCCTTGGGGCCCTGCCATCCGTGTGGAAGACCTGAATGGGTTTCCTGGCTCCTGTTTTCCTGGTTGTTGTGGCCATTTGGGGAGTGAACCAGCAGATGAACAATCTCTCTGTCTCTCCCTCTCTCTGTCACTCTGCCTTTCAAAGAAACAAATCTTTAAAAGAAGAGAGACTGAAAAAAAAAGACCATGAACAACCTAAGTACAGGTGCCAAGCACGTAGCGTAAGAAGTTTGAGACTGCAGGAGCATTTGCACATGTTTAATCAAGGAGAGCTCCCTGAAGGAGGCAGGTTCTGAGCTAGTTTGGAGGAGGTGAGAGTCATGGGATGACGAACAGGAACTCAGGGTCTGCACGGCGGGTATACGGTGGATGGAGAAGGCCCCTCCCCTCAGCTGTTCTGTGAACCTCCCGTCACCCAGAGCCCTCTGTCATTGGCCTGGGAGGGACCCCAGCGGGGTCTGGGGCCCACGTGGTCTAACCTCACTGGATCGGAGCACTCCGAAGAACGGGTAGAGGAAGGCAGGTACCAGGGCTGCAGCTCCAAGAGGCACTGCCTCGGATACCCAGTACACTGCGGTCACGATGAGCACGTAAGCGCACGCAGCTTCCTGGAAGGGAACCAAAGAAGAGGTCAAGTCCCAGGGACAGTAACCATCACAAAGAACCAAAGAAGCCTCAGCCTTCACAGAGACCCCGGGAGGTGCAAAGCTGAACTCGGCACTTGAGTGTGTTGGACATGTGTCTGGAGGGTGGCGTTATAGCTGCTCCACGTGGTTTACATCAACATGGAGTGAGGGAAGGCTGGACTGCGGGCACATCACAGATCTGCTGGTTTCTGAAACTGCACATGGTGGGGTCTGGTCAGCTGCAGCCTCTAGGCCCAAGGTCACGGACTATGAAGGTGGAGCTCAAAGCTTCAACTCCAACTGAGACACAACCTGGGAAGCTCATGGGATCATAGTAGTTCTTAGGGTAGTTGGAGGGTGGAGTCGGTGTGAGATCACCACACCCAAGTTCAGTATTTGTGTGTAAGCATAGAGCTGTAAGGACATTAGATGTATGTCCAGCCAGAGAAGTGGATCAGTAAGAAGTGACATTTATGCATAATCTGTGAAGTGGTTCTGTGCTGTGCTCTCAGAGCTACATGCATGTGTGCGTGCAAGCTATCCCAGGGATATCTGGGATATCTGGGATATCTAGGGCTATCCCAGGGATATCTGGGATCCAGACCTCTTCTCCAGCCACACCCCAACAGAATAGCCAGATCTCCTGTAAGGTTTATAGGTAGATCATGTACATCATAACCTTAACGCATTAGACTCTCGGAAGAATCTTAAGAATGGCTTTTCTGCTTTAAAAATGAATTAATTATGTTGAATCTAAATGCTTCAGACTGTTTGCAAAAACAACTCAGTTGTAATTTTTAATTAGATAAATGGTTAGACAAGAGCAAGACGATTTCCCCCACAGTTTTCTAGGCCAGGTTCTCACAGGTTGCAGTACCACCGGAGAACTGGTGGAGGCGCTGTAGGGAGTGTGGAGAATGGGCAGGAGAGGAGAGGAGCAAGAATGAGCTCCCAACTCGGTGTTCCTGTGAAGATGTATGGGACCTGCTGCTCCCTGGTGGTGGGGGCTGGCCTGGTCAGCGTAACATGTTTAGCGGTCCCTGGCCTGGCCCCCATGGTGCTGACCGCACATATATCCAGGCATTTCCAAAGGACCCTTTCAGGGAAGAAGGGGAGAGACAGATGCCCCAGGTCTGGGGCTCATTGACTATTCCGCGTGCCTGATAGCACAGACACTTCCTGCAGTATAGAGCTGGCACTTGGAGCCATCGGCCTGCAGGGGGTTGGGGGGCAGCTTGGACATTTATCAGCATTTCTCCCAGCCCGTACTGTTGACTGGTTGCACAACCTAGGAGAGCACAGAGTGAATACACATAGCATTCATAGCAAAAGCCAGCCCTCTGCTAAGGCAGAGGAAAGGACACCCTTGGGAGAAACCACTGTCCATGGGGCTTGGCTGACAGGAGCCCAGTGACTCAGAGCCATTGCAGAAGATGTACAGGATGACTCCGCTAACATAGTCCATCAGCTCTGACCTCCTCTGAGTCTGGCTGCCGATCAGGAAACCTGACAAATCTTGCTCTATTTATAGCCCCTCGCACTGAGAATAAGCTTGTCCTCAAATGCTTGCATGAAAGTTACAAAAGGTCAGAGTGGTCAGTGAGGGGCCACAGGAGTGATTAACCCTGCTTGGCTGGATAGGATCTTGCTCCCTCCTGGTATTCATGGATTATAGGGTTTGAGAAGTGGGAACTGGGCCCAAAGACTGTTGACTGGAGTTCCCACTGAGATTTCATCCGGGGCCAAAAGAGCAGAGAGAAGATAAAGCTTTGGGAAGCAGCTGATAAGACAACAGAATCAGTACTGGGGCGGTGGGTGCAAAACTGGCTCCTTTTGGAAGAGAATGACCCTTGGGGGAATACCCCCTCTGAGTAGAAGTCACACTGCCCCAAGGGGCTCAAAGCCCCCTCTGGAGCTTCCTTATCTCTGTGCTGGGAACCAGGGAGAAGGGCAGCACTTCACTCCAGTTGACCATAAAGTGCACAGGTTGTCTGTCCCTTGTGGGCATCTTATCTCCTCTCGAGAACTTTAGTTTTTCTTGCCCTGGACATTGCAGGGCTATACATTAAGGGGAATTTGGGTAAAGCTGAGATAAACCTTTCCCTGAACTGCTTAGGAACTGGAATAAGTTACTTGAGGAAGTTCCCAAGCTGTTTTCGTCTAGCACTAGGGAGAACTGGATAAACCACTGTCTTATCTGATTTCCCTTAGCACAGGAGAATGAATGAAAAGGCAGCTTTAGAGGTCTTGCCACCTGTTTCTTCGTTCATTTATGAAATCCACAAAGACTTCCTCTCACCCCCCTCAGTCTGCCCAAAATTGTATTTGGACAACCCAAAGTACTCTGTGACGCCCGAATGTGGCAGCCTGGTGACCTGGAACCCAGCCAAGTGTCAAGCAGGTGGCTCAGTCAGTGTCGTATGCACTGAATCGGACTTCTCCGCTGGCTAATAGTTTCCTTCATCTACCGGGGAGAATGTTCGGGAGCTCTCCAGCCTCCTTACAAATGCCACTGAACCACAAGTGTGTGGGGGTTTGGTGAGTATTCTGGCAAGGATTGAAGTGTTATCTGTTCTTTTTTGCTTCCCCTTTAGAAATAGAGCGTTCAAAAGTGATACGTTCCTATGTGGAATGTTTCCTGGTTTCCTGCGTTCAGATCGAGATCTACTCCTCCGTGTGACTAAGGAGGGGGCAGAGGCTTAAAAAAAATTTAGCCTGAGAGGGTTAAGTGCAACTTTATTCCACTGGGCATTCCTGAAGATGCTTTAGTCATGGGTACCCTGCTTTTTTCTTTCTTTTTTCTCTTCCTTTTTTACTATGGCAAACAAGACCAGCACTTCTGGCTTTAGGGGACCAATCAAGAAGCCAGGAAAGTGTATCCTGATCCTTCCTCAAATGTTGCTGTGATGGTGGCTGTGAGCAACCACCAACACTGCCCAGCTTCCCAGCCATTCTGCCCCACTCCAGCCCAGAGCAAGTGAACTCGCATAAGAACTTCCAAGATGAAGTATCAGAATCCATAGCTTTGCCGCAAGAGGCGCAGGATGGGCAAGAGGCGCAGGATGGGCAAGAGACATCCTCTGGGTTGGAATCTAGGCCGTGCCTCCTGCAGGCAGTGGGCAAGGACGCCAAGCTGACTTCGGGAGCAGCCAGGAGACTCCCGGGACAGCCACGGAAAGAGGGCAAGGTGCCTCTTGTCAGTCTTCCCTTAAATCAATCTGACATTGAATTCAGACGAAACAAAAGAAGGAAGGACAAAAACAATCAGGTGCGTTTGCACCAAGTGGAAAATGGAGGAAGAAAAATGTCGGAAGCCATCACTGCCTGTTCATTCTGGCCAGCTGTAATCAGCAGCTCCCTGGCACTTGGGGCTGTTTATTCTACTGAAGACTTAAGCCAGCTTGTTTTTGAGCAGAATATTCTAATCCCTTCTATTTCACTTTTTATTGTAATCTTGGTTACCAAGTTACTCGGGAGCCGAGTGGAAGTCGCTGTTTCCCTCCCACAAGCATGATTAGCCTGTCTTGGCTCATTTGTCCTAAAAATCTCCAAGGCAGTGCCAGCTGGGAGCAGAGGGAAAGCCACACAGGAGGAGGAGGAGGAGACCGAGAGAGGAGGGAGCAGGGCAGGCAGGCAACACCCCAGAGCAAGCCCAGGGTCCAGCCAGAACCTTGGCTTCATCTGCTCACACAGACATCATTTAAGATTGGCCCAGAGTCCTGCGTTGGGGGTCTGTGGCATCTTTCTCCTGGGGTCGTTATGTGTCTGTCCTTCCGGAGCACAGAGAAGCAAACACATGGGTAGGACCAGGAGGACAGCTCAGTTCCTAGTTCCTTCCTTCAAGTTCACGGGGAGCATTTGTGGTTCAGTGATCTGACCCATCAAGGGCCACGGACCCTCACAGCTCCACAGGTTCCCTCCTCCCCTGTAGCCTTCTGGGAGATCCACTGGAGGCTTTATTCCCAGTTGCCCTCGAGTACAGAGATGGTCGAAGGTTGATCCCGATCCCAGACAAACACAGGTTCCCCATGGGACCCTCACATGCTCTCCCGAGTGGGCTCCCCCAGCACTGTGTGCGGCCCCTGGCTTGGGAGGCATAAGGTCTGTGGATTCGGACAACGTATTGGAAGAAGGTTTTTCGCCTTCTTGGGAGGAACATCTCCATTTCCCTCAACCCACCAACCCGGTCTTGGGGTGCAGCTTACGCGGTCGCTTCCCGCCCACGCGCGCGTGCCAACCGGAGCATCTACTCACGCTACTGGGGTGCAGGACGGGCAGGGGCAGCAGCAGCAGTGGCACACAGACGACCAGCAGCAGGTTCCGGGCCCGGAGCAGGCTTTGCAGCCAGCCCATGGCGGCCTGGCTCCTCGGCTGCTCCCCTCGGACCCGCTCAGCTGGCGGTACTCCTTGACTTTCGGCTCTGCGCGGCTCCGGGTGCAGAAAGACGTCTTACACCTTAGCTCTTGGCTCCCAGGAGTCCTTCTCTGGGGCAGAGCAGGAGGGCAGTTTATACCCCTGGTTTCAACAAAAGCCTGGGCTCCTTGCCTTTGGCTTTAGGTAGGATTGATGAGCATGGTTTTATGGCCAGCAAAAAGGAACTGGGAAAAAATTATAAATGGGGGCATAGCGGGCTCCTCGGCGCTCGGTTAGCTGTAGAGTAACTCCATTCTGGGGGTCCGCAAGAACCCGCTCAAGCAGTTTAAATGACACCTCCGCAGCTGCTGCTGGGGCTTGAAGAAATCATTTAAAATCTTTACCAAGTCAAAAATGCCAGGCGCGTACTGTGCTGGCCATCATCTTGCCTCCCAGTGCCGGCCTGTTGCGAGGCGCACCTGTTTGCTAGCCTACCTGTGCCCGCTGTCAGTCAAAATCTAGTAGCCCCTTCCCTTAAAACAAGCAGAGTTTGTTAGAAGTGCAGGCCGACTTTGGATGGGGCTGCTGGTCTCTCCCAGGCCCTGACACCTGAACTCTTTGCAAATTTCTTTCCTCCCAATTGGTTTCCTACTTCGAATTTGCCTTGAGCCAAGGCCTCCAGAGCAGCAGAAAATCCCCAAGACATTCCTTTTTGTCACAGGACAAAAACTTGCTGGAGGCCCACCTTAAACTGTCCTTCACCAATGGGAAGCCAGAACAGAGGCTGTAGCTCCACCCCTTGCTGAAATCCAATCAGCAAGTTGAAAAGAATGAGCCAGTATCTCAGCCAGAGGCACTTCTTGATTGGTCACAGCAGGGGCCTGCTGATTCTGCAGAACCTAGGCAGCTTGCAAAGCTTATTTTTTCAGTTTCCCAAACATCCTAGGGTTTGGAGTGATGACCATCCTTGGAAACACAATCCTGCTTTCCACAGCACTGCTTTCTTGTGTCAGGGCATAGGATTCAGAGTTTTCCCAGCGAGGGCCACCTGCTGATCTAGTACTTAGCAAGATGTTGCACCTGATGGAAGCGGAAAAGGCCACAGCGATGCTGGAGGGTTTTGCCCACAGAGCACAGTATCAAACCTTTCAGACTTCTTGTTTGCTCCAGCACCGGGGGCGGGGGGGGGAGAGGGTCTGCCCCCATGTGAGCCTGCCCCGGAGACTCCAGACCCTTTAGGGAAGGATGGGAAGGCCTCTCTGGAAAATGCTAGATTCCAGCCTCATTCCAGAGGCACCTCCAGCCCAGATGTCCCCAGGCCCTCTGACTCGGGTAGGCGTTGAGATGTTCTTTTTCGGCAAGGAAGCAGAAGGCCTTTTTGGGTTGGCATACAGGGAGGAGGTGGGAGGGAAGGGAAGTTGACAAGTTCAACAGCAGTTATCACTCTAGAACTCTTTCTGCTTCCAGGCTGGGAGAAACTGTCAGCTCTTTCTTCAGGAATGACTGTGGCTTTGAGTCAAGGACAACAAAAAAAAAGAAGAAAACCCCAACCCTTTTCTAAGGGGTGGTCCTTAACAGCACTGCTTTGAGCCTGGAGATTCTGAGAGTCAAGGGGTTGTGAAACCCATGAGCTCTTGAGTTTGCAGAATGCAAGGAATGGTACCTCTCCAAGGTGTACAGCCACACCAGTTGGAAACGATCCCCTGGGCTGAAGATAAAGTGCCGAGGGAATTAATCCCCCAGAACCAGTTCTTCTGGACTTCAAAGGCACGTGTATCTGCAGCAAGCCCAGGTTGGCTTTGAAATTCTCTCACCATTGTAGGGCTGGTTGGGATGATTCATTTCTTTAAAAGGACTGGTTACTGTATTTACTACATTCTGGCCTCGTTCTTGTCATGATTTTGAAACTTAAAATAAATAATATCGTATGCGTGGTGTTTTGGCTGCAAATGTGAAAGAGACTAGATGATGATGAACAGCTGTGGAAGCCAACATCTGCTGTCCAAGTAAAGCAACTTCAAATTCCTCGGTGCGATCATCTGAGATAACGAAGATTCCAGACGGTTTAGTGACAACACAGTCACGGCATTTTTATGATGCCATAAGGACTATTTGTTAAATAGCATTAGGCGAGGCAAATGACACAGGAGGCCTACTAGTTCTCCTTCAAGACTCCACACATTTTTCACGATGAAAACACTGTCTCAGCAAGTGTGAATCCGAGTCCACTTCTGCAGGAGGTCCAAAGTGGTCAACCTCTGGCAGCCCCAAATGGAAGGATGGAGGCTGAAAAAGCCCTAGATCTCTTGTGTGCATGTAGGAATGCTTCAAAAAGGTCATGGAAAATGGAATTAAAGGATGTTTATTTCAGTGTGAAAAACTTTTGAAATCTGATGTATGGCTTTTTCACAATACACATTTTCACAGGCTTTCTAAAGACCCCTTCATTGAGTTCACATTATCGTACCATTGACATTGGTTAAGATGATAACTTTTAGCAGGTTTTTTTTTTTAACTCTAATGACAAGAAATGTTAAGATATTTAAGTGGGTTAAGAAAATAAAGGGTGTTGTACAAAGTCATTTAATGAGTATTTAGTTTTGAATCTGTTTTGTTTATTTGTGGAATTCTTTGATTTTACCACTTGGGTGATTATCTTTTCATTCAGTTCAAGGTGCAATGACAAGGCAATGAAAGTTTCAGATGTTTCTCTGTGCCTCTTAAGTGATGTTGGAGATGGCCGAGGGATTCCCAGCAATAGGGACACGTCAGGGGTTGAGGTCATTCAATTTTCTGGCAGCATAGAAATGGCAGAAATAAGTCCATAAATCACAGACAAGGTCCCACTGTGACCATCACACCCTCAGGTTATTCTATGAGTTAAGATGACAGAATGCAATCCCGCTGTGGTTGTGGAGAGCATGGTCCGCATGTGGCCAAGTTGGAGGGGTCTGTTTCTACTCGTTCTGCTTTGTCTGTTCACTGGGTTAAGACTGACTTTAAAAAACTAATTCAAAGGGCAGAAGATGAGTGAGAAAGAGGGGAGAGATGGAGAGCGAGAGTGAGAGCAACAGCCAGGGGTTGGTGGATGGGGCTGGGACTGGGGCTGGGGCTGGACCCGAGAGCTGGTAGCATAATCCAGGTGTCCCAGGTGGGAGATGGAGACCCAAGTACACGGGCTATCACCACTATTTCCCACAATGCTTATTGGCAGGAAGCCAGAGTGGGGAATCAAACTCAGGCATTCCAGTATGGGACATGCGTGTCTTAACTACTTGCTATGTTAATTCCTGTTCCAAGGAGCAGAGTACTTTCTTTTGGGGGGGGGGGGCGTGAGAGGGATGGTGAATAAAATATTTTATTTTTTCAATAAAGTAATTGTTATAAATGTTTCCTAGGGTAAAAATCTGCCTTTAGACTAAAAGAGTGTTTAAAAATCTCATTGCTGTAAATGAAGTTTTCACTGTTATAAAGGTCATTTCTTCTTTTTCTGTTGAGTCACTGATTGCCACATCAATTCAGGCCTCCAAAAGTGCCCTCAGCTGTTGGTTGCTGGATGAGTGGACTGCTCTTGCTACCCGTGATCCTGGGATTGACTCTTCACAGGTCTTCTGCCATGGAAGCAACCATTTGTCATAACACAGTTGGTGAGGACCGGGCTCAAGAGATTGGGGTACAAGAAGTGCTGAGATCCCAGTAGGGATGCCAGACTAACTGCACTGTGTCTATCAGCTGAGGTCAATGTTGGTTACCTCCCAATCCCACATCCAGGGAGAGTGCAAAGAAACAGGCAGAGTCCTGTCTGTAGGTCGATTTTAATCAAAGGAGACTGAAAGATAGAGGGATGGATGAGCAGGGAGAGAGAGGGAAAACCAGTCAACCAGAAGGGGCCTGCAGATGTATCAAAAAACAGATGCAGGCCCAGCGCAGTAGCCTAGTGGCTAAAGTTCTCGCCTTGCATGTCCGGGATCCCATATGGGCACCGGTTTTAATCCTGGCTGCTCCACTTCCCATCCAGCTCCCTGCTAGTGGCCTGGGAAAGCAGTCGAGGATGGCCCAAAACCTTGGGACCCTGTACCTATGTGGGAGACCCAGAAGAAGCTCCTGGCTCCTGACTTTGGATCAGCTCAGCTCTAGTTGCTGTTGTGGCTACCTGGGAATGAACCCGGAGATGGAAGATCTTTCTCTCTGTCTCTCCTTCTCTCTGTAAATCTTTCCAATAATACTACTAGTAATAAAAAAAATCTTAGAAAAAAAGGGAAACAGATGCAAAGCTATTCAGAACTGGGTCTGAATAGAGTGGCTGAGATGCTTGAATGAGAAGAGATGAGCAGAGTAACCCTGCCAATCAAAAACAGAGCAAAAACTGAGATGCAGACTCTGTGCCTGAGTGTGCTAAGAAAACAACATGACCAGGGGATAAGCAGCTGTGCGTCACTGCTCTCCTGAGCCACAGAGCAGCACGTTGCAAAACTGTAGCTATGCAGAGCATCTTTTTGCATCCTAGTATTTCTCCAAGACCACGTGCTTGTGCTGACAGGCAAAGCTTGCTTCGGCGTCCTGACCTTCTGACCACACGGCAATCACTGCACATCCTTCTCAGCATTGAATATAGCCCAGTGACTCTCACTCATCCACAGATCAGACTTCCCACAGCTTCAGCTCCAGACACTTGCCCCAAACCAGCCCATCTTCGTGCTGTGGGGAGCCCTTATTAGAATTAGGGTGTGGGCTTGGCACGGTAGACTAGTAGCTAAAGTCCTCGCCTTGAACGAGCCAGGATCCCATATGGGTGCTGGTTTGTACCCCAGCTGCCCCTCTTCCTATCCAGCTCCCTGCTTGTGGCCTGGGAAAGCAGTCGAGGACGGCCCAAAGCCTTGGGACCCTGTACTAAAGTGGGAGACCCAGAAGATGCTCCGGGCTCCGGGCTTTGGATCAGCTCAGCTCTGGCTGTGTGGCCGCTTGTGGAGTGAATCAACAGACAGAAGATATTCCTCTCTATGTCTGACTTTCCAATGGAAATAAATAAATATTTAAAAAAAAAAAGAATCAAAGTGCTTCACTGCTGGCAGAGCCTTTACTCTCTAGGTCTTGTTTAACATAGAATGAGAATAAATCTCACCATCTAATCTTTAGGCCATGGCAGCTAAGGAAGAATGCATTGGATGGTGCAAGTTAGCTTGATTACAATGCCTATCAGTGAGCAAGGGAGGCGGTGAAAAAACAATTGGGCAGACAGCAAGCAAGACCTGAGCTTACAGGGCCTGACAGATAGTCCCGCAGGCCTCTGGGAGTCCCTCACAGTTAAATGATTGTACGAATAGCAAAGACAGAAGGAATCTTAGAGATTATCTTATTAGCTTTTACATTAGGAAGTTTCTGATGATTCTCTGAAAAGCTTAAGCTTTTCATATTATAGTATAAATAGATACTTAAAGCAATACTTAATCAATTTAAATCAATATTTCTGAGACAGAAATGTTGGCATTTGCTAAGGTCAAATCTGGTTGCCCGGAATTCATTTTTATTTGGAGTACCTGATTATTTCGAGATGCCAACTTGTTTTCGGATGGAGACGGTGAAGCCTGGGTGCTGGGGCCAGCACTTTTACCAGCAGACCCAGCTTTCAGAGAAGGTGAGTTAAGACATACAGGTCATGAAACTACCGATTTTCCAACTGATTCTTCCCGATGGTTTTTGGAAAAGCTCAGTAATATATCCCTGGTTCACAATGAATTTATTTAGGGTATGGCTCTTTCACTTTTTCATATTTGTTTTAGAACTACTGGAAAGACATTCCCAGCCCGAGGCTTCTGTCTCCTCTCTTGAGGCTATGCCCAGCCTTCTGCCCGCACCCCTTCTCCAGTTCTGTCCTCCCCCGGGCGTGTCCAGTGATGGCGCTGAGCTGAAGCGCAGGTCCTCAAACCATCTGCGTCAGGAGCCATCTTGGCCCCCCCTGCAGCCCTCTCTCCCAGCCGTGGATCAGGCGTGTTTGTCAGGAAGCTGTGGAGACAACGAGCTTCGGGGCATCTCTTCTCTCTGGTGGTGTGTGTGGGTGGCGTGTGTTTTGCTGCTAGTCCTTGTAGCTGGGGAAGAGAACTCAGACTTTCTGGATTGCCGTGTGTGCAGGTGCCTGCTCCGAGGGAGATGCTCTGGGGTCTGAGGACCGCAGCAAGTCCTGTCTCAACGCCTGGAAGAGGCTAACCACCGACTGGGCCCAGACGTCCTTCTGATACCCGTGGGCCAGGGCGGTGCGGTAGGCCGTGTAAGCCAGGGTCAGCACGGTCCTTTCGAAGTCCTCTCTCCTGAGGATGCCCGGGCGGCCAGCGAGGCTGGCGCTCAGCCTGCGGATGTCCGGGAGGCGCTTGGGGATGACGTCATTGCAGACTGTGCGGAAGGCCGAGGCCTTTCTCAGGGAGTCGAGCTCCTCGTCCTTGATGGAGATCTTCAGGTCTGGACTGATGTGAAGCTCGGCCAGCAGGAACTGGGGAGAAACATGGGAGGTGGAAAGACCTGAGGGCAGGTGGTCACAGCTGCCTCCCTCACCACCCACGTTTGCTTAGGGAGGCTGCTGGGTAAAGAACTTTGCAGTCCAAGGCTCTGGGTTCCAGTTGTGCCTGTGTAACGGGGGACAGTTCCTTCACTAAGCCTCCCAGCCTTGCCTTCCCTGTCTACAAGGTGACCGGTCAGGAGGGCTACTCCTCAGGGGCAACTGCAGAGGTCAGGGAGGCAGGTCCGACCACAGCTAGCCTGGGGACAAGCACATAGCCGCTACGTAGGTAGCCGCTCATTGCTTCTAGGGTCCGGGACCCTTTTGTCCCTTCCTTTGTCCATTGCACCCACCAGATACTGTGTGATGCACACACTGACTACTTTGGGTACTTTCCAAAAGTAGAATCCGAGAATCTGAAGGGCGAAGAGAACTGTGTGAGGACCTGGGTGGGCTACAGGGACTGGTCTCCTCTCTCTGTGCCTGCCAAAGGGAAGAGCTGGGGCCCTGGTCTGCTTCCCTGTGCAGGACCAGGCTCACAGCAGGAGCCTCCCACACGCCCCAGGATATTCCAAATCCTAGCTTTCCTTCTGTCCCCATCTTCCCGCTGCTCTGTTCCTTCCTCCACGATACCCTCTTTTCTCTTCTGAAAACATGAGTCTGGGGCCCGGCGCCATGTCCTAGTGGCTAAAGTTCTTGCCTTGAACATGCCGGATCCCATATGGGTGCCAGTTCTAATCCTGGCAGCCCTGCTTCCCATCCAGCTCCCTGCTTGTGGCCTGGGAAAGCAGTTGAGGGTGGCCTAATATCTTGGGATCCTGCACCCATGTGGGAGACCTGGAAGAAGCTCCTGGCTGTTCAGATCGGCTCAGCTCGCATTGTTGTGGTCACTAGGGGAGTTAATCAATGGACAGAAGATTTTCCTCTCTGTCTACCTCTCTGTATGTCTGCCTTCCCAATAAAAATAAATAAATCTTAAAACATAAGTCTGGGGGTGCTGACACTATAGCATATTGAGTTAAGCCACCACTTGGAAACTTGAAGCTCTGGCTGTTCTGCTTCTGATCTGGCTTCCTGCTGGTATGTCTGGGAAGCAGAGGAGATGGCCCTATTGCTTAAGTAGCTATGGTGCCCTCTGTCTTCCTTAACCCCACAGTCACACACGGTACAGAGGAGCATGTGAAAGCCAGAGGAGAAATGCAGGGGTCACAGTGAAACACCCTCGTTAATAGCTGGGAGTTCCAGGCCCAGAGAAGGATGGTGGCTTTATGCAAGATCACATGGTAGAGAAGTGACACTCACCAGTGAGGCCCACATCTTGGGCCAGAGCCGGCTTGATGGAAGAACGGCAGTGTGCCCTGTAGTTTGAAGGGATGGAGTGGTGGGAGCCAAAGAGAGCAGGGTGTCCTGGGCTTCCAGAAGCCTAGTCGTGTAAGCACGGAAGCCTGGCAACATTGCTACCCCAGAAGGTGGCATCTCACAGACAATCTGTACCTAAACCCTGCCTTGGCAATTCCTGGACACTACCAAGGGTCCTGCCTCAAAATCTTTGCTTGGAAATTTGCCATCCTCTGGTGCTTCGCAGCTGGCAGTGGCATCCCTGGGCCATATCTGAAGTCTGATTTGCCCTGACTGAATTCTTAATGCCTTTATACCTAGCAGTGGTGGGAATGGAGAGAAGGCTCTAGAAATACTGTGGGATGGACAGGATTGGGTGACCTCCACAGGTGAGTATAGGCCACTCCCCACAGCAGCAGGAGCCACTCATATTCGGGGTCCCTGGAAGATCACTGCTTCTCTGAACAGGATCACGAGGGCACAGGTGCCTCGGGGTGACCCAGGTCGATCACTCCTCCTTCTGCCTACCTCGTAGAGCAGTTCCACCTCCTCCAGGGAGGTCTGCAGGACTGGGTTCAGGGGCATGGATGAGGACCGCTTCGGCCGATGGGCAGCAGGGAAGAGCAGGGCTGGAAGAGACAAAACGTGAGTTCTTGGGAGGCTGAATCCACACTGCGCTTCCACCTGCTCAGCCTTGAAGGCGGCCAGTGAGTCTTGACAGCCATGGCACAGTGTACTGTGTGGGCATGGAGTCCCTTGGCTTGTCCGGCCAAGCTCCCAGTTGTGTCAGGCACTGCAGTAGCTTCAGACCCGCTACTCATCAGACCCACTTGAGAAAATTTTGAAACATGCATGTGCCTGGGCATATGTGTACGTTGAGGAATCTATACTAAAACAGAGAAAGCAGAATAGAAACCCAATGAAAAGTGCTAAATTCAGAGATGAGTTCCCAGAAATAGGAGGGTTCCTCAGAGTTCATGGAAAATGGAATTAAGTCTACTTCGGGGCAAACCATTTTAAAAATCCATGTGTATGTGAGGCTTCAAGAAGTTCATGGAAAATGTGTGTGGGGAAAAAATTGGTGCATTGGATTTCAAAACTTTTTTTGCCCTAAATTCAGCTTATCCGTTAATACAGTTTTCCACAAGCTTTTTGAAGTATCTTTATGCTGTTCCCTAATAGCACAACACACTTTAGTGCTTTATTATTATTTTTTTAATCAGATTACATAGCACTGGCTTATATTTATTCTCAACGCTTTTCATCAAGGATCAGGACTACCCTGGCCTCCAAAATGCAACTGATGAGAATCTAAACACAGATAAAATAAAAGGGGAGAGCGGTCACCAGACCCCAAATCTTGGCTTCAGGGAATGGTGAGGCCCAGCTCAGAGCTTCCCCCAGGGAGCCCTGCTTAGGGAATGCATTCAGCCTGCCCTCAATGATTTGTCCAGCTTGCATCCCACGGGTTGCAGAAAGAGATCGGATATCCAGAGTGAGGAACTGATGGAGGACCAGCCAGTGGGGAGATAGGGTGTTTTAGAGCATTGGAATGATGTTCAGAAACTGAAGTTCTCTGAGATCTATCAGGCTGGCAGCAAATAGCCCTGATGAGCAGCAGTGACTGCTAAGTATGCTGTCAGCTGGGAAGAACAGGTGCAATTTCTTTCTTTCTTGTTCTTTTAAAAAAAGATTTATTTATTTATATTGGGAAGGCAGATCTACAGAGAGGAGAGACAGAGAAAGATATTCCATCCACTAGTTCACTCCCCAAGTGGCCGAAATGGCTGGAGCTGAACTGATCCAAAGCCAGGAGCTTCTTCTGGGTTTCCCAAGCAGGTGCAGGATCTCAAAGCTTTGGGCCATCCTCAACTGCTTTCCCAGGCCACAAGCAGGGAGCTGGAAGGGAAGTGGAGCAGTTGGGACATGAACCAACACCCATATTGGATCCTGATGGATGCAAGGTGAGGCTTTAAGGCGTAATAGGTGCAATTTCTTCAAGACACTTGATCATGACCTACTAGAAAATTGAGGAAACAACCAAGAATCTGAGACTGTAGAGTGACGCCCCCGAAGGAGTGCTAAGCACAGTTTGTAGTACCGCCAATGGCAGCTCCGCTGGTCAGTGACAGTGCTTTGAGTTATGAAGAAAAGCTTCAGCGGACTCTGTGACAGGAGACAAGGACCTTGTCAGGCCTTTTAGAAGGATTTCCATCAGAAGGGGTGCAAGACTAAATAGCTTCAACTTTATAAGAACTTTCCTGAAAAGCCCCTTGGTAGGAATCTCCCACTTTTTCCAAAAGTGCTAGTTAGAGGTAGCTTTTTACAATCCCTGGGGGCTGAGATCCATATGCCTTATTGTTTGTCCTCCTGCTTGTCCTGGCAGAGCCTGGCAGGCTTCCAGGGCGTGCACTGGGCTTAGCAGTTGGCTGGTGGAATCTTTGCTCCAAAAGATGCCTTGGCCAGCAGTGTGACCAGCATGGGAAGGAGCCTGAGAACCCCAGAGCAGTATTTCCTAGTCCACAGTCTTAGCTGAGTTTGCTTTCTTTGCCAGAAAGGGAAGCAACTTCCTGTAGAATCTCAACTCTAGGGCTCTGCCTCTGTTTACCCATTGCCTCGGTGGTTTTAGAAGGAGCTGGGTGTGTGTGTGTGCAGGTGTCTCTTACTCCACTGGTTGATACCCGTAGAATATCTTTGAAAAATGCTGCTCTGGATGACACTGGGCGGCAGTTCCCCATCCCCTAGGTAATGCAGCAGTTGGGAGGCTGGGCGTGGTTTTTTTCTCTTGTATCCTCCTCTCCCCCATATACAGGAAGAAGAAAAATAAAACGTGTCATCAATGGTCTCACCTACTATCTCTTGATCCTCCACCCTTCCCACCCTGATATGTAAACATCATCATCAGAAAAAAAAAATCACGCAAAAATAGAAGCAGAAACAAAACAATACTGCTCTGTGAGTCCCCGTTCTGGAATCCTGATTGCAGAGAACTAGGGTGCAGTGGGGTCATTATGGTGTTTTCCATCTTCCCGGGTGCTTCTAGTGTCAGCCAAGGTGGGAGAACCGCTGTCCTCATTAGAAGGACCCGATTGTGGTGGTGAAGTGGTACAGAAGCCGCTGTCCCTGCTAGGTGTTTGATCTCAGCCGAGCCCAGGGCTTGTCCACATTGACTTTGCTGTGGAACCATTTGGGAATTTTTACAGCCCCAAATGTCTGAGACCACATGCCAGGCCAATTTATGGGGTTCTCTGGAGGGGTGGCATGAGAACTTTGACATCTCCCGGGTACTTATGGCAGCCAGGATGCCAGAATTGGTGACCACTGAGTTGTCCAGATTTTAGATAAGCAAGTGGTGTCTTTCTACCATAAAACAGTTCAAAGTGCACTCCACTGTGGCCTACCAGGGTCATTGAAGAGGCCAAGGGCATCATGTTCTTGGAGACAGTAAATTGAAGCACAAGGAGGCTGAGGACTTGGCCTCTGGTTTCTGCTTAGTAGGACATGAAACCAGGGGCCTGGCACATTTCCTGCTTCCCAGGAAGCCACTCTCCGCCCTTGCCCTGTATCTTCTTTATTCCATTTCTTGCCTGCATACAGCAATGCTGCTGTAGCATTCTTGCTTCAGATGAACCCCAAGTTCTCAAAGGGTCTAGAAGCAAATGCTTCCAAATGCTGGGTCCGGTAACACCATTGTCCCCCTACCTAGTAACGCCGTCCTCTGGGGGGAGATCCTTGGAAAGGGCTCCAGTATCCAGTTTGGATGAAGGCTCTTGCTTTAGAAGGTATGTGTGATGAGCACAGGAATCCGTAAGATGATTCCCTCCTTCTCTGCTCCCTGCCTCCCCTGCCTTGGTCCACTGTCCCAGCAGTAACTGCTTTTATGTTTCTGAAGCTGTTTTGACTGTGGGCATTGGCAGAGGTGGGGGTGTTTTTGCCCTGACAGGTGGCTGGAGTGTAGCTGGCCCTGGGGCAGGCAGCTGCCCATGTCTGACTCCCTGAGTGAGATGAGACCTGGAGAGGACAGATCCTTCTGCCCTGCAGATGTTGGAGGTGGTGGGTGAGAAACTGCTCAATGGAGGGTGACATCAGAACACAGAGTGGGCTTGGTGTTGTGATGCACGTTAAACTGCTGCCTGTGATGCTGGCATCCTGTATCAGAGTGCAAATGTGAGTTCCTGGCTACTCTACTTTTGTTTTAGTTTGCTGCCTGGGAAAGCAGCCTAAGTTGGCCCCTACCACCTCAGTGCAAGACCCAGGTGGAGTTGTAGGTGCCTGGCTTCAGTGCAGCTCAGCTCTGGCTGTGCTGGTCATTTGGGGAGTGGACCAACGGATAGAAAACCTCTCTCTCTCTCAGATTCTCACATTATCTCTGTCACTTTGCCTTTCAAATAAATTAATGATTTTTTGTTTGTTTTAATCTACAGAGATGAAAAAGTAAATGTCCGGGCACCCTGAGATGTTCTTGTTAATATCAAGGAAGGTTTAACACAGCCAGACATGCCCGTGGGGAGAAAAGGGCTGGCCAGCTCTGAGCTGTCCACACAGGGGCGAAGCTGGAAACATTAAGAAAAACAGCCCAGCTTCCCAGGGAGCTACCCAGGCAGCACCATGCATAGTTGTTCTCCGTTTCTATCTCCATGTACTTCCAGCATCCACTCCACCTGCTTTTCGTCCCACCCCCTCTATCAACCTGAGCAGTTTCCGTGGGTCAGCCAGCCTGGGGAGGGTGGGGAGGAGGGGCCTGGGCTTCTCCTGTGTGACCTTGGGGTCCAGGTGTTGCAGAGCTCTGAGCACAGCCTCAGTGCAGATGTTGGAAATGACCTTTAAGCCATGAGTTAGACATTACAAAGTAAAATCACTACCCTGGCGACCGCAAGCTTTTCTGGGCTTTCCTCTCGGCCCTTCTGTTTCCCACACTGATGGAGACTGTCTTAAGCTCCTGCTCACCACAGGCCACCCGAGCACAGAGCCTCAGCCAAGGCTGCCGGAGCGTTGTCATCAGAATCACAGACTTGGTGTGCCTGTCACTCAGCGTCAAACTCAGCCTTTCTCAGGAGACACCCCACCCCAGCGTCCTCTCCAGGATGTGACTGTGTCCATGAGGGCCCCTGAGAGTGGCCATTCTGGGGGATACTTGAAGTGAATGTCATTGGTTTTTATGAGAGCCTGCAGCACAGGCTGACCCTGGAGCGGGGAAGCTGAGAGCTGCTCACTCTCCTGCAGTCTCCTGTATTTGTGAAACATGGCACCCACCAGCATACAACAAGGGATTCACCTGCTGAAGGTCATGCCCCCTGGACCAGGTTAATCCAGGAGCAGGATTCAGGGCATCGTGATTGGTGATTAATGGGTAAAAACAGCACGTTGTCTGCGTCTTCTGGTGAGAGATGACTTTGGACCTCAAATGATTGTTGTTGGGTGAAGTCTTGGAGCACCACATGCCGGTCAGTGGATCTTGCGCTTTTCTGGCAGGCTGAGGAAGTTTCCCTAGGCCACTAATTTGTTTGAGGAAGAACTAGGATTAAAATCCAGATCTTTTAGACTTCAAAACCCAGTCTCAAAAACCTTGCCTGCTTCCAATTTTGGGTCTCCACCCCCTCTCATAATAACCATCAGGAGTGCTCCAGAAACCCCTCAAAACAAACAAACAAAACTAGAATAGATAGACAGAGAACAAGGAAAGCTTAGAAACAGACAGGATACGGTCAGTGGGGATGCACTTATAACTCACTGGGTGGGACACAAAGATTAGTTACTCCTCACTGGGGTAGTGAAGATTTCTCTGCACACCCCTCCTAAACATGCTCACCTAAACTGTTGACATATATCCTGTTAGAATTATAGAGTTAGACCACCTGAAAAGCAGCCAGGTTCAGCTAAAACATGCTTCAATGCTATAAACTGCTAAAGACTAAAATTAAAATAGGCATGAGACAGCTGAACAGTAATCTAGGCCATTTTAAGGTGTATAGAACACGGGTGAATATAAACCAAAATTGAAATGTCTATGAAGAGGTCGCAGGTTGTGTTTGAGAACCTGCATTTTCCTATTAACATATTGGTTAATCAATACCATGTCAATTAATGCCACAATGTTGTAAATGGTTGGAAATATTATGTTGGGGCTTTTAATTGATTGGGATGATACTCTGCCGGCTCTACCTTCAGACCAGAGATGGTCTCACCAAGAAACCATTGAACTTACCAGGACAATAAGATGCTGGACTCTATGCTTGGTAAATACCTCCAATGAAAGAATGTCAACTGAATTTGAACTATGGAAATGCAATAAGGTGGAGCAATCCGCCGTGGGGGGAGGGGGAGGGGAGGGGCGGGGGGAATCCCAGTGCATAAAAAATGTATCACATAATGCAATGTAATTAATTAAAAAAATAAAATGCAATAAAAAAAAACCTAGTCTCGCCCAGAGGATGACCAATGCTGTCTTTATTGCAGGTGCATCTGCCCAGACTGGTCAATCTGCAGTTCTATATAATCACAGGAAGGGGAACTCTAGTTAATTTTGAAAGAGCGAACACATTTGCTGTCATGGAAATGTTCTGCTTGGGGCAGTGCTGTGCTGCTGTGAGTTAAGCAATTGCCTGTGATCACAGCATCCTCTAACTTCTATGCCTATTTTATTATCATCCTACAAGCATTATATCTAATTTATACGTACTCATACATCTGCCATCTTCCAATCTATGGATTTACCATCTGTCTCCACGAAGGTATGGGACTTTGTCTTTTTTGTTCACTGTGGTATTCTCAATGGCAAGCATTTTGTTCACTGCCGTTTGCTGAATGAATAAATGATTCTGTAGAAACACATTATCTACCTGTGTCACTAAACTCCATTGTTTTCCATCAGTGTGCTTTACCCATGATTCTTTTTCTACCAGGGTGATTGTGAGTTTATTTGCAGTTAGGATTTCTGGCTAATGATCAGAAATGAAATGTTGACATCTGCCTCCAGCAACATCCTGCCCTTATCGCGGAGGAGTGCCTGTTCTGGCTGGCGAGAAGCAACTTGTAACTTCTCCCAGGGAAGGCTGCTGCTCTTTCCCCACACCGCATCTCTTCCAAGATTTCTTGCCTTGCCGTACAGCCAGAGGTGCTCCTAACAGAGTGGCCTGCCCTGTGTGGTGGCCTGACCTTCTCTTTGTGTTAAAAATCACTTTCTTTTTCTTTCTTCCCATTTCAAAATATGTTCATGAGAGCAGTTAAGGCTCATCCCAGTTTCCACTTAACTGTTGCCTAACATTCGTCCTGGAAAGGCTGTTGGAAAGGATTCAAACTGCAGATCATCTCAAGCCAAAAACACAACTGGATTTTGAATGAATCAGAAATGACAGCGAGTGTGGAGGGAAAAGCTCTCATTCATAGAAGACCTTTCACCAGGTCCTCCTGACGGTGCTTCCTTTTTGGCTCCCGGGCCAGCCCTTTGAGACTCCAGTACAGTTTTGAGCAAGCCAGGGTCTTGGCCCTGAGTGCTGGGCTTCCCTGGAGTGCTTCTGTGGGGAGCTGCTGTTGGCTGGAAAGATGCAGGAGGTAGGAGGGTGGCCCAGGCCTAGTGGAGAGATGATGGATGTGGAGGGCGTGACTCTGACGTCAGCAGACCCGGGCCTGGCTGCGTCTAAGCTCTGACCATCCAGCAACACGGGTCCCGCCCTCAGGTGTCCTTTGCGGTGGTGATGATGGCAACTCCTGCTTCTTCAGGGCCAAGGCCATGACTCTGCATGGAGCCTGTCAGTACTTTGTGAAATCTCCCTTACTGAGCACTGGCCACAGGCCCTATGCACACACATACACGCATGCACATCTGAAAATGATATAAATTCCACCCAACAGAAGGGCTGTCCTTCTTTATCCAATGACTTTTAAGAGAAACAATTTAACAAACATAGATATTTGTACTGATGAATAAACGTGTACTTTAGAGGTTGGCAGCTGGTAAGGCTGCTGCCTGAGATGGCAGCATCCCAAATGGGTGCTGGTTCATGTTTTGGCTGCTCTGCTTCCAGTCCAGCTCACTGATAAACCCTGGGAAAAGCAACAGGGCCCAAGTACTTGGGTCCCTGCCACCCACGTGGGAAATCTTGGAGGAAAGCCTGGCTTCTGGGTTTGGCCTGACTCAGCCCTGGCCACTGGGTCCATCTGGGGACTAAATCAGTGGACAGGAGACCTCTTCTCCTGCCCACCTCCCGTTGTCTCTGTAATTCTGATTGCCAAATAAATCTTTATATTTACACACACACACACACACACACACACACACACACACACACACACACACATTTTAATTTTTTCGAAGTCTGGCTAGTCCTCCCTTCCCAAGCAGTGTTCCAGGAGGATCTGGGCTGTTAGGCCCCAGGTCACCTGCAGGGTGTACATTTGTGTGTATGCAGATTGGGTGCCCCAGGGTTGGCCGCACTAACCACAGGTGAGTCATTTGGGTCTTAATCAAGTTGGTGGGGTGGAAATTGGGCAATTCTGGGTCCTGGTGTGCAGCCATCTCCCAGGGAGGATCCTAGAGAGAAGGCTGAGGGAGCAGAAGGAAAGGGGTGCCCTGAACAGCAGGTGGATGTCTCTGGGTTTTCCTCCATTTCTGCAAGTGGGAGCAGGGATCTGGGGGTTGGGAACAGGTGGAAGTGAGTGAAGGGCCAGGGGGTGGCAGATGGACCAGAAGGCTTGCCTAGGGAGAAGCCATCTTCACGCTGTTTCCAGTTAGATAGGAGCCAGAGTGAAGGTGAAAGGAATGGTGTATTTGAAAAAAACCAAAAAACCCAAAACTGTTCTTGGGTGTGACTCACAGTTAATCTGTTAAAAAAAAAAAAAAAAAGCAAGATTTGCGAATTCCTTTTGGTAATTAGAAAAAAATGTTAAAAATGAAAAAATCAACTACGTGGCCGGGTTTTGAAGTGGGTTGGAAGGATTCCATATCATTTGCTGACTCTGAACACTGGGTTGGGCCACTCGGCCAATGCTGACTGGTGCCTCCAGCAGCCTCTGTGCTGGTCCTGCTGGCTCAGTCTCTGTATCCATGTGATCCTACCAGAGACAGACCTTTCTGGGCGGGCAGGGACTGGGCCTGAGGAGTGTTTAAGCTGGCATGTATAGAGTGCTTCATCCTTTATAAAGAATTTTCACCTCCATTTTAAAATGATGGCCTTTACAGTAACAGCATACAGATGCCTGATCCAATGTTTGGTATATGTGCTGCCGAAGCCAGCACAGCACACGGCTGCCCATTAGTGAACCAAAGCTCAGAGAAGTTTAGAGTTTTGGGAGAGACCACAGTGCAGAGGCTGGCAGAACTTTCCTCTTGAGTTTATCGTAGGGCAGCAATCAGATATTGCTTTCCTATTTTCTAACGTACTGGCCATTAGGAAGAATGGATGTTTTCACCCCCTTTCAATAGGCAAGATTGATAAACATGACAAGGTAGTAAGCAGTAGGACCTAGCGTTGAGATGCTTTTGTCCTGTACTTCCCAATTGTTTGTATCTGAACAGCAGGTGTGTGTGTGTGTATGTGTGTGTGAGTGTGTGTGCAGTGTTATTATGGAAAATAAAGGGGAAAGACTACATTATTTGTCTCTGGATAGCAGTCATTTTTCAGTTCAGTTCAGAGGTTGGGCAAACCCCTAACATCCCTGTGAGGCTCCCCAAACTGCCATCAGCACAGTGGCTTTGCACCCCTGGCCCCTGTTCTTTGTTCCAGAGCCATCTCCTTTCGCTGCTCTGCTTCTTCTCTGACACTGCCTGGGAGCAGCAGGGTCGTCCCATGCCTTGGTGCCTGTAAGAGCTCCAGAAGCACCTGCCAGCCTGACCCGAAGGAGCCCCCAGCTGCCTTCCAGCTCTCTCTGGGAGAGCGAGCTCAGCTGACTTTAGGTGGTGGGAAGACCTCTGTTTAGACTGGCCAGGAGTAGACAGCACGTTGGGACCCTCGTTTCCAGGAGTGGTGAGCTCTCATTGACTTGGGGTGCTGCCAGTGTTTGCCAAGCACAGCCAGTGTAAAGGAATGATACCATCCCAAGTCTGAGGGGTCCCTCCTCAGGGAGAGGAAGTTGGCAATGAAAAAAAGCCTTTGCGTGGGACCCTCCTTTTCATGATGGATGGCTGAGGAGCTGGTGGAACCCCCACATAGCCGATGCTAAAGATTTGCTGTCCTTACAGCCACAGGGCCAGCTGTACCTATTTGTACAGGTGCTTGTACCTCTGGGCAGGAGACCACCTAGGGCCCCGGGCAGACGCCTCTTGTCTCCCAGCACCCACATTGCCTTGTCTTAGCTGCAGGCCACAGCACCTGCTCTCCAGATGGTCTGCCCCAGCTGCATCAAGCACAGGAGGGACCTGGATGGAGCCTGGCCACATTGTGTGTGCCAGTGGTGAGTGCCCTATGGCGCTCCAGGAAGAGAGACCTTCTACAGCCACTGGAGTCCCAAAGTTGCGGCTTTGATACTTTTTCTCAGTGTGGTTTTTCTCACCACCTTCCTCTAGGAAACCGAGAAGCATAAAGCAATGAAAGAGATAATAGGAGGGTGTGGGACTTCTGGTTGCCTTCCTTCCCCTCCACCCAGGCTCCCTTCCAAATGCCCAATTGGCTTTAAGTAAGAACAGTGAGCATCAAACCAACTAAACGAAAAGCCACTCACCCCTGTTCCACCTGTGGGACACGGTAGCCTGTGCGTTGTAATACAACAGCAGAAGCAGCAACGTCTTCCAGCACATTTTGTTTGCCAACAGGTGAGGAGTGGGCTTTCTGTCCAGTGGGACCCCCGTGGCCACAGGTAGGTTCGTGCTGCTACTCCCTGTGCGTTCTTCACACACACTCTTCCCTTTCAGAAGGGGCAGAAATACCCTTTGCTGGCCTCAGGAGGGCGGAGGCAGACGGCTGTCTCCTGGCTGGGACGGGAGTCGGCACCTCTCTCCATCCAACTCTCTCTGGGATTGGGGGACCAGGCTTCCACACAGAGACTCTGTTTTTGAGCACATCTGGAGTGACTCACGGGGCATGTGATCTCCTTGGCAGTAGGGTGGATAAATATAATTTCTGGTCTTGACTTCCATGTGTTGGATGAGCCCACTGGAATTTTGCTTTAACAAACAGAGCCGTGGAACTTGTTAGAGAGTCCGGCGAGGAGTTGGCTGCTCTCCTCATCCACACACACTGCCCCAGAGCCAGGGCCGCCTGGACGAAGGGCTGGGAGGCTGCCTGGCAGACATGGGGGCTGCTGGAGCCCAGAGTTGCCTTTAGGACAGCACGGTCATTGTTGTGCTTGGGCTGCATGATGCTGTTGCCCTTCTCTGCAGCTAGACCTACGAGTCTTTTCCTGGATCTGACAGAGGGAGAGGGGTTGCTGGCAGTTGTAAGAGAGCAGAAGTGGAGAGATACACAGGTTTACGTATGGACATATGTGGGTAAGGATTTCAGGGCCCCAGGAGGATTTCCCACCCAAATTTATCACTATAACAAGATACTCAAAGTCATACTAGCTATAAAGCAAAGAGGTTGGGATGGCATGATGGCTTAATTGGCTAATCCTCCCATGCAAGTGCTGGCATCCCATATGCTCACCAGTTCATGTCCCAGCTGCTTCACCTCCAATTAACTCACTGCTTACAGCCTGGGAAAGCAATGGAGGATGGCCCAAAGCCTTGGGACTGTGAACCCGTGTGGAAGACTCAGAAAAGGCTCCTGACTCCTGGTTTCAGATCAGCTCAGGTCTGGCCATTGTGGCCATTTGGGGAGTGAACCAGCAGGTGGAGGACCTTCTCTTTCTGTCTCTCCCTCTCTCTATAAACCTGCTTTTCCAATAAAAATAAAACTTTTTTTTGGAAAAAAGAAGTTGATTGATCTCACAGTTCTGGGGCACCAAGGGCATGACATTAGCATCTGATCTGATCTTACTAAGGTCTCACATGTAACAATGTCACGATGACAGGAGCCTGTGCAGAAGAGACCTCCTGGTGAGGAGAGAAGCCAGAGGGTTCAAGATCAAGTTGATTCTTTTTATAACAATGCACTCTTGCATCAACTCATTATGGTTTCGTGAGAACTACATGAATCCCCTCTTTTTATTATTTATTTGGGCAACAGAGAGACAAAGAAGGATGCAAAACTCCCATCCATTGGTTGGATTACCCTCCCGAAGCCTGCAGTGGCGTGGGCCATGCTGACTCTGAGACCCGGAGCTAGGAATGCAATCCAGGTTTTCCATGTGTGCCATTTCGGCGGTCACTGCTGCATGCCGGGGTTTGCAGGAAGCTGGGCTGGGAGCCAGAGCTGGGATCTTATGTTCTCCCTGTGGGCAGGAGCATCTTGACTGCTGATCTAAATGCTTGCCCTCATTAATCTCTTCTGACCTGTGCCCTCAATGGCCAATGGACTTTGCATTAAGTTCCACCTATAATGGGCTCTATCATTTTTTCTAAAGATGTATTTGTTTTTATTGAGAAGATTTTACAGACAGAAGGTAATGCAGAGAGAATGATCTTCCATCTTCCCAAATGGCTGCAATGATCAGAGCTGAGCTGATCTGAAGCCAGGAGCTAAGAGCTTCTTCTGGGTCTCCCAAATTGGAGCAGGGTCCCAAGGCTTTGAGTCATCCTTTGCTGCTTTCTTACACCACAAGCAGGAAGCTGGATGGGAAGTGGTGCAGCTGGGACATGAACCAGTGCCCATATGGGATCCTGCCATGTGCAAGGCAAGGATTTAGCCATTGAGCCATTAGCTGGGCCCTGTTCTTTTTTTCTTTCTCTTTCCTTCTTTCCTTTATTCCTTTTTTCTTTCTTTCACTTCTTTCTTTTTAAAAAAGATTCATTTATTTACTTCAGTGTTACAGTGAAAAAGAGAGAGCAATGGAGAGAGATCTTCCATCAGCTGTTTCACTCCTCAGATGGCTTTAATGACCAGGGTTGAGTTAGGCTGAAGCCAGCAGCCAGGAATTTCATCCAGGTCTCCCATGTTGGTGGCAGGGGCCCAAATACCTGGGTTATCTTATGGTGCTTTCCCTAAGCTATTCACAGGAAGCTGGATCAGAAGTGGAACAGCTGGGACATGAATCAGCACCCATAAGGGATGCTGGCGGTAGTTTGCCACTTCTTGATACAGCCACAACCAAACTTTCGCAGGGCCTTCCTTTCTGAATGAGTCTTAAACCTGGAATCAAACCAAACATGGAACCAAACAAAGTGAAAGTATTTCTCCATGACCGTTTAAAAAATGAGCACCTTAATTTTGTCCAAAATGGGTTTCTCACCTTATATGAAATTAAAGACAGAACATTTAAAAGTTATTTAATCTTTTTTAAAAAAGATTTATTTTATTTTTCATTACAAAGTCAGATTTACAGAGAGGAGGAGAGACAGAGGAAGATCTTCCGTCCGATGATTCACTCCCCAAGTGAGCGCAATGGCCGGTGCTGCGCCGATCTGAAGCCAGGATGCAGGAACTTCTTCTGGGCCTCCCACACAGGTGCAGGGTCCCAAGGCTTTGGGCCGTCCTCGACTGCTTTCCCAGGCCACAAACAGGGAGCTGGATGGGAAGTGGAGCTTCCGGGATTGGAGTCAGTGCCCACATGGGATCCAGGCGCGTTCAAGGTGAAGACTTTAGCCGCTAGGCCACAGCGCCAGGCCCAGAAGTTATTTAATCTTGTGAGGTTGTGGCAGAATGAGTGAACCTTTGGAGGGGAAATCTTGAGGGTCTTGTAGACTTTAGTCAGGGAGCTTTTCCTTCATCTGTTATAAGAAGTTTGAGGGGCCAGTACTGTGGTACAGCAGCCTATGCTGTCATCTGTGATGGCAGCATTCCACATCACAGAGCCTACTGGAGCCCCAGGTGCTCCACTTCCGGTCTAGCTTGCTATTAATGCGTGCTGGAGAATGGCTGAAATCCCTGGATCCCGCCACACATGTGAGATACCTGGAAGGGGTTTCTGGCTCCTGGCTTTGGCACGGCCTAGCTCTGGCTGTTGTGGTTATTAAGAGAGTGAACTAGTAGATAGAATCTCTCTCTCTTTCTCATTATCTCAACCCTTCCCTGTCACTCAGAGTGACAGATAAATAAAAAAAAAAGATTTATTTTTTAAATTGGAAAGTTTGATGTACAGAAAGAAGGAGAGACAGAGAGGAAGATCTTCCATCCGCAGATTCACTCCCCAAGTGGCCACAATGGCCAGAGCTGAGCCAATTCAAAGCCAGGAGCTAGGAGCTTCTTCTGGGTCTCCTACTCTATTGCAGGGTCCCAAGGCTTTGGGCTGTCCTCGACTGCTTTCCCAGGCTGCAAGCATGAATCTGGATGGGAAGCGGGGCCTCTGGGACACGAACTGGCACCCATATGGGATCCTGGTGCATGCAAGGTGAGGACTTTAGCCATTCTGTGCCCATGTGTATGTTGGGAGTAGGGGCCAGAGGTGTGGAGTTGGTGTTGAGGGGTGATTCCAGAAGGAATTCCCTGGGATGGAAAGACCCCAGGGTTGGTGTCTTGATTGTGTTTGGTTGGATTGTAGAGAGGAGCTGATTGGTGTTTCTGCAGGTTAATGGAATCTTTGTCCCTGGGCACTCACCTAGGAGGCATTTGACGGTGGAGAACATGCATTGTAACTTGCAGGCAGAGGCTGGAATAGCAGGGCTCAGAGCCAGGGGCTGGTTGGGCTGGAGATCCAGCAGAAACAGGGAGGAACTGGAGGCTCGGGCTCTCAGCAGGCTCCAGGGGCAGAGGCCAGTTATGCGGGGAATTTCCTGCCTGTGTAACCCTTCATGCCAACAAGCACAGCCTAGCAGATTCACCTCCTCGCCACTGTCAGTGAATTTGCAGAAAAACACCCCAGAAACTCTTTCAGGTTTGTCCTTGAAGCTCCTATTGCTGTAAGGCTGTTTCATTTCTGGATCAGAGCTTGCATAAGTAATTGACAACTGCCTTGTTTCCACTCATATCAAAATGGAAGAAATTCCCTCCCCCCTTTCTTTCTTTCTTCCTCATTGAGACATGTGAGGGAAAAGAATTTGTTCTCAAAAGAACAAAAGGTGGGGGGAGGGTGGGGAAAGGTTAGAAAAATACCCTGATTTTGGATGGTGCTTCAGGGCCCTGGCAGGACGGGACTGATTGGAGTGGGATGGGGCTGTCACAGGAGTGGATTACACACAGGACTGTCATTGTAACAGAAAAAAAAAAAAATGAGGCCAGCCTGGGGAAAGGAACTAGAAGGAGTCAAGTAACTGACAGGCACACTGCTGCCTGCTGCAGGAAGGAGAATCACACAGGCTCGGGGGCCTTGACCTAGTCCCAGCTTGGTAAAAGCTAAAGGCTGGCCCACTACAGTAGCCTACTGGCTGAAGTCTTTGCCTTGCATAGAATCGCAGAGGGGTGCTAGTTCTAATCCCGGCCACCCTGCTTCCCACCCAGCTCCCTGCTTGTGACCTGGGAAAGCAGCTGATGACGGCCCAAAGTCTTGGGACCCTGCATGCATGTGGGAGACCCAGAAGAAACCCTTGGCTCCTGGCTTTGGGTGGGGTCAGCTCTGGCCATGTGGCCACTTGGGGAGTGAATCAGTGGAGGGAAGATCTTGCTCTCTGTCTCTCCTCCTCTCTGTGTATCTGAGTTTGCAATAAAAAATAAATTCCTTCCCATTCCTTCCTTAAAAAAAAAAAGCTAGAAACACTGGATGTGGGAGCTGTATGTCTCTTTAAAGTAGCTGGGGAAAATTGTGGCACCTTGGGTCAATGGGGGTGCAGAAGAGGTCTCCCCAGGGAATATGTTTGGTCATTTGAGGGTCACAATGCCTGAAAGTGGGTGCAGGAATCCGAACAGCTGGACTGAAGACTGTTGAGTTGCAACATCTACATCAGCTTGTCCTTCCTTGTGAACCCATGCAGAGCAGAGACCAGTAGAGATCAATAAAGAAAAGCAGAGCTGCTGAGGGTGTGCCAGGGAATAGGGTTCAGGGGCTGAGGCGAGGGAGAATGGGAAGGAGTTTGTGTGTCCCGCACTGCCTGCTCAGCTTACTGCTGCTTGCTGTTGGAGTTTGGTGTGGGGAGGGGAGACCCTCAGTAAGTGTTAGGCTGCTTCTCATGTTAGATGTCACGTCCCGCAATGGCAGTAATGCTCACCATTAGAAGTTTAGTCCGTATGGCTTTATGCATAGTCATTGAATAAATCTTAAGACAAAGTAGTTCGTGTTTTTCTTAGTATCTGTTTATTGACAAACTAATGCTATAACTACCTGCAGTATAGTGGTATCTTTTGATCCATTTATTACTTTTTTAAAAATGTGTATCATTCAGATTCTTGTTTCTTTTAAAAATATGTATTTATTTGGAAGACAGATAGACACAGAGTTAGAGAGAAATCATCATCCACTGGTTCACTCTCCAAGTACCCACAAGAGTTGTGGTTGGGTTAGGCTGGATCAGGGAGGTAGGAACTCAATCCAGGTCTCTCAAGTCAGTGACAAGAGACCCAGGTACTTGAACCACCTTCTTCTGTCTTCCCTGGTACACAGGAGGTTGGAATTGGGAACAGAGCTGGGACTTGAATCCAGGCACTCCAGGCACTCCAGGCACTCCAGGATGGGATGTTGGGGTGTCTTAATGTCCGTGCTAAATATCCACCACCTTTCCAATCTTTCCTTTGATGTCTCAGAAGAGTGCAGTAGACTCTGGCTAAATATAGGAAGGCTTCAAAACGTTACTAGGAAATACATGTTAAGAAACAACTGTGCATAAATTTAAAAAGCTTTTAGTAAGCCGGTGCAGTGGTTCAACAAGCTAATCCTCCACCTGCCAATGCTAGCATCCCATATAGACACTGGTTTGTGTCCTGGCTACTCCACTTCAGAGCTAGCTTATGACCTAGGAAAGCAGTGGAGGATGGCCCAAGTCCTTGGGACCCTGAATCTAGGCGGGAGACTCAGAAGAGATTCCTGGCTCCTGGCTTTGGATCAGCTCAGTTTCAGGGGATCTTTCTGTCTCTCCTCTCCTCTGTAAATCTGGCTTTACAATAATAAAATAAAATCTTTTTAAAAAGTTGTATCCCCCCCTAAAAAAGGAAAAGTTTTGCACCAAACCAATGTATGTTTTAATAACATTTCCACGAGCTTTTGGAAGCACCCTTTGTGATGGAGTGATGTTGTGTATTGCAGTTAGACTCAGCAGGTACACTGTGGGTAGAGTAGAATAAGGATTGGCAAAAGAAAATCAGAGTAAATGGGGGAGAATCCATAAACTCTGCCTGGAAGAAATGTGTTGGTGGCGTGGCTAATGCAGACCCACCTCCTTCCCACATGTCTCTAGGGAGAAACTGCTGTTGTTTTCCATGAGGGTGGAAAGGGTTTAGTGATGTGGGCATTCCTGTTTACTTTCTTCTCTGCTGACCTCTCCCAAGGGTAGAATGGGATGTGAAGAGAAAGGAGTATGCTTCTTGCCCTTGACTAAGGCTGTCATCTTGCTAGTGACTTCAGAGGTGCAGGGGTTACAACCTCAAGTGTAGACAGTCTCTGTCCTATGTTCCGTGAGAACCTTGTTATAACTTCAGCTGTGAGGAGATGCTTATGGTTGCTCTCAGATCGAGAAAATGCTGAGTTCAAGTTCCTGGGCTAAAAGGACTCCTGAGCACACAAGCCCAACGTTTTATCTCTCTCTTCATTTTGGAATCTTTCGGAGATGAATCCCATTAGATTTTGAGGGGGAATTAAAGTAGGCACCTCTTTTGAGACTAGTTAACAACCGCAAAATCCTATCCAATTCATAGATTTAGAGTAAATGAATGTGCTAACAGAAAACTGAAAGCAATCCAAATATTCACCAATAGTAGACTGAATGAATAAAATACAATGTTTCAGGGAATATTACTAGGAAATAAACAGGAGCAAATTATTGATGCAATATGGGTGAACTAAAAATATGATATTGAATAAAATATGAAAGTAATGAGATAAAATTGATCAGGCAAAATTAAGCTTCAGTGATAGAAATAAAAACAAGTGACTGTTGTTTTTAAAGAAGACTTATTTGTTTTGAAAGACGAAGCATCAGACCAAGGAGAAGGGAGATAGAAATATATCCTCCATTTGCTAGTTCACTGCCCAAATGGCTACAACCGCTGAGGTTGGGCCAGACTGAAGCTATAAGCCGGGAACTCCATCTGGGTCGCCCATGTGGGTGGTAGGAACCCAAGTACTTGAGCCATCATTTACTGCCTTCCCAGGCACGTTAGCAGAGAGCTGGATTGGGAACACAGAGTAACAAGGACTGTAACTGCCACTTCCATATAGGATATGAATGCTACAAGTGATGACTTAGTCCACCAGATCACAACACCTGCCCTCCAAGTGGTTATTTCATGAAGCAACTCTTGAATAAAACAGGGTTGAAAGGACCTTTCCAGAATCATGGAAATGTTAATCTGGGTATATACTACATGGGAATAGACAAATATTAACTTCGTTGGGATTAGGTTTTGCACTTTTTGTTGAGCATCAAAGGAAATTGGCTCCCAGAATGGGAAATCCATGGCTAACTGACATGGGATGGTTTATTTTTGACTAGCTCAATGAAGCTAATGGAATCATGGGAAGGGTCTTCAAAAGGTTTATGGAAGAGGCATGTGCTGAAAACCACGCATGGATTCCAGAGTGTTTGTACCAAAATAAACTTATCTTCTAATTCCATTGTTTCTATGGACTTTTTGACGTTCCCTGCAAGCAGTCCTCCCTGTGTAACAGTTTAAATAACCTGGACATGTTATTCAATGTTTTTTTTTTTTTTAATTTTACTTGCTCTTCTAATGAAAAGCAAACAAGAAAGGGGTCATTTTTTCATTGCCTGTAGGGTCAGTTGACCCCACCAGCACTGGAATACAGTGGGAAAAACATAAAGATCCTTCAGTTATAGACCTCGTGCTGGTCTTTTGGTACAGTGAGTCCAGGAACACTGAAGTTGGTACAGCTGCACAAAGTAGCCCCAGCTGCAGTCGCCTTGGCCTGCCTTGTAGGTGCCAGTCAGCAGTGCAGGAACACCAACCAGACGCTCCTCCTTCCTACTCGCTGCTTCTCTTTCACTCCACGGCTGCTCCTTGTCCTCCAGCCTGCTGGCCCTGAAAGGCTCTCTTTGTTTGGTGAATGAGTTTGAAGCCATAGGATACTGGGTGGGGGAGAGGGACAGACCAGCTGTGGATTCTTCAAACCCCAGAGCCTACAACTTGTGGCCAAGAATTCAAGTCTAACTTTTCCCTGAGGAGACAGAGGACAAAGGACCCCCTTGAGGTAGTTCCTTGGTCATCTAGAGAAGAGGCTAGCCTCCCCAGCCCAGCCCATTAGTCTGCTCCACAGGGCTCATTGTGAGCACTGGGATTTGTGGTTTGGACCTTGCTGTAGGGATTGCATTGGGTAATTTTCCATCTTGCTTGATTTACTCAAATCTTACTTCCTGACCCAGGCAGACAAGTGAAGTGGCTTATGTCCGCTTGTGGGAGAAGATGGAAGGGTTCTATTGCGAGGTCACACTTGCTCTTCCCTATCTAGACTCCTGATCAACACAGGAAATTAGTTAATCTCTTTGACCTGGAATACAGTAAACAGTTTCTGGCCCGGGCATTCTCCTTTGAGGATCAGGGTTCAGTGGACTATAGATTCTTAGACCGGAAGGGATTTAGAGATCAGAGACTCCAATTCCAACGAGTAAAGAAGCTCAAGCCAAGAGAAGTCACTGACTTGGAAGCAAAAAGCAGCCAATGATAGAACCATGAAAAGCAGGGACAGAATGGGCCCAGATTTCTGAACCAACTGGCTGGAACTGATGGCCTCCTAGCTTGTCCCCCAAGATCAGGGTTTCTCTGTTTAAGCTGTGCCACATTCTGAGCTGTGTCAGTGTGTGTGTGGGGAACGGTGGAGTGCTTTGTGGAGTGCTTAGCAGCATCCTTGGACCTTCCCCTTAGATGCCAGTAGCAGCCTTCGGTTGTGGCAACTGAAAATTGTCTCCAGACATTGCCAATGACCCTCTAAGGAGACATCATTGATCCTGGTTGACTATCACTGCACTAGAGATCCGTAGAGGGTTCTTCCAGGTTTAACGCTTAATTGTGTGTTATGAGACTCATGTTCTTTGGATAGCTATTTCATACATACAGCCTGAGGACACAGGCAAGGCTTTTTTTTTTTTCCCCTGAAAAGTAGAATGAGAAAGAGAGAAGGAGGGAGAGAAAGATTATTCATCTGCTAGTTCACTCCCCAAATGGCCACAAAAGCTGAAACCAGGAACTCCATCTAGGCTTCCCACTCGAGTGGCATGGGCCCAAGTGCTTGGGCCAAGTACTTATTGCCTTCCCAGGCACATTAGCAGGGATCAGAAGCATAAGCCCCTCTGATATGGCACAGTGGTGCTGCAGGCAGCGACTTCACCCTCTCTGCCCCAACCCAGGGCCTTATTGAAGCTTTGTTTCTTGGGTTTTTCACAGTACCAGAAGTGGGAAGGATGCAACAAACAGCTTTGAATGTATGAATGAATGCGTGCATGAACTCAGTGGGCGATCCTGGAATGTATTCATTCATTCACTGATTATTTCGGGTTGTGTTAAGCAGCAGCATCAAGCAGCCTGTTGGCAGAAGCGGAGGGTGCACTGCTCACAACCTTGCTTGAAGGACACCGGGGCTCCCCTCTGTGTGCTTTGTTCTTCTCTATCACAGCCCTGCAGAAAGCCTCCCTAAGCGCGCCTTGGCTCAAGAGCTGGGCTCATGATGTGACTTCTTTTAATTCTTATGAAACAATACAGATACTACTGAGAAAAGATTTTTTTTTTCCTCTCTAGGGATACAGCCAGCACTCTGGAATGCTAAGCTTTGGACTTCTTACAGAAGAAAAAAAGCGTCCCCTACCCCCACCCCCCGCAAATGGCCATTAACCCGTGAGAGCAGGGAAGCACATTGGTCACAGTCACCGTATTTTGGCAATGGGAGAAGGTAGAAGCACACTGCAAAAGGAACTGTCGCCACCACAAAATCCTATCTTATTGTTTGCCTTAATCCCAGAAATTTCCACCAATGTTGACTTTGGGGAAGTGACTAAACAATTCCATGTCTGTTTTCTGAATGATAAAATGCTCAAGAGGGTAGAGTCCTCTTTAGTTTTTTTAAAAAAAAAAAAGAAGAAGAAGGAATGAGTTCCAGTGAGTCTTGAAAGGTGCTTTGGGAGCAAACTGGAAGGGAGTGAATGAGAGGAGAAAAAATACCCACAGAAGCTGTTGGCTAGACAGACTCCCAGGGGAATTAAAAATATGAGAAAGACTGACTTTTCATGAACTTCACCATTCAGTTCATTCAAACAGATAAATTGACTTGAAAATAACTAAAACAACAATAAAGACAAAAAGGGAATAAAGGCATGGCAATGAGAAGGAGGAATAATGATGCTAGAAGAATTATTGGGTGATATTGGGTTAATGTTGCTTTAAAAATGAATTTGAACAAGCTGCTGACTCCAGTACAAAGCCCTGAGGTTAAAATTCCAATAATTGTGGCACAGCAAGTCAAGCCGCCACCTGCAAAGCTGGCATTCCATATAGAGCCCCAGTTCAAATCCTGGCTGTTTTGCCTTCCACCCAGGTCCCTGCTAATGCATCTGAGAAGGTATCTACAGCTGGCCCGAGGCCTTGAATCCTTGCCACCCACATGGAAGACCTGGATGAATCTCCTGACTCCTGGCTTTCACCAGGCCCAAGCTCTTGCTGTAGTGGCCATCAGGGGAGTGAACAAACGGAGGATCTTTGTCTCTCTCTCCATCTTGCCCTCACTCTATCACTCTGCCTTCCAAATTAATAAAACAAATCTGAAAAAAGAGAAAAGAATTCCAGCAACTGTTGTCAGCCTAAATTTGGGTAAGTGACTGTTGACCATCATGGATAGGAGCTGTTGTTTATCATTGACTGCTCTTAGAGCAGCAGGAGAGCTTGGGGTCCTGACATGCCAACAATGGCCTCTAAGCCAACACACCTTCTGGATGGGAAGGCTGGAGTGGGAAGGTGGAGAAGCACCATGGGCATCCCAGGAGAGGAGGAGTTGGGGCTGATGCAGGGCTCCTGTGTGTCCTGAGCTAGCCTGGACAGGCATTCTGGCTGGAGGGCACTAGGAATCTGTGTAAACAGCATGGCTTTGCACAGATGACCCGGAGAGAAGGGTGCTTGCCATAGACTTCCTTGTGTGCAAGTGGGAGCTGATCTGCTCACCATCCCTGGCTCCTGCAGTTTCCTCTGACAGCCTGGAACACCTGGGCAGGTGTCCACTGTGGTCTCAGACCAGCAGGTGTGAAGCAGCCACATGGGAGACATCCCCTCACACACCCTTCAACATGGAACAGAGGTCTGTGGCATCCCTATGTTTCTCGGGTGTCCCATACCCTTCAAATCACCTTTCCTGATGAGGGAATGCTGCTGTACCTCAGGTAAAGGGCAGGACTGTGTGGTTAGCTGAAGGGAGACTCAGATGGGGGCAGAGGTGGGCACTTAACAATACAGGACACTCAGTCAAATTTGAATTTCAGATGAACTATGCATGATGTTTTTCTAGTATATACTCAAAGACTACATATGTGTACACACTAACATTTAGGGTACAACGTTACACACTGAACACTACTTGCTGTTCATCTGATATCTACACTTAGCTCAACGTCCTATATTTTGTCTGGAAATTCTCAAGATTTTTAGCAATAAAGAACCCTGGTTCTTTAGTGATGGGGTGACTCTGAGGGCATGGTGCAGTCCCCTTTTCTTTTTTTTTTTATAATAAAGATTGATTTATTTTTATTGGAAAGGCAGATTTACAGAGAGAAGGAGGAGAGACAGACAGAAAGATCTTCCATCTGCTGGTTCACTTCCCAGGGGGACTCAATGACTGGAGCTGAGCCAATCCAAAGTTAGGAACCAGGAGCTTCTTCTGGGTCTCCCCAGAAGCAGGTGCAGAGTCCCAAGGCTTTGGGCCGTCCGCAGCTGCTTTCCCAGGCCACAGTCAGGGAGCTGGATGGGAAGAGGAGCATCCAGGACACGAACCAGCATCCACATGGGATCCCAGTGTGTACAAGGTGAGGATTTAGCTCCCGAGTCATTGCATGGGCCTAATACTGTCCCCTTTTCAAATAGAAGATGCTGGTTCCATGTCTTGTTTCATCCGCCTGGGGCTTCTAGAACGGACAGGAAATTATGACACCTTTGAGAAGCCAGCAGCCAAAGAAGGAGAGAGAAGCTGTCACAGGGTGTTGTAACAGCGAAATGTGTTCTCCATTTCCCTGTTTTCTTGCTCCAGCAAGAGGAACAAGTCCAGGTGAGGATGGAGGAAATGTGGGCGTACACTGTAGCCTGTGTCCTTGGAGACAATGGCTCTGAACTTGGACAGTAAGTGACCTGCTTTGTTCTCGAAGAGTAATCAGTTGGCAGTTTGGCTCACTCTTCCTGGCAGCTGGATGAGGAGATCTTGATTTTGGAGGAAGAAGAGTGACCTATGGCTGACAGGACTGGAAAAGGGGAGAAGGAAGATGTACCATGACCATCCCCCTTTACGTACGTGTCACAGCGGGCTGCCCATCATCTGTCAGAGTGCTTGAAGTTCTGCCAACACATCTTAAGATTAATGGTCTGCTCCTTAAAAAATGCAAACACCCCCTGAGAAACACATTAAGTTATTCCCCTTCGTAATGGAATGTTCTTTAGATTCTTTCTGACTACACATTTATTTGGCTGAGAACAAGGTCTTGAGGGTATTGGATCCTCGGACAGGTAATTCTTAGAGGCACTGAGTGACAGAGAGGTTGCTCACTGACAGCAAGGAGATGGGGAGATGGGGAGGGAGTAGGGGGGGAGGGAAGAGGAGAGAGGGAGGGAAGAAGAGAGAGGGAGAAAGAGGGAAGAAGAGAGGGGGGAGAGAGAGAGAGGGAGAAAGGAGAGAGAAGGGGAGGGAAGGAGAGAAAGGGAGAGAGAGAGGGAGGGAGGGAGAAAGGAGAGAGAGAGAACAAACCAAGACAGCCCAGAAATGAAAGGATCCAGTTCCAGAGAATGGGAGAGGTGGGAGATCAGATGGAGCAAAATGCGGTTTTCCACTGAGAAGAAGTCATATTGTCCCCCTCGGCCTGGGGACAGTACTCCGTACTTTCTAGAGTATTCGCTGCTCAGTCTTGGTTAGCTCATGAACATTTCCAGTTCAGGTAATAGCAGAATTCGGAGTGTGATGAGACCATTTGTAAAACTGGCTCCTTGGATGGTGTGAGTGAACACCAGGAGTTCCAATGCCTCAGCTTGGACCTTGACCCCAGCCACGTCTCTAGAAATGGTGCTCTAAATTTCAAAGGGCAATGACCGTTCAGCTTTTCCTGACCCTGGGGCATAAGTCCCTGATTTAGAGACAATAAAAATTTTGGGATCAAGATACCAGGGGTCAAGCTCCCAGTTTATTCTCTCATTTAACTGGACGTCCGGGTGAGTCTGACTGCTTCCTCCCATGAAGGAAAGGGTAGGAATGCTGGCTTGCATCTTGCACATGGAGGTCATAGCTAGGAGTGCATGCTTCAAACGATAAGCTGTCCCACAGCTCTAAGTGTAGGTTCCCGACTGGAATCACATTTGTGGATGGAGAATGTCAATTTTTTCATTCAGGGGAAGCCCATTGGGTGGCTCTGTCTCTATTATCCTTGGCTAACCTAAATGGACTAAGTGGAGCCCTGACTGTGTAGCTACTTATCCAACTCCAAGCGACATAAATTAGTCCAAATGAACAAATGGTAAGGCTCACTCTGAGACTTGGGTTGCTGTGGTTCAGGCAGGCTGTTGAAAGGGATTTGGCATTGTGGGACATCACACATCACTAAATATGCCCACAGGCATGGGCTGGGTACCAGGAAAGCAAAGTCCCTTTAAACAAAGAAGGGTCTTTGAGAGCCTGGTTCCAGTAAAACACCATTGTTTGGCTCTAGCTCTGAGCGTCCCCACAGATTCTTCCTCGCTACCAGCAAGTATTCTTTCTTTCTCTCTTTCTTTCTTTCTTTCTTTCTTTCTTTCTTTCTTTCTTTCTTTCTTTCTTTCTTTCTTTCTTTCTTTCTTTCTTTCTTTTTCTTTCTTTCCTTCCTTCCTTCCTTCCTTCCACTTTTTCTCTTTCTTTTCCTTCCTTCCTTAAACAAATATTAATGTAAAAAAAAGTCACTGTCTCCAAAATTCTTAGGTGTAGACAGTTATCCAGGTGATCCAGGTAAGAATCTTGGTGAATTTGGGTATCCTTTACAATCTGAAGCCAGGAGCCAGGAGCCTCTTCCGGGTCTCCCAGGTGGATGCAGGGTCCCAAGGCCTTGGACTGTCTTCGACTGCTTTCCCAGGCCACAAGTAGGGAGCTGGATGGGAAGTGGAGATATCTCTCTGTCTCTTCCTTGTTCTCTACAATTTTGACTTTTTTTTTTTTAAAGATTTATTCATTTTATTACAGCCAGATATACACAGAGGAGGAGAGGAGGAGAGACAGAGAGGAAGATCTTCCATCCGATGATTCACTCCCCAAGTGAGCCGCAACGGGCCGGTGCGCGCCGATCCAGTGCCGGGAACCTGGAACCTCTTCCAGGTCTCCCACGCGGGTGCAGTGTCCCAATGCATTGGGCCGTCCTCAACTGCTTTCCCAGGCCACAAGCAGGGAGCTGGATGGGAAGTGGAGCTGCCGGGATTAGAACCGGCGCCCATATGGGATCCCGGGGCTTTCAAGGCGAGGACTTTAGCCTCTAGGCCATGCCGCCGGGCCCTACAATTTTGACTTTTAAGCAAACATAAATAAATCTTTAAAAAGATCTGTCCATTTGAAAGGAAGAGTGACAGAGAGAAGGAGGAGGAGAAGGAAGAAGACAAGAGAGAGAGAGAGAGATTTCTTTCATCTGCTGGTTCACTCCTGAAAAGGCCAGAATGACTGGGGTTGGGCTGAAGGCAGGAATCAGAAAGTCCTACATAGGTATCAGGGGTCCAAGGTCCAAGAACTTGAACCATCTTCTGCTTCTGTCCTAGGTACATTAGCAGCAAGCAGGGTCAGAATCAGAGGAGACAGGATTCCAACTGGTACCCTGCTATGGGATGCTGACATTGTAGTGGTGGCAGAGTCCGCTGTACCGCAACAGTGGGACCTGAGTCATTTGTTAATACCCTTCAGGCAGAGCTGTTCCCTGGGAGCTTTAGACATCATTGGAAGTCTCCTTGCCTCATTTGGCTCTCTGGGTCACGATTTTGTATTCCAAGGAATTTCAAAGGGAAAAAATCATTTTGCTCTCTGCAAACCTCAATGTCTAAGTTCTGATAAAGGATCCCAGCTGGGACAAGAAGCTTATTTACTGGAAATTAATGAGCAAGGCTAATTCCTCGTACTGCAGTGGATTCAGGCAGGGACGGAGTGTACCAAAGCAGGCTGCTGGCAAACATTGCTTACCCTCCAACTCAGCAGCAGAGTCCAGAAGCCCCATACATGTGTCAGTGTCTTCTGGGTTTTGAGTTGTATGTTCAATAGCAACCAGATTTTTAAGATCATGGCCAGGGGCTCCATTATGTGACAGTAGCCAAGAATGAATTTCTGTGGCTTGTTCTCTTCTTCACTGGTTCCAAGTTTTGCAAAAATACGTTTCCACCCAATACTTCCACAATTTCATTCCTCTTAACATCTACATAGTCTGGCTCCCCACAGCAGGAAATCCACTTGTCCCTCATTCACAAATGGCTGGTTCCCAAGGTTAAGGTTGTTCTGCCTTACTTTGTCTGCCTGGGGCCCACCTGCCAGGAAGTTGACCCCCTCTATTGATGTTCATGCCTTTGTCTGGCATCCTGAGCTGTGCTTGAACCGGATGCCAAATCCCATTATAATGAACTATGTGGTACATCCAAATTCTTTCCTTTCAGTAGAATTCTGTTAAAATTAGACCTGATATAGGCCGAGAATGAAGGAAGTCAATATATTATGAAGTGTCCAATTAGGCCCTTGCCCAGCGTAAGTGCATGTTTTTGACGTTTTAATTTCATTTATACCCTTCTAGTGTATATGAGTATTTTGAAGCTCATCAGTCCTGTTCTCAACAATGAAAAAAATGCATATGCATAAATTATGGTCTCGGCCCCCACAGGCCTTGCATTTTAATGAGGACATATGTAGTAAGCTAGCTGCAGTTCTATTGGGATGCCAGGGTGAGACAGAAGGGAGAGCAGGCAGGGATGCTGGGATGCATGGGGAGCAAAGACAACATGGCAATGATTTAATGGAAAAAGCTTAATGGGGAAGGAGAGTTGAATGGTGTAGGTTCTGGTTTGCCAGAGGCTATTGGAGACGACACTGGGCATGAAGAAGTGGGTATGTCAGCCCAGAGCGTCCTGGCCACAAAGGATGCCAGGAAAGTTGGATGGTGCCTGTAGAAGAGGGTATGCTGGTTGGATGCATGCGGTTGGATTCTTAGAGAAAGTGTCATGGACCTACGCAATCATTATTTCATGAAAGGGCTTGGTAGATGGTGAACATTTGGAGATGTGAATCAGGGAAACTTGGGCGGTGTGAGGAGCCTGACCCTGCTTGTGTCAGAAGCAGAGACAGAGCTTCTGTGTTTCGGTAGAGCAGGCCTGACAGTGTGCCCTGGAAAATGGCAGGTTCAGCTAAGGTGACAGTGGAATAAGGGCGGTGTGGCACTAGGAGCCCGACCAGGGCACAGGGCCTGATGGGGAATGTGGGCACTGGGCTGTTGTTCTTTTTCTTTCTTTTTAATGTCAAATTAGCAAACGTGTACTTAAATGTTTTGAAGCCTGGAGAATAGGCAGGAATAATCATGGATCTAAGCTCTTAAGTTTTTTTTTAAAAAGCTTAGAAGAGATTCTTATTCCATTTAATTAAATCAAATGATAGGTCAGGATAGAGAAAAAATGTTATGAATTATTCTAAGCATAGGATCTAAGGATGTTAAATATTTTAGGTTAAAAACTTAAAATGCAAATTTATTCCCTAACATTGAAATTACTGAGCCTAGGCCAATATGATGATTGATGATGGTGACTGGACTCCTAATCTTACATGAATCCCATTCACAAGGAGTCGAGAATGGCCATACATCCTTTGCTACTCCTCCTATTAAGAGGTAGAGTCTAATGTTTCTTTATTTGGATCTGAACTGTCCTTTCTCTTGACCAGCAAAATGCAGTGGAAGTGACATTCTGGAATTTCTGGAGCTGAGTTGGAAATCCCCTGCTACGTTCCCCAGACCCCTGACTGGGACCCCACGCTGCCTGCTCTTCCTTGGGCTTGAAAGATCACAGGCGCTGCTCCAGAGGGCATTCTCAGCAAGGTGTGGGAATGAAAGGGGAGCCGTCTGGGGTCTTCCCACCCAGCCTGCTCACCATCCCAGGACTTCACTGATCCCACATGGACAGAAAAGTGGAACGGCTGAGTCCTGGTGGAATTTCAAAGCCAAAACATTGAAATCTGATAAAAACAGGGGCTGTTTTCAATCATCCGGGTTGAGGAGCATTTGTTACTAATAGGTGCTTGCCTTTTTGGTGGGAAGATGGCCAGCCCCCTGTTCGTGGAGCAGGGTGAGACACAGAGGGAAAATGGCTCAGCTCTCAGATGCGCATGTTGAATTATGATTATTGTCAAGGGCCTGCAGAAAGCGACCACATACCGCAGTGGACAGACAGAAGTCCTGAGCCTCCTTGTCTCAGCCTGACTTTCCCTGACCTTGACAGAGAAGGCTGTCCTGTGTGCACTTTTCCTTAATCTTGCCAGAAGTGCACCTGCAAACCAAGGGGTGGAGGGCCAGCCACACATGTCATGCATGTACAGTTGTTCAGCATCTCCCGGCCACACCAAGGTTGAGACAGCATTTGTCTCCTCTTCCCACTCTCTCCACAAGCCCACAATGCAGGGACTCCCTGTAGCCCCCTGGGGGCAGCTATCAGGTGCCAGGGTGCCCAACGTTTCTCACCTGACTGCTGAAGCTCCCATGGATGACCACCCCCCAACCTGGGTCTGGCTCTATTAGCATTTAACCAGTGTCTGGGCATACAAGCCCACGTGTCTTGGAGTCTGTGTGTCCTCAGGTACTCTACTGTCACCATCTTGACGTTCTTAACATATTTGAACAAAAGGCCCTATAAGTTTATTTTGCAGGATCCCTCCCCACTTCTACTCCTGACTCAAACCAGGACCGATAACGTCAGGAGCCATGGCAGCACAACCTGCTATTGCCCGGGAGTGGGAGTGACCCATCATGGTAGGATTAATGCATTGAAAGGATGTATGGCTGACCACCGGGGTTGCTCTGTAGCTCAGGCCTAAGGCAGCTAAGCCCAGAATGCACCAATTCTCAGCTGTGCTTCCCTGGGAGCGTGCTCAGAAGCTCATTCCTCCCCGGCCAGCTTTCCCTCTGCAGGGAGAGAAGGGGCAGGAGGAGCATGGTGCCAGGCACCCACAGCTTTGAAGGTTAGGAAGATGGAGATAGCATGGATGAGGGCTCCCCTCAGAGCCTTGCGGGAGGGTTCGGAAGCCAGTGCAAGACTGAAAGAGGCGGTCCCGCCACGTGGAACCCCACTTCTCACTCACAGCTCCCCACTTAGCTGTTCTTTATGAACCTCCCTCTGCCTTGTGTCGTAACTGCTCCGATCTGAGTACAGTTGTCTCAGTTTCTCAGCGTGGGCCTCAAGAAGGCCAAAAACCTGACTCAGTGGCTTGGCTGGTATTTCTTTGCCCTTTTCTGCCCCTGTCTCTTACTTGTCCTTGGAACTGTGATCTGCAGGTGTGGTCCCTGAGCCCGTGACATCAATATTACCCCGCACTTTGTCAAAAATGCTTCCTTAGAGTTTGAACTCCACCCCAGCCCTGCTGAATCAGAAAGTCTGAGACGGGCTCACTAACCTGCGGATCAATGAACATCTCCAGATGAATCTAATGATCACTTTGTCTTGAGCCCCAGCCTCCTTCAGACACGGGGAGAAATAAGGTCCTATGGTGACACCTAGCATTTCAAATCAACACCTGTGGGATGGGTGTGGTGTCAGTTCTGAAAAGGAAAGATGGCTGTTCAATACAGCACCACGGTCCATGCACACCCACAAGTACACACAAAGGGAAGGAGGCATTGTCCCCACTCCTCCCTGCCATCTGTTCCCTATTCTTTAAGCTGTTTGAATAAGAGACTCAGTGTTGGAATAAACTTGCTTCCAGGATGTCTGGAAAGCAGGTGCAGCCTGCCACTTTGACAGCAAGCTGAGAACATATACAGCACACTGAGTCCTAAATCAGGATCCCTTCTAGAAGTAGAATTTATGCTTTGCCGGGCTGACCCCTCCTCATGAGCGGCCTCACCTTGGGGCCTTAATTGGAAGCAGTGGTGGCCCTTGGACCTGCTGGGTTTCTATTTGATGTGATTGCACAAAAGAGCTGAGATGGAAAACTAGACCTTTTGTTATTTCACACATTCTAAAAAGCTTTCCTACAAAAGCCCCCTTTCCTGTGTCTTAGTTGTTGTCACAAACATCAGGGCAATTTACAAAGCTGCAGGCAGGGTGAACAGTTGGTGACACCTGACTGTCCTATATCTGCCATAGATACAGGTTCAATTTATGCCCTCTGGCCTCGCCTCAGCTCTTCCCATTTACTCCCCACTGCCCTGCCTCCTCCACTCCCTGAGAGGCTCTCTCTCCTTGCTTGGGTCTTTCTAGAGCTGTCTGTGTGTCTTTATTGGCTTGGAAACATGAACATTTAAGATATCCAACATAACAGTGAAAATACCCCTATAAGATGTATTTTTTTTCTTTTTCTTTTTTTTTTTTTAATCATACCTACATTTTATTCATAAGATGTATTTTTTTTTCAATTGCATTCCTCTGAATTGACCAGCTAGATCAAATCAAAGAGCTTCAGGGATTTTCTTGTGTCTTGCTTTGCACCTATAGAGGCAACAGAGGATAGACAAGGTTGTTAGACATCAGCCAACCTGAATGAAGGCTACAGAACAAGAAGGAGGCGACAGGTGTCTGTTTCTGGGTCTGCCACCTGTATCTGTAAATGCACTGGTGAATGGATCCCACTGCAGTTCTCAGCTTGTGTAAGTTCCAGTTATGTTTCCTGCCTGGAAAAGTAGCCTTCTGCTGGGAAAACAGGAACTTTTTGACATGTCAAGAGGGTCTTGTACCTGGAGTTGTATTGATTGGATCAGATCTCTTATTATTCTCTGTTTTGATATTCTGAGTTCCCAAATCATGATTTATTCTTGTTTTGCTTTTAAACAAGATTTATTTGAAAGTCAAAGTTGCACACACACAAACACAGATCTTCCATCCATTGGTTCCACTCCTCAGATGACCATAATGGTCAGAGCTAGGCCAAGCTGAAGTCAGGACCAATGAGCTTCATCAGGGTCTCCCATGTGGGTGCAGGGGCCCAAGGATCTGGGCCATCCTTTGCTGCCTTCTCAGGCTTTAAAGCAGGGAAGTGGAGGAGATGGAACATGAACCAGTGCTCACATGGGATGCCAACACCAGGGGGTGGAGGATTAGCTTATTGAGCCCTACGTCTTGTCTTTAAATTTAAGTACCTTTAAGTACAAAAAGAAATTTATTGACAGTATCTCATAGAACCTAAGGCCAAGAACTATAGCTGGAGGTCATGAAGGTGTGCAACCAAGAGGTGAGTTGGGAGGCCAGCAAGAATTGAATTGGAACATCATCCTCACTTGGGGCTCACTGAGACTCGGCCTCTTCATGTTTGGTCTGTGCTCCTTTTTCTCTAGTGAACATTTCACTTCTCGTATGAGTATGAACAAAAATGAATGCCACAAGATAGCAGATTTAGCCACCTAGTTCAAGGTGGGGGCAGGCAGAGGGGTCCTATGGATGTCCCCATAGCTGATAGAGAAGCTGAGCTGTGTAGGTTGAGTCATCTAATCCCAGCAGACCTGCCAGGTTTCATAGATGGAAAGAAGACCTGCTTCCCATCCAGCTCCCTGCTTGTGGCCTGGGAAAGCAGTTGAGGATGGCCCAAAGCTTTGGGATCCTGCACCCATGTGGGAGACCTGGAGGAGGCTCCTGGCTTCGGATCGGCACAGCACCAGCCGTTGTGCTCACTTGGGGAGTGAATCATTGGACGAAAGATCTTCCTCTCTGTCTCTCCTCCTCTCTGTATATCTGACTTTGCAATAAAAATAAAATAAATCTTAACAAAACAAAACAAAACAGGCTGTGATAATATTGGTGTTACAGACAGAATTGTATCCAGCTTAGTAAATTGAGCCATCACGTTGTCCTTACAGGAAAGTTCTTTTATTCTTCCCAAATGAGGACATGATCTGAATGGTACCAAGGAAATTCAGGTACAGCAGGAGTGTTTGTCCATAAGCTCTGGTCCTGCTTGCTTCATAGCTGCTGAAATCACAGCCGATTTCTGGCCAACAGCGTGGGCTGGGCAGGGGTCTTGGGTCCTACGGGCTGCAGCTGCTCCTGGTGGCCACTGAGGGGCATCCTGTAGCACTCACGCCATTTCCCCTTCTCCTGTCTAGTGGGACATTGCGGGGTGGGAGGGAAGGCAAGGGAAGACGTGCAGGGCAGGAGACCAGGCCAGGATTACTCCAAGACCTCTTCCAGGAAGTGTGCAGACAGACGCACCATTCATCTGGACGGTGCATTTTCCCTCGCAGAAAAAATGACTTGTCATCAGCCAGCAGCTCCTGGAACGTGGGCTGGGTAACTTGGTCCAGCAGGGCCAGCCCACTCCACCCACTGACGCCAATGCCTGTCAGGAGACCATAGCCCGGCCTAAAAATAGCCTCTACCATCACTCCCGCCCCCTGCCCAGCTTCCCGAGCTTTCCAGGGACGTCCTCTCATGCCGATTTGACTTGGGCGAGATCGGGTATTTTTGGAGTAAGAGCAGTTCTAGTCTGAGCTGCATTTTGCTGCTAAGTATGGCAGCTAGAAAACACTGCTCTTTTGTAAAACAGTCATGGAGAAATGATGCCGTTTCTGCCAAGTTTGAGCACCTGCTTTAAAATTCAATTCAATCAAACGCCACTGTCCAGTGTGCAGTGTGAGACACAGAAATAAACGCCGGATTGTGTTAAGCGCTGCAAGATAAAAATGCGTTGTCCAGTAGCCTGGTAAGCAACTCATTTGGGGCTTGTGAAATCAGTGGGGTTCCCGGGGAGGGAATGTGTAACTTCATGCATTCAGAGGGGGCATCAAAGTAGCAGTGAGCTGAAGTGTGAACTCAGTCAACTACAGTTAGACCTTGATGACAATCACGCAAGAGTCCTTTCCCGCCAGCGAAGAGCCACAAGAGAGTGTTTAGGATAAATGGTTCTGGGCCTGGGGTGATAGCCTAGTGGCTAAATCCTCGCCTTGCATGTACTGGGATCCAACAGTTCAGGCCCCGGCTGCTTCGTTTTCCCTTCCAGCTCCCTGCCAGTGGCGTGGGAAAGCTGTTGGGACCCTGCACCTGCATGGGAGATCCAGAAGAGGCTCCTGGCTTTGGATCAGCACAGTTCCTGCCATTGTGGCTGCTTGGGGAGTAAACCACCGGATGGAAGATCTTCCTCTCTGTCTCTCCTCCTCCCTATATATCTGCCTCAACAGATTTTGAGTGCAAATGACCTGGACCTTGCTTGAGAACACTCACCACCCCCAAGTGCCGGTGAAGTTTCTTGCCAGTGGATCTAGCAGTGGCTTGTTAATCTTCAACTAATGGCCCTTTGGAGTCTGATTTGCCTAAGTAGCAAAGCTTGTGCTCCTGGCTGCTATGGGGCCAGAGTCGCCTAGTTTGCCCTGGAGTTTGCTTAAGTAACCCTGAGATTTTTTGGGAAACATCATTGGAAGGAAATTTTTAAAGGAAGTAAATGACTTTTTCTAACCTCGGGCGGTTGGGAGCTGCGAGATATTTTAAGAAATGTGGCTTTATTTTGCTTTCCAGGTGGTGGAATGGTTATGTCTTTTTCTTTCTTTAATGTTTATTTTCGCCCATGTCATTTCTTCATGGCATTGGGAGACAAGGCAATGAACTAGATCTTGAAATATGCAGTGATGAGGGGGTGAGGCACAGTTGCTATGACCCCCAAATTGGCTGGAAGATGTGCTGGTAGCTTCCCTCTCACACAGTGGACACATGATCCCTAACCATTGGCCAGAGAGGGGCATCCAGCTCGTAAGGATAAAGAAAGCCAGGATATTTGGTGGGAAATCGTCACTTCCGGAATCAATTGCATGGGAGAATGCTAGAAGCTTTTGGAACATTTTCAAGTCCTAGTTACTCAAGCCTCTTCCGTTAGACATTCTGATTCAGTGGGTCTGGGCAGGGGACCAGTGTGTGACTCAGATGCCCAGCTAGGGTTAGAAACACCCATTTAGACTGTCCCAGCACTGCAATGACGAGGGCATCAGTGGCCTTTGGCTAAAAATCACCTTACTTCGCAAGACTAATTTTCTTATGTCTTAAATAAGAACTTGGATTCAGATGCTGAAACCTGGTTGCAACTCCCAGGGACCTGGCCCAGCGCGGTGGCCTAGTGGTTAAAGTCTTCACCTTGAATATGCCGGAATCCCATATAGGCACTGGTTCTAATCCCGGCAGCTTCATTTCCCATTCAGCTCACTGCTTGTGGCCTGGGAAAGCAGTCATCATCTTCTTTCTCCTTTTACCATTCAGCACCAGACTCTCCCGCTGTCTCCCTGAATGCCTGTGACAGTTCGATAACCAACAGCTCTGCTTCACTTTCCAGAATTACAATTCTTATCAAACCATTCTTTTACACACGAAAACGTCATGGCTCCCCCACAGTCAAATCCAGAGTGCTTGCTCAACTTATGCAAGGTCCCAGACCACTTTTGTAGCCTTATTTTCTATTGTTCCCTCTTGGCTTCTGATGCTCTAACAAATCAAAGATTTTTTTTTGAATGTGTTCTGCATTTTCCCATCACTATGCATTTGCTTGCTACTGTTTGGCATCAGTTGGCATGCATCCAGCAGCAAGTAACATCAAACTGCACCCACAGTGATCTAAAACAAGAAAGACACTCAATCCTTCCTGTAACGAGAAGTCAAGAGGTGGGCTCTTCAGGGCTACTGCAGCAGCTCAGTTATGTTGTCAAGGACCCAGGCCCTGTCATTTTGTCTTATCTGTCATTCTGACATGTTGGCTTGTTGCAATATGGCTGCAAAGTGTCCATTATAATTGCAGGCATCATGTCGATATTCAAGGAAGGAAGAAGGGCAAGGGTGTCACCACTGATGTATTTCACTCTCATCAAGTGATAAAGCTCCAGAAATCATCCTCTTTCGTGCTATGAGTGGCATGGTTTCACACAGCCATCCCCTATTGACCAGGGAGGCTGGGAAAGTGATTATATGCATTTGGTCTTAGAGCAAGAGGGAAGGGAGGCGGGAACAGCTATGGAGTTGCCTATCAGCATCTACCTCACTCTTCCTTTCTCTGTGCCAAGAAGCTCTATTTTCTCATCCAGATCCAGGAATCTTCCCCTCTCCTGCCACCAGTGCACACAGGAGTAAATACTCTCCAATGGCAGCTGTTGCCAGTTGTTTTGTGTTTGTCTTTTTTCTTCCCCGGGCTAAAGCTCCTCAATGGAAGATGCCACATCTCGTTTATTTTCATCCCCTAGACCATTAAGTTTCTCTAACATAGACCTCCCCAAACTGTTTCATTAAAATTTCATGAGTAGAGACTTTAAGAAGCATGTTTTTGTGTTGCTTGGCTGAAATTTTTTTATGCTATATTTGCTTTGCAAATATTTCAGAGTACTGCAGTTGTTATACCAAGCATTTGAGTTTTTCTCATGTGTGGAGCATGCATTTGGGAGTACAGCACTGTGTGGGAATGCAGCACACACTGGCCATTGTGCCCTTCAAGCTTCTTAATATTCCAAGGAAGCTGGTATCATTGTCATGCTTTATTTACAGATGGGACACTGAGGGTTCAGAGACTGGTTTCTTGTCCTCACAAAGTAGCTGACATCAGAGCTGGGATTTGAATCCTGGTCTGTCTGAATCTGAGGTCCACGCTTTAACCTACTAGCTAACCTATTTCCAGACTAGGTTACAATTCCTTCCTCACTTCCTCCAAGACAGGCAGTTTGATGAAGGGCATGTTAATGGGTGCAATTTTAAGTTTTCTAATTTGCATAGAGACATTTCACATATATCACAACAGAGATTTAGGATCTTAGTAATACTTCCTACCCTGCCCTCCCTCCTGGCCACATTCCCTACCTAATCTCCTCCTTCCCTACTTTTTTTCCCCTAGTTTTTACAATAGCATGCTTTCATTTCACTTTGCAATAACAAGTTTAACACTCCATTAGATAAAAACATCAACATATGTCAAGTAGAAGATAATAACAAAGAATAAGAACAACAACAGAAACCTGAACAGACAAAAAACAAAAAACCTACTGTTCATTGGGAGTATAAACAAAAGTTATACACAATACAACAACATCATTCTCACATGTATAGATTACATTTTTATACTCCCTGTGTCATTATCACAGATTATGTAAAGCATACGTTATTTGTCATTTGGGGATTGGCATATTTCACTGAGCAGAATGAGCTCTTGTTGCATCCATTTTGTTGCAAAAGACAGAATTTCACTCTTTTTATGCCTGAGTAGTATCTCATCGGGACATGTACCCCGCTTCTTTATCCAGTTATCAGTCGATGGCCACCTGCTGGGCTGGCTGATTTCTCCTCACTTTGACAAACTCCCAGGAGTGGGATGGCTGGGTCATATGGTAGATCTATTTTCAGATTTCTTAGGACTCCGTCCTGTTCTCCAGAATGATTTCACGAACTTACATGCATGTGCTTGTTGGTTGTTAGAATTTCATGCTTTGAAAAATGCCTTTGCATGTATGCACATTTCTATTGGACTGAAGTTTTACTTGGCCTGAGATCTTCCACTACAGAGAGCCAGAGCAGGCTCAGTCTCATGGCTAAATTGAGATTACAGTTGCTGAGACTGAGCTGAACTCAAGTTGCCTGATATAAGCAAAAGCAGCAAGATGACAGAGCAAGTAAGACTACATTCTACAGAGTTTTTCCAACCAGGCTGGACAAGCCTAATTCTTCAGTTCAAAACAAAGCCAGAGAGATAAGGAATGAAATAACAATCATTCAGTGATGGAAAGAATGAGACAAGAAGCCCAAGATTGTTTTTGCGAAGAGATGAGCCTTGATTTGATCATACTCAGGGTACATGTTGGTCTGAGGGTGCATATCTGGGTAGGACCATCTTCCAGGGTCTGTAGTTCTGGGTATGTTCTATGCCAGCTTTTACAGGGGCCTTGTTTGGCCACAGAGCACCACAGCTGATAAGACTACCCAGGTCATTTTCAGCCCAGCATGGACAAAGGACTTTGTTTGATGTCACCTCGGCCAATGTGTCAACTGCTGGCCTAGTATAGGAAAATGCATTAAAGAACTCAACCCCAATCAAATGAAAAATGAATAGGTTGGATTACATCAAGCTAAAAATTTTCTGCACCACAATGGAAACAGTCAACAAAGTGAATGGGAGAAGATACTTGCAAACTATGCAACTGATGGAAGATTAATATCCAGGTTCTATGAAGAGCCCAAGAAACTCAACAACAGCAAAACAAACAGGTCAATTAAGAAATGGCAAAGGACATGACACTTCTCAAAGCATGAAATTCGAAATGCCAAAAAACACATGGAAAAATGCTCAGGCTCCTAGCCACCAGGGACATGCAAATCAAAAATCACAATAAGGTTTCACCTCACCCCAGTTAGATTGGCTAGTATCCAGAAATGAAGCAAAATCCAAACCAAGAAACAATACATGCTGGTGAAGATATGGGGGAGAGGTATTCTAATCCATTGTTGGTGGGAGTGTAAGTTATTTTCTGGAACTGTACTTATGAAATACATGACATCTCTTGTCTTTGTATCAATAAAAGAAATATTTAATAGGTTTAAAACACTTGTGTAGATGGAGCACCATTCTCGTCTATCACCAGTTGATCCTATCCTTTCTTAGACCTTGTTATTAAAACTTAGTTGTCTTTACACAATACCAAACGTAGGAATGAAAAGTTGACTACGTGGGCCTTCTCAATATTTTGCAATCCAAATATTTGGCAGTGAGAGAATCCTGGCATCTGTGGGCATCAAACATGCAGCACCTGAATGATCAGAGAATGAAATACTAAGAAAAACACAGGAAAAATGGGCAATTGTGGCGAGAAGAGCTGAATGCCAGACTGTTTTACTAGCACTTCCGGGCTGGTGTGGACAGTCTCAGCATTTCTCAGATCAGCACTGACCAAGTCCACTCCATCAGAACGAAAGTGAGGGCAGGGTCCATACGCCGCCTCTCCAGCTCAGCCCTCTGCCCACTTTCTTCCAGCTTCTGGACTCAGAGGCATGCATCGACTTGCAAAACCTCCATAAGCTGCTTCCTTGGCTCTGACTTGTCTTAAAAGCAAAACAGTTCTTTTGTCTGAACATACCACAGCTACTTAGAGTTGGGCATTTCAACTTCTTAAGGTCAAAATTCCTTTACACATTGCGTTCATGACTCTGTTGGAAGAGTGCAGTCTAAGTGTTAGACTGCTATTATAATGTAACACCCATGTTGCATCTAAGAAAAATGAGGTGCTGGGGCTAACATTGTGTAGTGGGCTAAGCTACCACCTGTAATGCCAGGTTGCTTGGCTTCTGACCCAGCTCCTGTGGTTGTGCTGGGCAAAGCAGGGGGAAATGCCCTTAGTACTTGAGACCCTGCCACCCCCGTGGGAGGCCCAGATGGAGCTTTGAGCTCTTGGCTTCATCCTGATTTACCCCCGGCAGTTATGGCCATTGGGGGAACATATGAAAGGCTTCTGTATCTTTCAAATAAATAAGTAAATAAAAAATGAAATCTCTTAGTTGAGAAATGAAGATCTCATCCCTTTATCAAAATACAAATTTCCCAAGTTTTGGCTGCTGTGTGCTAAAAAAGCTGACCTTCAGCTGAGCAGTAGTAGTATGTGGCAGTTGCTTTACGCACACCAATCATGCAGTCTGGGCTTCAACAGGTGTGAGTACTTCCGGGCTCTCACCTTCCTGGGACGTGGCAACAGGCCACACACCTTGATACATTTATTGTCTTTTTCAATTAAACTCCACGGAAGAGAATGAACCTTCTCTACTGCAAGATTCTGGGCATTCTCACTCGAAAAGAGCCGGTAGTGAAACTGGTCAGGGCTCCTCTAACCAGGACCCTGCGGGGGAAGTGGTGCTTGCTGAGCACCCAGCACTAGAGCTCTTCAGAAAGTTCCTGAAAACATGCTCTCCGTGAAAAAGTGACTTAGGTCATTTCTTCAAAAATTACACCAAAATGACTTGTCCTTCAATTCTTTTTCTGTGAATGTTGTGAAGTTGCCTCAAACATGCCAGGCTTTTAACTCAACCCTTTAAAGTAGGTCCTTACAATTAAAAAAAAAAAAGGGGGAGGGCGGCACTGTGGCATATCAGGCTAAGCCTCTACCTGCAGCACTGGCATCTCAAATGGGCACTGGTGTGAATCCTAACTGCTTCCGTTCCAATCCAGCTCCTTGCTAATGTGCCTTGGAAAGCAGCAGAGAAGGGCTCAAGTGCAGTGACCCTGGCTGCATCACTTCCAGAGGTAGGAGATGCTGGAGGTCCAAGCCCAGGCTAGGGATTCAGTGTGACCCTCTGGGGCTTCCACTGGTACCTGGTTTCTCAGACCACAAAGGAAGAAGACGATAGTGCATCCAAGGAGGGCTCAGAGAACACTGCCTGGAGCCACTTGTGTTGCCTCAGCGTTTGTGCTTGGGCCAGAAGATGCCGCAGTGGGCATGTGCAGTTCCCCTCCTGAGCACAAGGCGGAGGGAAGGAGTGGCAGGTTCCTGTCCAGTCCCCAACGTGTACAAGAGCTGAGCAGGAAATATGGAGTGCAGGGGAGGATTTCCACCCCATGACCTTTCCATATTGCAAAGGGACAAACAATTGTTTGGTTTGCTTCTGGAAAAACTCCTTAATTTGAATTCTGAAGGCTTGGAGACCCAGAACATATTCATATTCTGTTGGAATAATTTGATCATTTACACAATGTCTAGATGCAAATGCTTTAAGACACTAGTCTGCCCAAGGCTAGTGAAATCACTGTGGCCATGTTGGCTCCATTAACCCAGAACTGTAACTCCACACAGGTGCCTCATCATAAGGTTGGCGCATGGTTGGCGCATACCAACATTGACGGCGGAAGGCTGAGAATAAGCCAGCAGATGGGAGAGTCAAAGAACTTGAAAAGCATGAGAAAAAGTAAAGGATTTTGAAAGTGAAGACAGGAGGCAGCGTCCTCCAGGACTGAGGCAAGAACGTGCCCTAACAGCATCCCTAAGCTGCTGCAGGAAGGGTTCAGATCAAAGCATTCCAGAGGCCACCAGGACCTTCCCGGGCTGCGGGATGAGCTGCTCTGGGTTGCTTGTTTGCTTTGCTTTGATTCTGCTGTTCAAAGGCGATGGGCCACACTGATGTTTTGAGTAAAGAATGTGCTTTTTGTGTCCTCTCATTCCTGTAGCAGTGGAACCAAAAGGGACAGAGGGGACAGTCAGCAGTCAAGCCCCTCATGGAACACCTGGGTAGCTAGGACACAGGCGTGTCATGTGGCATTACAGGAACCTGGACATGCTGTGCTGCTGGCTGTATTCTCCATCTGGGACTTCCTAGGGTGTGAACAGCATAAACATACCTGATATGGAGAATGGAATATTGCAAGAAGTAGGGAGATGGCGTAGGGCCCATGAGGAACCAGCTTGCTTGATGGAGAGAGCTAACTGCCTTACCTCCTCTTCTCACAACAGCCACAATGAGGGCTTGTCAAAGACTTGGCGAAAAATGGAATGGTAAGATTAGGTTGTTTCGGTATGAGAAAAATTTTGAAGGCTACAAAATACAAGCCCCCCCAAAAAAGAACAAATAAAGTAAAACAAAAACATGAATGGATCCAAAGAGGAAAGTTACAAACCTCTGAAAAACAGGGAGGGCTTTGCACAAAACAACAGCGGCCTCTCCTGGCGCAGGCATTCCCTGTGACTACCTCAATCCGAGTGTACTCGTTCCTGGAATTCATTAGCAGTTCTAGAAATCATTAGACACCAGGCACTTTTGAGATCCTGGGGTTGCCCCGTTTGACCTGCTTCTGTCATCCGGACGGTCTCGTTGGGCTAGTTCACCCAGATGAGTACAAGTGGTCTTCCGCGGTGAGCTCGAGCCAGGGCCGAGGGCATTCATCTCTTCTCAGCCTGGCAGAGGTGATGCCCACTGGTCCTTGAGAGCAACCAAGGTGGGGTGTCTGCTTTAGGAAATCAACAAACGCTGCAACCCGGACCAGCCCCTCCAGGGGAGCAACGTAACTTCAGCCGGGGATGGAAGAGCCTGTAGGATGCCCCTATTTCACAGATGCACTTAAATGGAGATTTTAGGTTGGTAGATTTCTATCATGTCCCAAACTGAGGAAGAGGAGTAATAACAGATCTTGAAATACTTTGCTTAAAGGTATCCTCTGGGGGCCAGGAACATCTTTAGGCGCCATCCCGTAGCTAACAGCAACTCTGGGAATGAGCTAAGAGGGCACAGATCAAGAAAAAAGTGGGTCAGCATGCTGGGAACTTCAGGGCTTCAACACCAGATGGCGCTCTCTTCTTAGGAGACGAGGACAGTTAGACAAGCTGCTGACTGGTGAACCAGCAGCCAAGGGTTGAATTCTGCTTGCATGTTGTGATCTATTGCATTAGTGCAATTGGTTTGAGCTGAGCAATATTAAGGTCAAAATCACCGGCCTGCTGCCTTATAAATGTGTCTTTGTGATCATTCGTGTCAGCACTAATTATTTCCACTCCTGGAGAAAGACAGGGGCATAGAAGAACCAAGCTCAACCGTACCCCTTGCAGGTGGCGAGTCTTGCCTTCAGGACTGAAGGATTTAGACTTAATCCCCATGCTCTAATAAGTGGAAAAACGGTCTCCTGAGTCTCCAAAGGAAAGACAAAGGAGGGAGGAATGGGTGTTTCAGATGCTGTTTAAGGAGCCACACATGATGGGGTATCTGGGTTCAATTCTTGTCTCCCGGCTCCAGCTTCCTGCCCATGGGGGTGACTCAAGTGGGAGACCTGAACTGAATCCCAGTTTCAACCTGGAAGTGCTCTGATGGTTGAAGGTATTTGGGGAGTGACCCAGCTGGTCCAGGTCTGTCTGTGTGTGCCTGTCACTATCTCTCAAATGACAGTTTTTAAAAAAATGAAAAAGCTAAGGATAAAGAAAGATGTCTGATATTTTGCTCTAGACCCTGAGTTCATGGTCTCCTCTTGCTGGTCTCTGCTGATTGGTCGCCTACACCTGAACAGTTCCCTCTCGCAGTTAAAGCTTACTGCGAGCTCCCGGGATTGAGGGAACAAATACTTCCCAGAGTCCTGTGCCCCTCATCAGCATGGCACAGACTTGGGTACAGACCAGCCCACTTTCTATGCTTTCTGTCACCTCCCAGCCCTGGTTCATGTGTTGGCAGCCCTCTCCATGCCCAGCCCCTGCTCCTGGAGGCCACTTGCCCTAGTGGTCTGGCTGGCGGTCATCGCTTGCAATGCAATTTGCAGGGCTTTCTGCTGCTTGCGGCCCCTGAAGTTCTTCTTTCTCTGAGCTCAGCCCTTGACGCAGCGGGCCTTTCTGGAAGAGTTCTCTGCCTCCTGCTCCTGGACGTTGTCCATGCTGTTCTGCTGGTCTTTTGTCCCTGATCAAACAGCCCCAGTGTGTTTCTCTGTGCTTCGGGAGAAATGATGAGCCTTTCCTAACTTCACACTCACCCAGCAGCCTCTTTCTTGAGGAGCTGTTCTTGGGAACTGGTCTCTTGAGGGAATCATATGGCTCTTCTGTCTCTTCGTTAGGCTGGCAGGAGGCTGCAGCCATCCTGCGCCTGTGAGATTACTCCACACCTCCGAATCAAGAGTAACTACACTGCCAAGGCCGTTCTTCCCTGGCTTTGCCGGTGACACAAACAGGCAAGAGCCTGCCTTACCTCTCCCCAGCCTCTCCGACCAACACCTTCTGCTCTCAGTCTAAGGCTCCCCAAGCTAGTTCGAAGGGAACAGCCACCTAAGGATGTCAGAGTTCTCAGTTCTCAATTCCCACCCATTCCTTCTAATCCCTGCATGTTAAGATCAACAGTGGCTGGAGAGGCAGATGAACTCAAATGAGAGTTTATTTAAGGCGAGCAGGTCATGTCTGAGTGCTGAAGGGAAGGATTCAGTCAGTGGGGAAAGCTAAAATGGAGAACCAAGCGTTGGGATATTTGGCTACCTACCAGACAAGCTTGTAACATTCACAGGCCTGGTAAAGATGACATGGGGTCACCCTGTGACTCACCATTCGTCCTACATCCAAAGACTCACTTTTCTGGTGACAGGCTCCGCCATTCTCGTCTTAATACTATCCTGGAGGTTTCCTTCCTCACTCCGAGCCTGGGTCTGTTCTTGGCATTCTAATCGCCTCTCATCTCTTTGTTTGCTGCGCTGTGATGGGTCAATGCCATACACGACGCCCATTCATGGTACTGATGCTGTTTGCCTTGTAGCTTTGCAGTCTCTGCCTACCCCAAGTCTTTTTTTAAAAAAATATTTTTAATTTTAGATGATGTTAACATAGTTGATCGGAGTGGGATGAATCAAGGGTTAGGGAGAAGTGGGTGTGATCATTCTTTCCAACTTTTCTATTCCTCCTTCTTGTTTCAGGGAGGGTGGGGAGGGATAAGGGGAGAAGCCATACCCAGATTCCCAACCAATCCAGTACCCAGGGATGAAGAATGGCCACTCAATATCAAACCAGGGTCCCAATGTGGTGCATATTCCAAGGACTCTGCCCAGGTGGCTTCGATAGTTCTGAAATGTCAATCTCACCAATCTAAGGGATGAACCCTTAGGAAGCTGGATGGGAAGTGGAGCAGCTGGGACATGAAGTAGTCTCCACATTGTAGGCTGACACTCGAAGGGGGAGAATTAGCCAACTGAGCCATTACACTGGCCCCTGTTTCATGAAATTATTAAAAGTCCCTCCTTGATCCATGTTTTACCTTTTGGATTTTACTTGATGGAAATCTAAAAATGCTTATCAAAGATCATCTGAATAGCTCTTCTTGAACCAAAATTTGCCATATTTTCATGCTTGCCTTGACACTTGGAGACCCAGTTCCCTTTGCACCAAGTGGAAGGCACATGCCATCGGTGGCTGTGAGAGCAAAGCCTTAAAGTGTCAGCTGGGCAGACAAGGTGGAGGATTGTGGTCATGGCTTGTAGGAGGGAAGGCCAGCTGAGCAGCCCAGAGGCTGTAGCCCTGCAGGTTCTCCAAGAAGCAGATAGTGTGTGTGTGTCTCAACTGTGTTTTGCAACTTGCAGTTCTGAAAAATGAGCATAATCATACATTCACAATAAGTCATTTTTTTCTGATATAAGGCAATAATGGGAGCCAGTTTAATGAGGACTCAAGAGTATGGCAGTGACAGTGTTCAGCTGAGTTAGACAGCGTTACAATGTTACTGTTGAAAAGTGCATGCCAACAAGTTGTGGTTAAACATGAGGTCTAATTGTTCAGAAGTGGCAGACAAGGTCTGGAAGCTATAAATATAAATCTGAACAGCCCAGCACTTATGAGTAAACTGGCCCTCCCTGTGTCAGAATGATCAAAGCCCAATGACAATCAGATTAAAGAGAATCAACAGCTGAGGCTGTTTCGGTTCTCAAACTCAGGCTGGTGACTTGATAGCAACGAGACAAGGATGGTTCAATTGATGCTGATTTGAGTATTATTAATTTTCAGAAGATTCAAAAGAATGTGTAATTTACAAGCTTGCTTTGGTATTGATTTGTAAGATTGAAAAGTGGCAGCGGTGCCAGCAATGTGGTGTGATGACTTCAAGTCCTTGCCTGGATCCCACATTGAAGTGCTGGCTTGAGTTCTGGTTGCCTCGCTGCTAACGTGCCTGGGAAAGCAGCAGAAGACAGCCCAGGAGCGGCAGACCCTGTCACCTTTGTGGGAGACCTGGATGAAGTTCCAGGCTTTTGTCTTCAGCTTAGCCCGGCCCCAGCCATTTAGGGAGTAAACCAGCATGTGGAAGGGCTCTCTCTCTGTCTCTCCGTTTTTCTCTGTCACTCTATCTTCCTTTCTTACTTTTTTCTTCCAAATATTTATTTATTTTTATTGGAAACATAGAATGACAGAGAGCAGGAGAGACAGAAAGATCTTCCAGCTGCTGATCTACTCCCTAAATGGTCTCAAAAGCTGGAACTGGGCTGACTCAAAGCCAGGAGCCAGGAGTGTCTTCAGCATCTCTCACTTGGGCAGGGAAACAAGGACTTGAACCCTTCCCTGCTGCTCTCCAAGGAAAGTTGGGAGCTGGATTGGAAGTAGAGCAGCCAGGACTTGAACTGTGGCCCATATGGGCTACCAGCCTCCTAGGCAGAAGCTTAGTCTACTGTGCCACGATGCTGGTCCCCTCACTCTGCCTTTCAAATTAATAAAGCAAATCTTTTCAATAATGACAAGCAAGTTTTGTTTTTCTACTTATTAAGTAACACAACACAGCAATTTCTAGGCAAACTACAAGGTTCCCAGAAGGTACGATTTGTTGTATATTTTGAGAAAAACTGTTGTTGGGAAGGGAAGTTCTTAGATTACAAGTGTTATTGGCTGCACAAACATGTCTCAGATTCTTTTCCTAATGGTTTTATACATAATAAACTTGGCTCCCTAACTATTTATTTACTTCTTTGGTATAACCTCAGCACCTGGCACAATACTAACATAACTGACCTATAGGTAATAGTTGAATGGGAGTGATCTGGATGCTATGTGTTTGTGCCTGGAGTGAAATAGATTGAAAATGGATTAGAAACATGTGTGTGTGTGCGTGTGTGTGTGTGTGTGTGTGTAGGGGTGACACTTGTGGCACAGAGGGTTAAGCTGCCACCTCCAGTGCTAGCATTGTATGGGGTGCTCGTTTGAGTACTGGCTGCTTCCCACTTCTGATCTGTCTTCCTGCTGATGTGCTTATGAAGGCACCAGAAGATGGCCCAAGTGCCTGGGCCCAGCACCTGTGTGGGAGACTGGGAGGAGTCTCCAAGCATTGGGCTGGCCCAGCCCTGGCTTTTGTAGTCATTTGGAGAGTGAATTAGCCAACAGAAGACCTCTCTCTCTCTGACTCTGCCTTTCAACATACAAGGTCAATCTTTTTTTAAAAGAAGAAATAGAATGAAATGTATTTCTAACTTGCCAATTCTCTTGTTAGGCTTTCATTTCTGAGAGTACGGGGCTCCCCACATCTCCTTTCTTCCTTAATACAGAGCGGGGCTTAGTCCACAGTTCTGAAGCAAAAAGGCCTTCTCTTTTACAGAAAGCAGATTAAAGCGAGCGGTAACTCCGAACTCAGCGTATGTACATCTGTTGGGAGCCACTGTGCTGTGTACCCCAGTACATGCCTTAGGTTTGTGCTCCTGAATGCACACACACACGTACACACACATGTACACACACGTACACACACACATGCATAGATACAAGCACTGTTTGCTTTCTTTGCAAGGCAGACTGACGGTCCACACAAGAACGCTGCCAAGGGTGGGGTAGGCCGTTTGAAGCTTTGTCCCTAAATGCCTCCTCTGCATCTGGAAATCTGACCTGAGTGGCTCAAAGCAGGTAATGTAATCCTGTTCGCACTTTCAGTGAGTTCTCAAGTGTCAAGCAGCCTGGGCCGAATTTCCCCACGGGTGCTAGCCTGGGCCGGCCAGCCGTTTCTGATCAAGAACACAGCTCCTGCCGGTGTAGGCTTCACTGTCACCTGGGTTTCTGGGCCAGCATAACCTGGATGGAGCCCCACGGCCCCGCTGTGAGTTAAAGGCCAGGCAGGCCTTGGCTGACATGGCTGTTGGGAGGTTGCGAAGCCAATCTTGGGCTATTCTCTAATACCAGGTAGACAGAGTAGAAGGCAGAATCCGGTATCTCATGCACATGGAACCTCGGGGCTTTGGGTTCAGACTGGTGGAGAACCCAGGAACTCGCATTTTGAACAAGATTTCCCGGCAGTTCTGATGCACACGGAAACCATAGTCTCATTGATTTTATTATGGCTCCCTGTGCCTTTCGCCCCTGCCACATGGTCCAAGGTCACATGGGCCAGCCCTGGGACTGGTGGCTTCCCCTAACTTGCCATCACCACATGTCATTCCCTGTCTGCCGCTGCAGAATCCCAGGCCACGAGGAGGTGATCAGCTCTGACATTTATAGCTCACTCTCCCGATTGAAGCCGTCTGCATCACCGGCCGTGGCAGCTGGCGGCTGCATTTCCCCTGTCTTTGTATAGCCATCACATGGCTGTCATGGAGAGAGAAAAGAGCTAAAGTGGCTCAGATAGCATATCTCTCGCCTGTGTTATGAACCGTGAGCTTGGTCTAGATCAAGGGGACTCGTGTCAATGTTAGCCGGCCCAGGGTAAAGTCCCAGGATGACTCCCGACTCCACTGTGGACTCCGGAAAAGCGACAGGTCTCAAAAAAGTCCTGAGAATTTTCTTTATGCTTTTCTCTCTTCCTTCCACCCTGCCTCCCAATCCTCCCCTTGCTCGTGACATTACTGGACACAAAGCTTGACAACCTGGCTGAAAAAGAATTAGAAAGATCCCCAGGCACACATTGCTGTGTTTTTGTAGTATTCCTAACCTGAGGCTGGTCTTCTATCCTTAGTAGCTGAATTCCCTTCTCTATAACTTGAACTAGTGGAAAGATTTGGAATGGCCATGTTCATAATTCCATGCACTCGTCACTGCACAAATAATAATTATTATCCCATGGGGCAGGTACAGTCATTATGGGTGAAAGTGACTTGATACTGGGGAGGACAAAGCTAGCCAGAGGAGCTTCACTCCTGTGGGCCAAGCAAGGAGAGACAGTTCTTCACTTTCAGCACACATTTGGAGAAAGCTGCCATTTCTCCACTGTTTTTCTTTCTTTAAGATTTATTTTCAGGGCCCGGCGGTGTGGCCTAGCGGCTAAAGTCCTCCCCTTGAACGCCCCGGGATCCCATATGGGCGCCGGTTCTAATCCTGGCAGCTCCACTTCCCATCCAGCTCCCTGCTTGTGGCCTGGGAAAGCAGTCGAGGACGGCCCAATGCATTGGAACCCTGCAACCGTGTGGGAGACCTGGAAGAGGTTCCTGGTTCCCGGCTTCGGATTGGCGCAGCACTGGCCGTTGCGGCTCACTTGGGGAGTGAATCATCGGACGGAAGATCTTCCTCTCTGTCTCTCCTCTCTGTATATCTGACTTTGTAATAAAAATAAACAAATCTTTAAAAAACTTATTTTCAATTTGAGAGGCAGATTTATAGAGAAGGACAGAGATCTGCTGGTTCACTCCCCAAATGGCAACAAGGCCAGACCTGAGCCAGTCTGAAGCCAGGAGTCAGCAGCCAGGAGATTCTTTGGAATCTTCCTTCTGGGTGCAGTGATCTAGAGATTTGAACCTTCCTCTGCTGCTTTTCCAGGCCATAGGCAGGAAGCTGGATTGGAAGTGGAACAGCCAGGACATGAACAGGTGCCCTTAGAGGATGCCACAGGGCAGGATTAGCCTGCTGTTCCACTGGGTCTACCAAGTGGCTGGCTTTCAATGTGCCATCAGCTGACCATCACACTGAGTGCTTAACAAGGGCAGTTGTTTCTAAAACTGACCTCACATTAGAATGCCTTGAGAGTTTGAGGCTGTCAGTGTGGAAGGTGGCCCTGGCCTGGTGATGAGTCAGGGAGCCTCAACTCTACATTATGGTAAACACTAGGGGTATACAGAACGCTGGCTTCCATTGCCTCTGAGTGAGGGCTGCCCACTGGAGGACAGTCATATTGGAGAGAGCCTGGGGCATTTGGGTCCCTCAGTAAGACTCATTTAGGGCCTACCCTGGAAAAAAAAGAGAGAGGAGGATGGAGAAGAGTGCATTTTCAGAGTGTGAGAGAAAGACTCCAGGGCCGCTGGGCTGGAGGAGCCTTATCTAATCCCAACCTTGCTATTTATAGCTGAAGAAACCAAGTTCCAGGGAGATGGCATGAAGGGCCAGAGGTCACCAGGCCGTAAGGTCACAAAGCAGCCCCTGGCAGAGCAGGTGGGAGCTTTGAGCTGCTGCAGGACTCACAGTATGTAGTGTCGCAGGTTGGGTTTTTGCCAGACTTGGTGTTTGGAGCTCGGTTCTCCTCTCTGCCCCTTCCTGCCTTTCCCACATGGAGAGGAGTCACGGGAGAGGCTACTGGACAGGGGTGATCATTCCAGGCCTGGCAACTGCAGCACTTGCTAAGTGTGTCTCCTGCTGGGGTTCTGAGGGCTGCTGAGGACACAAGGCGCAGGGCGTACCCCATGGTTAAGGTGTATCCCCCTGACCCATGACTTTCCCATTCTGAAAAAAGCCAGCTGAAGTCAGTATCCTTCGAGAACAGCATCCTTGAGATAGAATCCAGGTGTGGATCTGTGCATCGGCCAGGGCTCTCCAAGAAACTCTGGCAATATAATTGTAGATAAATATGAAGAGACTTCCAGGGACTGGCACATGTAACTGTGACCCCTGACATCCTGTGACCTGCTGCGTACAAGCTGGAGAGTCGGTGACATAGGCGATGCCATTCCAACCTGCCTCTGTAGATGTGAGAATGAGAGGAGCTGCTGGTGGACTCCCCAGGCGAGACAGGAGAAGACGGGTATCTGGGCTCAGGCAGGCAGACGAGGAGCAAAAGGGTGCATTTCTCTCCCTCCCCCCGACTGTTTCATTCAACATCTCAACTGGTGTGATGTGCCCTCCCACCCTGGGGAGGTGACCTGTTTCACAGAGAACAGAAATTCCAATGTGGATCTTCTCAGGAGGTGCCCTGTTGACACGCCCCGTGGCGTGCTCACGTTGACACATAAAGTTAACCCATACAACCAGACAGCCAGCAGCAGAAGTGCTGAGGAGGGAGGGAGGAGCAAAAGCGGGCTAAGGCCGCTGAAGGAGGTAGAAGGGGAGGGGATGGTGAGGAACCACGGAGAAGGCAAAACAGTTATTTTCCCCGTGGTGACAATGAAGGAGGTACTAAAAGATGAGCTTTTTCATCATCCCTCTACCTGCCCATTGCTGTGTTGATGACATGACCCAAAAGGATTCCATCAAGATCCGTCATGTTTAAAAAGGGCTCTGGGCCCAGTGTGGTAGCCTAGTGGCTCAAGTCCTCGCTTTGCATGGACCTGGATCCCACATGGGCACTGGTTCTAATCCCAGCTGCCCTGCTTCCCATCTAGCTTCCTGCTTTTGGCCTGGGAAAGCAGTCGAGGATGGCCCAGGGTCTTGGGACCCTGTACCCACGTGGGACCCCCGGAGGAGGCTCCTGGCTCCTGGCTTCGGATTGGTTCAGTTCTTGCTGTTGCGGTCACTTGGGGAGTGAATCATCAGGCGGAAGATCTTCCCCTCTATCTCTCCTCCTCTCTGTGTATCTGCCTATCTGCCTTTCCAATAAAAAAAAGGCGGGGCAGGGGGAGCTCTGTTGCCTCTTCTATTTCCATTGGATCACGGACTTTACAATTTTTACCTTTATAATACATAACAGTTTATTAAGATTAATATATTTAGTTGAAGGAGAGAGACAGAATCTTCTACTCACTGGATCACTGCCCAAATGTGTGCAGCAGCAGGGGCTATGCAAGGTCAAAGGCAGTAGATCTCCCAACGGGGTGGCACAAACCCAGGTACTGAAACCATTGCCTGCCATGTTCAAGGCTGCACATTAGCAGGAAGCTGAGTCAGAAGCAGAAGTGAGGTGCCAACCTAGGCACTCTGCTACGAGATGCCAGCATGCCAAGCAATGGTTTCACCTGCTGTACCACAAGGCCTGCCCCATGTATATAACTGCTTAATTTACATCTCACCAGGTAACAGAGATGAAAAGATTAAACTCTACAAATCACACACAGATAGACACACACACACACACACACACACATCAGAGACATAGATGCAGATACTTGCGCACCTCCAATAAGCAACAGGAGGATTCTGCCACCCATTGGGGTGTGAATATGTATACATGGGTACCATTGCTAACTGAGGCGAGGCTACTGGTAAATTATGTGCCCCCTCCCTAACACAGGCCCCATTGCAAAGTGCTTTCCCAGAGCAGGGCTACGAGGCCGTATTTAGTTCTCCTTCAGATAAAAATGTGTTCAACTGGAACTGGCAGCTCTCAGGTCCAGGCCGCTCTGCTCTCAGTCGAGGGATGGTAAGGATGACTAAGGCAACAGTGCAGCAGACCTGCTATCTTGCCCGTCTTACTCCAGGCAGAGTAAGTGGGTTTCTGCCTTGTGGATGGAGCCGTGCACCTGTGTGGTACCCACTGCAGGAGCCGGCTTCCTAGCTACCCCGATATGCCTGGCACCTCTGAATGGATAAGCTGGGTTACATGGCCAAGGGGGCTTTGCAGTTGTAATTAAAGTTAGAGACTTTAAACAAGGGAGAGCATCATGGATGTTGTTAATGCTGAGACTTTTCCATGGCTGAAATCGGAAAGTCCAAAAGAAGAGGTGGCAGACAGACTGCAAATGTGAGGCTGCTACCTGAGTCATGGGGACACCTGCGCTCAAGGACCAGAGGAGGCCTACAAGGACCACACAAGGCCTTTCCTTCCAGTGAGCAAGGAGCAGGGGCCCCAGGTCCTTAATCCCAGGCAGTCAAATTTGTTTGTTCAGTGACCTGCATAGGTTTGACATCAGAATCCTCCTCAGAGCCTCCGAGAAAGAATGCTGCCCTGCTGCGCTCAGCTCGGTTTGAGTCCAGTTAGAGCCGTGCTGGGCTTGCGACCTTCGGACACTGCGGGGTAACAGTTATGCTGAGTTTGTGGCAATTTACTGTGATATCTAAATAAAACTTAATTGTATTTTACCAACTGAAACTTCAAAGAAGATTAAATATAACTGTGATACAATAAAAGCGAAGAATAAATGAGAAAGACCTTGGACCCTCTTGCTTTTATGATTGCAACTGCCACCAGCAACAAAAATAAAGATGCCTATTAATTGTGTGATTTTCTGGGTTCATTGTTTTCTCAAACTTATTAATATTTGTCCTAGGTTTCCACCGGCCCCTACTCCAGTGACTGCCTGTTATTGGAGATGCTTCAGGATTAGGGAGAGATGAACTCTATACAATAGTGACTGGTTCAGGTTACTTCTGATAGTTCACTAATTTTACAAATACCCTTGCCTTTCCTACATTTATATAACCATAAAAGAATATTATTATTATTTCACAAATGAGGACATTGATGTTAAATCTCAAACTGGCCAAGGGACTTGCCTCCAAGATGGCACATTCTTTCAGTAACTGGGATTCAAACCCAAGAATGTTTGCTTGCTTAACCACTGGGCGTGCTTGTTCTAACAGTTCAGGGTGTTTGTTCCTTGGGTATGCCATTTCTTGTCTTGGTCTTGGAATGGGGAAAATGGTAGTTTTAGAGAGATGATGCAAGTTCTTTGATCTCCCGCCTTCTAGATGTGGAGCCAAATTCTCCACCTTTCAAGTGTGACTCACCTCCAAGAAACAGAATATGGTGTAAGTGACTAAGTCAGAAAAGGTCTTGGGCCTTCTCACTTTCTCTTGATTCCCCACCCTGCGGAAAGCATGCCAGCCTTTCGGAAACAGCTCCCAAGAGTTCCCCACAGGGCATGGAACCGAGACTCCCAGCTTACAACCAGGGATAAACTGAGGATGGTCAACAGCCTGCAGACCCAGGTCACTGCCCCACCAGTCCACACTTAGCCAGCTTCCTGGGAGACCCTGAGCTGGAGCCACCCCCCAGTTCAGCTGCTCCCAGATGCCCAACCCACAGAAACTGTGAGATAATTATCTCCTGCTGTTTGAATGGCAACATTTCAGAGTAACTTGTTGTGCAGCTGTGGGTAACCAGTTCAGGTAGCAGTCTTACCTACCTCTGCAAACCAGCCTCAGAATTAAGTTTTTTTTTTCATGAAATCATGGAACTGGAAGAATTTTTGGGTATTAAACAGCTCTACTCCCTTACCTACAATCAAATGGATGCCACGAATGGTTACCTTACAAATTTGTGTTCCTTCCCTAAGAGCTGGACTCTTTATTTTGGACAAGGAGACCGAAGGCCCAAGAGGTTGGTGACCCATGAGGCCCCAGAGCCTTTAAAACAGTGCCTGAGCACCAAGCCCAGCATTTTCTCCACCCCTTCGCTCCCTCCCTCCAGCCTCTCTGCCTTTTACTCCACCACCAAAATGAAGTAAAGGCTTCGTGAGGTGTAGTTGATACTTGACAGAGGTACACAATGTGTGTGGAAAGATGTAGAGAGAGTACCACTCAGGGACCAACGCACTATGCAGAGCTCATATGGGTCTAAAAAGCCAGACGAAGTCATTGTGATGATGGGACATGGCTTGAAGTTAAGGATGAACACATGAGCAGTCATTGTGCAATGGAGTGGCAGGGCTGTGAGAGCTTAGCAGTTTCAGGCAGGTGCAGGGCCTGGTCCTTCCATTCCTTTAGCCTAAGTATCTAACACAGCGGCTTGCTCAGCATGGAGCAGACCCTCAGTGAATGTTTGCTGCCCCTGGAGTCGGTTAGTTACTCTGTTGGCCCTTGAATCTGCTGCCTCTTTATGTTCTATGTATTGATCCTATCTGGTCTTCAAAATGCAACTGTGACACCGTTACCTCCACTACAGGAATCAGCAAGTGTTTGCTCAGAATCACAATATATTTCACCTTGGATTTGCTCTGTGATAGCTGCTGTTTCCTGTTCTTTCATCTCAAAATAGAAATGGATTTCCAGTCTTGGACAGACTCAGATGCCTGCAGGGGTCTTATCTGCACCTTGCAGAGGATGTTGAGTTTCCTCCCATCCGGCACAGGATCTGTACTCCACCGTTAGCGCCAGCGATGGGATGTGCAGTGGAGAGGAAGCAGACGGAGAGATGGGGCTGTGCTTCCTCCAACTCACATCATATTCTTGCTGCAGGGGACATCCGCATCCACAATCTCAGTGCTTGCTGTGGCGTCAGGTGTTCTTGAAGCTGTTTTTAAAAGATGAGGAACTGAAAATTCAGAGGGAGCAGTAACGTATCCAAAGCCACCAGAGGGTTGGCACTCCAGATGTTCCTACTCACTGACAGCTCAGCTGGCCTGGTAGTCAGCTGGGGTGAGCCATGACTTCGATCATGAGTGGCATCTTACACAGCAGTGCTCTTCTATGACTGAAGATTTTACTTGGTGCCTGGGACTCCTGGTGGCCCAGTCCCTCTGCAGGAGCCTGCATCTTATGTGGGCTTCAAAGACATCAGACAAGGCATAGGTCTTTGATTTAAAACTGGCTTAGGAAATGCTCTGATATTACCATAAAACTCAGGAGGGTATAAAGTTCTGTGCAAAATCATGTCGCACGAATATCTTATGCAGAAAGTAATGTCAGCATGTAGTCTGTAAGAGTGAGTCATAGGCTCTTATCACTGTCTAGGATTTTGGATACAGCAAAGAGAAGGGACTTCAAATACACGAACTGCACTGTTGGGATGACAACTATCGCAGGTGCCTGAATCTCCAGGTTTTAGTCCCTCAAGTTTGCATTCTGGGAAATGCCAAAGTCCCTGGCAAAGCAGGTCAGTTGGTGGACTTTTTGGCCACCCGGCAGCCACTCACTATAAGTAGTCAGTAGACACTGAAGCTGACAGCAGGGTTCATGCTTCCCTAAAGGCCTGAGGCATCAATTAGCACAGCTCCTTGTCTCTCCTGTTCCATGTCCCTACCTTCAATGGATGCAACCAAATCCACATCAGCTACATAAAATACCTTCACCTACACCCCTGGTTCAACTGAACATGTAACCAAAACCCCAGGTTTCCCAACACTGAGTCTTTGGCATTATCTGCTTTTAGTAAACCAATGCACATGTCTGGGTTTGTGATTGGTGTGTGTGTTGCGCATGTGTAGGTGCAAAAGGGAAAAGTGTGGCATACCAAGAAACCTTTTCTCCAACTTCATAGATCTCTCTGCTCCCACACCTTATTCTACTCATTGCTTGGGGAGGGAATTGACACTTCCTGGCTGGTGTTGTTCTTTGAGTTGGGGTGGTTACAGCAGCAGCTGGCCATGCCAAGGGGACACATAGTTGGATCACATCATTTGGCTGGCATTGCCACTCAGCATGGCTTGGAAATCAGTAGTCTCTTCTTAAGCCCCTACTTTTCACTTTGTGTCAGAGCTACTTGGGTAGCATTCCTCTTGGAGAGGATTATTTCCCATCATTTTCTGTGTGGAGTTGTCAAGACAACTGGCTGATGACCAGAGGGTTTTGACTGCAGATAGCGTCTAACTCAACCAAAGAGTGTTTGTGGTGGAGAGTGAACATAAGAGGCCGAGCAGAAGGAAACGGATTCATTTCTTTTCCTGTTCTGATGCCTCCAAAGCTGATGATGGGTGTGTTATTCAGCAAGGAATCAGGAGTCACTTCCAGAAGTCTAAAAGGGGAGAAGGTGCATTCCTTCCTATGCCAGGACAAGGTCCAGCTGAGTGAACGCTTGGATGGCACATGTTCATACTTTGCCTACCTTATGTGCCCCTTTGCGTTTTCTCCTCCTCTCTGCTCGATCATTGCAATTTGTTCTTTCCCAAGGACCCCTTATCCTGGATTTCAGTTACATATGGAACGCGCATCCACTGTCTACACTGCAGTCCTGTGTGGAGGGGACGGTGTTAGCTTTGCCTAGCATCGGAACTCTGGCCCTGAGACAAAGGACCTGGCTTCCAATGTTCTGTGAACATTTATTGAGCGAATAAGTGGTGTTTCCAAAGAGCTTCCACTGCCTTTTCCACTGGAGGCTAGCACAGTGTTCTCATTGTTCATGCCCAGGTGTGAGTGAATCTTACGGTGAGCACAAGATAAAAAGAACACCCAATCTTACTCTGGAAAATGTGCTTCGTATTGGATGATTTTCCTTTCAGTTTCTCTTTGTCTCCCTTAATGAGCTCAGGATGAGTCAGGAAGGGTTAGACGCCAGGTGTCTTTCAGAGCCTTTAAATGAGGCGCAGAGGGCAGTGCTCCAGGAGCAGAGGAGAAAGGAAACCCTGTGTGGTGGGCTTCTGGCACCTGGAGAGGAGATTAATCCCAACTTTCAGGCCAGGCAGCTGTCTCCTCTGAAAGTGACACTGACTGGCACCTGCAGAATCCAGAGAACTTCCCCGCCCCAACCCTAGCAGAATAATGAGCATCCCCCCACCATTCACTCTTTGCAGAGGAAAATGAGTGGTTCCAGGTTGCCAGGGGTAAGAGTGAGGCCAGCAGAGATAACAACCGCAGCCCTCCTCTTCCTGGTTCACTTGCCAATTAAACCCTCCTGCAGCAGACAGAGTCCAGCTGCGGGACACAGGACCACAACACTGACCTCCTTGAATCCCAGCTGCGAATAGAAGTCAGCCCATTAGCAGTGGTGGGCACCTCTTTCCCTGGAGCCTCAGGGTCAGTAAAGTATGTCAAAGAACACGCATGTGCACTGTCTGAGGGTGACTGCTGGAGGCCATCAAGGGGTGGAATGACAGTGGCATCCATCCAAATGTGAGGCTCCTAAGCCAAGAAGTGCCTTCCAGCTTTAAAGGGACAAGCAGGCGAATGGCTCGTGGGGGGTGGCTCTCTCTTCCTGATGCGTTGTAGGGAGGTCTGGGGAGATGGGTGCCTGTGCTGACAAATGAGTCGCCAAATAAGAGCTTCCCCTGCGAGGTGTTGTGTTTAAGCTGAAGCAGGGTCAAAATGTACATTTCTGTAACGAGGCACTGATGTAGGGAAGGATGACTCGACAAAATGATGGTCTGGGATGTGTGCTCGCAGGAGAGATTAGGTACTGATGGAGGGCCTGCGAGGCAGGTGCCTGTCAGAAGTCAGGATGCCAAGATGTGCTGTGCTCTGAGAAGCAAGAAGGAGCAGAAGCCTGTTGTTTGGAGGACATGCTATGAGGCATTCAAGGAAGATGAGTTTAATTTAGTTCTGAGATGATCCTGACCACCTGTCTGCTTGGCAAGAAAGCAAGGAGCAGAATTCAGAGTTTGAAAACGAAGCTTGAAGAGCTCTAGTGCAACGACTGGGGGAATAGCCACTGACCTCCAAGGTGACTCAGGCAGTCGAGATTCAACATGCTGTCCTGGCTTGTACCAGTAGCCTTGACTAGTGGCTATGATGTGGCAGCTCCACGCATAGTAAGGAAGCCGGCAAAGACACCCTGTGTTTCTGTCCCCTGAGTCGGCAGCACCCACACATCCCAGAGCCTGCCAATCCATTTGTGATGTAGTAGGGTGTGCATGGGGCCTGAGAACAAGCAGTTCTTTCTTTCTTTTAGTTGTGAGAGAACCTTTATTATTCTGTACCGAGAACTCAACAGCACCCAGCTTCATGGTGAGTTCTTTAGCCTTGGCATCTTCCAGCTCAGCAATGTGAGCCACACATCTGGGATTCTGGGTGTTGCCTCCTCCGTGATGGCAAGCCTCATTGTCTCTGTCATTGTGATTGGTCTTGATGGCTTCTACCAGTTTAGCCAGGACCCCTTTGTCTTCTGAATCCACCTGCATGATTAATGACAGAAATGCAACATTTCCTGTTGAGTAGGTGTCCAGGCAGGCCTTTCCCTTGATACTCCAGTAAAGGACCCCATCTTCTGAAGCAGAGACACTTAGAAGAAACCAACTTGGTGGAGTCCACATATCAACAACAGCTGAGCTTTCTTTATGGTTTTTTTTTTTTTTGAGAGACTTCTAAAAATCTATTTGAAAGGCAGAGTTACAGAGAGAAGGAGAGACAGAGAGATCTTTTATCTGCTGGTTCACTCCCTAAACGGCCATAATGGCCAGAGCTGAGCAGATCCAAAGCTAGGATCTATGAGTTTCTTCTGGGTCTCCCATGTAGATGCAGGGGCTCAACTACTTGAGACAATCCTCTACTGCTTTTCAGGCCATTAGCAGGGAGCTGGATTAGAAATGGAGCAGCTGGGACAGGAACCAGAGCCCATATAAGAGGCTAGTGCCAAGGCAGAGGATTAGCATGCCATGCCACTGCACTGGCTCTGAGAGCTTTCTTATTCTCCAACAAGGTAGTGATAGTGTTAACATTTGCTTGGAGGAAAGGCTGTTTCTTGGTGAGGACATCCCCTTTATCATTTGTTTTCTTCTCGGCCCAGATCAACAACCTCTGCTTCTCTGGCCGATATTTGTAAGTCAAGTTCAAGAGCTGAGTGGCTGTCTTGTGATCCAGGACTGGATGGTCTGGTTCCTGGCAGGAAGCACCTTCAGCCATTGACAGAGGAGGGCCCTCTGCCATTACAGCTGGACTGAGTGGGGCCACCTAACGGAGCAGGTGAGATCCTCCAGAGGTCCTGTTTAATGCCACAGTTCCCAGGCTTCTTTTCGGAGGACTTACCACTTCGTTGGCATAGTGGCCACTGCCCATGATGGCTTCCCACATAGGTGCTGTGTTGAGTTCCAAGCACTCCACTTGCAATCCAGGTCCCTGCTCATGGTCTGGGAAAAGCAGTGGTGGATGGCCCAAGTGTTTGGGTTGCTGATAGCAAAGAGGGAGATCCAGATAGAACTCTTGGCTCCCACCTTCTGCCATTGCTGCCCTCTGGGGAGTGAACCAGCAGATGGAAAAATATCTATCTCTGAATTCCTAAATCAATCCATCAATCTTTACAAAAACAGAGGGTCTTGGCCTCTGGGAGACAGGTCCCTTTTAGGTTTGCTGGGGGGGTATTTTTGTTGTCTCTAAGGCAGAGAGCCCTGCCTCTTACTTGTCTGGCAGGGAGCCAGGCAGCAGACAGTAGCTGGGTTCCCCACAGCCCGACTGAGACCTGAGTCTGGCAGCACGGAGCCTTTAGCCCACTGCTGTTCTGACAGCTGGTGTTAACCACCAGCACCTGGGGAGAGGTTGATGGTAGCCCTGGCTCTTGGTAAGTGTTTATTTAATGGAACAGCGGGAGGTTGTGGGGTGAGGTTGGGGGTGAGAGAAAGGTCTTCTGTTTCCATCTCTGGGAGGAAACTCTTTTCTATAGCAGCAAACGTATCTGCAAGTCCTCATTTCGTACACTGACCCAACTGGACAGAAGCCATTGTCAAGGGCACAGGCTCAGCCCCTCGCCGTCTCCTTTATGAGAAGGGCATGTGGAGAGTCTCAGCTTGGCAGGATGAGGCCACACTGAGTGTGCAGCACCAGCCCTGGCTTAGCCCTCTGGGACTGCAAGCTGCGCTTGCTCTGGCCTTCCAGCGTCATGCAGGCTCTCACTGGTGGTGGTCGGAATGGCCTTGATGGGCCCAGGGGACTGAGGTTTCCTGTTCTGGATAGGGAATGTGACAGATGTGAGCAGGTAGCCTGTTTTGATAATTAACTCTAGGCAGCATCACAGGGCTTACAGACTGCATGTGAAGCTTAGCACCTGAAATCCTTTGTCTCAGGGCAACCCGTGGCCTTGACTTTGCACAACTGGAGAGGCAGCAGGGATTTGATCTGGATGTTTGGATCAAAAGCTGAAAGCCAACGTAGACACACTTGTGCCAGAGCTGGGCATTGAACTCAAGCATCCCGATTTGGAATGCAGGTGCTTAATCCATGATTGAACCACTAGGCCAAACCTCTGCCTGCCTGGCTTCTCTTTCCATGCTGCACATTTAAATGGGAGATTTGGATCCCTGAAAACAAAATTACCATCACCATTTTCCATGCGGTGAACTGTAAACAGTACCGTGAGTCTCCCTGTGTGTGCATGAATGTGAAGGAGCCACAGACCCTGCAGCCTGGGGAGCAGCACACTGCTTCCCAACTGCTCTGTGGAGCTCTGCTAGGCTTCGTCCAAGGTTGACCAGATGCCTCAATGAAAAGTCAGAAAATGCTTCCCTTTAGACGCTTCCCAAAGGGTCGATGTGGGCATTATTCACTCTCAGGGATCCTGGAGGGGCATGGTTATACCAGGACCCCATTTATTTTGCTATGCAGCTGATCTCCACTTCCCCTCTGCCACCACTAGGGATCATTTTGTTTAATGAGATGTTCACAGGGACACGTTATGTTAGTGAATACTGTGAGGACAGAAGCACCGCTGAGGATCACTACCCATGTGCCTTCATTTCTTCCAAGGCATAATTAACCCTGCAGTGCAACAGACACTGGGACTATGGACAGGAGCAGCTAGTGACTAGACTCACCTGGTGACATTCCTGGGGAGCTTGCCATAGGTGAGCCTGTAATAACCTCGTTGGAGCGGCCAGCACCATGATGTGGTTGGTAAAGCTGCTGCCTGTGGTCTCATAGAGGCACCAGTTCGAGTCCTGGCTGCTTCACTTGTGATCTAGCGCCATGCTAATGTGTTTGGGAAAGCAGCAGACATGGCCCAAGTATTTGGGCCCCTGCACCCATGTGGGAGGCCCAGAAGAAACTCCTGGCTTTGGATTGGCTGCGGCATTTGAGGAGTGAACCAGCGGATCGAAGATCTGGATGTTCCTCTCTCTCTCTCTCTCTCTCTCTCTCTCACTCTCTTTCTCTCTCTCTTGCACTGCCTTTCAAATAGAAAAAAAAATCAGAGAGAAAGGTAGATTGACAGTCCCTCTTTTTACCTTGAAAGCCATCACAGTCTGCGCATTAGGATGTATAGCAGTCGGGAATGTTTAAGGAATTCTGGCACTTCCACCAGAATTTCCCCCTCAGCTAAATACAATTGGGTGCCTGGAAATGTGGTTTGTTAGCTTCAACATGTAACTGAACAAACAGGGAGAAGCAGCCATAGCCAGACATCTTGCAGATTTTGTCCCTGTTTCTGGGACATGGAGCTTAGGGTAGCCCATCAAACAATGCATTCCCAAGAAACAAACAACTCAAGTGCAAGTTGCAGATGTTGAAGGCCTGGAGTGGCGTGTACTCAGGGAAGCTGCCTGATCCCAGTATTGATGTTGATGACTTTTGTAAAGTCTAGGGTCTGTCCCTAGCCTTGTGTAATAAAAGTCTGATTTAACCAGAGCCAAAAGAGAAGATGCAATGTTCTAGAAAGATTTCTCTAACCCAAGTTACTGCCATGTGGATCAAATCAATAGGCCAGCCTCTTGATTTACACGGAAAAGACACAACTGTCCTGCAGATGAAGTATATTATAATTGTTCCTACAGAACATCTTCAGGCCAATAACCACTTGCTTGGTGACCAAAGTTAGGTGCCTGGAACTCTATCCTGGTCTCCCAAATGGGTGACAGGCGCTCAAGCACTTGGACTGTCATCTCCTGCTTTCCCACGTGTGTTATCCAGGAGCTAGACTGGAAGCAGAGCAGTTGAGGCACGAGCCAGCACTCTGGTATGGAATGCAGGTGTTGTAGGCAGTGGCTTAACCCACGTGCCACAATACTGACCCTGAGAAGTGGAGATTTCTAACTGTTAGCTTAATGTCTGTCCCATCTGGATTATTTACAAACCAGGAGAATTCTTACAAGCTGTCTCAGAGGTAGACTGAGAAGAACATACCTGGGTTAGGGACCTTACCTAGTTTGAACTTTATTTTACTTTTATCCGATCCTGAAGTAACTTATTTCTTGTCTGGCTCTTATGTAGCTGATGGTCTCCCATTCATATAAGTTTCATATGAAATTTTTGATTCTCCCCAATAATCTCCATATACATTTCTTAGGCATGGTTTTCTTGCTTTTTTCCATAATATAAAGTCTTCTTAGGCCGATTTCTCTCCAATTTAGCTCTTTCCTTGGGGGTGGCATACAATCTACTTAACTGATGTAGTGCATTGCCAAGTCTATAGCTTTCACAGGTGGTCACATGAGTGACCTTGAGGGGAGTACTTGATTGATAAGCATTACTCCAGGGAGCCACAGATGATCAAAGACATGCCAAGGTCTGGATATACTTTGGCCAGGGGAACCCATAAGCTCAGGTTGGGGTGCAGGAGCCATGATGGAATGGCTGGACAGCTGGTGGGCTGGTAAGCTGGCGGGTGCCAAGGTCATTCCCTGCAGGGCGCATCAAAGCTCAGGAGAAAGAGCAGCTGGGTTAGTGATGTGGGAGGTGGTAGGGAGGCTCATGGCGGTAATAATGTGCCCAACAAGCTCATCTGCCCTTTTCTTCCATTGTTGGTAGCTCTCAGGTTTCTAGCATTTGCGAATAGATTCTCAAACAACCTTGATATATACACAAAGAGTAACTATCCTGCTTTCCTGTTGCCTTATCTTTGGGGTTTTCCTACTTTTGGAAAATACAAAACGAACCTAAGAGTGGCCTTCTGTTGACACTGTATTTGGGAAGGAAACGTTATTCAGCCAATAGTTGTGACACTATCTGGCTAAGAATGCCAAGTGCAATGAGATTTTCCTCACGGCCAGTGAGAATTCATTTCAGAAGAGGGAAGCTCTCTGCCCATGGCTGCAGATTCCCTTTCGATAAGGGCTAGACATTACAGAAACTCCTCTCACCTCTCCCTCTCCCTGCCGCCCCTGATGAGATTAAAACAGGCAGCAGGACTGACCAGTAGAGTCTTGCTCTGATTCCTGGTAGGGGGAAAAAAATCCAGCAAGCGTGTCCCAACTTAGCTGGGCATCTTTTCTGTAGCTTCTGGCTGACACTTTACAGCTGAAAGGGTAGGCAAGCTTTTAGGCAGTGGGAGAACAGAATGGACGTGGCTCTTGTCCGTTCTCACCTCTTGATGTTACTTGCATTTTGCAGTCTGGGGATTATCAGCTGGAGGCCAGGCTGCTGCACCTGTGTTTTGCTTGGCCAACAGTTTTTCAATTTGATTTTGAAGGCCTTAGGTGGGGAATGTCTGTTCCTGGTCCATGACACACCTGTGCTGTCTGTTAGACCCCAGAAGCCGTTTTTGGGTTTGGCAGCTCTATCAGCTTCATGCCAGGAGTGGAAGCACCTGCCCAACCACATCTGTTCCATTATGACGGATCTTCACGGGCCCTTCAGGTTGTGTTTCAAAACCAGGACAAGTGTTTTCCCATCTGGTCGGGCTGCTGGCTATTTCAGGGCATGAGCTAAGAAGATGGTACAACTGTGTCCCCAAGGTGAGGCTGAGGGCTTGTGACCCAACTCCAGGGCGCCATTTGCATTAAGAATGGGGTTTGTGAGACCTTGGGGCCAGGTGGCTCTCTGTCTGTAAGGACATTTGCAGGTCTGGCCGGTTGAGTCTGTTATTATTCCACGCTAATTATGCTAAAAGCTTGTGTGCCCCTTGGTAGGGTGGGGGTCAGGGTGTGGGGGGTGGTGAGTAGCTAAAATGAGGATTACAAGCTGGAGAGGCATCATGAAGCTATGCATACAGGGCTGCTTATTGTAGGATTTATTCATTTATTTAAAAGGAAGAATTAGAAAGAGAGAGAGAGAGACAGACAGACAGAGAGATCTCACATCTACTGGTTCATTCACCAAATGGCCATAATGATTGGGACTGGGCCTGTATGAAGCCAGGAGCTCAGAGCTTCTTCTGGGTCTCCTACAGAGGTGCAGGAGCCCAAGTGCCTGGGCATTCTTCTACTGCTTTTGTAGGTATGTTAGCAGGGAGCTGGATCTGAAGTGGAGCAACTGGCATTTGTATGGAATACTGGTGCTACAGCAGAAGGTTTCCATGCTGAGCCACAACTCCAGGCCCAAGAAGACCCTTGCAAGTAGCAAGAGCAAGTCCTGAATTGGCACAGGTGCAAGAAGCCCTGAGGGTGCAGAGACCTCCAGTGCTCAGCACTGGCCCTGCTGCCCATGCATACTGAGGTTCCACACAACCACAGGTAATCTGTCTCTCTGTAAACCTCCCTCATGAGTAGGAAGACACAAGCTGGGCTTGTGCTTGTCCTCTTGTGCTCAATTTTCCTTGGAGAAAAAGGTGGAGCGGGGAGATTAGCAGAGAATAGCAATTTATTTCAGAAGCCTGTTACTCACCTGTGCTTGCCCTCTTGGGCCCCCCAGACTATGGTAACCCTGTAACCAGTAACCAGGAGTGTGGAGGAGCAATTCTGTTGCTCACTGATACAGCTGAATGATAATTGCAGGGACAGGAGAAAGCAGAAGGCTTCGTCCACACACCGTATTTCTTGTTGTCATTCTCCATGTGAATATAGACCCTTAGTGCTTTGTCTTATGAACTGGGATGAAAGAGCCGGAAAAGGAACACACTGGGGTCAAGGGACAGATGGAGGTGAGCCTGAGGGGAGGCTGGCTCCTTTTCCCAGAGAAGGGTGCGGAATGGAATGGACAGAGGCAGAAACCATGCTGTGCAGAAAGCCTCCTGCCCACAAGATGGGGTGCTGGGTCCACAGCAAGCTTCTGAAATGAAACCAGGTTGACAAAGTTCCTACCGCACCGTACAAAGGATGAAGGGAGACCAAATGCTGCAGTTAAAAATGGTTTATTTTGTTACACCTTCTTAAGTCAATCCATCTGTCCAGTCTGTGTGATGACATTAAAACTTCATCATGCTTGACATACCAACACGTATTTCTCTTCGCTAATGTGCATTTCTTCAGTTAGCCTCCTGTCCTTGCTAGGTATAAAGCTGACTTGCTCATTTTTAATGTATTTGGTACTGTATAGAGGAGCATTCTTCAAAAGATTCCATTTGGATAAAAAGATAACGAACTTTCTGTGGAGTTTTGGAGACTTTTGTCCCCAGGAATGTCACCAGGTGAGTCTAGTCACTCGCTGCTCCTGTCCATAGTCCCAGTGTCTGTTGCGCTGCAGGGTTAATTATGCCTTGGAAGAAATGAAGGCACATGGGTGGACCTGCACACCCCACATTCACAGGGCTCCAGTGGAGGGCTGGTGGGCGGCAGACTGGAGTTTTGCCTTTTAGAACCTTTTGAATTAAGATTTCTAAAAACACTTTTTTTTTTTTTTAAATTTGGAAGTCACAGTTACAGAAAAAGGGAGAGAGCATGAATGAGAGAAAGCTTTTCCACCTGCTGATTCACTCTCCAAATGATCACAGTGGCCAGGAGCCAGGGGTTTCCTCCAGGTCTCCCACAAGGTGCAGGACCCCAAGCACTCATTGCTTTCCCAGGCCATTAGCAGGGAGCTGGAGTGTAGGCAGGGTAGCCTGGACATGATCAGGTACCGGGGAGGGATATCAGTGTTGCAGGTGGCAAATTTGCCCACTATGCCACAATGCTGGCCTCTGGAATTTGATTATTTTCCATCAGCACTTGGTTGAAATCACAGATGTAGAACCCACAGAAACGGAGAAGTGATTGTAGTTAGCAAAATTATTACTATAGTCAAATGAGTTAACATATTCATCACCATTCACGGTTTGGGTGTGCATGTGTGTAACAGCAACTAATATCCATTCCCTTTGCTGGTTTTCAGTATAAATATAGTATCCACATAGTATAAATTATATAACACATATAATATTATATATTAAAGTATAGCACACATTATATTATAGAGTATATTATATCATATATAATATATACTATGTATAATATAATATGTAGTATATATTACATATGGTATATGCTGTATAGTGTATATATGATTTCTATATCTATGTATACTATGTGTATATGATATATACTATATAATTGTAGTGCATATAGTAGATATGTGTATATATATTTGTATGTGTGTCTAATTTATTTATTTGAATGGCATAGTGACAGAGAAGCTGAGAGAACATGACTGAGATCCTCCAACTTCTGGTTTACTCCTCAAATGGGCACAACAGGACCGGATCAGATGGAAACCAGGACTCTGGAATTCAGGTCTCCCATGTTTTGGATAGGGTCCCACAAACTTAGGTCATATTCTGCTGCCTTCCCACGTGCCTCAGCAGGGGTCTGGATTAGAAGCAGAACATCTGGGTCTCAAACTGGTGCCCTGTTATGGGTTGCTGGCATTACAGGCAGCGGCTTATCCTGCTGCTGCAATAATGGCACACGAGGTGGCATTTTTAGCCAAGTCTTCATGCTGCATGTTCATTTTCCATTTGCAGGCATCCCGCATGACACCAACTTTCTGCTCTTAGACCTATTTCGTTCTGTTTCTTTCATTTACCTGGGCTTGGTGACCATTGTTTTACTGTTTCTTAATTTTTTTTGAGGTTCTGTATATAAAGTTGAAACATACAACTTTTCTGTATCGGTATTATTATTGCTGAATGGTAATGTCTCCTTTTTTTAAATTGGAAATTTAGATATACAGAGAGGAGAGACAGAGAAAAAGATCTTCCATTCACCGATTCACTCCCTAAGTGGCTGCAACGGCCAGAGCTGAGCCGGTTTAAAGCCAGGAGCCAGGAGCCTCTTCTGGGTCTCCCAGGGAGGTGCAGCGTCCCAAGCCTTTGGATCATCCTTGACTGCTTTCCCAGGCCACAAGCAGGGAGCTGGATGGGAAGTGGAGCTGCCGGGATTAGAACCGGTGAGATGAGGTCTTTAACCACTAAGGAGCTCTAGTGTTCCTTTTTAAAGATGGAATAATATTCTACCAGATATGGTGTATTAACTGCCTATGTATGTGGGAGCCTAGGGTCGGAACTAATTTGGTCTTTTGGGGAGGGAGAGAACTCATGTCTTTCAATTGAAGGATGTTTTAAATGTGAGCACGAGAAGGGTAGGTGATGTCATGGCTGTGAAGAGGCGAGGTCCACACGGGAACCATGGAAACACGGGGGAAAGAGTCCAGAGCGGTGTGAAACTTGGCTTAAGGGCGTGGTCAGACAAGATGGGTTTTCAGAGCTATTGCATTGCAATGAGCTGGGCTTGGATAGGAGGGAATGAGGAAGGGACTTTCATCAGTCTGAGTAGTGAAGATATGACTTCTCATTTTAAAAAGTGTTTTCATTTAATTGAAAGAGTAAGAAAGAGTCTCATGTGTTGGGTCACTTCCTAAATGCCCGCAGCAACCATGACTGGGCCTGGCAGATGCCAAGAGCAGGAACTCGATCCGTGTCCCCCATGTGGGTGGCAGATGTCCCCAGTGTGGGTGGCAGGGTCCATGCACCCGAGTCATTAGCTGCTTCTCTGGATACGTTAGCAAGAGCCTGGACCAGAAGTGGAATGGCTGGGGCTTGAATCAGATGTCTGGTATGGGATATGGGCATCCCAGGTGGCAAGTTCACCCATGGCACTGCATTGCCCAGCCCACATTTCTCATTCTAGAAGGCTTACCGGTATTCCTGTGTGTGCTGAAAAGGAGAATCCCCAAACTACAGAGTGCCTTGGAGTAATGCTATGAGTGGGACTGTCCATGAGCTGTGAGGGAGATGGGCATGGCTTCAGCCGGTTCCAGGCAGCAGGTTGTACTTCAGGATCTGCGGTGATGTTCCCAATTCAACACTGAGAAGGCAGATTCTGATCAGGGGTATAGCTTGAGCTCTGTCTTCCCAGAGGAGACATTTTAGGGGAAATCTAGCTGTGGAACAGAGCTTGACAGAATGTCATGGTCTAGTAGAGACCAAAACACTCATGTGTTACTGTAGGCTCAAAGGGTCAGTGTCTGTGTGTGCTGGTGGCCCTGTTGGTGGCCCTCAGGATTCAAGCCTTGGTCAACACTGGCTCAGGACCCAAGGAAGCTGAAGTTGCAGTTGAGAGTCACCAGGGGGCAGGGTTGAGCGGAAGGGACTGGGGGAGCCCGAGGTCAGCAGGGCAAGGGTGATTTTTAAACAATAGTTTTTCAAGGTGGGGTCTTTCTATGCACCTGAAAAACCGCACAGGAAAAGCAGGAAGAACTTCAAATAACATTACAGAGCGTCCTGCTTTCCCTGGGCATGTTGGGAGTCACAGGTAACCTTGGCTTTGTCAGCAGTCTTGGCAGCAACAGGCTCACGCTGGACAAAAGGCAGGCACAGTGGGCCTTTTCTGATGCTGTGGAGCAGGCACCTCTCAGCCCCTTCCTCCTGTCCTCGTGTGTAATTAGGACAGTCTTCAACAAAAATGCTGCATCTTGCAGTCTCTCATCTGGCCCACGACCATTGCCCATCAAAAAAACCACAGGCTTTTTCCTTTTCAAACTTCTTTTAGCTACATTTTCCATCACAACTAACTTCCCTGTGTGACTCTTCCAACAGGTCTTTCCAATTAGAGAATATCTAACTCTCTCTCACACCTTAAAAGCCAGGTCTCTGGACCCCACGGCCTCTTGTTTGTTCTGCCTTTTCAAATAATTCCTGAGTGGAATAAAGGGCAATTTTCTGGGACAAAACATTCGCATTGCAAGAAAGACTTCATTCTCCCTTTTGTATCACTCACAAAGCACCCACAGTCGCTGCCCCAAGGTGAAGTGTTCTCCTTCAGATGGACTCAGCCCAGGCCAACGGTCTGGTCTGCACGCAGCCATTGTTCTCCAAGGCGGGAGGAGTGCCAGGGCCTGGCAGGCCTTCTTGCATTTGAAGCTTGACTCCGAACACATCATTTCATTCGGCCTCTGAGTTTGCTCAATTTTCTCATTCACGGACTTAAAAAAAAGTCCCTGTCCTCTCTGCCTCGTAACCCAGCGATCTTTCCCTCAGTACTCACCACAGCTGCCCTGCCATGGGGCATTTGGGTGGCAGGGAAGGTGGAGTGGTTAGGCCCTGCTAGACTGCAAACCAAGCTTTCTGTCTCTCCCATTCCCATCCATGTCTTCATTTCTGGAGAGCTCACAATTTTCTTGACTGCTGAGAAAAAAGGGTGCTGGTAGCCCCTTGTGGGGTTGTTACTGTGAGTACTCTACTGAATTCTTACACTTCCCGTGTGGGAAAGCATCATTAAAATGATTGACATTTCATAGCCATTGATGGAAGGCACACACACACACACACACACACACACACACTTTCAGAAATAGACAGGTAAAAGTGAAGAAACGGGGAGTCGGTTCTGAGGTCCTGGGTAAAGAGGTAACACCTGCTGATTCGGACTCAGCTGCCCCACTCATGAAGGGCAGCAGGAAGCAATGAAAGGGGCTGAGCCTGCGCCGTGGCACACAGTCCAACACAGTGGTGTCTGATTCCCAGACTCCTCTGGGGCCTCTGGAAAATGATGATGCGGCATTCCTCCTTCCGGCAAAATGTCTGGGGGAATCAGAGCATGGATAGTTCTTTTTAAGTCAAACACCTTTCCACTTCAATGCTGTTTTGTTACGACGTAGGCATTATCTGAATGCTGTCCATTATTACTGTCAGGAGGTCAGAGAACATGGAAGTGTATTATTTTAGTACAGGTTCCCCAGGCAACAGAGCTGGGGTAGAGTTTATGCTATTCCTGGTCGAGATGGGACGGAGAATCCCAGGGAAGTGAGATGGGGTTGGTGCAGGGACAAGAAGCCAGGAAAGAGGCGGGCAGATGCGAGACAGGCATTACCAAGCAGGCTTCAATCCACAAGAAAGTAAGACCACACAGGTGGTTTTGTTTCTGCAGAACTTCAAGAAAGCAGTCATGTCCAAAAGGACCCCTCCCATCTCCTGCTTTTCATTGCTCAAAGTTTGTAGCCAGGCTATAGTTCCTGACTCTTCAAGTACTTGTTGGGGATATCAGTTTGCCCACCATGGCTGCAGGTAATGGCTGGCACTTGCCTGAATGGCAAATGATATAACTCTTTCCTTGTGTGTTCTATCCCTCACAGAACTTCACATCATCATTCCATACCCTTTCCTATGCGTTTTTACACACATCTATGTGGATTAAACAAACAAAACATGACTTATGTTAGTATGCGTTCTTCACTTTCTTAGTGTTTTCTTATTACATTGTGAAGATTTCTCCATACTGAAGCTTTCTTCAGAAGCCTCTGTAGTGTTAGGTAGTAGGGATATACAGGGCTGGGTGTTTGGTGCCATGGTTAAGATGGCTGTTGATCTACATCTCATACTGAAGGGTCTCATTAGAGTAGCAACTCCGCTTCCAACACAGTTTCCAGCTAACGAGCACCCAGGGAAGGTAGCAGATGATGGCTCAGGTATGTGGGTCCCTGCTGTTCGTGTGAGAGACCCAGCTTGGGTTCCAACCTTTTGGGTTCAGCTTGGGTCCATCATGACTGCTGTGAGTCTTCAGGGTGGGAAGCAGCAGACAGAAAGATCTCTGTCTCGCTGTCTTTTTGTGTCTTTGAAAGAAAATGAAACTAAAACTTAAAAACTATATACATGCAGTAATTTATTTCACTTTTGATGGGCCCTTAGATTTTTCCAGTTCTGATTGTTGTCATTATTGCAATGTCCATGTGAGAATATTAATCTATAACAAATATTGGAGCTTACACTTTTGAGTAAAGCACAGCATTTTCACTCATGCTATCTTATTTTGGACTCAGAAATCCCGAGAGGTGTTCATCTATTGGAAGGAGCTTTTGGATGGAAGGAGTAAAGTTATCTTTGAGGTAATGTACGAGGATGCTAAAGCTTGAAGGACAATGGCTTCTGAAAAGTTGCACAGCTGGTCTGTAACAGAGCAGGGACATCAACCTATGTGCCTTGACCTAGTACCATGCAGGTGTTGCTCTAATGTGTTGCCCATTTGCTCTTAAAGACAAACATATGTTTGTTGTAAATAAACATAAATAAGACAAACATATTTAATGTATGTTTGTCAGCATCGTTGGGTTCTGATGAGGACCCACTGTAGAGTTTGCAAATGGCTGGATTCTCACTGAATGCTCACATGGTAAGGAGAAGGTGGAGATGGAGAGGGGGACAGCAGGGAGAGGGAGGGAGAGGGAAGGAGAAAGAGAAAGAGAGACAGAGGGAGAGCAAGAGCTGAGGTCGGGCCATGCTAAAACTGGGAGCAGGGAACTCAGTTCAGGTCTCTAATGCAGATGGCAGGGACCTAAAGACTTACGGCATCATTGCTTCCTTCCAGGTGTGTGTTAGCAAGTAGCTAGGGTCAGTCCTCTAATGTGATATGTGAGTACATGACTTAACTGCTAAGCCCAATGCCCGTCACTGGTTTCTCTTGCTGCTGGGCTGCTGGAGTTCACTACTGGGGTGACAGATTTTACCCCCATGTGCTCCTGTTGACACCAGCAGTCATTAACTCACAAGATGAATTTTCTGCTTGATCTCATCATGGGGTCCCACCCACATGATCTCATGTTATTTAATTATTTCCCCAAAGAGCTGTCATCCAATAGCATCCCATTGGAGCGATACAAGCACCTCAGGACTTGTTCCAGAGTTCTAGGGAAACAAACAGGACGTACAGGTGTCCTGCTTGTCTGGCAGCCACGCTGCAAAGGCAGAGCAGGAACTGGGCATTCCACATGGCATTGTGCTTACTCTCCCTGTGCTCGAGGTTGTGTCACAATTTCCATGCATGTTCTGCAATGTTTAAATTCTGTGGGCCTCTTCCTGCACAAGAAAATACTAAAATGGATATCTTACAATATCAATTTTGTTGTTGATCATTGTTAGCAGGCTCCTTCCAAAGCCTTCCCTGTGGCTTCCTTGGTCAATTCAGACAGGCTTCTAGAGGACTCTTGGGGCAGAAGCCTGGGAACCTGGACATAATCTAACCCTGACAGCCTTCCCTGTCCCCAAGATCAGAAGAATGAGATGGTGTTGGGGCACTTGGCTCTGTGTTTCCCAGGCTCATTCAGAGTGTCACATTAGGAACACCTCCGGAGCTCTGTGTTGGGACAGGGAGAGGGCTGTGTCACCAGCTCCCTGTTCGCACTAGCTGCAACTTGCCTCCAGGATGAATTTCCTGCACATTTTCTTTGAGCTAGGGACAGACTAGCAAGGATGTTCTCAGGCTATTGCTTCACAAGGTCAACTGATAATGCCCTCTTCCAGAGTCTGTTCAGTTAGGGAAAATGGCATGTACTATGGTCAACATCCAAAGGTCCTGATCTATTCCCACTAGTGACATTTAGGGTAAGGTAAAAGAAATACGACTCTTTGAAGGAATGTGTCATTTGAAAATGCTGCTGGGACTGGCCTGATTGGGAGCTGGATAGGCTGGCAGGCTGGGACTGGGTTTTCATTTAGAGAGGCTCTGAGCTCATGCTGATACGTACAGCCAAGGGCTCATTCAGGAATTGTGTCAGGCTGATGCCAAGGCACTGAAAGGAAGGTGACAGTCAAGGTGGAGATGAGCTGCAGAGGCCAAACAAAACAGCAAGCCTTTCTTCCTTTAGTAGATAACTCGTGAATTCCTACGTTACTTGTACTTGTGTCTTCTTCGGTTGCTCTAGATTCTATTATGTCATCATCAAATTCCCTTTGTGTAATCTGAAGGTTAACCTATGCTTAGTCACGGAAATTACAAGTTCCCAGTGGGGGCAAAAATGCGAATCTTGAGTTTTTGGCTGGGAGAGGATAACTCTAGTTATCCATTAATCCAGACCCTCAAAATCATTGAGGGGAGGTATGTTTAGGGGCACTGAGGGCAAGGAATTAGGAAACTGGGATGGGTAGATGGAAAACTCCATGAGTCATTGCAGAGAGGTATCTTGCGTTGTGAAGCTAAGACTCATCAGATGCAGGAAGTGCAGGAAAGAGTATACAAGCCTGTTTGAAAAGGAGACCTAGACCAAAGAAACAATGGTTCCATTATGAACAGGGGTAATGGAAGTATCAAGAATGTTCTCCCAACCATCCAGACAGGTTTTGCCAAAATTATCTGTGTCCTGGCAGAGAGAGCCAGAGGCAAGGGTGGCGTGGACAGAGGAAGACTCACATCTGTGACCCTGAGATGAAGAATGGGGTTGTTCAGCCTGGTTGGCACAGAGAAGCGGTAGGTGATGGAGGGAGGCATGAGGAAGAACTTGGGTCTTTAATTTAGAGCCCTGGGGAAACCTTAAGAAATATGAAAAGTATATGTTCTAGGCAGTAGAGATTGTAACATGGAGATTATCATGAGCAAATTGTAGCAACTTGATAGAGGAATCCATCACGGATGGGGAAGCCTTTGGAGCAAGCAGCTAAGCTGTGACTGATGAGAGGGCATATTGGAATTCTTTAGAGCAACAGAACCTAAAGAAATGATGGGGGTTCAAGAAGCTCATGGGAAAGTCACACTCTAATTTTGCTGTGAATATTTTGAAGTCTCCTGGTGAATTTACCTACAGAGTGATGTATTTATAGGAACTGACTCACTTAATTACAGAGGCTAAGTACATCCTTTGGTTGACTGTTGGCAAAGTGGTGATCCAGAAAAGTTGGTCATATAATTCAATTCATATCCAAAGGCCCCCCAAATCAGGGGAGTCAGTGGTGTAGGTTTTAGTCCAAAGGTAGAAGGTGAATATCGCTGCTCCATCAGGCAGCTAGGAAGCAAAATGAATGAATTCCTCCCTTCTCCACCTTCTGTTCCACTCGGACCCTCAATGGGCTGATGACATGTGCTTCACAGAGGAGGCAAACATGTGCTGAGTTCACATCTTCCAATGTAGGTCTCATCCAGAAACAGTGTCATAGATACACACGGAAACAATGTCTAATCCTGGCATCCTGTGACACAATCAAGTTAGCACATGAGATTAACCATCACAGAGAGGTTGAGGATGTGGCCTAGGGTTGACAGAAGTCACGAGTTTGGGTGGCAATTAAGTAGGCACTGTGGAAAATCCCAGTACCTACTTGCCTCTGGGGGTAAGCATATCAATTTGGGAGTTATGAGAAAACAGATGGTCATTGATGAAGCATGGGAGTGGCTGAGGTCACCTTTCTGGGTGACGTGGAATTGGATGCAACACTGGGATGGAACGCTCTGAGGGGTGGTATGTTGGGGATGGGCCAAGGAACAGGATCTCTGGTAAATAGGGTCAACTAGGAGAACACAGAGATGTGCAAGTCAGGGCAAGTGCTAACTTCAAAGAAGAAGTGGCCATCATGAGGATCATCTGTCAGAGAGCATTGAAAACAAGAACCTTAAAATAGCCAGTAGATTTAGCAACAAAGAGATCTCCAGTCTCTGCTTTTGAGATCTTACTTATTCATTATTTTTAACCAAAAAAGATTGCCTAACTTCTAACTTCTGCTCATTCATGCCAAGTATTAGTCTTAGTATTTTAGCACAACAGAAACAACGACAAAATAGCCACTAACTGGACAAGGTCATTCCAAATGGCGGTTATTAGGAGCTTTAAGGAAGGCAGTGTGATGTGAGAACGAGTGGTAGTGGTAGTGGGGAGGGCTTATTTACACTGGATGCATAGGGAAAGCCTCTCTAAGGGAAGGGGACATTTGTTAAAAGAATTGAATAAAAAAAAAAGAGAGAGAGAGAAAAGAAATTGTACAAAGGGTTGGCTGGCAAAACCTTGCAGGTAAAGGGCAATGCTGGTATGGAGATCCCAAATCAGCGGGGAGTGCATGCTTGGTAGGGTCTCAAAATGTTTTCCATTGTCATGCTGTGAAGGTACTGGTAGTGCCACCTAGGGAGGTTGTTACACATCCTATCATGCACAAGGAGGTGCCCCAGAACAAAATGCCATCGGTAGCTGAATGAGAATTCTTGATCTAAATCAGGAGCAAGTCTGATCCCTTTTAAAGAATAGGGAGGAAATCGGTGTCTGGGAACCAGTGAGCAAAACTGAGTGCTGTGGATCTGAGCTGGAGAGGTGGGCAATGGTCAGATGTCACAGATCTCCTAGGAATTGGTGATGGTTTCTCATAATTAGCATTTTTTTTAAAAAAAAAGTGTGACTGGAAGCCATGAGAATGGTTCAATCACCAATTGATCTGACTAAGCTTCAGTGATACTCCAGTTGGTATCTGAGACTGGACTGTAGTGGGAAAGAGTGAGAATGAGCAGGCTATCACAGTCATCTAGGTGCTAGGGGTAGGCCAGTTTGGACAAGGTGAGACAGCTGTTGGCATATGTGAGGGCTGGGTCTCAATGGGTTAAGCTGTAGCACCCATCAGTTCATGTGAGAGATGGGGTTGGGGCAGGTCTGACCAGGCAGTTGCATGCACCAATATGTGTGTGGGCTGGTGAAGCTAACAGACCATACCTGACCCTGCACTGGCTGGCACACATAAGTCTGAGTTCACCCAGGTAATGATTCCTGACCCTGGCCACAGGGAAAAATCACAGAATATGTGCTCCAACCTTGCACTGCATATATTGGGACTGGGCCTTCTCAGTTGCTGATGCCTGTGCAGTGGACAGCATGCCCAAATGTGCACAGATGACATGAAGGCCAGCTCCTCTAGGCCAGCAGAGAATGTCAAGTGCCTTGTCAGAGGATGGAAAGCAGAACAGGTTGGACAATTCTGCTGGCCAAGCTTTGCAGTGTGGTCTTGAGTCTGTGGATACGCTAGGGTGGACTTGGTCAACCAATAGATCTTAGAAAGATTTTCTCATCCTTCGAGCAACGAAACCAAGAACTTCTTCGAACCACCCAAACCACTCAGGTTATACCCTCAGAACACTCTTCTGCATATCGGGATCTCTAAGGCATCAAATGCCCATCCCCCATTCTTGGGTGCTTATGTTGTTTGACAGCAAAGAGTAGCTCCCTCACTCTCTTCCCTCGTGGACACAGGAGAAAAAAAAATAGAAACATTTGTCCCACCCACCTTCCTTCATACCTGACCTTCCCAACCCTAATCAGAGGTCTATGTGGGCTTACATCCCTCTTAATTATGTCAACAATATTTTAAAAAATAAAAAAGATTAAATAACAAAGAAAATGTGTTCACTGAAATGAGTTTATTTTCAAACCACCAGATGACAAAAATTAAGATTGATGATATCCATTGTGGGAGAGAATGAGGAGAATAAATGGATACACTCTTTCTAGAGTGTAACTGGATACGTCAGAAGACAGCTAGGCTTGCTATTTGACCTGGAATAACTACTTTTGACTACATCACCAATACGAATAATTGGATAACTGCTTAAAGATATAGGTCCAACGTGTGCAAGACTGCATGGTTGGCAACAACAACTTAGAAATTTTGAACTTGAAGGCTGCCTCCCAGGAAGCTTAACTAAATTGTGGGCCGTGACAATATGTAATTGTGTAAAGGAATGAGGTCATCAGTATGTCGTGATTTGGAAGATCGTTTGTGACATTTTTCAGTGAAGAAGAACAAGTTGTAGGACCGTGTGGATTATATGAGCTCATCTTGTAAAGACACATAAATAAAAGCTTATGTTGCCAGACGTAGTTACGTATGTTTAGAAAAGGTGGCTTCCACCAAATCGTTCAGTATTATCTTCTCCAAGATGTAGAATTATGGAGAGAGAGACAGAGAGAGGATTTTGTGTCTGTTAGTGTGTTCTCCACATGCCCCCATAGCCAGGGTTCGTCCGTACTTCATTCAGAGCTCCAAGGTGGGAGCGGGGACCCAGGTACTTCTCCCATCATTGGCAGCCTCGCAGGGCGTGCAAGACCGGACTTCTGGACCAGAAGTAGATTGGCTGGGACGGAAACTAGACATTTAACACTGGGTGGGGACAGCCTAAGTGCTGACTTATCTGGTGGCACCAAATACTTGCCCCTTTATTTCTTTGCCTTTCCCTCTCTTTCCCTCTCTTCCTCCTCCCCCCATATTCTTCTTTGAACACAATAGCATGTTTCTAAATGTTCTTGGTAATATAAACTGTATATTGCCATTGTAAAGGATGACTTAAGATGAGTGTAAAATATATTGCCTATGGAAAAACCATCTGCCAGAGTTTCTACTCTCGCCTCTTCATAACATCAAAGTCTATTTAATTGGAAGATAACTGAACTCATGTGTTATTACTGGATAATTAACCAGATGTCACATGCTTCAGCGCCCACTGTGTGCCGTCATGTCAGTGGCTAGGCTGTTAAAGAAGGGTGCCACTCCCCCTGCCCGTTTAGTGGATGCCAACATGTTTCTGAATATTTTGTTAACACAGAAGTAGCAGAATACATAAGACAGCTTTGTTTTATGTACAATAAGCAAAGAGAAAACAGAACAGGATATAACTGAGTGAGCAAAAGAAAGCAACTGTGGCCTAGAATGTTCTGCAGGTCCATTGAGCAGGAAAGGAAAAAAGAGGTAATCTTAAGTGAAGACTATGCCTGAGTGAGCAGGTCATTTGCATCTCACACATTCTTGTTTTATTGGGGAGCGGTGATACACATATTTAAACATACTACTCATGAAAACATGCATAAAGCTTATATATACATTTAAGGCAGAATTACATACTTATGTATAGGAAGTCAAATTCATTCAAAATTTTATTTTAACAATGAAAACTTCAAGCTCACATGTGCGCATGTTCTTTGTATGTAGTTCTCCATCTACCCACATGTGCATGCCCAGTAGGCAGCCCAGGGCCTACATCAACTTGTAAACGCTGATTTGGTAGGGATGGGCTAATGGACTTTTATTTCTTAATGTTCAGTTTAGTCATGTGAGTTAAAAAAAAAAAATGAGGGCCCGGTGCAATAGCGCAATGGTTAAGGTCCTCGCCTTGAATGCACTGGGATCCCATATGGATGCCGGTTCTAACCCCGGCAGCTCCACTTCCCATCCAGCTCCCTGCTTGTGGCCTGGGAAAGCAGTTGAGGACGGCCCAAAGCCTTGGGACCCTGCATCCGCGTGGGAGACCTGGAAATAAGTTCCCGGCTCCTGGCTTCGGATCGGCGCAGCACCGGCCATTGTGGCTACTTGTGGAGTGAATTAGCGAATGGAAGATCTTCCTCTGTCTCTCCTCCTCTTTGTACATCTGCCTTTCCAATAAAATAAATAAATCTTTGCAATGGGGAAATCTCAACTGAACTTGAGCTGTGGTTATGCAATAAGGTGGAGGAATCCACCATGGTGGGAGGGTTTGGGGAGGGGTGGGGAGAACCCAAGTATCTATGTAACTGTGTCACATAATACAATGTAATTACTGAAGTTAAATAATAAATAATTAAAAAAAAAAAATCAGGAGTGAGCATATTTGTAGTATCAAATATATATATAAAACCAAAAATATCAAAATAACATGGTGGCAGGTGTTTGGATTAGCACCTGCATCTCATCTCAGGGTGCCTGGTTGGATGCCTCTCTCTAGCTCCTGGCTCCAGTGTCAGGGAGCAGCAGGTGGGACCCAAGCACTTGGATCCCTGTCACATACCTGAGAGACCCGGATCAAGTTTCTTCCAGCTTTAGTCTTGACCCCGTCCAGCCATCCCTCTCTCCCTCTCTGTGTTTCACAAACAAAACAACAAAAAGCTCATTCAATGGCTGTCTGGGTTGAATACAGTCTTTGCTATTATAGATTGTACTGCTGTAAATATAAGATTACAGGTCATTTTCTCATATGCGGATTTCATATCTTTTCGATATATTCCCAGAAGTGGGATAGCTAGGTCACACGGTAAATCAATTTGAAACTGTGGTACATCTACTCTATGGAATACTTCTCAGCCATGAAAAAGAATGGAATTCTACCATTTGCAACAAAATGGTCCCAACTAGAGATCATTATGCTCAGTGAAATAAGCAATTCCCAAAGGACAAATATCATATATCCTCTCCGATAGAAGGCAACCTCCAAGCAAAATACAAAATTTACGCATCTATCTATCTATCTATCTAGGTACGATGTACATACATATATTCATCTGGAGGAACTGTCTAATGGAGACTAGCATACTGAGATGTGAGGATACACAGCAGTGTGCAGCTCTACTTCCTAATTACAGATGAACTCGTAACGAAACTGTTAACTATATCTTGACAACAGAATGCTGGACTTTACACCGTTGTCTGTATCTACAATGTCAGGATACACTGAACTAGCAGAATGAGGGACTTGTAGCTGTTGTTGAAGGACTATACTATCGCAATAATATAGGGAAAATCAGTTGGGGTAGGGGGGAGAATGGGGAGGATGGGAAGGGGAATTCCTGAGCCTATAGAACTGTATCACAAAGAAGTGCAAATAACAATAATAATAATTAAAGCAGAAAGCAAAAAAGACAAGAGCCCACCGTTATTTTGCCAAAAGTGACAACACAGAAGGGAGGGGTAACTTGATGTTCACGGCGACCTTCTGCTGAGCTGACTCTGAGCGGTTGACTACAGCAGCAGCAGCTCTGAGGCTGGGTGAACAATGGACCCTGATGCAAACTCTGCCAGACATCCTGAGTGAGGGTGAAGAAAACGGAGGTGCAGCAGGAAGCTCTGGACAGAGTGGAAGGGGCCGTTGCTACTTCCTCTGCCCGGTGTGTGTGCCCGTGCATGGGTGCCCGGTGTGTGTGCCCGTGCATGGGTGCCCGGTGTGTGTGCCCGTGCGTGGGTGCCCGGTGTGTGTGCCCGTGCATGGGGAATGTTCCAAGTTTTGGGAAGTGGACGATCTGTACCTGTTTCCTTGTTTTTCAGCTGCCTTTCAAATAAAAAATCAGTAAGTTAAAAAATTTAAAAGCACTTCTATGGAGAATGCTCATCTTCAACTGTTTCCAGACCTTTTAGTGATTTCTTGGAATTACGTTGGTTTGGTTTTTGGGCCATTAAGAAGCCTTTTGAATGTGTGGGAAAAGAAAAGGTACCAAATGGCTGGTCTGGACTAGGCTAAAATTAAGAGCATGGACATTTGAACCAGAACAGAGTTGGGATGGCATGTCTGCAAGGGCCACCTTAACCTGCTCCAGCAGAATGCCAGTCTCCTGGCGTTTCTTCAGAGTTCTCAGTCCAATCTCTTCACACTAAAGACAGGGGTCTCTGGCTTTGTGGCACTGAATGAATGCATGTGACTCGGACAGGAATTTTTTCTAAAGGGATCAAATCTTGAGTGAAAAAAGGTGAAACAGGGTCTAGCGATTTTCCAGTCAACATTCATAGGGGTAACATCTTGAAAGTTGTGGCAATAAAGCAAGCAAGAGATTGCCTCAGTATGACCCAAAGCTTTGAAACTGCAGTTCAGTGAAGATCTCCTAGGCTAATTATTGCCTGGGTTTATTCAGCCGAGACGCTTTGGAAGTGGATTCGCTTCAAAGCCAGGTACTCCATTTTAATGCTGTAAAACCTCGTCAATAGCTGCAAAGGCAACTATTTATCTCAAGCTTCTCTTTAAACACCTGCTGACTGATACTTGATTGTGTGTTTTGAGGTGCGAGTGATTGAGAGCCTCACACCTGGCTGATGAGGTTGGTGTTTTGATCGTGTTTTGAAAGGCGATTTCACTACTTAGCAAGCAGTTCTGTACTACAACACATTAAGTGGATTGGATGCCTGAAAACTCTTACTGTTGTTTTCTAAAAAATAACTATTATGAAATAATAGTTTGTTTTCATCAAGGAGGAACTGAACTAAGAAAGTGGGTGTGCTTTGATGCAACCACTGTCCGTGAAGCCTGTGAGAACCTGCCTGGGAGAACCTGCCTGGAATTCCTTCTCCGGATACCTGGGACCAAACTCTGTGTCGGTGGGGCCCATGATTGACATGAGGATGTGATTCCCTACAAGGACAGTGAGATGGGCCACCGATCCTTTAACAAATGGAAAAGATTGTGGCCCAGGTCCAGAGAAGGACCAGGAATGGATTGGAAGTAGCACCACAAACCATTGGGGTTAGAGCTTGGGCTCCAAGTGCTTGTTCCCTGGTTTTAAGACTTAATTATTTTTATTGGAAAGGCAGATTTCCAGAGAGAAGGAGAGACGGAAAGTTCTATCTGATGGTTCACCCTCCAAGTGCCACAACAGCCAGAGTTGAGATGATCCGAAGCCAGGAGCTTCTTCCAGATTTTCCATGCAGGTACAGGATCCTGAGGCTTTGGATCTGCTTTCCCAGGCCATAAGCAGGGAGCTGGATGGGAAGTGGGGCAGCCGGGACACGAACTGGCGCCCACATGTGATGCTGGCACTTAGAAGGGGAGGATTTAGCCACAGAGGCATTGCACCAGACCCTGTTTCAAGCTCTTGATCCTGAGTCACTAAAGGAGAACAGTGTGAGCAGAGGACTCAGGGTATCATCTCTGGGCCCCTTCAAGTGGAGCAGCCAAGATATGAATTGGTGCCCATATGGGATCCCGGCACATGCAAAGGGGGGACTTTAGCTACCTTGACGGGCCCTTTTCCTTCACTTCAAATCCAGGAGGCTGACATGCCTCTGGCTCATGGGAACCCATAGAATGGAGCCCATGGTGAACTCACCTGCAGGTACCACACGGGTTTGGTGAGAACCATAACCTGACTGGTTACTGTGGTTAGGGATCTGCAGAGCAACAGAACCAATAGGACACATGAAAGGTGCATGTGGCAAGACTGGTTGTGAGGACTTGGCTCACTTGATTTGGGAGGTAGAGAGGTCCCATATCTGTTCTTTGCAGACCGGAGAGCCGGGTGTAATCCAGCCCAAGACTTTAGGCTGGAGAGCAGGGGAGCTGATCGTGTAAATCCCTGTTGAGGGATGGAAAAGGATGGGTGTTCGAGCTCCAGCTAGCAGGCAGGGACCAGAATGTGAATCTCCCGAGCCCTCTCTTTGTTCTAGTCAGGCTCTCAGGAGGTTGGATGATGCTCGCTCACATCTTAGTCCCTGGATTCAAATGTTCATTTCATAGATATACTCAGAAACAATGTTAATTCTGTAAGTTCAATAGTCTTAGGAGTTTTGAGTCAGATACCAACAGTGCATTTCTTTTTAAATCTTTTTTTCAGGGCCCTGTGCTATATAGCCTAGCGGTTAAGGTCCTCTCCTTGAACACGCCAGGATCCCATATGGGCGCCAGTTCTAATCCCGGTGACTCCACTTCCCACCCAGCTCCCTGCCTGTGGCCTGGGAAAGCAGTCGAGGATGGCCCAAAAACTGCACCTTGGGACCCTGCACCTGCGTGGGAGACCCAGAAGAAGCTCCTGGCTGCTGGATTCAGATTGGCTTAACTTCAGCTATTGCGGCCGCTTGGGGAGTGAACTGGCAGATGGAAGATCTTCCTCTCTGTCTCTCCTCCTCTCTGTATATCTGCCTTTCATAGTCCTTCAGCAACAGTCGCAAGTCCAACATTCTGCTGTTTAAGTGTATCATGGCATTATCAGAATAGACAATGCCAGAAAACCTAGTATCACATTGTCAAGGTATATTCAACTATTTCACTGGGAGTTCTTTTCTTTGCGAGTAGAGGTGCCTACTGCAACCGATTTTCACTTCGCTGTAAGCTAGTCTCCTTTATACAGTTCATCTGTGACAATGTATGTTTACCTGTGTATCTACTTGGTTTGTTTTTGCATCAAGGTTTCCTTATACCAGAAAGAGCATGGTCATGGGAGGACCCGGATGAGCAGGCCCTCAAAAAGACCACCACCCCTAGCTAGAGGCCTCCTGCAGTGGCCCTATCCCCAGCTCAACAGTGTGTTTCTTACTGTTTCATCCCTGGTGATGAAAAAGTAGCATCATATATCGGATGTGGACTGCCCACCTGTCCCTCTGCCCCAGGCCATGGGAGTTGCAGAGCTAAACTCAGGCCAGAGGGATGGAGTGCATTTAAAATATCCCTACATAAAAACTAGAGGGGACTCAAGACTTGGCCTAATTACCATGGACATGTAATGCTCTTTTTCTCTTAAACATATCCACATGCATTCTATTTTAACAAAAACCAAAGCTAAGAAGTGCTACAAAATTGACAAGTTTTAGGGAAATGTTGGGGAAGTCTTTCTGTACCCTTAGCCTCAAGCAGACCTCTTGTTCAGAGGCAAACTGTGACCGACTCCTTGGTGTGCTCTTCCAACAGTATTGCATGCACGTTTAAATACTTGAATCTATCATTCGAGATACACAAATGGTAGTGTACCACACACACTACACACCTTGCTTTTGTTACTTAACAGTGCATATTTGGGATTGTTCAATACCAGGAAGAGCTGCCATGGCATTTTCCCTACTGACTTTGGGTTTCTTGACACATATAAATTAAATGAAGCACCCAGGGACAGACTGAGTTTGGTTCTAATTTAGTGCTATTAAGACAAATATGAGGCAATTAATTTAACTGAGCATCTTGGTCAAAAGAATGTGTATTTATGTTTTAAATTTTTGCGCATACACATATATTTGTGAAGCAGAAAGAGATGGAATTCCTATTAGCTGACTTCACTCCCCAAATGCCAACAGTGGCCTGGACTGGGCCTGGCTGCCTTCAAGAGCAAGCATTCAATCCAGGTCTCCCACGTGGGTGACTGGACTTCAGTTACTGGAGCCATCCCCACTGTCTCCCGCAGCGTGTGTGGGCAGGCAGTCAGAGGCCACAGCTGAACCCAGGTACTCCAACTTGGGGTGTAGATGTCCCAGCTGGCGTCTTCTGCCGCTAGGCCAACTGTTCATTCCCCATTATGTGTTTCGCAAACTGTGAAATACAATGCTAAGTTGCCATTCACAGAGGCTGAATGAATTTCCACTCTTACTCACAGTACAGAAAAAGTCATGGTTGCCCGCACAGCCTCACTGGGCATACACCCTCTAACTCGGTGAAGGTCAAGGTCTGGCCAAGACTACAAATGCTTGCTGGCAAATCAGAGCTCCCAATTTTTTTTTTCCCCAACTGGTCCTTACTGGCTACCCAGGCGAAACCATCCTCTAACCAGTTATTTCCTGCCTTTTTAGCAGCGTTTGCTGAGTCAGCTCATTAGCCTTAATTGTTTTCAAAATACTCCCCAGCTGTGTCATTCTTTCCCAGCTTGCGGAGTGCTGGAAAATTCTGTCAAAGCCAAGGGTGTGTCTATCAGGATAGGGAAGTCTGGTAACTGGAGAGTCAATCAGCCTCTTTTTTTTTTTTTTGAAAATAGGTCAAATCCGCAGAGACTGGGAGGAGTTGAAAGGCTTCTCGCCAGGCCACATCAGAGTTGAGACTTCACTCTTTTTAATACCTCCTTACAGCTGCCCGGGGACTCAGAGCACATCTTTGTGAGACAGTTGGATTGCCTGATCCAAATAGCCACCACCCATCCCCACCCCCAGCTCCAGGTACTTTTTATTCGTGGAGAAGTTGGTGTGACTCTCCGAGGGTTTTATTCATCCGCTGTTATGCTGGAGTCACACCGCAGTAGATAAGTTTGTAGGAATTTTGTTAGCTGTTTATCATCTCTCTCTATATATATTTGTATACACATATATGTATGTCATATGAGTAGCCATGTATATAATATGATATCTATATTACATATTACAAATATATCATTAAAGCTTATAAATTTTCAGTTATATATATTTATTAGATAGATCATGGATACTGAACACATTACTGCCTAATTACAACATTTTACTTTTTGGGGGATTTTCTTCTTTTTACAGCTCCCCCCCCCCCCAAGTTTTTCACAGTTGTTTTATCTATATGGAGGAAACATAAGGGAATGGTGTATTCCTGTTATTTCCTTCCAACTCTCTGACTGCTGATCTTACACTGGTAGCTTGCACATGTCCTTGGTGTGAGCATTTACTCCAAAGGCAAATGCTTGGTGCTTTGCTTTGGTGACTGTCCAGACTTCAGGAAGTAAAGGGACAAATGTTAATCACGGAGATTCGACTGCTGTCGTGACCAGAGCTGGAGCGGCAAGAGGATTCTGTTCAACAAAGACAATCCGTACCGTGGGAGTTTGTCGGTAGATCTCATTAGACGTGAGTTCATTGGGAAAAGAACAGACTGAGCTGCAGCTTCATTTATCAGATCAGAGATTAAGCCCAAAGCAACAAACAGTGAAGTAGATGGGCTCTCCAGTTGTGACTATTGTGAATTTTATTGCTATGTGTAAATTGTGTCACTTACTCTTTATATCAACAAATTCATAATATACTTTTGTGTGCATATACAGCTTGAGTACTTTTTATCCAAATGAGTATTTTTATCCAAAATGCTTAGTATTTTTGCATATATATATATGTATAATGAGATATGTTGGTAATAGGACTAAGTCTAAAAAGGAAATTAATTTGTTTCTTAGGCATGAAGGTCATTTTTCTAAAAAAAGATTTATTTATTTATTTATTGGAAAGTCAGATATACAGAGAGGAGGAATGACAGAGAGGAAGAGCTTCATCTGCTGGTTCACTCCCTAAGTGGCTGCAACGTCCAAAGCTTAGCTGATCCGAAGCCAGGAGCCAGGAGCTTCTTCCAGGTCTCCCACGCAGGTGCAGGGTCCCAAGGCCTTGGGCCGTCCTCGACTGCTTTCCCAGGCCACAAGCAGGGAGCTGGATGGGAAGTGGAGCTGCTAGGATTAGAACTGGCGCCCATATGGGATCCTGGCTCGTGCAAGGCCAGGACTTTAGCCGCTTTAGCCAGGCCCATGAAAGTCATTTTATATGATGTTTTCAGTGCACCTGTGTTTGGGCTGTGATCCATCACGTATGGAGATCTTCCACGTATGACGCATCAGCATTCAGTTTCACTTTACGGATCCTTTTGGATTTTGGATTTTCACACTGGGCCTTGCAAATATCTGCACATTTATTTGTTTAGTTCTATTGGAAGGGTCATTTTTAAGTGTTCACTGGCACATTGCTGCCTCCAACCTCAGAATCCTGTGACTGTCTTGATCTTGATGGAGACATGCCGCTCTCACTGGCCTCTGTGCCCTGGAGGTGAGAGGTGCTGAGAGTCCCCTGTGCCTCCTTGCTCAGGTACAGCTGGGCGCTGGGCACGACCTAGTCACCTGCGCCAGTCACTAATGGCTAAGAAGACGGATGCTAGGTCCAGCATCTCAGGAGTGGAGGGTTTAGGGACAGGTCCCCTTCTGCCGAGCTTTCTTTCTGTTTCATGGCCAGAAGTTTTCAGTGTTTTCTTAACTCAGGGTTTGGCAGCTTCTCTAAATCAGTGAGCCAAGTCCTCATTTATTCAGGCAGCCTGAGCCAGGAATACATTTGAACTTTTTAAAGTTTTCAAAGCTATGACCAAATTTACCATATAGGAGAGTGTTTTTTTTTGGTTTTTTTTGGTTTTTTTTTTTTTTAAGGTAAAGGCTATTGAAACATAAAACCAAAAAAGAAGGAATTTCCTGCATGAATTGAATATTTGCTATTTTGTTTTTAACCCATGGGAAGATTTTCATCTTGCCGCACGTGACTTGAGCAGTTGGGCACAGTCCTTGTAATGCAAATCCCGAGAGCGAGCTGTGTCCTTGAGCAACGTAGCAGGGGTCAGATCTGGAGCAATAGTTATAACCTTTGTTTATAACAACAGTAAAGAGACTTACTATACCGTTTTACTGTATAGGAAGTTGTCTCAGTCAACTTCTATGACAGAATGCCAAGGACTGGGTAGTTTAAATTGCACATATTGGGTTCTCCTAATCCGGAGGTTGGGTAGTCTGTGATCAAGATGCTGGCAAGTTTGCTTCCTGGAGAGGGCGCTCTTCCCGGTTTGCAGCCAGCTGCCCGCTACTTGCTGCTCAAGAAGGCTTTTCTTCTGCAGGTGGGGACAGAGAGGGAGGGGTTGAGGGAGATCTGTCTTCCTCTTTTTAATAAGGCATTTGTTTCATCATGAGAGTCTCTCCTCAGCCTCTTGCCCTAGTCTAAACCTGATCTAAATCTGATCACTCCTCCAGACATTTTAACACTGGGGTTATGCTCCAACATAAAGATTTTGGAGACACACAAATATTTGGGTCATAGCAGAAGACTATAGAACCAGGTTTGGAAATCAGGCACAAACGAGTAGACATTCAGTTAGTTCTACAACCTGGCCCACATTGCAAACAAAACAAAGAAAAACAGCAAAAATCAACCACTTTTTAAAAAGATTGATTATATTTATTGGAAAGGCAGATCAGATTTACAGAGAGGGAGAGGCAGAGAGAGATCTTCCATCCAGCGGTTCACTCCCCAAATCACCTCAATAGCCCCGGAACTGAGCCGATCTGAAACTAGGAATCTGGAGTTTCTCCTGGGTCTCCATGTGGGTTCAGGGTTCCAAAGCTCCGGGCCGTCCTCTTGCCCCGGTGACCTCTCTCCGCAGCACCGAGTTTTCTCACGACTCCCCCAGGCCCTCTCATCTCACACAGGGAGCAGTCTGTCTTGGTGTTTCCCTTGCAAGCGTGTCCAGCAATGACTTTGGCAAGATGGCATTAAAATAATTGGCGCATTTGTTTGATGTAGCAGGCTCAAGGTTCGCCCATGATGGCTAGCGTTGTTATCTCAGCTGCGATTGTCCCCTGCTGGAGATCAAGCCAGCAAGCCCCAAAGGCCTGAGGTCACGCAGCTGCTCACAGGCAGGGCAGGGCTAGGACTCAGTTCTCCCTCTAACCCTCTCGGTGCCCCACAGACCAAACGACAGTAGTGTGAAGCTTCCAATGACAACACCACGGGGGTCCATGAAACAGTCTTTCAAGTTCAGAGTCCTCTTGTGACTCCAAGTACTTCTTTGGGGGGAGTTTGTAGGGCTTGGCACCCACTCAGAGCACCTGTGCCCAGCCAGGAGCTCTGCAGTGGCTCTGGAGCGCCCCCTGTAGGAGGAGAGGAGCATTCTGCAGGAGCCCAAGTCCAGGACCCACGTCCCCAGCAGGTGCCTGCTTGCCTGGAGCGCTCCCTCATACTCTTGCGGGTTTTGCTCCTTCCTTGTTAGTTATGAAATCTCGTAGCAGCAAGGCCAAAGCAGAGAGCCAAGTAGCCACGGTGCTCTAAGAGGAGGCCAGTGGGTGGGAGCTGTAGAAGTCACAGCCCCAGGGTTTGGAAGACAAACAACTTCTGTGGCAGGCAAATGGGAGTGTCAAATGATTCCAGCCTGATGAGCTTACAGCTCAGGAGATCACAAGGAATCTATTCCTCCAGAAGAGGAAAAACACCGTTGGCAGAAGAAGCGTCAGGGTGATGTGGGGTCACGGGCTGGCAGTGTCCAGGTGGAGGCCAGCTGAGAGCAAGAGGAATTCGGCAGAAAAAAAAAATACCTCCAAAAGTAGTTAGTGATTAGCCCAGAGAACGACAGAAAGGTTTGTACCCAGGAACATCACGTGGACCATTGAGAGATGCCACCATTAGGTGCCTTCTTTGTGTGCAGGAACAACGAAGGAGGGAGAAGCATCCAGAAGGGAATGTGTGTGTGATAGGGCTAACAAGGGACAGGTGGAAAGAGCGCACAAGGGATGGGGGTGCTAGGAGACTACCAATGTCCCTTTTCCTTCTGCGATTTTTCTGCGTACGATGGCTAGAGCCACTCCTTATGCTCACAACCTGCAGCAGCTTAATGAAAACACTATGGTGTTTACTGCTTCACAGCCTCTTCCCACTTAATAGTACGTTCAGAACATTTTCCCAGGCGAATAGATACAGCCTCACATGTATTCCTCTGTCTGGTTGTACCATGTCTAAAACTAAAGTGACAGAGCTTTCAGCTGTCAATTATGAAACTGTTTACCTGGTGATTAAAAGTTTTTCTTTTTGTCTTTCATATACACGCCTGCTGCAAATATTACGTGTGCATTTCTTATTTATTATTCTTATGACAACGCTCTAGAAGTGAAATGAATAAATCAAGCGTTGTACAATTGGAAATATCACGTGTCTTACCAATTGCTCTCAAGAAAATTTGTTCCAATTCGTGCTGTCAGTGAGAGCTGAATACTCAGTTGAGGTCATGCAATTGTATACCCTTAGTGCCATTCTGGGCGTGGGGAAGAAATCCCAACTTGAAGTATATACTTAATTTTGCCCACAATATACTTCTTTTAAATTTTATTTTTGAACTCTATTTTTAATATTGTTTATATAGTTGAGAGGGACACACGCCTCTGGGTCTCTGATTAGGGTGGGGAGGAAGCAGTCCAGGTGTTTTTGCTGCTGTGTCCACAGCTGGGGGAAAAGAGGGGGCCCCCCGTTGCTGTCAAACTACACAGCTCGCGGGGGTGACAGTCATTTGAGTGGTTTGATAGTCCTGAGATATCGTTGGCTTTGTTACACCTTTCCAAGGCCAGAGACCCAAGATCACAACGCAGAGCTTGGCCAGGAGAATTGTCCAAACTGTTCTGCTTTCCATCCTCTGACAAGGCACTTGATATCCTCTGCTGGCCTGGATGAGCTGGCCGTCATGTCCCCGTGTGCATCTGGACATGCTGTCTACTGCACAGGAATCAGCCACTGAGGAGGCAGCCCAATCCCGATAAATGCACCGCAAGGTTGGAGCACATACCCTGTGATTTTTCCCTGTGGCAAGGGTTTGAGTCCAGTGACCTAGTTGGCAGGCATCTCCAGGAAACCTCGCCCGGGTGACCTCAGACTTGACTCTTATGTGTGGCAGCCAGTGCAGGGTCAGGTTTCGTTGATCACATACACTGGCCCATGTACATCCTGGTAGATATAGCTTCCTGGCTATTTTTACCCCAGCCTCATTTCTCATGCAAGCTGATGGGTGCTGTGGCCTCGCCCAGCCCACCACATGTCCAGTCCTTATACACAGGAGGTGCCACAGTCTAGTCTGGGGATCCCTTTAGAGTCTGTCCTCAGCCCTGGTTTTTGCATGTGCTGGTATGTGCTGTGGCCTAACCAGTCCATCCCACACACCCTTCTGGCTCCTGTGTATACCATGAGTGCCGCCGCTTAGCTTAGCCTGCCCACCCCCTGATCTGGTCCACAAGAAAGCTGAGGGGTGCTGCTGCCTTGAGCAGCCTGGCCTGCCCCAGTCCTGGTGCTCATGCTCACCAGTGGGAGCTGCAGCCCAGCAGGGGAATGCCCACAGATCCCCTACCAAGCCTGCCCCAACCCTAGATTTCACACCTGCCAGGCAGTACTATGGTCTAGCCTGATTTGACTCACACTCAGTCCCAGCATTTGCCAGCAGATGCTGCAGCCTTGCCTAGCTGGCCTGCACCCATTCTGGCTTTTCTGTGCGTCAGCAGGTGCAGCAGCCTAGCTCAGTCTGCCTGCTCCCTGACCTGGCTCACATATATGCCAGTGGTGCTGCAGCCCAGCCTGCCTAGTCCGCCTCCAGGCCTGACCCTCAGGCTCACCAATGGGAGACTCAGCCTAGTAGGGGAGTTCCCGAAGTTTCTTCACCAGGCCTACTCCCAGTCCTGGATCTGACATGCACCAGTAGGTGCTGTGGCTCAGCCTGACATGGTTGGTTCCTAGACCTGAACTTGTTAGCAGGTGCCGTGGCCTAGCCTGCACCCATTTCAGCTCTCACTTGTGGGCAGCAGGCCTCCCACGTGGGCAGGTGCCCTGTTCTGAAGCAGACATGCCTTTCAGTTCCCCCCTTCTAAACCACTTTGTCTCAGTTCCCTCACCTACCCATGAGTGTGGCGGCCCAGTCCATGGAAGCCTTCAGAAGCCTGTCAAACACGGCCTCAGCTGCTTCCACTCTGATATGTCTCCAGACCCCATTCCCAGGGCAGTCTGCCACTCTATCCTCAAACCTGAGTGCTGGGGTGGTGTGTCCCAGCCTGGAATTCCTCATCTTTCCCATATATCTTAAAAAAATATATAGAATAAGCAACTATGCTGGCACACTGGCATAGGTCAGACAAGTTTGGCATTAACCAGGTCCAGAATGCCCACCAGCTACTGTCTGTTTTTTTCCCAGCAGAGTAACATTTGCATAGGTACATATAGTATAACTTCTAAAGAAATCACACAGTGTGCAAATAGCTGGAAAGAAGGCAAGGCCTAGTCTAAATTTACCACTTATTTTGGTCAGCAGATGAATCAGAACATCTATGCATATGTGCTTTTAGATGGTTAAGAGTTGGGTGTTCTTATAAAGAAATATATTAGGCACATTGGAAGCATTCCGTATAAATAACTGTCCCCATTCCCCCCAGTAGAAGTGTCAACTAGCTTCAGTGTGATATTTACAATTTGAATACATTGATTAGCAATGTGCATCCATAAGTAATCTATAGTGTTATTTTACCTGATTTAAAATTGTATGTTTTTCATGTGATAGCTTCCTTTTCTCAACCAATGTTATGTTTTTGAGATTCTTTCATGTTGGCAGGTGGGGTTCTGGCTGATTATTTTAATAACCATAGATTATCCCATTGCCTTAACTTCTGATTTTAACATCTTTGTTTTCTATTACTTATTACTTTTTAGAAATTCCTTACATGTTGTGTATACTGAAGTTTTTTATATATATATATATATTTTGTGTGTGTGGCAAATATCTTTATTTTTGTGTGTGCAGCTTATCTACTCATTGCATTTAAAAATTTTTATTCATTAATTACTTGAAATTCAGAGTTACGGAGAAAGAGCGCTTTCGCCCACTGGTTCACTGCCCAGATGGGTGTCATAGCCAGGGCTGGGCCAGGCCACAACTAGGAGCCGAGAGCTTCTTCCAGGGCTCCTACGTGGGTGACGGAGGCCCAAGCACATGAGCCATCGGATGCTGCCATCCAGGCCACAAACAGGGACATGAACTGGAAGCATGGTAGCCGAGACTCCAACTGGCCCCATCTGGGGTGCCAGCAATGCAGGAGGTGGCCGCACCTGCCTCCACACAACACCAGCCCCTATGCATCCCAGCTTGTCACCAGGTGAAGGGCTTTCCATTTTAATGAACATGGATTCATATTTTTGTGTTCTTTTGTGTGTCTTGCCTAAGTCCTCAAGACATGAGAGTATATTTTCTACTGAAAGCTTTAATGTTTTCTTTCACCTTAAGGTTTTTAAGTTGATTTTCTTGTAAATAGTCTGAGAATCTGGATAACTACTTGTTTCAACTACTCAAACCATGCTTGTTGTATTTCTTTTTTTTAATATTTATTTTATTTTTTTTATTTTTTTTTAGGAAAGGCTGATGTACAGAGAGGAGGAGAGACAGAGAGGAAGATCTTCCGTCTGATGATTCACTCCCCAAGTGGCCGCAACAGCTGGAGCTGAGCCAATCTGAAGCCAGGAGCCAGGAACCTCTTTCTGGGTCTCCCACATGGGTGCAGAGTCCCAAGGATTTGGGCAGGGAGCTGGATGGGAAGTGGAGCTGCTTCTCTCTCTTTCTCACTCTCTTATTCCTTTCTGCAACTCTCCTTTTCAAGTAAAGAGAAATTTAAAAAATAAAATAGAAGAAATAAAAATGGTATTAGCAGCCAGAGAAAGAACTAGGCTAATAGAACAAAAGAATCAAATTAAGTACAGAAACATACTTTGAAATACAGGGCCCAGCACGATAGCATAGTGATTAAGGTCCTCGTTGTGGAGACTTTACATACAGTTCTGCCAAAGGAGACAAATCTTACAGGAGCTGAGTCAAAAGTGAAGCAGCCACGACCTGAACTGGTGCCTGTTTAGGATGCGGGTGCTGCAGCCTGGCAGCTTTAATTGCTATGCTCCAACATCAGCCTCTGGGTGCGCCCTGTCAGCTGTCACAACCCAGGACCTTATAGACGAGTGTTGTTCTCTAGGGAGTTCCTCATCTGCTCTGTAGACAAAACTGTGTCTCTTCCCTTTTTTTATATTTACATTTTCTTTAAAAAAAAAAAGAATCTAAATTGGGTTTTAAAAAGCAATTAGGTTTCCACATGCTACACAAAGCTTTTTAAAATGTGTATGACTCAAGTAACTAGAACAACAGTTAATCACACGAAGTCCAATCAAACACGGAGATGAGCTATGGCTTCAAAAGGACTTTTCTGCTGTGAATCATCCTGCTATCACAAAGGCCGATGCTGTGTGGAATAAAACCAACACAAACACATTTTCTCACAATGCTGGAGGTTAGACGTCTAAGATCAGCAAGCTAACCTTGTTGGTTCTGGTCCACGCCATTTTTACGACTTAGCGGTGACAATGACCTTGCTTTGTCTCCACATGACGTGTGTGTGCACATGTGTGCTTAAGTACTTGTGTTGGGCAAAGAAGGGCACAAGCTCTGTGCTTACAAGGGCTGCTCATCTCATCAGGCCAGGGCTGTGCTCCTATGACCTCATTTAACTTGCAGTTGGCTTTTGTTTTTTAAGATTTATTGATTATTTATATGGAAGTCAGAGTCACACACACACACACACACACACACACACACACACACATCTTTCGTCTGTTGATGCGCTCCCCATATGGCTGTAATAACCAGGTCTGGGTTAGGTTGAAGTAGGGGCCAGGAGCTTTTTCCATGTCTTCTATATCAGTGGCAGGGGTCCAAGTGCCACGGCCATCTTCTGATGTTTTTCTCGGGCCATTAGCAGGGAGCATGCTTGGGAATGGAGCAGCCAGGACTTGAACTGGCACCAATATGGGATGCTGGTGCTGCAGGTGGTGGCTTTACTTGCTGTGCTACAACACCAGCACCAAGGGATTAAAAGTTTTGATCTATGAGTTTCTGAGAGACACATTCAATCCGTAATACTTGATACTCCATAGCGTTTTAAAATTGACTACACATTTTCATAATCAAAAAGAATTAAACAAACCTTTAAAAAGATCTGTGTATCAGCTGTCTTGTTTAATTTGAACCATGGGTTTTGACAAACTCTCTGGATTGTAGGTTAAGAGTTAGGCTTTCAGTTTGTCCCTCATGCCATTAGCGGACAGAATAGCACTCAGTCGTCGGGCACTTGGTTACACAGGGACACCAGTGGTCACGGGCTAGTGGTACAAAGGTGATGAGCCTGTGCTGTGCTGGAGAGGCTTCCTTCTGGCCCTCAGAGCCTTGGCGGGCAGGGAGTATGCCGGGTAGGATTCTCTGCTCTGCGGTGGCTCACACACTCACTGCACTGCAGATAGTGCCTGGATAAGTGGCAGTTCACACTGAGCAAGATCAAATAAAGGAAGGATCATCCAATCTCTTGGGACTTTGTTGCTTCAGGTTACATTAAAAAAAATAAGATTCTTTTATTTTTATTTGAAAGGCAGATTTATACAGATGAAGGAGAGGCAGAGAAAGAGATATTCCATCTGCTGGTTTACTCCGAATGACCACAACAGCTGGAGCTGGGTTGATCTGAGGTCAGGAGCCCAGAGCTGCTTCTGGGTCTCCCGCATAGGTGCAGGGATCCAAGGACTTGGCCATCGTTTGCAGCTTTCCCTGGCATATTAGCAGAGAGTTGGATCTGAAGTGGAGCAGCTGGGAGCAACGGGCACTCATATGAGTGCAAGTTGAAGCTTAACATGCTGTGTCATGGTGCCTAGGTTACGTTTTGGGAATCATACAATCCAGAAAATTTGGGAATAAGGCTCAAAGTCAAGACTGACTTAAAAATGTAGCTCTCTACCTTCTGTCTTCCTTTGCTTTATTTTGTGTGATTTTAATTTACCCAGCTAGTGCCAGCCAGCATCTTTTGTGAAGGACCCTTTGGTCAACATCTTAGGCTCTCTGAACCATTGGATTTTCTTTTCTTTTTCTTTCTTTTTTTTTTAACTTGAGAATCAGGGTCAGTGGTGGGTAGTGTTCTCGTTTACTCACTCACTTTCCAAATCACTGTAACAGTTGGGGTTGGGCTGGACAAAACCAGGAGCTGGGAATGAAATCCTGGTTTTCCCTGTGGGCAGTGGAGACCAGTTCCTTGAGCCTTCACCATTACTTCCCAGTTTCTGTATTGGGAGGAATTGGAATCAGGAGCTAGGACCAGCAATGCAACTCGGTCACTCTGATGTGGGAGACAGGGATCTCAGCTGTGAGGTTAATGCCCACCCCTGATGCCTTCTCTTTTGAAGCCATTCACCTCTGGTCTTGTAGAGCCGGAGGAACCATGGATACGCTCTAATGGAGGGGCTTGGGCTATGTTTGTTTGTGTTTGTTTACAGTAACAGCCATTGGACTGAATTTGCTTGCTGATGTGGATTCTAAGATTTTGACACATTTGTTGATTTTCATTGACAGCATGGAACATCATACTGTTTCTATTCTAGGCGTGGGAAAGTTCCAGCCTGCGGGTTACAGAAGGCTTGCAAACTGATTTGATCTGGTCCCACCAAGGAAACCATAGGTGGAACTTGAAATTCAATAGGTCTATAGCAGGTTCATTGCTAAACTGGTCATTTTGCATGGCCAACAAATGATGTTATCAATGTCCAAGTGGCCTGTGGCAGAGAAAAGTTCTCCACCATTGCATGGGCCTGCTATTCAGTAGGGACCATATTATTTGCATAAGAAATGGCTTAAGACATGTGTTGAACCATCCATCAAAGCACAGGCACCAGAGGGTTGGAAACTGCATGAGCTGAACGACATTGCTCTAGTAGCCAAACACTAAACTCCTCTGATGATGCTTGGGTGGAGATGTCTGTGGTGAGCACCATTTCAGTACTGTCACGTGGGTAGAGGCTGGACTCTGTTTGATATCAGAGTAAATAGGAGGAGACTCTGTAATGTGAGGCAGCTACAGACCATGTTTAAGGGGTCCCAGGGCTTTATGCTTAGAGGCATGTTAGAACACTCAGGAGGGCCCAGGTGTTGGCTTAGTGGTCTAAATCCTCACCTTGCATGCACCAGGATCCTACAAAGGCACCAGTTTGTGTCCTGGCTACTCCACTTCCCTTCTAGCTCCATGCTTGTGGCCTGGGAGAGCAGTGCAGGATGGCCCAAAGCCTTGGGATCCTGCACCCATGTGGCTCCTGGCTTTGGATTGTCTCAGCTCTGGCCATTGTGGCCATTTGGGGTATGAACCAGTGAATGGAAGATCCTTCTCTCTGACTCTCTTTCTCTCTGTTTATCTACTTTTCCAATAAAAATAAATTAACCAAACAAGAAAGAAGGAAGAAAAGAAAGAAAACTCATGAGACCTAGCATGGGATTTTACACCTGGCTCGGATCTACTGCAGTAAAACAATCAGGGTACACACTCAGTTGTAAGAGAAGAACATGCAGATCTGGAAGAATCCACATGGAGAGTCTGGATGAATCCGTAGGCAGGGTTCCTGATCTCTCACGCTCCCGTGAGGAGTCACACTAGAGCTTCTCTGCTCTGTCACTGCAGATGCAGCAGCGTGTGTGTACTATTTGTGCCCAAGGGACTGCAATCCACCCAAGGTTTCAGTTGGGGTCTGGTAACACAGGCATCATGGTGTCTCATCAGGATTCCAGGCCCTCAGAAAGAAACTAGGCACTCAGTACAAACCACAAGCTTTGCATAAGTGGCCCAGACACTGTCACCTAGGGAGTAGTGTTAATGTCAAGTTCCCAGAGGCCAATCTTCCAAGCAGATCTTTCTGAGGGTAGGAGCCTCAGCCTGGTATGTACACTAATTACCACAATATCACACTGTGAAGGAGAATGAGAGGGCAGGACATAAAGGCAAGGGGAATTTTGTGAATTGTATGAATTTTTAAAGCTATCTATTTATTTGGAAAGAGTTGTGAGAGAGTACACACACACACATTACAGCAATTTAAGCTCATTGGTAGCGCATTGTGTCTTTTGTGTCCCATTCTGTTTCTAGCTGCCGGAACAGTGCATATAGTGATGCCCTCTAAATATCCGTTGAATGACTTGGTTTGTTGGAAGGAAGATGGGTGCCAGGAGATTTGTCAGAAAGACAAGAGAGGGCACAGAGAGGGAGCCTGACATAGGGTACTGGGAACAGCCATAGAGAAGTGATTCGTTGAGCAATATTTGGGAGGTAGAATCAACAAGACTCTGTGACTGATGAGAGATGAAACTTATGGACAAATGAGGAAAGATGACTTGAGGATTTATATCTTGTTCTTCTAGTGAAAGGTTGATACCACCAAATGAGTCAGGGAATCCCCGAAGTAGAACACAAAGGATCCAGCAATGGTAAGTTTGTGATTCTTCTGGAGCATCTAGAGGGAGAAGAACATGTGGGTGTGGACCATGACAGACACATCTGTATGGAAGCTATAAGGGAATTTTAGAATACAGATGGTTGATAGATTGGTATTATATGTGTGTGTGTGTGTAATGAATATACAATGAATATAATGAATAAACACAGCATTGAGGTTTGGGTTGCTCAGATAGATGAGCAATAGGATGCTCAGAGAAAACAGATGTAGATATACATCTACAGATGAATACACCAGGGACAAACCTAAGGATTTACCACAAATAGATAATAAGTGGAGAAAGTGGAGTTCACAAAGGAATAGTCACATAAGAGAGAAGAATCAGGACATTTTTCTACGTGTTGTGGGGTTTCGTGGGAACATGGAAATTCTGAGGAAGTGGAGTGATTAGCGGTGTTAAATTTAGCATAGAGGTCAGAGAAGCAATGAATAGAGAGCGCCCATTGGATTTGGCAATCAGGTGCTCGTAGGCTCCTAGCGGCCAGGAGAACTCTGCAGGTGGAAGTCAAATTGCAATATAACGAAGACTGAATTGGAAGTGGGGAGATGATTAAAAAATCGTTCTTTCAAGAAGTTCAATGAGAATGCAAGGAGGAAGAACACAAATAAAGAGGCCACAGGAATGCTTGGTTTGAGACTGTCTTTAATGCTGTTAGACATGAATGTACTAGGCTTGTGTGCTGAGGGTGAAAACCCAATGAAGGGCTGGTGGTGAATACAGAAGAGAGGTGAGTGACAGAAGGAGAGCTAGGGGAAAAGAGAGAGAAGGACCTGGAGATGTGTTGTGAGACACAGAATGGTACCAGCCTTCAGCATATGCCAGGACACTTAATTCTAGCAATCAAAAGAGAAGAACAGAAGGGTGGGCTGAGGCATGCAAGATTTAATAAATATGACCACAAGTTTCTCAATACAGTAAGCAAGTAGTTTAAATTCTTACACTTAGGCAATGCTACTTTTGTAAAAAGTAGAAGCTGAGGACCTGGCACAATGGTGTAATTGGTTAATCCTCCCCCAGCAAGCACCGGGATCCCATATGGGTGCTGGTTCATGTCCTGACTGCTCCACTTCCCATCCAGCTCCCTGTTTATGGCCTGGGAAAGCAAAAGAGAATGGTCCAAAACCTTGAGACCCTGCACCCACATGGGAGACCTGGAAGAAGCTCCTGACTCCTGACTTCTGATTGGCTCAGCTCTGGCCATTGCGGTCAATTGGGGAGTGAACCAGCAGACAGAAGGTCTTTCTCTATATATTAAAAACAAAACAAAACAGAAACAAGTGGAAGCCAAGCCATCATACTCTGGTAATCTGAGCACAAATGTTCCAGCAAGTGGACTTGAGGCAGGGAGACCTGGGAACAGGTTCTTCCAAATTGGTATCATGAGCAACAATAAATAACCATGACCCATAAAGCAGGGGCAGGTTAGAACGCAAGACCACATCAGTCTCTCACTGGAGCATATACTCAACTTTGCTCAGGACCAGTGTGTGGGTATAGAGCTGCCATCTCAGACACCAGCATCCAATGTGAACACCCATTCATGTCCCATCTGCTCCACTGTTGACCTACTTTCCTGCTAATGTGCCTGGGAAAGCAACAGAAGATGGTCCACGTCCTTGGACCCCTGCCACCCATGAGACAGAGTTGGAGCTCCTGTCTGTCTGGCTCCGCCTTGGCCAGCCTATTCTGTTGTGACCATCTAGAGCATGAATCGACAGATTGAAGAGCTCTCTCTCCATCTCCCCCCACCCCCGTCTCTCACTTGTGTGTGCATGTATGTGCCTGCACACACGTGCATTATATACATGTGACTGAATTACACACTAAGCAAAAAAGAATTCAGATACAGCATGTTTCAAAGACAACAAATAGTAACAGAGTGACTTGAAGGATGGGTAATATTTGGATATAAGTATGTGACACATGAGGAGAGATCTGAATGATGCTGGAAAGAACCTGTCAGGGCAGGGGAGCTGTGAGACCCTCATCTATTGTATTTGAGGATAACAGTCCAGCATGGCTGGAGGCCAGCAGGTGAGCGGCAGGACAGTCAGAGGGAACAAGATCCTCTTGGGTTTTAGAGGCCATTGAACGGACCGCAACTTAGAATGTTAGGAGCTGTTGAAAGACTTTATCCCAAGAATGGCATGATCTGATTGACTCTCAAAATAGACTCTTACAGTAACTGCGTGGAAGAAGCATCCTTTCAGCGAATTAAATCCTATTAGATGCTAGGAATACACTGAAATGGTGTGCCACCACATAGCTGGTGAACTGCTTTAAGTAATAGAAAAATCAGTGGTTATATTTCCTTCAAGCATCAGTGATTTCTGACTGGATTAACTCAAAGTGCTCCTCTTAATGAATGCACAAAGTTTGTGTAAGGTAGTTCATATAATAATCTCTTTTGAAGAGTTACATCTATCATAAATTGAGTGCCAAGAACAAACTCCTAAGCAAAAGCAGGTACTCTGTTCCCCTAAGAACTTTTGGCAAGCAGTACCAAGTGCTAATTAGCTCATTAACGCCTCAGTGCTAGGACGCTTTCAATGATCTCTTCTGCCAGGTCAGAAGTTCTCAGCTTTGCTTTGCTTTCATATAATCTTGGACAAACTGTTGTACGTTGTCCATCACAAGTTACAAAGTGGGACGGGCAGTCCATTTTCTTCACCCTCCAAAGGCATCAGGGGTGACTCTCAGGTGCAGGGGTTCTGACACACTTCCAGAAACTCTGATCTTCTGGTGTCTCAGGCATGGGTGGCCAACACCAAAGCTGGAGGCAGCTGTGCCAACTCAGCTTGTCGCAGGAGGAGCAGTAGCCACATTCCCCTCAGCACCTGCAGGTGTTCAGGAAGTTTTGTGCTTGAACTTCGAGACATTCCTTTGATGTGAATGCCCTAAGACTCCAGAGGCCTGACTGGACTTGCTGCCTGGAGACAGACACTCCACTGTGTTTGGTAACTTCCAGCTGAGAATAGCTCCCACTCCCTTCCTACAAATCTCCAGGGAAGCAGGAAACTGCTCTTTTCCATAAATGATTGGGGAATTCTGGAACTGCCTGCTTCTCAGGTTGAGGAATGTCCAATGTTCCATTGGTGGGCAGAAGCATATACTCCAGGACAATTGAACGAAAACAATACTTCTCATTTGACTGCTGTTGTTTTTGTAGAGTCTGGATGGGACTTTATTGTGATCTGGGCTTGTGTTCCTCTGTCCAGACCTGGCAGTGCCGCAATCTTGTTGCCTCCCTTGGCCACATTGCTATAATCCTCAGCATTTTGAGACTTTTCTTTTATGACTTTCCTGTTTATTTCTGGGAGAACGAAAAAAATTGGTTACCTTAAGCTCTGACCTGCTGCAATTGTCTAAACAATCCCGGGGATTCAGCAGCAGGCAGAAGCGTGTTGGTAAAGGTTAGCATCTGGCAGCAATGGAACAGTCGTGCATGGTTGAATGATGCGGACAATGATGCGGACAATGATACGGGTGCTACGGCCTGGACCAGCCCAATCCCAGTGCCCATGACTGTTGGTGAGTGCCATGGTCATGCCTCGCTCAGCCTGTCACCACTCCCAGTTCTCAAACAAACCAGCTGGCATGGCAGTCCCAAAGGTTTGAGCCCACATTCCCCACAGAATCTGTTCCTAGACCCAGTTCTCTCGTGAGCTGGTTGGTGTCACAGCCCAGCGTAACATGGTCTATACCTTGCCCCGACACACGCTGGCAGTTACTGAGGTTGAGCACTATCAGGCAGGCCTCCCAGCCATGGCTTTTATTGGTAACAACTAGCCAAAATCAGGTCTCACACGTGGGTGGGTGTATTGGTTTGGCCCCAAAAGGTACTCTGGTTTCCCTCCTCTAAACCACCCAGTCTCAGCCCCCTGGTTTACCTGCAAGCACAGTAGCCTGGTTGGTGGAAGTCCCCTAGAAGTCACTCCTCATCTGTCTCGTTTTCCCGTAGCAGTCTTCCCTCCCACACATCTCTAGACCCACTTCCCTGAGCAAGCCACAGCCCCCCATGCCTGCAAGCACACAGATCCTCAAGCCTAGTCCTCTGGTGGTGTGCTATGCCAGCCTGGGTCGCTGCCTGCCTATCCTGTTAGTTACAGACTAAACAACTATGCTGGTGCACTGGTATAATTAACACAGATTGGCATTAACCAGGCCAAGGATGCCCTCCCCGCAAGCTCCATCCGACCTTGCTGGAGCGGCTCACGGAGGGCACAGCAGGCAGCGCACAATCAGGGTGTCCGAGACCTGGCTCGGCCTTGACACAGAGTGCACTCGGATTAAAACTTGTGACATTTGCTCATGCCACTCAGGGACCAATGAGCTTTCAGTCTCTGGAACTCAGTCCCAGTGGTTGCATTAACACAGAAAAACAACAACAACACAAAACAAAACAAAACACAAAAAACCAACATTGTGTGAAAGCTGGAGAAGACCACAAAGCTGCTGTTTACACAACACCCCACCCTGGGACGGAGTGTATTGCCATGGAGGTACATCCGGAGGACAGGTTGAGGCAAGCTTTGGCTGTGACCCACAACAGGAGATCTGCCCAAGTGCAGGGAGGTTTGAGAGCTTCGAAAGGAAGAGGTGGGCAGATTTGGAAATCAGCATGGCTTGGTGTTCTGGTCCGGTCCTGGTCGATGGATTCTGCTGATCCTAGAGAAGTCCACACAGAGGCGTGGGGCAGCTTGTCATTCTTGAGACTTTCTCACAAAGAAGCATCGTGTGTGTGTGTATGTGTGTGTGTGTGTGTGTGTGTGTGTCCCTGTAGTAGAGCCTTTCCACAGCAGGCGCTGGTGGGATGGCAGGGCTGGGGCTGTAGCTGGGGCGTTGAAACAGTGTCACGTAAAGCTGACTATGCAGCCAGTGCTTCCAGATTTTTTTTTTAAGATTCATTTCTTTTTATTGGAAAGGCAGATATACAGAGAGGAGGAGAGACAGAGAGGAAGAGCTCCTGTGCACTGATTTACTCCCTAAGCAGCCACAACGATCGAAGATGAGCCAATCCGAAGCCAGGAGCCTCTTTCAGGGTCTCCCAAGTGGCTGCAGGGTCCCAAGGCTCTGGGCTGTCCTTGACTGCTTTCCTAGGCCACAGGCAGGGAGCTGGATGGGAAACGGGCCACCAAAATATGAAACCAGCACCCATATGGGATCTCAGTGCATTCAAGCCAAGGACTTTAGCCGCTAGGCTGCCGCACCAGGCTCCAGATTTTTTTTTTTTTTGAATTTTTATCAGAAAGCATATGAGGCAGTGATGAGCATTTATGGACATTTTTTATGTTGAAAATTTAAAATTTTCTCATAAAATTTTAATATTTAAAAAATTCTAGTTTTAACAGATTAAATATAGCTCATATATACAATGTTTAATGCATTACGTCTTTCCTCTCTCTTTCCCTTCCTCCCCTTTCTCTTTTTTCCTTCTTCCTTGTGTTTGTGATCTCATAGTTTAAATTTACCTTTGAGTAAAAAGACTTAATGTTTCACCAAACAAGAGGCATAGCAAATAAAAAAGCAAAAAAAAAAAAAAAAAATCAGTTGAGTGGGAGTATAAGCCACAGCTGTAAATAATTGGGTAGAAAAGTGACCAGTGGCAGTGATGTTCTAGAACACTTGTCATCTCCTTGCTGGTCTTTCCTTTATAATATCAACAGAGTAGTTTTAGCCTTAGAGCTTTGGGAAGCCAGTGGTTACAAGAAAGAACTTGAAGTGATTATTTTCTTTGTAAACAGTTGCCTTCTATGTATCACAAACGACAGCTAGTTTTCCATAATAAGCTTCATACATTATTTAAGTAACTAAATACAACAAAAAAAGTAATTAAAAAAACTGTACAAACTTATTGTGGCTTTGGCAAAAATCTTGATGAGAATATGTGAATGACTAAAGTTTTGTGAAAGGTGAAATACCACCTTGGGGTGCCAGGAGCAAAGGTGCGGAGTGGAGCTCTCTAGGGCGTTGGGGGTCGCTGGCTTTAGGAGGCTGAAGGCATTGCTCTGTTGTCTTCTGGCTTCCAGAAATGCTGAGGGGACTTGAGGAGTCTTGGTTTCCTGTCTGGGAGCTTGAGGGACCTCCTGCTGCTCCTCAATTGCTCTGGGTTTCCGTGCAGATGCTCCTTAGTGCGGACCTGGTTTCATTCTGTGTTAAACCCTTGATAGACCCTTCGTTGTACTCTGGGAGAAAGACTCTCTCTCAGCTCTGGAAAGTTTTCTTGAGTATAATAATGATACTAATAATTATAATTTGTTTTCTGCTTTTCTCCATTTATGGTTATTGTCTTAAACGTGTATTTATTTCTTATGTATTTGGAAAGCAGAGATACAGATGGGTAACAGACAAGGATCTTCCATGCACTGGGCTACTCCCCAGAAGCCCTCACAGCTGGGACTGGGCTTAGGCTGAAGCCAGGCATCTCTAACTTGGGCTCTCACACGAAGGACAGTTGTTCAAGCACTTGGACCGTGACTGCATTCCTCCTAAGCTTTCATTAGCGGGAAGAAGTACAACCAGGACCTGGACCCAAACAGTCCTAAGTGGAGCGTGGTCCTTCCAAGCCCGGTCCTACCTGCGGCCCCAGGTGCTCCTGGCTCTCAGCTGTGGAGCCCCAGTTTGTCCAGGTGCCAGCTCTAGTCTTCAGCCTTTCTGTTTCTCTTGTCTTTTCCCCCCTGTATTTCATCTGTCTTTTAAGACTTTTTTCTGGTGGTTTCCTCAGATTTTAAGTTTTATTTATTGGGCTTTTTTTTTTTAAGATGTATTTATTTTTATTGGAAAGTCAGATTTACAGAGAGAAGGAGAGACAGAGAGAAAGCTCTTGCATCACCAAGGTTTTCCCGGCCATAAGCAGGGAGCTGGATGGGAAGTGGGGCAGCCGGGACACAAACCGGCACCCATAAGGGATCCCAATGAGTGCAAGGTGAGGACTTTAGCCACTAGGCTACCATGCCGGGCCCAAAAATAGTATAGTTTTAAAGAAGAACTTTCGCAGAACAACAAAAAAGTATTAGGGCAGAAATTGAAATGAAAGGATCTGGCGCAGTAGCTTAGCTCCTGGCTTCAGATCGGCTCAGCTCCCGCGGTTGCAGCCACTTGGGGAGTGAATCAGTGGATGTATGTAGATACGTATGTAGATCTCCTCTCTGTAGATCCAACTTTCTGATAAAAATAAAGAAATCTTAAATATATGTTGCCACTATTTTTCTTTCTTAGATGTCATCTTTGGAAATCTGTTGCGTTTCGCTCTGCTTTCTTGGCGAATGTCCTTTGTTTTTTACACATTGGCTTTTTTTATTCTGCTTGAATTTTTTCTCTTACTGTGAATGCTTCCCTCAAGTGTCTAGCGAGCCTGGGTTATCACTTGATGATAGTGAAAAATTAAGAAGAGACTGGAATATCCAAAAGAATTGAGTCGAAAGGAGGACTGAGATATCTGTATGCCAACGTCGGTTGTAGCATTATTTAAAATGATAAAAGGTAGAGACGGATGAAGGGTAGTGATGAAGGATAAACAAAACATGGCATCTGCATAAGATGGAATATTATGTGGTTACAAAAGGAAGATAATTCTGATCCATGCTGCAACACAAGAGAGATCACCCGAGTCAAATACACCAGACGCGAGAATACAAATTATTCTGAGTTCACTGTTGGGAAATATCTGGAATAGGAAGGTTCCTGAAAACAGAAAGTGAATTAGAGGTTGAGCAAGACCAGGGCAGGAGGAATGAGAGAGCTATTGCTTAAAGGTTGCAGAGTTTCTGTTTGCGATGATGAAAACAATGGAGGAAATAGAGGGTGGGGGTGATGGTTACGTAACACTGTGAATGCTCTTTGTGCTACCGCATGGCCAACTTAAGGTAGTATTTCAAATAGTTAATATGGCATGAAATAAGAATGCATACTCATGCAACAACAATAGACATTTTACTAAGGCAGGAAAAAGAGTGAATGGAAGTGCTGAGCTAACGGGTCTGGATTAGGCCCTCCCGGGGACTCTGAGCCAGTGCCTCAGCATCCCCTCCCTTCTCCAGCAGACTCTTCCACTGTCTTTCTTGGAGCACGCAGACCTGGCTGCCCGTGTTTTGAGAACGAGTAGGGCCACCCAGCCAGGAGGACAGGGGCCTCCATCTTTAGCACGAGTTTCTGCTGCAACTGTTGTGGCTAACGACTGTTACCATGCTTGGTATATCCCAGGTTGATAGGTCTCTGTCTTCCCCTTTTCAGAAAATACACATCCGGGCTGCCTCCAGACGAGGAGTAGGGGAGCGGTCATCTGGTTCCCCCAAGGAGGAAGGCAAGTTGAAGTCCAGGGACCTCCCATCCTGGTTTCTGATCACTGATGTTTTCTGGCCTTTCAAACCCCTCACTTTCCTGGTCTCTGAAGAGCTCAGATCTTTTGCAGGACTTAAAGTAAAAAAAAAAAAAAGTAGCTGGCTTCTCTTGGCTGTCACCACTGTGGCTTGGGAACCAGATGGAGTGCATTTACATCTTTAAACAAATCAGTTTGCTGTTTTAATGAGGCATAATTTCTTTAACCTATGACTTATTTATGAGCACACAGTTTAAAACAAATTTCATCTATCTTTGAAGAGCTACTTTCTGACTTATTTGCATTACAGCGAAAGACGAAATCTTTCTTTCGAGTCTCTGAAATTTTAGGAACTTTTGTGATTTCCAGCAGGCTCAACTTTGGTAAATCTTTTCTTGTGTAAGGGACTCTTAGAAGCAAGATTATGAACCTCATGTGATCGGCAGGTGATCAGGGACCCAGAGAATTACCAGGAACTTGCCCTAGGTTCTGCAGCAGAGCTGAGCAGCACTGAGGAGTATGGAAGAAGCAGAGCATGATGACAATGGCTTGGGTTGCAGAGCAGTCACCTGAGTCTGCCTCTGGGCCCAGACGCTTCCCAGCCACCTGCCTGCTGGGGCTTAGAACAATTCCTGCTGTACTGGGTGGTTGGCAGGTTTACGTATGTGGTATCTGGTACATGTGGGTCAGCGGTCTGCTATGGTTACTGTTATTTTGTACGTCTAAACAAGGTCTATAAGTGGATTTGTATTAATTAGTTTTATATCGAAAGTTGAGAGAGGGAGAGAGAGAGAGAGAGAGATCTTTCTCCTTTACTGGTTTATTCTGCAAGTGTCTACAACATCCTGAGCTGGTCTAGGCTGAAACCCAGAGTTCAGAATTTAATCCAGGTCTCCCACATAGAGGCAAGGACAAAGTGTTTGACTCACCATTGTTACCTCCCAGGGTGTGTAAGCTGGAATTAGAAGCACTACCCGGATACTCTAATGCAGGGTGTGGGTCCCAGGTGGTGGCTCAGCCGCTGTGCCGAATGTCCATCCCTCTGTGTTGACTCGTAATTCTGGCTTCACGATGCAGCTGGTATAATGAAGTCATTCCATTCCATCGTATGTCGTAAGAGACTTCTGCAGCCACACTTAGGCCAATAGTTCATGTGAAACTGGCCACTGTGCAGGCGACAGGCATGAACAGCACGGGCTGCGTGTAGGAAAGCTGTGGGAGTGCTCCTGAGGGCACTCGGTTCAATTCGTCAGGCCCTGTGTCGTTACTGCATGAGGGTTCTATTTCTGTCCAAATGTTATTCTCTGTCTCTGGGGTCTCACTCATGCCTTACGTAGTGTAGCTGCTCAAAATACTTCTGTGTCATCAACAAACGAAAAATGCCAAGAGGGCTGCACTTACACATCTTCAATAGCATTCTCTGGGCAGCCCAGGCTGCTGGGCGCTAATCCCTGTAATAACTGACCTTCAAGCTCTCCAAGCCACAGAATGAGCTGGCAGGGAGGGAGATCACCCATGGCACATGTCCACTGAGCTGGCAGGGAGGGAGATCACCCATGGTAGATGTCCATTGAGCTGTTGGTGTGCAAGTTGAGTTCTTTTGTAAATGCAAACAGCTGACAGTCTTAAAGTGAAGGCATTGTGCCTGCCTCTGGGAGGCATGCCTGGAACTCAGCCAACTTGTGTCTCTCTTATTGCAGGTCCTGTGCTGCCACATCTGGCTCTGCCACGCTGGCTTTTAAAGTCCTTCCCTCGTTGTCAGTCTCCCCAGCTGCTTGCTGTAGGGTGGAGATGTTTCATTCCCCACTCCCGCACCGTCAGCCCATCCACCCCTCTTCTCATCCAGACGCCTGAAGCAGAAAACGTCCATGATTTAGTTCTCCAACTGCCATCAGAGGCACCAGACAGAAAGGAGCAATTAAGAAAACCTTTGAGTTTGAAATAAATTTAGATTTGACGCAAAAGCAGCACAAATAGATTTCCTAAGTTCTTGATCTGCTGGCTGTCAGGTCTGAGGGTCACCTGAACCTATCTTGGGTGGAACCTATAGGTTGCCACATTATTGCATTTTACTGAGCCAGATGCGAGTTCACTCCCAGCCCCATGCATGCATAGTCCTGTTCCGTAAGTCTTTGTCTCCCTATACAAAATGGCACCTGATCCGGCTCTCGGGTGCTGACTGGACTGTGAAATCCACCCTGTTCCCGCACCGCTTGTCTGGGACCCTCCGCTCTGTCTCTGCTCCTGGTCAAGTCAAACAGACCAGCAGGACAGGCAGTTCTTTGTCTGGGTTCACCTCCTGAGCTCCCGGTGAATGCCCCTTCCCACCTTGTTGCTGGTGGAGTTCCAGCTGCAGGTGCAATTCAGATGGTGCTCGCTGAATGCCCCTGGGTACCAGTCACTGCAGCATCACACTGTTGTGTCTGCTGCTTTCCCATGTCTGTCAGTTTCCAGGTGTCCCTCTGCTGTCATTCTGTCCTCTCCTATTTCCTGGAATACACCCTGTCTGCTTCGCACTGGCTAATGTTTCTCCGTTCACGTAAACGTGCCTGTACCCTATTCTGCCATCTTGATTCTCCTACCTGTGCTTTCTGATGACAAGGGGATATGGGCCTATTTCACTTTTACCTTCTGTATTTATCAATTAGAATTCTTTTGGAAGGAGCATTCAACTGCTTACTGCAACTACGTACTTATATCAAGATAGACTTTTGTGTATTTCTTGTTCTTTATTTATTTTGATACTGATAATGGTTCAGCTTTGGTTACTGTGTGCTTTCTCAGGTTGCTTTCTATGTTTCTTTTCTTACTTTTCCTAATAACTTCCTTTCAGGCACAAGATATTCCATGATCACCCTGTGGTTTCCTACCACTTCTTCCAGGAATCATGATTTCTTTCCTTAGAGAACAGTATGGTCTGGATGGTAGGGTGTTCTCGGCCACTCTGCTTCCATTAGTAAAGAGACATGCTATCTTTGCTTCCCACCTGTCATGGTGCCTAGAATTCTAGAACCCTTGGTGGTTAAAAAAAAAAAAGCCCCTTTGCCACATTCCAAGGACCTGGAATGCTGTGTAACCCTTTTTAGAATACAGAAACGCCTGGATCATAGGATGGGATGATGTGGCACCATGTCAAAGTAGGTTCCTTGTGAAGGAGCCCATGGAAGAAGACAGCCATGACCACAGGGGCTGAGAGGGACACGGACGAGGAGGTAGACAGTCACAGGCGACTATTTCATCCACTGCATCTTCCTAAGGCTGTTCATCCTCCTTTTCACATTCCCAAAACAGAGCGTAGGCTTCCTTGGTTCTCCTTTGGGGAATGTTTGTTTTGAGTATTTTGGGGTCAGAAAATTTCCAGGAGCAGGATATTGACAAAAGTCACCCCTTAACTCCTTCAATAACTTATTTCAAGCTTACACAGCCCTCAGACCCTGCTTTTTAAAGTCCTTCTACAAAAATCTGCCCCAGCCCTGGACTCCTCCTCCAAGTCTGGCCCTTTAATTGAGCTCTACTTTTCTCCCTCAAGTGCATCTAAGCAATTGTACACTTTTCTGATAACCTGTCCTGATGCTCCTTTGCTTGTGATGGGGTTCTATCCCATTATAACCATTGTAAATGGAAAATATCATGAATTGGGAAACACATTTAATACACTTCACCGACACTTAAAAACATCAGAACTCAAGGCCTGCCTGCCTCAAATGTGCTCAAGAACTCTTGTGTTAGCTTGCATGTGAGCAAAGTCATTGACACGAAGCCCCTATAGGAGTGGACGACCTGCTGTCATTTGCTGAATACTGTGTCTGAAACATCCCGGCAGTGTAGCACCCTCTGGAGGACTGGTTGGTTCCCAGGCGATCACGGGTTGACTGGGAGTGGCTGCTGCCCAGTGTTTTCAGGGAGGATCATATTGCCACCACTGGCTCAGGAAAAGATCAAAATTCAAATTACAGTTTCAGCTGTGTGTGTATCACTTTCGCACCATTGTCAAGTTGAAAAACTGTAAACTGAACCATCCTCAGGTGGGGACTGTTTGTACTTCCTTTGTTCTTTGCCTTCTGAATACCTTCCATGGTATTTGAATTCTATCATGTCATCCCTTTGTCTTAGCCGCCTCCACACTCAGTGATGGCTCAGATCATCTGTATTTTGAGAGTCAAGGTCAAGGCCAAGCAAATTGCCTATTAGGGAGGGTCATTTCCAGCTCTGGAGAACCGAGTATGATAGAAGACGCAGGAGGAAAAGGGGCAAGGACAGGCAGGTAGAGCTGGAACAACAGCTGGGACTCTGGCAGGTCATCATGGGCCCCTCTGACTGCGCCGCTGGCAGCTTGCGGGGCTGAGTGACTCACTCGCTCAGCAGCGGTCCCGCGTAGTGTTGAGACGTGGCTGCTTGAGAGGCACGCTGCCCACCTCCAGTACTTGGGACGTGTAATAGCACATTGGCTGCCTGACTCTGTCAGATGTCGCTTTAAAACACTAAGTGTCCCCAGCCTAGGAGAGGACAGAGGCTCCCTCACTTGGCATTTGTAACGGTAAATTGTGTCTTGCAAAGCTGTCAGGACTCTCAGCCCTGACAAAAGTCCTGGGGAAAGGAGACCAACCAGAGATCATTTATTTATGCTTTCAAAGGGCTCTGGAAGCCCAGGTAACAATGGGGTGGAAGGAGCAGCCTGTCATGTATTAATAAACAGGAGGCCTAGTCACAGGCAGCAGGGCTGTCCTCCAGGGCAGGGCACCGGGGACTAATGGGCTCCCTGGGGCTCCAGGCCAGGCCCCTTCTAAGGACTCATTAGTGAGTCTACCAGAGAGAAAATGATGTTTGTCACCCTTCTTCAGCCACCTTTGTTTGAAGAACTCAGACATTTCATTAGCAGGCTCTTTGAAAGAAGGCTCACACTGCTTTACCTGGGATGGTTGGTACAGCTGAACCGACACCCGGAGGTCAGAGGTTGAAAGTGAATGAAGTGAAAATATGTACTGAATGTCTATGCGACACCAGACACTGAGCTAGGTAATGGAGACATAAGGATGAGAACAAAGTTCTGGGATGCTGTTCTGTCTCCCCACACATCCCAGATCCAGGGCCAAGTTTGTGCAAAGGCTAGTAGACAGATTCATCTCCATCAGAGTATTTGTGTTCAGGAGAGATTGAAAACAAACACAAACCATAGCCCATTGCTTAGGAGGAACGCAGACTGCTAGGGGAGACAGAAGGGAATTTTCTTAATGGAGTCGCAGGGAACAAGGGTGGCGCGACCTTGAAGGACAGGTACGTGTGCCTTGGCATCTGAAGGTCAGAGAGAAATAGTGGGAGATAAAGACGGGATGAGAGGAAAAAGTTCAGGACCTCAGGTGCTCTGGCCAAGAATGGACCTTGACGTAATAAGAAGGAAATCCGGGTCTTGGCAGGGCTGAGTGGCCTGGGAAGCTCTGAGCTGCGTCCTCCCTCCGCTCTTCCCAGCATTGGTGGTGGTCGTCGGCCCTGGCTTGCAGCCGTGTCCCACCAGGCTCTGACTCTGTCTTCATGAGGTGCTCTGGGTCTCACTTGGCCCCATTGCTTCTTCAGATAAAACAGTCAGATGATCCTACTTTCACCTAAGGTCACAGCTTAGGTATTTGGGGGTGGGAGTTAGCACTCCAATGCAAATGAACATCTAAAAAGTTCATGGAAAATGATATTAAAAGGTGAGTCTACTTTGGTGCAAAAAGAAACAAACAAAAAACCAAAAAACAAAAACCATGGAAATCCACGCATAGTTTTTCATACATTTTTGTGGACTTTTTGAAGACCCTTTGAGTTGGTCATTATTTGTTTAAGACATTTAAGAGACTGTCTGGGCTAAACTTGGCTTATATGCTTAACTCTTTCTCAAGCTCCACCTTCTGATGGCAAGCAGGGGTATGAAGATTTCCCGTGAGGCGCGACTTCAAACTTACTCCATTGACCATTAACACTGAGCCATTAGTAAGACCCGAGGGAGGCCAAATCATGCTCAAACTATAGTATTTCTTATATATGTGGATGTCAATTTTTCTTTTTCTTTGCACCAAAGTACTTAATCTTTGACTGTCATTTCCCAAAAACTTTTTAAAATATTTTTGGGGGACACAATTCAATTCATAACAGGGCTGATCTGGAGAAAATGAGATATTAGTAGAATGGGTCAAAAGAGAGTATGTTGATGGAGAGACTTCCTGTCGGGAGGGAGCCACGGTGTCAGGCTGGCCCTGGTGGCTAGCTGTGTCAATGCAGCAGGGAGCTTGCCCATGCTGAGATTTTTTTTTTTTAAGATTTATTTATTTTTATTGGAAAGTGAGATACACAGAGAGGAGGAGAGACAGAGAGGAAGATCTTCTGTCATTGATTTACTCCCTAAGCGGCCCAGCACCAAGCGGTGCTGAGCCAATCTGAAGCCAGGGACCAGGAGCATCTTCCTGGTCTCCCACTCAGGTGCAGGGTCCCAAGGCTTTGGGCCGTCCTCAACTGCCTTCCCAGACCACAGGCAGGGAGCTGGATGGGAAGTGGGGCCGCCAGGATTAGAACCGGTGCCCATATGGGATCCTGGCGCGTTCAAAGCGAGGACTTTTAACTGTGACGCTGTCATGCCGTGCCCCCATGCTAAGAGTTTATGGAAGAAATGATTGCAAGGTAGCAGGAAGCTCAGAGTAGTCACAGGTGAATGGAAGAATGATGTTGTGACATATATTCAATTAATTAATTTCAGTAAACATTTCATTGCTCCTTCCATGCAGGTGTACGGGTACTAACACTGTGAGCTTGGTCTTGATTGTAGAAGGTTGTTGAAAGTGAGAGACATGCGGCTGTGGGTGGTGGTGGTGAAGACTCATGAAGAATCCTTGAGTTCCGTTGCCTGACTCCGGCTCCTTGGGTCACTGTGTCTAGTTCTGATATCAAGTGTCCGTGTCAGGAACTGTTCTGGTTGTGCACTGTCTCCCCGACAGGAGCAAGACTCCAGGGGGTAACTTGGTGTGCTTCGTGTGTGTTTACTGATGACATGAAGGGTGGTGGGGTGGGGACTCTCCTGTGGAGGATGAGACGAAAGTGCCATCAGGGTTGGGATGCAGAGGGACTTCCAGGCCCACCTGTTGTCCTTGTTTCCAGAGTATCTTGCTCAGTTCAGCACATCTGCTTGACCTGGACAGATTGCCAACCAATACCCACCTTTAATCACCCTGTAACCTTTCAGTGGTCCAAGAGCTTCCAGGGTTTTCTTCTTATTTGGTCAACCTTAATGATTTTGAAAGAGTTGAAAATTGGGTTGGCCAGATATAGGAAGGAAAAAAGAGAATGTGCAAACAACGGTCTTGGCCACCTTCCTGTAGCCCTTGACCCTTTACGCCCTAATCAACTATGTAAAGACAACAACAACAACAACAACAACAACAATAATAATAAAGAAACTGTGGTACAAAAAAAATTAAGAAAATTGGGTTGGGGTCAGGCTCACTGGTGTTGCTCATCAAGCCGTTTGGCTTGTTCCAGTCTTTCAGTGCGCCACGTTAGACCCACCAAGCTGGCTGGATGCTGACTGGACTTTCTCTGAGTGGTTACACTCACAGAGAAGAGGAAACTGATCATTGGTATCAGTGTACTCTTGGACTCTGGAAAACCCCATTTACACTCAGCCCCCACGAGCGCGGGAGAGTCTGACAACCTCATCCAGGATGTAACTGTGTGTGCTAAGGATTGGTGAGGGTATGGGCAGGGAAGCAGCCAGCCGCGCAGGCGCCAAGAGGGAGGAGTCACTCCGCAGGGTCGCCCCTAAGCCCAGCCTCCCCCCTCAGCTTCCGGAGCTCTGTCATCTGCTTCCACATCCTCTCCTTTGATGTGAGTAGCCCACAAGTTTATGAGTTTGACTGTTTTTATCTCCTCCACAATGAGACAACCTCAACGAGAAAGTGGAGGGCTGAAAGTCAGGTGCGATTTTGGCAAAAGCGTGATCAAGTTTGTTCACAAGGAAGACTCTAAATAGCATCCGTTCCTAAAAATACATCAGCAAGCACAAGGTAGTCTGTAACCCAAAGAAGTGACTATGCCAGGAGAAAAGTGATAATAAAGATACTTCCTGTTTGTTCAACACTTGATCAGTTAGTAGGCGTGTGAAGTCATGCATGATGCTACTTCAAAAAGTTCATTAAAAATAGAACTAGAAGAAAAGTTTATTTTCATGTAAAATGTTTTGAAATGTAGGTAGTTTCTCATAATATGCACTTTTCCATGAACTTTTTGAAGATGCCTCATTTGTATGGATTTTAAAAAATGTTTGCACCAAAACAAATATACCTTTTACTCCTGTTTTCCATAAGTTGTTGATGTTCCCTTATATTTAACTTGTAAAAGCAGCAGTGAACATTTTAGGAAAATAAGAACAAAACTCATTAAGTGAAAATGTTGTTCAGAGACATTAAATTAAAAAAAAAATCTTAATAATACCCCGTGAGACTACGTTTTATAGTCTACCCTTTGAACTTTCTAGAATGAAGGAGTTAACAGTGTTTAAAAAAAAAGGTAACCCACTTGGCTCACACAGGCAACACGTCCCGCATTTGTTTGCTAGTCCGCAGACAGGACTCCGCTGCTTCCGTCCGCTCCACCACACCCCAACAATCCCTCCAGAGGGGACGGTTTGGCTGGCTCTGCCCCTGGGAGTAGCAGATGTCTAGGTTTTAATTGGGAGTTTTTGTTGATTATTATCATTATGGAAAGATTTACTAATAAAGACTCGCAACCAGAAACTCGCAGAGACTGAGCTGAGACACAGATTGATGTGATGCTGCTTTCAAAAGGAAAAGAAAGCTGTAAGCCACAGCTGTACACCTCTGTGCTCAGAGAGGACAGCAGAGCCCGGAGAACACACCTTCGGGTGTGACTCGGCCTGAGGACCACGGAGCCATCTAGGGCGAGAACTCTGTTGCAGAATCTATCAGGATCTGCTCGGGCTGCTGTGCGTCTAGGGAGCCTCTTTGGAGACAATGAAAACAGAGGTAGTGCTGGGATGAAGGGCAAGGCAGCTGGTGCACCTGCTAATATGCTGGGCATGGCCCTCCACGTAACACGCGCTGGCCAGAAGAGGGCCCTCTGGCTTTCGCTTTGTGCCATGAAGGCCAACTCTGGTGAGCGTGGTGGTTAGTGTGGGAGTCTCTGGGGAGAATCTCAGTGCTTGTGGCTTTTTTGGTTCCACCCCACGCTGCCTCGTCTCTACACTCTTCCCAGCTGCTACTTCAGCCATGACTTTTCTTTTTAAATTCTTTTCTTCCATCTGCTGGTTCACTCCCCAGCTGGCCACAATGGCTACAGCTGAGCAGCTCTGAAGTCAGGAGCTAGGAGCCTCCTCTAGGTCTCCCACATGGGAGCAGGGTCCCAAATCTTTGAGCCATCCTCTGCTGTTTTCCCGGGTCACAAGCAGAGGGCTGGGCGGGAAGCAGAGCAACCAGGACCTGAAGTGGCCCCATATGGAATGCTAGTGCTTGTAGGCAAAGGATGGCCGAGTGAGCTATCATATCACACCAGCCCCTCTCTTTCATTCTTTTTTCCTCTTTGGAGGAAGGACAGCAGACTTCTTTTCATACTGAGATTCAACAGGGCATGTTGGCCTCACGAGGAAGTTCTCATGCAGCCTATGCTGGTTTCGAGGCTGCTGCACCATTTGGGTTGAACGAATCACAGACACTGCTCAAGAGTACAGGTGGGAAGTGATCCTGTCAGGGTACGGACACTAGCAGGTGTCTGAGCAGTCTACCATGTAACTCAGGTGCATTGTTTATGGGCTTGGAGTTTTGATTTGCTTCAATGAACTTACCACCTCCTCCCACAACTTGCTAATCTCTCCATACCTCGGTGCTGTCTCATCCTCCAGGTGTGTGTAGCACAACCTACACCATGTAAGCATCTGTGTCTCGGGTTAGCAAACTTATCCAGTGTAGAGCTGGATAACAGATATCTCGGGTTTTGTGAGCCACACGCAGTACTGCTGCTCACCTCTGCTGTTGAAGAGTGGTGGCAGAGATGTCACATAACCGAACGGGCACAGCTGTGTTCCAATGAGATCTTTCAAAAACAAACAGACTGTGCAATACCACTCAGCCATGAAAAAGAATGAAATCCTGTTTTGTTGCAACAAAATAGATGCAACTGAAAACCATTATGGTCAGTGAAATAACTCAGTCTCAAAAAGACCAATAATATGTTTCTTTTCTCTGATATGTGACAGGTAATACAGAATATAAAAAAGTGTAAGAATGAAATGGTCACTTTGGAATATGGTTGCTATTTTTAGCCTGTGTTTATACTCCAGTGAAACTGTGGTCTTCCTACTTTTTGCTTGTCAGATATTATGACTAGTGGTGAATTAAGCCTGTAAATATAGTGGACTAAAATTATGTCTTTGCGGGCCTGGTGCAATGGCTCAGTGGCTAAATCCTCACCTTGCAAATGCCAGGATGCCGTCTGCACACTTGTTTGTGTTCTGGCTGCTCCACTTCCCTTCCAGCTCCCTACTTATGCCCTGGCAGGGCCGAAGCATTGGGTTCCTACGTCCATGTGGGAGGCCTGGAAGAACCTCCTGGGTCCTGGATTTTGGATCAGCTCAGCACTGGCCCTTGTGGTCATTTGGGGAGTGAACCAGCAGATGAAGATCTTTCTCTCTGTCTCTCCTTCTCTCTGTATATCTCCCTTTGCAATAAAGACAGATAAATCTTTAAAAAAATTGTATCTTTATAAAAATTGGTGAAGAGAGGGGAGGGAGGCAGTGGGTCTTGAAGGGTAGAGAGGAGGGAAGGAAGTGCGCTCATTTTCTTGGTAATGTATCAATGGAAAGCACAAATAAAATGAATTTTTAATAAAAAATTAAAACTTAAAATTTAAAAATTGTGACCAAATTTATTTCTCTTAGAATACTAGTTAAAACATATTAATAGATCTGTTTCATTACTTAATACAATAATTAGTATAACATAAAAATTAAGAATAGAAATCAGTAAATATTTTACTGCACAGAAGAGCTATATTAATTAAGCATTATAATTTTCACAACATCCTTAGGAGATAGGTGCCATTGTTAAACTATACCTACATTTGAAAATTGTGTTTAAGTAATTGCTTATCATTTGTATTTGTCATTCCTTAAGACTTGATATGATCAGAACGTGGGAACAGTACTCGTTGTTTGACCCAACAACATAATGTGTATACATATTATATATACATATACTTGATGTAGGGTAGATTTAAAAATAATAATACATATCTTACTACATTTTTATGAGCATGTAGTTTCTGGGAAATATTAATATTTAACCAGGAAAAAAAGAAAGATGGCAGGTTAGCTTTGCCTTGTGGACCGTGGCTTGTCGACCCTTGACTATATCATAATTTTCTAGACTGCTCCAAAGTCGTGTATCACACTCCAGGACTGCTACTTCTCATATTTACAAGTTAAATGTCATCTTAGTAGCATCTGATTTTATCATGGAAAGAACTGATCAGCACATATTACATACACTTTTTCACCTAATTGTTTAACATCATAAACAATTCACTGGGAGTGGTGCTACCAGTATAGCAGGAAAAGCCACAGCCTGTGATGCCAACATCCCGGTAGTGCCAGTCCGTGTTCTGGCTGCTCCCCTTCCCATCTAGCTCTCCGTTCACATCTTGCAATAAGCAACAGAAGTTGGTCCAAGTATTTGGGCCCCTGCCATACACACAGGGGACTGGACCAAGCTTCAGGCTTCAGCCCGGTCCAGGACTGGCTGGTGTAGCCATCTGGGAAGTGAACTAGTAGTGGATGTGAGATTTCTCTCACTCTCCCTGTGTAACTCTGATTTTCAAATAAATAAGCAAAACTTAAAAATTCGTAAGGTGTTTCCCAAGTATCTTAAGAGTCTTAGAAAAAGTTTTGCTGGCAGCATACATGGTCCAAATAGGCTACAAGAGCGCTGGATAGGGAACCCAAAATAGCTGTGAAATAGACAGTCACAGGCAAGTTAACCACCTTTCCTGAGTTTTCATCTGGAAATAGGACTATAGTCGTATCTCCTAGGGTTCCCGTGAAGAAAAAAATGAGTCAGCTCCCATTAAATAAAATGAGACCCAGATCAGAGTAAATGCTGCTAAAATGTGGAAATGAATTCAGAAAGTCACAAATGCTAACTCCCTTAAATGACTTGATGAAAATGAGTATACGGCTGTTTCTAAGGTTCACTGTGTTGCTGTATAAACTCAAGGACTTCTAGTAGGAAAGTCAACAAATTAGTTTAGGCCCGATTACTTTCAAGCACGTGGAAATTTGCACAGCAAACCACGAGCAGGTGAAGTGGAGCTTGATTTGTTAGCTAGCCCTCAGACGCCAGCAAGATGCGTTCCACACCTTCTGATTCGTTGCTAAAACCTTAGACAGACGGCACGTACTTCACAAACATACTGGCTACCTAGCAGTGCCCCAAACGGCAGGCGCTGGCTAGGAGTTCCTGATGTATCATTTTCCTTTGTCACGGGTGCTGTTGCTGAGCGCCCCAGCCATGTGACCCCCTGTCTTGTCTAACTCATGTAAATAAGACTGTCCTGCTGCAGCAGCTGAACGCACAGAAGCTGCTGGGTGGTCAGCCGGTCTTTTGTTTTGCTACGCCATGTGCAGCTGTGCAACGGCCCAGTGACCCATCCGTGCCCCCGTGGTCAGCGTTTCCTCAGTGAATCGCTTTGACTCTAGTGTTTGTCTTCACCTCACTGATGTGAGCTGACAACAGCGGTAGAGTTTAGGAGGCTGGCTGGGCAGTTTTTAGGCACACTACACTCTGGAAGCCTCATGGTTCTAACAGCCCACCTTTCTTGGATAAAGCTGCTCTCACAGCGTTCTTACTGTATAACGCTTTGACATCAATAATTCAGAAAAAAGTGTCTACTGTGTGCCAAGTCGTATTAAATCTGCCCAAATTTTTTCCTCCCAATAAGCAACTGGATTTCGAGAGCAAAAAGTCTTAAAGAACAATATTCCATGACTGATGTGTGATGATCTGGTTGGTACCTGAAACAGAAAATATTGGTGTGCTAAGGATTAAGGACGTCACCAAGAAAAGGAAGGAAGACGGGGGAAGGAAAAGGCCTCCCCTGTGGAGGGAGGGGCACTTGCCTTCAAAGAAGCTGCCACGGGGTCATGTGTGGTCGCTGGCCTGGAGTGTGCCCGTTGTAGGTGATCATGGCATGTAGGCCACCGGGCAGTGGGGTGGAGAGCAGCATTCGGCCTCCCAGCCTGACTCTGTTGGCAGAGCCCACAGACACACAGCTCAGTGACGGGAAGTACTCTCCAACTGCAGACTGCAGTTGATGGCATCATTCCCAACAACTTCTTGTGTATTCCTGCACCCTCAAACCCCGTGTTTGTGGAATTTAAGGGGAGGGGCTTGGTGTTTAAGTTAGGTGTTTCTGGAGTTCAGCTACAGGAACTGTCACCCTGGACCGTAGTGGACTAGCAAGATAATGTGCACAGAAATTGGCACCATCCCACAAGGGCTTAGACAATGGGATTCAAGATGCTTCTTTTGGTGTTAAATATGAATATGAAAGTCTTTCAAACGTGCATGGGCTGTGTGTTGAGAAACTGTGCAGATTCCTAGACTTCCAGTTTCTCTTTATGGCATCTTCTTACAGAATTGTGTACAGTGGTCCCCAGACTTCAGGCTAACAGAATGACCTGGGCCTGGCTTCAGCTTGTCTCAGCTGGGGCCTGGAAATTTGCATTCCTATCAATCTTCAGGTGGGAGACCTGAAAGCACTGATGTAGGAAGAGAACGGCTCCTGGCAGAGGGGTCAGCCGTGCCGTGTCCAAGTCCTGCGACAGCTTTCAGTCCAAGTTCACTGTTTCTTGGGGACGTACCTTCCATCCACATATGCCAGTCTGCTCCTCAGTCATTACAGGAAAACTAATCCTTTACAAATGTTTCAGTAGATTGAAACATTTTCTTTATAGACCCTGATTTTAAGATGAGAAATATAACTGAGATTTTCTAGAAACGCGCCTACCTAAAGCCACACAGGCCAACCCCCCTCTTTATATCTCAGTTGACAACTGCAAAGTGATCAGAGACAGCTTTGATTGCATCAACCATCTTAGAACTACTGGGATGGACGAGCACACAACATACTGACTTGGTTTTGATCATACGTCCTGAAAAGCCGACACCCAAACAGTGCTTGTAACTGAGTCTGCAAAATGTTACCCCTCCACAAAATATGTAGCAACTTAAGTGAATGGCTCCAAGATGTGTAGGCTACAAGCTGGCCCGGCCTGCCAGGGAGGTCACTCTCATTTCCAGCAGTTTCCCCCGCACCAGGACACCCACAGAAGAGCCACTCCTTCTTGGGGCTAGTGGCTGATGTCAACTAAATCTCTGGTAGTATTTCTCTTTTCGTTTTTTTTCCAAGAAATGGAATAAGTTTACCTAGACTAATCAGTTACAGTTAGCCGGGGTCATAGTGTAATTGTGGAGAAGACTGGAAAACAAAGGAGACCATAACTGAAAGACAAAAAATGCTGCTGACACGCTGGCTGTAGCACAATTCAAGTTTATTCCATTTGTTCTTGCAACACAAAACCTTAACACAGATTTAGCATTCGGATATACAGGAACTAGGATACTCATGAGAGACCCAACTGTGTCCAAAGTATAATATTTTGAAAAAACTTAACTCAAATATATCAAAATGCACAAAGCACTAGTCTTCCGCCGTTACTGATTAGAAAGATATGATTGTTTCTCCATTTACAAAATATAATCAGGACAATTTAAATTTTTTAATTTTTGCATGCAAAACACTGCAGTTGCTTATTTATGTAGGAGGGCACTCTTACCAGCTTCTCTATACACAACTGAATTTACAATATTGCATGGAAGAAAACAGTAGCTCAGTTGAAGTGTTAGAAAAACAAAATCAAATAGGTACACAGACGGAAAAACTCATTATCTGTAGAAGAAAATCAATGGCTAGGCCTACTCGTACACACTGCATCTACCTACCCTTTCTCCTTCGTGCCCACACGGGTTCAGAAAGGTGAGTGACTACCTGCGACACTTGGTGCTGTCTATGAACTCTAACCGCAAGAGGGACTCTGTTAGCACACTACAGCCAACAGGTAAGCCACCTGTCTTTACTTGAGATAGTGCATATGAAATGACTGACTTAATACAAAACTACAAAACATGCAAGATTTTTTCTGAGATGTTAAATAGTACTTCAGTGGAGAACAAAACTTACTTAACCTTTTGCTAATGCATGTAGTACCAAAAAGCAGACATGGTTTTAGCTTTCTTTACTCAAAATATAAACATTAAGTGTTGTGAATTTCTCTGCCAAGTGGTTCAGAAATATGTTATAAATAACCTACTTAAAAAAAAATTGCAAACCACCTTGGTCAGTCTATACTACTCTATCTTTATATGTTATTTTCTCAGGCAACTGCTTCATAATCATGAGTTTACAAAAGAGCTGAGATAATAAGAGGAAGGGCGAGACAGCCTCTACTGCATCACAAGAAACAGCGTGTCAGGACAAACTGTACAAAGAATCCCACGGTTTCTCTACCACAACGGCATGGCAAGCAGACCAAGAGAAGGAATGATAGGACAACACACACTCTACACAGCCAACTGCGAGAAACACTTTGAAAATAAAGGGTGAACTCAAGCCTTGTAAAGAGCATCATGCCAAGAGGTGACAGACACACCCTGGTGCCCTCGGGGCTGGTCAGACTAACAGAATGCCCTCCAACTCAACAGGGACATCGCTCTCACAGGCTGCATTCCATCAGCAGAGCCAGGCAAACAGAGCAAAGTATCTAATCACCTTTTGTGACTGTATTCTTGGATGGAAGCAAATTACAGGGTTAGGCTAGTTGTAAGTGAAAAAGCCACAGGATAAAAAAAAGATTCATGGGAGAAAACACACACACACACACACATGCCAACCAACCAATTAGTAACTGATCAGTAAAACTTATTAGCCAAACTGTTTTCTGATCATGATTTAACCTACTGCAGGATGAATGCTACACTGCTGTAAAAATCATTCTTTACAATTCTTAAACTTACCCCTCCCCCACTTAAAAATTTTAAGGTACATTCAATTATTGCATGAGTTGGCCATAAGCAAAAACTTCCATATTGTCAGTAAGCTTATATGGATGGCGAGTCAAAGGACTCTTTAAGTGCAAGATAAAAAATTAAGGTCATATACTTCAACTATACTGCCTGGGAAATAAACATTTTGGAGATGTGTCTAAATTTCTTCCAGGTTGTAAGAACCATTATTTTAGGGCACTGTATTCTAAGGGCACAATATGTTCTGAAACTGCCATGCTTTATGCAATGTATCATTGATATAAAAAAAATAATCAAAATATGCAGGTGGGTTGGCATATGTTCAGAAGTCTACCACCAATTCAGGGAAAGCTGGTTCCAAGCACACTTTGTAGGGATGGGGTTAAATTTGTCCACATGGTAAACCTCACCCCAGGGATAGCTTTGGTACACTAACTCATCAGCATCCGGGACAGTTCTGAGTGAGGCATTCCCAAGAATGTCCCTTAATTTTACAAAGTAATTGAGGTCACGCCATTCGAATAGGAAAGGAAGAAAATCCGTACAGTACGAAGACAACCGCTTCTTCATATGATGCTAACACACTTATGGCTATGATTCTATTTTTAAATCCCCTTTTACTACCAGCAAGAGTTTCAAAGTGTTTCAATGTTATATAAACGTCTGAATCTAAGGGAGAAAAAATATGCATACTGGAATGATTTCTCCTTTAGACTGCTAAAATTTAAGTTATAAATAAAACTAGTCAGTTTCACCTAGAGAGACATGAAATCCACGTGACGGGAGAGAAAACCCAAAGTTCAGTCATCCAGCAATTTAGGAGTGCGCCCCTCCTCATCTTCACTGAGCTTCCACCAAGAGTTGGAGCTCACCGAGGAATGATTTGGTCACTAACCGAAGGCGGCGCTCGGAACTGCCAGGGATCCCCAGGAGAGTGCATTCTTAAGGCAGAAGGCTGGAGCTAATTGCTTATCTCAGCACCCTAAGTTTACATCGCAGCAGCCACTACTGCTTGCAGCTAGGGCTACCAAATATGTAGAGTTGGCCTTTGTGGAAGTACACCTTCAACACAAACTAATGAACAAGCTAGCTAGGGAGCTGAAAAGATCCAATGTTTCTGGTGTGTTTTGTCTTTGCTCTCCCTGGGGTTCTAAGCTGTGTAGTTCATTAGAGAGGGAGAAGAGGTTGACTTGATCAGGAACTCTAGAAAAGCCTGATCACGCCTTCTTCCCTCTCCTCCAAAACATCACTTCTTTTTATTCTTTTCTGGTAGTCTGACTGGTTAGAATTTCTCTCTCCCCTCACCCCTCGTAAAGTATTTAGCTGGAGAAGCTGGCAGATAGAGTGACAGACAGACAGGCAGCAGTGTGAGGCCACAGGAGAGGCATCGTCCCGAGTCAGCAGCCCGTCCGTCCATCACTGCAGAAGGGCTTTGATTGCCTGGTTGTCAGTGGCTTCGAGCGCGGTCAGGCCGTCCGGACCCTTCACAGTCTTATCAGCACCCTGCAGAGAGAGGGGGAGACCCCGGTCATGAAGTGAGCCCACGGCTGGGAAAGCAGAAACCAGGAGACTGAGGGACACAGCTCACTGTTCACAGTGGGAATCGAGGGTTCTTTACCGACACGGGCCATTCTGTGACAAACACAATCTGCCATAAAAAAAAAAAAAAAACAAAATTTGCTATATTATTTTTAAGGCACTTGGAATTTTTACTTATAAATCCCCTTTGACATTAAAAGGGGTAACAGCTGGCTCTTTTATGCTATCATATTTACCCAATAAATTAAACATTAGAAAATAATATCCCCAAATGTAGTATGAGATGGGAAATCTGTTTTTTAATAAGAATGCATTCCTGTGACAAAATTACTTCTGCAATACTTCTGCAATTACTTCTCTGCAATACTTTCAGTAAAGTTCATACCTTTTTTTTTTTTTTTACATATTAAGAACATGGAGGCTGTTGGTCATTTTACTTAGGAATATCAAGCAGTGACTGGGACACAGGTGCGAAGCAGGTCCCCTGTATACTCTAGGGAAACCTTCAGTACAACCCAGGACTGCTTCTACGCCTCGTCTGGAAGCGCTGGCCTGCAGCAGTTCATCTGCAGCATGTCTCCGCTCAGCTGTTGAGCTGTTTCAGCGCCTTCGGGTCTGTGTACTGCTTTATCTGCCTGACATACAGTAGGTGAGTTTGTACTCAGCTAGGTCTGAACATTTTCACTCCAAGCAGAACACATTCTACAAACGAAGGGTTCTCTTTGCCAGCCCAAATCAACATTACCACCCAGATTCAGTGTCCCATCCGGCTCCTCTCACTCATCCTTCTATCATGCTCCCGAGGCCCACAGACGCGTCTAACTTAACACGAGCGGTTTTTCAGATACTAAGTGTAGGCAAGTTTGCCAGTTTTTTCTCCATCACTTTTCCACGCTCTCACCCTACAGAATGTCTCAGGAGTTCCACACACTAACACACGACACCTTTATCCACATGGGATGGCACAGGAAGTGCCTCTCCCTTTTTCTTGGGCAATCTATCCATTCAGTCATCTCACAAATATCGAAAGACTGTTTGACAGACAGCTACTGTTAAAAGAACCAGAGTATTGAAAAAACAAAACAAAACCCTGCCAGGAAGGCTAGTATAGGTTAGCATGGGAGGAAGTAAGCCGGTGACGAGCACTGGGATGGGAGAGTAAGAGCAGACCCAGGAAGGAGCAGCCGGACTCTAAGGATGTGAGACGAGGGTCGGGGGGGTCTGTCTACATGAACACTGTACGCCTGAGCCTGCTGTCCTTCATCATCATCACCATCATAGCAGTAAAGCATCATGGCTCAAGCTAAGTGATTTCTTGCTGACCAAACTGGTAGGATGATCCCGCTGTGGCGGTGTGCCCTCTCAGGGTGCTGCATGTAAGGGTGGGGCAGCTGACAACTTGTGCCGTTGTATTGTAGATGGTGACCCAGACGTGGCACACATTACCTGTCCACACTTAGGACATTTAGGGAAGAATGCTTCTCGGGAGTGTCAGGACAAGTCCTGGCTACTTGGCTTCAGCTCCAGCTTCTAGCTCCAGTGCCCGGGGAGGCAGCTGATGATAGTCCAAGCACTCGAGTCTTACGGGTTCTGGGTTCCTGCCTTTAGCCTGGCCCAGCCTTGGCTGGTGCACACATTTTGAGAAGTGAATAAATAGACAGTTTGCCATCATTCTATCATTCAAACATAAAAAGACAGTCCTGTTTACTACAAAGGAAGATGAGATACAAGTATCAGGTAGGTTACCATGTGCGCAACTAAAACATGGGGGTCTCTGTCAGACAATGAGCAATCAACAGATACAGCAGGCAATTTGCAACTTACCCCCTATTGCTCAGAGAAGACTTTGGAACATATAGACTAGTCCGAGCAGCACTGCGGTACCTGAACAGGATGAGAGCTGTATCCTTAACCCACCAGAGCTGCGGCGCTCCAGACACCACCTCTCTTGTTCTACCTGGCCTGCCTTTCCTTCCTCACACTCCCCACGCTCCCTCCGCAGTGCCTAGCCTGTGCATCCTGGTATACTCTACGGTTCTGGTTCTGGTGCCTTCTCTGATTGCCGCAGCCATGTCTATCCTTTATCCTTAACATCACTGAATGTGAAGCCCATAATTCTGTGTGTGTGTGGGTGCCCATGTTTATTACTTACATCTAAGTTGCACAAGGAGTTCCAGTTTGACCTCTCCTCAAATGAATCCGTACTCTTCCTACAAACTTGCTCTCTCTTTTTAGTCTCTCTATCATATGAGGAACACTGTCTTCCATAAAATGTGGAGATGTGATACAGTGCTGTTTATTTCCCACCCACCCAGTCAGCAGGTGTCATTTGGAACATTTCCCACCTGCCCTTGCTTCTCCACGGCAATCATTACTTTCTCAGTTCAAGATCATGTAAACATCCCAATGCAATAGTTTCCTGTTTTTACTGCTTTCATCATCCAATTTAGGCTTTACGCCCTCTGCTTCGGTGATCTTTGTAAAATCCAAGCCTGGCCATACTACTCACCGAAGAGCCTTTAATGACATCCTCACAAGAGACAATGAGGACAAATCATATGATGGTGAAAGCCACACTCATTCCCACCTCTGCAGACACACGCCTTCCTTTCTGCGCGCACTGCAGCCTGGCTCAACAACCTACTGTGCCCTAATACTGTGATCTCTCTCCTGTACCCCTGTGACTCTTACTACTGCGTCTGCTTGGAACAGCATCTCAAACCCGATAATCAGAGACATCTACCAAGGTTTAAGGTTCAGCTCCCACACCAACTGCTAATGAAGCTCCGTGGAGCCTGCATGCTTTTCTGCCCTCCACTTCCCTCAGGCGCACACTGTAGTCCACTGGCCCCTCCAACCAGTCACACTACTTCACTGCGTGACCTGCACACCGCTCCAGTAGACTGAACACGCTGATGGCAGGAATCAAGACACTTAGGCGCTGTATTCCTAACACTTTGCACAGAGCCAGTAACAGGCAAACAATAAATGTTTATCGATAGACTAAACATACATAATAAGGAATTCAATAAAACAAAGACAGTATTACTCAGTCAAGACAAAGTACTACTGAGTCAATGGATAAAATCTTTCCACTGTGAACAGGCTGCCTACAAGCACACTTTATAAAACTAACTTATTTTCAGGTAGTGTCCATGCTGAAGACCCATCAGCTGGATGTTTGGTGAGACGTAGGGCTGGGTTCACTAGTCTCGACTTAGTACATGCTTCAGGCGAGGAAAGTTTTCTGGAGGAGGAACCGGTCGCTATATGGAATACGGGGATTATTAAATTTCAAGTCACGCTACCTACTTGTGGTTAGTCCACAGGCTAGCTGGAAAAGCAACAAACAACAATGTGTTTCGCCTGCTTGCTACTTTCATCTGCTTCTTACCCCAGACAGTCCAGTTTCGTTGTTTTTTTTTTTAAAGATGAATTTATCTTATTGGAAAGGCAGATGTACAGGGAGGAGGAGAGACAGAGAGGATCTTCTGTCCGATGATTCACTCCCCAAGTGGCCGCAACAGCCAGTGCTGCGCCGATCCGAAGCCAGGAGCCAGAAACTTCTTTCCGGGTCTCCCATGTGGGTGCAGGGTCCCATGGCTTTGGGCCGTCCTCGACTGTTTTTCCAGGCCACAAGCAGGGAGTTGGATGGGAAGCAGGACCTCCAGGATTAGAACTGGCACACGTAGGGGATCCTGACATATTATAAGGTGAGAACTTTAACCACTAGGCTACCGCACTGGGCCTGCTATGGCAGGTTTGGAGCTAACACTGACTACACAGTTTGCAGACATTCCTAACCTTGTAAGACAGTGTGTCAACATGCAAATAAGAGGATATTCTTATACCAACTGTTTAAACATCCTTTATTATAAAAATCTCCTGGCTAAGATTTTCTTAGGGCCAAAAAAAGGGCATTTCTTTCAACTACAGTAATCCGAGCCTCAGACACTCTGGATCACAGCCGGTTTCCTAGTTTCGCTGGCGAGGCTGCACACACGGGGCTTGCGGTTACACTGGCCGCTGTGCTGCGCTCGGCCACTGTGCTCTCCCGGAGGAATGCTCGTGCGAGCCTCCTCTTTTCACGAACAGACTTGCTGAACACTGTTAAAGTTTTCGGGATGTTTCTTGACCTTGTATTTCTGTTTCATCTGCCATCTTTTCCTTATCTCTCCTGACGAGTGTTACCACTATTTCTCATGGATGCAGGGTTTGGTGAAAGAACGTCCATCATCCACCTCGTAAGTTCTTAGTTACCAATTCTTTGGCTTATGCTAATCTTACACTACTTCAGCATTTGTTTTGTATTTTGGTATTTAATTTCTTTGTATATTTAATTTCCTGGTTTTGAAATTATCTTACATCTAAGTCTTTCCTTTTGGGTTTAATTTACTTCTTGCCTACTTGGGAAGTTTTCTTCTTTGACCTCCCCAGCTGCTTCTGTTGCTCAAGCAGTCATCATAACTTCATGTCCAATGAGCCCTGTCTTCTGATCCAACGCAGACACTGATTTATCCATGTAAAACACATCTCACAGTGGGTTAAGCCACTGCCTGCAGCACTGCCATCCCGTGTGGTCGCTGGTTCAAGTCCTGGCTGCTCCACTTCTTATTCTGCTAATGAAGCTGGGACAGCAGCAGAGGAAGACCTGACTGCTTAGGCCGCGGCACCTGCACAGGAGACCCGAAGAAGCTCCTGGCCTTGACCTAGCCCACCCACATCTGTGGCAGTCATTTGAGGAATGAACCAATGGATGGGAGACCACTCTAACTCTGCCTTTCAAATAAATAAAATAAACCCAAAAAAAGAATCTTTTATGGAGTAGCCACTCGATACATTCTTATCCCCTAGGGAGGGCATGGCAGGCATCCCGGTTCCTCTGCCTCTGACCGAGCTTCCTGCCACGAGCACACTGAAAGCAGCTGATGGTTCAATGCCACAGGCCTTTGCCACCCATGTCAGGCATCCGCACAGAGTTCTGGGGTTCTGTGTACAGCACTGCCCAGCCTGCTGACTGCAGGCATATGGGAAGGTTCTGTGTACAGCACTGCCCAGGCTGACTGCAGGCATGTGGGAAGGCTCTGTGTACAGCACTGCCCAGCCTGACTGCAGGCATGTGGGAAGGCTCTGTGTACAGCACTGCCCAGCCTGCTCACTGTAGGCATATGGGAAGGCTCTGTGTACAGCACTGCCCAGCCTGCTGACTGCAGGCATATGGGAAGGCTCTGTGTACAGCACTGCCCAGCCTGCTGACTGCAGGCATATGGGAAGGCTCTGTGTACAGCACTGCCCAGCCTGCTGACTGCAGGCATGTGGGAATGCTCTGTGTACAGCACTGCCCAGCCTGACTGCAGGCATGTGGGAACTGAACCTGCAGAAGCAAGATTCCTGCCCGCCCCCCGACATCTTCTCTCTGTTTGGTGGCAAGGAAGGGGTTCCCAGCATGTGTTCAGACTTGTCTTGACATGCAAGTGCTACATGTGTTCATCTCTATGGTTTTTTCTCATTTACTAGCTCATCGATGAAAACCAATTTAAAAAGATCATATTTTTCTCCCCCGATCCCAAGGAATACGCACATTCTATTACTTATTACTGTCCTGACAGCAATTCTGGAAGACAGTCAAGAATTCTGTACAAGTTTGTAAAATAAGTAACTTAATGGATTCATAATAACCTGTAAGGATTTTTCTTTTGAGAAAAAGCAAAATAACTGCCTTAACTTAAACACTGATTTAAAAACTCTTAAAGGATGCACTGGATTAGTCTTATTTGTAACAAATATTTTTGAAAAGTCAAAATCAATCTGTAGAAAAAAGTAAAAAAACTGACTAATAAAGCTACAGGATATCCATTTAAGAAGCTTATGCAACAACAAAATCAAAGTAATTAATTTTGAAAAAGCAGAACTAAAACTTCCCCTGCTGCTTTCAAAAAGGTTTTTTTAAAAACTTCCTTTCCTTTGATATAAAACAAGTAACAGCTTTACATGGCTACAACTGACCTCCCATCACACAGTTCCCTACCATTTATCTGGCTACGGGAACTGAGACACCCAACAAGGATGACAGTGTACAGGCAAAAGAAAAAACAAGCTAGTTAAAAGCCAACTCATACTCAGTCATGTGTAACTACATATTTATTGAGCACTTTCTTGGATAACATACCGGGCCTAATACACATGCAAACCAAGCTGGCTTTTCAGGAACTCATGGACTGTGGATTCCAGCCCAACAAGGCCTCAGAGCTGGAGCAAAATGCTTTGGAATCAGGACTCTGGAACACCAGTTTGGGCCCCCTATAGAACATGAAGACTTACATTGTATTTTGTTTTTCCTGTGAGGAAGGAGAACTACTAAGGAAAATTTCTGATTAGAAGTTGGCCATATGGCTGAAAATGAGTGGAGCAGTTAAGTACATAACCCTAAACCAAAAGAATCCCAGAGAGTATAAACAGAGAACAAAATCCTTGTCTGATTAAAAATATCAGGAAAAAAAGAATAAGGAAGAAATCATTGCTTTCTTTTGCCTGTACCTGGCTAGCAGGTAGGCTGGCTGGTTGGTCAATGCTACAGAGGAGAGCTGCAGACAGACCAATGAGGTCAGCTCCTGGCCCGGGCTCAGTCCGGGGCCATGTGGACCTCCACCCCAGCTACAGGAGTTAGGAAGACCTCTACTGGTTTCAGCCAGTCGGAGTTTAGCTACTCACAATACAGAGTCCCAACTAAAACAATACTGCAATTATATAAACCTTTCATGAACCATGTGAGTTAATATTTTTTACCCATGGCAGTAACATTTTGCTATAATAATAAAAAATGCTTCCCAGGCCAGCGCAATGGTTCAACTGGTTCATCTTCTTCTTGCAGGTGCCGGGACCCCATTTGGGTGCCAATTTGTATCCTGGCACCTCCACTTCCCATCCAGCTCCCTGCTTGTGGCCTGGGAAAGCACTCAAGGATGGTACAAAGCCTTGGGACCCTACACCCAAGCGGGAGACATGGAGGAAACTCCTGGCTCCTGGCTTCAGATCAGCTCAGCTCTGGCTATTGCGGCCACTTGGGACTGAACTAATGGATGGAAGATCTTTCGCTATCTTTCCTTCTGTCTGTAAAACTGTCTAATAAAAATAAGTAAATTAAAAAAAAATGTCCCCTAGCGATGAAATTCTATAGCAGTATTCCAAGGTTCTTTGTCATCTTTTCACTTATTTTGGTTTCTGCCTAACTCTACAGCAGTATCTAAAAACTGCTCTTTATGCATACTGAAAATGCAAAACATCAAAAAGTCTTGTACTTAAAGAAACTGAGTAATGGTATCTACCATGAAGCTTAAGAGTCAAAAAACCTGGTAACTTTAGTTGACTGGAACTAACTGCCTTCAGTTTGCCAACAAAGAGCAGGAGATAAATGTGCTACTTCCAGCTCAGGTTTCTCTGCATCTTAGTGAACGCAGAAAATTCTGTTCAGTCCTAAGTTACAAGAAAAATTACTGTTTATTGGGTGCAATTATATGTCAGACACTAAGGCAAAATACTTTATGTAGTTTTACTCAACTTCCATTTCTTCTTTTTATCCCCCACAGGGTTTATCTTAAGATCCTAGGTGAGATGATACACACAGTAACTTCCAGTGTGTGGTCACAGGTGAACAACCTGCAGCTACCACTGGTGCCTTGTTTAAGGAAAATTCACTGCTTCCCAATAATCGCAGGCTCATCTAATATACTCAGAATGGTGTGACTATATTAGCTAGCCCTGAGATGAGATTTTGAACTCTGAGTTTTTAACATGGCTAAACACATTTAAATATATGAGAAACGTACAAATTTACTATCCCTCAACCACATCAAAAAACTAGATAAGTTGGACAGTCCCTACATACAGCAAACTATCGTTAATAATCCTACTCAGTACATACCACAGAAAGTGAAGTATTTACATTTCAAACTGGTACTACTCAAAGTGTTCTCTATGCATGATGCCAGACAGTAAAATTGTACTTGTCTAATACATTTTTTTCTATCACTAAGACAACATTTACTAGTTTCATTAAGAGATTCCTTTAAAAAATAAAATAATTATTTCAGGGTTGGTGAGCAGGAAGACAGGGCAAGCTAAATCTCCACTTGTGACACCAGCATCCCATACCGGTGCTGGGTCCAGTCTATCGAGCTCCCTGCTCGTGGTCTGGGAACACAGGAGAGCACGGCCCAAGTCCTTGAGGCCCCTGCCTCCCCTAGGACCCAGGAGAAATGCCTAGTTCTTGGCTATGGATTAGCCCAACCCTGCTGCCATCGCCACGCGGAGAGTGATCCAGCAGATCAAAGATTTCTCTTTCTCTCCTTCTAACAAACTTTCCCTTTCCAATCAAAGTAAGTGTATTTCAAGAAGAAGAAGAAGAAGAAGAAGAAGAAGAAAGGAAAAAAAATCCATTCACTTGGAAGGCAGAGAGACAGAGGAAGAGAAATGGGGTGGGAGGAGGAAGGGGCTGAAGGGCTGCAAAGCCAGGGCCTGGCCAGGAGCCAGGGATTCCACTCCGGGTTCGCATGTGGGCGTCACTGTCCCCTTTTCCCAGGTTGATTAGCAAGGAACCAGACAGGAAGTTGAGTAGCCAGGACTGTAACCAGAATTCTGATACATCGCTTCTCAGCCTTTTGGCTAAGATCAAGTGCAGAATTCTGATACAGAATTCTGGTGTTGCCAATTGTGGCTTCACTAGCTGCACCATAATGCTGGCTCTCATCAGATTTTTTTGCATATGTATTTGTACATAGATATTTGTTTATTTGAAAGGCAGAGTTTCAGAGAGAGTGAGAAATCTTTCATTTGTTGGTTCACTCCATGAACAGACACAAAAGCTACGGCTGGGTCAGGTTGAAGCCCAGAGCTCTCTTGTGCGTGGCAGGGCCCAAGTGCTTGGGCCGTTCTCTACTGCTTTCTTGAGCAAGGAGAAACCCAAGCTCTTACTCATTAGCAACTAGTCTGAGGACCACCAATTTTGAGTAACACTACTCTAAATCTCAATTTTGGACATTCTCTTTTTCTATCCATGCTACCACAAAGAGTTTTAAAAATAACACTTACCTTGAACAGTTAGAGAGGCTAAGACAAACAGTTAAATGAGTAATTCACCTTACCTTTGACAGAAGCAATTTCACGCAGGAAACATGACCTTCATAGACAGCAGACAGGAGAGGAGTAATATGATGTTTATCTGGAGCCTAGAAATAATCAGAGATCACCTTATAAATTTATTTCTTCTTTCTTTTTAGATCTTATCAGGGAACTTTTATGAATGATTCAGTCAGTTTTTGTCTATTTACTTTTGTACAATTATCTCAGAATCAAATTTCTAGTCTCTGAAGACTACCAAGAGGCCCCAGTCCACAGCCATGTCTCTTTCGAGAGCCAGTAGAATAGAAAAGGGAGCAAGGCTCTGACCTCGGCGAACTCAGCTCTGATCTCAGCTTGCCACGTTTCTACCATGTGACTATTGAGTCTCTGAGCCTTACTTTTCCACAATACAAATGCCACTGTACTCTCACCAGCAGAAAGGAATGGTGGAGTGGAGCTTAACCAGTCAAGGGTAAACCATGGCCTCCATGATGGGGGCGGGTGACACGGTGTCCATCACACTTTCTGCTGCAGTTACTTAAACATCTTCCCCAAACTCCAAAAGGCAGAAGTGACAAAAAAAGCTGGAGTCAGGAGAAGCCTGGGCCTGTCTGCCCCTGTCCTACATTCCAGCTGGGATTGCTCCTGACGGCAGAGTGCTGTGCTGCCGGCAGAAAGTGCCTGTTCCTTTAGCTTGAGAGCTAAAAAAGCAACAGCTAAGGGAAAAATAGCCCAATCTTGTTTGTCAACTTTCAAAAAAGTTTATTTGGTTTAACTTCTTAAAAGAACAACTACATATTTATAACTTACAGGAAGTTCTGAAAAATTTTAAATAGTGTTATTTAAAATGAGGTTTCTACAAGTAATCATTTTACACAAACAGAAACAGTAAGAGCACTTACTAGGAGTTTTTTCTAGAATAGCAATGTCTCTACGTACGTTGATATCTGCTCCTTTCAGCAGCAGGAACTCCAGGATCTCCAGCTGCCCGCAGTCGGCTGCGTAATGAAGAGGCTTCCTTCCACCTTCCAGCGTCCTGTTGACATCTTCTCCCTTACAAGAGAACCGCGTGCAATGAATGTCGTGTTCGTACACGACAGAGGAACATCTCCCTGCTTTGGGGCACCTGATACTTTCCGTTCCTTACAGCCATGACTTTCATGAAATAACAAAGTGAAACAAAAACTTGAAATGAAATTCTGCACAATAGGAAAAATGCATGTGAGACACAGTTGTGAGTTTAAACTTTCTCCTTCATCTCTCCACTTCCACAACAATTGTTACTTTAGCAAACAAGAAATTACTATACAGGCTGTGTGGGACTAGTGAAAGAGAAACAGCCTGTGTGCAGAGCCTAGCAGAGCAGCAGGTATAGAAAAATAAAAGGTTTCAAAGCAATGCTCATTCCACTTTCACCAACAGAAATAAAATTCAATCAAAGTAAGCAGGAGGAAAGAATAAAGATTAGGACAGAAATCAAAGAAAACAGAAAATAACACTGAGAAGTAAAAGGTGATTCTTCAAGATCAACACAACCGATACATTTCTAGCAGGAGTGACCAGGGCAAGCAGGCAGGCACAGAGGCCCCGCAGGCGAGTCCACAGGCAACCTCCCCACAGACATCCCCAGGCGCCAGTTTCCACTGGCAAGCCGTATCCAACGTTTAAGGAAAAAACAATACCAGAGAAAATTAAAGAGATGAGAAGGCATTCCAACTCATTCTGAGGTAAGCATTACTTTGATGCTAAAACTAGACAAAGACGTTGCAAAAGCCAGTTACAGGCACCCTCCGGGAAAGAAGTGCAACTGTGGCTCTCTGGTCACGAAAACTTCATCCTTCACTGACGGACAGACGTGTGCTTGTGCACATAGAAACTATATGCACGGCTCTGTGTCATCCATTCACAGGACTGTAAGATGCCTACTCCACTAAGTCCCTACTCCTCACACCTTTCACTGTAGTACTCCAACAGCGAGAATGCTTCCTTGAGTCTGAGCAGAATCCTAAATAGCCAAAGAAGAATTTTTCTCAAAGTACTACTTATCAAATTTATATAAACATATCCTCATGAATCCCAATGTAGATGTGTAATCAAAGTGTGGAGTTTGTGGTAATAGAGAAGTCACATCTCTAAATCTATAGTTATTGCTCCCCCTGCATTCTTCAGGCCTTTGGGCCACACTGACTTCATGGCTTAGAACAACTTTCCATCAGACAGCTGACTATTCTAGCTTGCAAAGCACAATGCTCTTCGCCTGCTTCAGCTTCGTCGCCGTTCAGCATGAGCCACACGGCCCATGCACTGACCCTGACCCATACTGCCTGCTGCTCTTGGGATCCACAGCCCACGAGGCAATCCAAGCGCACAGGAAATCTACACATTCTCTGGCATCTTTCAGTTTTTTAGACTGAACCTGTTACTTTTCATCAGATTATGCCATTTTTTCCTAGTTACCTGATTCTGGCTTTCACTGTCCATGTAAGGTGGTACTGAACAGAATGAACACTAGACAGGAGACCTAGTTGGGCTCCAAATTGCCTGTTACTAGCCACACTGGGGCATTTATTAAGTTTGGTGGACCCTTAGTTTCCTTATTGTCAACTCAGAAGCTGGAAGAGGTGATTGCTAATTTTTTTCTTTTTCACCTTTGTTGCTTTTGTTCATGTGCTAAAGGTATCTGGTGCTTTTATCAACCTATAACTCTTCTTCTTAGTTCTAGCATTGTACACCCAGGAAATGGGCTTTTCTGTTCTCATGTGAAAAGAAAGCAGTTTCAAAGATGGCTGAAAATAATGCTGAAAACTACCACTATTGTAACAGCTTCCTACCTATTTGAATAGAGCAAGCTGGTTTAACATGCATGAATAAAACAAAACGAAAACTATATACAAACATTTTAAAGTTCTGCGGGTTTCTTCTTTTTTTTTCTTCTAGTAAGAGTAGGAATGGGGGGGGTCAGCATTGTGGTGTTGGCAGATAAAGCTGCCACTTGCTCTACTTCTAACACAGCTCCCTGCGAATGGCCTGGGAGAAACAGTGGAAGACGGCCCACGTGGTTAGGGCCCTGTCACTCATGTGGAGACACAGATGAAGATGCTGCCTCTTGGCCTTCACCTGGCCTCATACTGGCTGTTGCAGGCATCTAGGGACTGAACCAGAAGATGGAAGGTTTTTCTTTCTCTGACTTCCAAGTAAGATAATACTTACAATTAGAATTTATTGTACTGTATGTAAGTTGGGCACTGTCTCACCCTCTCATCCATTGTCTTAGAGAAGGAAACATGTAAATACATGAATGCTATTTAACTGGATGTCACAGGAATAGTGTAAATGGGAAATACAATCAACAGGATGCTCAATAACTTTAACTCCCTGAGAACTCACCCTTCATTTCGCTCCACTTTGTTTTGTTTAATTTTAGAGGCAGAGGGAGAGAATGCACTTCCATCTGCTGCCTTTACTTTCCAAATGCCCAGAACAGTCCAAGTCTTGAGTTGGGAAGCCAATGACTTAACCCGTAACCACTGCATGCCAAGGTCTGTAACAGATGTAGCTGATCAGGAGCTGAGGCTAGGTATCAAATCCAGATCAGGACATGATGTCTTTACAAGCAGCCTTGTGGCAAGGCTACAGGTTCAACCCATGATTCAGCTTTTGATGTTATTAAGTAGTAAATCTTCATACACACACAAACTTTCTATTGGAAAGGCAGATATACAGAGAGGAGACACAGAAACATTTTCCATCTGCTGATATACTCCCCAAACGGCTGCAACAGCCACAGCTGAGCCACCTACAAGTCAGGAGCCATTCCAAGTTTCCCATGTGGGCACAGGGTCCCAAAACTTTGGGTCATACTCCACTGCCTTTCCAGGCCACAAGCAGGGAGCTGGCTGAGAAGTGGAGCAGTCCGGACCTGAACTGGAGCCCATGCAGGATCTTAGTGCTTGCAAAGGAAGGATTGGCCAATTGAGGCAGTGAGCCATCACAAGAGATTCCTGCACCCCCTCCCTCTTTTTTCTAAAGAATTTGAGAAAGAGACAGAGTGTGTGTTTTCCAGGGTCTATATCACTTCTCAGGTGGCTGCTGTGCTTGGAGCTGGGCCAGGTGAAAGCAGGAGTCTGAGTCTCCCACAAGAGTGCTGGGGCTCAGGTACCATGGCCACCGTCGCAGCCTTCCCACGCGCATGAGCAGAGCTGGATCGGAAGCAGAGTGGCTGGAACTGAAACTGAAGCTGGCATGCCGACGCGGGCTGCTGATGCTGTAAGCGGTCTAATTGCTGCCACAACCCTGGTCCCACAGACGTATTTATATCTCATGTAAATAGGGTTTTAAATGTGTTTAGGGGTCAGAGACATCTTATACTTCTTTTATTTCTGCCACGATGACTCATACTGTACTTTTATATCTCGGTAGCAGTCTGTTGTTAATGATCCTGCAGAAGTAAAAGCTCAAAGTTCAACACTCTCCCTTTCATGAACTACTACAGTTTTCCAGCTCATCTTAGAATGATAAAACTACACAGACTAACCCATACGTGCATTATAGCAAATTAATTTAAGATTAGCCTCATATTTCTGACCGAGTAGACACAAATAATCTGCAGTTATGGTGTCTGGAAAGAGGGTGGAGATCCTAATTCCCTGAGCTAACACTAACAGAAATGGAAGACATGTAAGGCATTTGTTAAACACACTGTGGGTAGGCAGGCTTGAGAAGTCCTGACCTACAGTTAGGACGGAATAAACTATGAGTTAAGCACATTCTATTCTACAAGCAAGTCAATATTTATTCATCACAACATATACTACTCATGATCCTTTGTAGTTAAGGGGAACTGGGAAGAGTACCTCCACACTTTGGGTATAGTGATTCTTTAATTTTTAGGATTAAGAAGTTTATTGCTTATATAAGATGTACCTATTAATATGACAGTATCTATTAATATAACAAAGTAATAATGGGTGGTATCTATTAATATCACAAAGCTCGAGGTAAAAATGGAATAAAAATTTGACATCTATACAGGTATTTCACAAAAGACGTTTTCCTTCTTAAAATTTTTTAGAAATATTTATTTCTGGGGCCAGTACAGTGGCACAGCAAGTAAAGCCACTGTGTGCAGTACCTGCCTCCACATGGGCTGTACCACTTCCGATCCAGCTCCCTGCTAACATGCTTGGGAAGGGACAGGATGGTCCAACTGCTGGGGCTATTTCTACCTTGTAGCTTAGGTCTGGTCCAGTCCTGGCCAATGTAGCCACATGGGGAGTGAATCAGTGGCTGGAAGATATTTCTCTGTGTGTAACTCTGCCTTTTAAATAAATAAAATGTTTTTAAAAATATATTCCCTTCTATCAATTAAGTTAGCAATTACAGTGGAAAGACTTTTCATTTTCAAATTAGTTCATTTAGAAGTAACAAGAATACATTGCATATTAATACAAATAAGCATTTTAGAATTTAAAAAAACTAAAATGAGAACGAGAAGGGCAGCAGGCACTACAGCACATTTCCTGCAAATTCTCTAAATGTTTGTTGACTCTGTAACATTGCGCGCTGGTCATGAATATTGCCTCAGTGAACTGCGTATGCTTTCCAAATTCTGCTAAGTTTTCTTAATGGAAATTCAAAGGCATCCATTAATACAACATCCAGTGTCATCAGAAAGACTTTAAAGTACTGGAAAGCTATCAAAATCAAAATGGAAGACAAATGTTTCAAAATTCTGTCTTGAGCTATAACTATCATTGATAAAGAAAATTTCTTACCAATAAAATAAATAAATCCTAATTTTTTTCTTTAAAATGACAGGGCTTTGAAAAACTGTTAAATATCCAGGTATGAAAAACAAACCTATAATTAGCCAGTTGTTTTTTCAAACAAAAACAGCACTGCAGAAGCGCTGTATGTCTACTTCCTGAGGACGGGAGGCGGGCTCTGGAATCAAGATGTGACCAAGGCACCTGTTCACTGCTTGCTCAGCGCACTCCTAGTGAGTGGCACGCTGCACACTCCTAGTGAGAGGCACGCTGCACACTCCTAGTGAGTGGCACGCTGCAGCCATGTGCAGTGTGGAAGTGATGGTCACAACCTGCAGCAGCAGGACAGCTGGGGGCTGAGGCATGACCATCCAGTGGCTTTACCTTTGTTAGTGGACCATCAGTCAGTTTATCGTAACAAAAAGCACAAAGAACATGCTAATATTATTATAACAAAAATAGTGTTAACCCAGAGCCCTTAAAAAGATATTTAGGATCCACAGAGACCCTCAGCACTCTGAGGATGCCTAATCTAATCAAAGAGAGGTGTTCAAAGTGAGGGCTCTAGATGTGGCGTTTCTGGCCTAAAACACTAAATAAATGATGAAAGATAAAGCAGTTAAGCCATTACCTTAAGTAAATATGTTTAAAAATTACACACAAATGTCAAAACTGAACCTTGAAAGAAGATATACATATTGAAAAATATACACAATAATACCATTTTATAAAATAATACAGAATGTAGGTGAGTAAGTAAATGTTCCAGGAGTCCTAGCCTCGGAAAGCCATCATGGTACGTGCACGGATCACAAACTGCCTTTTCGGAACGGTGCCTGGGTCATAGGAGGTGTTCAGGGAGTGTAAGCTGGCTTCATTTTTAAACGGTTCTGCTTCATAGAGACTATGGAATCATGTATTTTACAAGCCTTCATTTAACACACTGGGTTGTGCACCTGTATTTTAATAAAATGTCCAGCAGAATATGGAACACAAAAACACGAAAATAACCACACGCACATAAATCATTACCAATGATGCCACATCCCTCATTACTGATGAAATAAAGGACACTAGAATGCTGTTCTGAAAATAGTTTAAACATGAAATCATTATGTAAAGTGTCTTCAAATGTTTGTGGAAAATGCACTTAAATGAGTTACGCATAAATTTAAAGACTTTTTGTAACTAAATAAACTTATTTTTAAAAATTTAATTTCCCATGACCTTTTTGAACTGCTGTAAGCACAGAACCAAACTGAAAATCTTTTTAACATAAAATCAAATGCTTTTATATGTCATTTTTACATGACTGCTGCAGAACCTCAGCTTTTTGCCCAGGTTTTTCGACCCCTTCTCCTCATCTCTACACTGGTTCTAATACAGAATACAAGCACACAGTATGACATGTTTTGAATGGTCTCCAACTTCCCTTTAAGTGTACTATTTTACACGCATCTCAAAGGCAAGGCTTGGTAGGGGTTATTAAATACAGTGTTCTTTACAGATGTCCAGACGATTAGAACTGTTTGAATAATAAACGTTCGGTGGGAAAGCATTCTTTACCCCTGTAAAGAAGAGGGATATCGGGCCCGGCGGTGTGGCCTAGCGGCTAGAGTCCTCACCTTGAAAGCCCCGGGATCCCATATGGACGCTGGTTCTAATCCCGGCAGCCCTGCTTCCCATCCAGCTCCCTGCCTGTGGCCTGGGAAAGCAGTTGAGGACGGCCCAAAGCCTTGGGACCCTGCACCCGCGTGGGAGACCCCCGGAAGAGGTTCCAGGTTCCCGGCTTCGGATCGGCGCGCACCGGCCCGTTGTGGCTCACTTGGAAGTGAATCATCGGACGGAAGATCTTCCTCTCTGTCTCTCCTCCTCTGTGTATATCTGACTTTGTAATAAAATAAATAAATCTTTAAAAAAAAGAAAAAAAGAAGAGGGATATCTAGCTCCTGCCAAGAATGCTCTGTTAGAACTTGACACAAAGCAAACAACACTCTTGTGATCTCGTGGAAGCAGCCGAGTTCTAACGCCACAGCGCACACTGTACAGTCACCAGAGACCGCTGTCCCGAAAAGTGGGGCTGTTTAACAAACAGCACACTAAATTAGCATATGTGTGACCATTTTGTAGAACAGTATGTAGATGAATACTGGACAGCTGACTGATGATGGAAAGCAGTAAATCTACTAATTCTACCAAATTTTATACAGCTGGGCCACCGTCCCGAATAATTCAGTCACAGTTAAGTCTTCCCTATCTCTGGAATTCAGAATTCCTTCAGACTCTAGTTTTAAAAATGTCCTAAACGGCCGATCTTTTTGAGGTGAGAGGATTTCTTTCCTACCTCTTCCTGCTCCCCACTCCCTCTGCCACACCCCTGCTCCTCACCTGGGGTAAACGTCCTTACTCAGTATGTCACTCTGCAAAGCACCACGTATTGGTGCACTTGACTTCAGCATCTAAGAGCAGTACCCAAGTTACAAGTCACAACACAACAAGTTCACATGTAAAATCGATCACCCAAGGGCAAAGCAACAACAAGGTGAGTGACAATACTTTAAGACACGAAAGAAAAGCCAGAAATACAGTCAACCTGATCGACTCTACATATTGCTTTAAGAAATAATGGGTCTGTCACATCATTAAACCTTCAATGTCACAAGCACGAACTCAATTCAAAGCAACGAACAACAATTCCATGATCACCATCCACTTAGCGAGCACATGCTTAGTAAACAGAGTAATATGAAAATGCATCTCATAAAACATTCAAATACTTTGAAATATAGGTCCTTTTTATTAGTTAAATTCACACAAGGCCGAGGCCCACAGCAGAGACTCTCCACAATCCACCGGCCCAGTCAGTCACTCTGTTCCTAGGGGCAGGACAGCTTCACGGACTAATACTTCGAACCACACCTGAATGACGGTGGTAGCTGGGGAGATTACCAAAAGTGTTCATAGTTAAAAACAAAGCAAAACAAAAACACACAAAAAAATCACATGTAATTTCTTTCAGGGTTACAAAATTAAAAGAAGGACTGTGTCTTTAACACAGTTTATACAGAGTTTTGGAATTCCTGGTCAAGCCATACTCAAGATTCTGGACGTATATATTCAACCTGTGGGTTCATTCTCATTAATTTACTTTACTAGTACCCCATGGAACTAGTAAAAGAAAAAAGCAAACAGCAATTTTAAGTGCACATCTACCATCTAACTGTCGCATACATTTTTAATCCATAAAAATCATCCATAAAAATATTCTTACAAAAAAATATATATATATGTTGGAAGTCCATAATCATTAACGTCAAAAGTCTTATGATTTGCTCGTTCTCCCAACAGAAGACACGCCAGGATGAGAACCCCACACTTCTGCGGGTTTGGAAAGCTGGACACTTTGTCACTGCCACTTCATCCCTTCTCGTCCCACACCGTACCTGGTCTATCTTCTCCACACAGAAGTGCCCAATTAGTCATATTTGGGTCATGAGCCCACTTCCTGTGTGGGCAGGAGAATGTAATCTGTTTGTCTTTCTTGGCTTTTGTCGTGGTAGGGGCCAGGTCGTGCATTTCCCCAAGATTCATACTTTATAAAAAGGAACCCCTGAAGCACAGGTTTTTTGTGCTGGGAAGCCACTACAGCTCCCCGAAGACAAATGCCCAAGATCTGTAGCTGTGCTTTTTATGGCAGAATTTTTGAATACTTAAATAGCAATTACTGACCCATATGTATGAATGTACTTCTGTCTTATTAGTCATCAAGACAAAACCCTCTGAGCATTCAAAACTTTGTCACTTTCCTCAGAGAAAGATTTGAGTTTCTTTAGTCAGTTCTTCAAATCCAGTGGCTTTTCAATTAAATCAGAAGCCAGTAAGCTCTGGAGTTCTAAGAAACTCTACAGTAGTGTATACAGAAAGCTGTTAAGACAGCTGCCTGAAGACAGCACACTGGCATAAATGAGATCAATTACTTAAGCAATTAAGAAAGCTATGCAGAAAAAAAAATGCATAGGAGAAAAATCTAAAAAATAAGGAGAAATTTAACAAGCAGATGGAATTGAATGAAAAAACAATTCCACTAGCAGACACGGCTGGTACCAAGTACTTTACTAGAAGACGTAATGGGCTGGTGACAGAAGAACCAAGTCAGGTTTAAGAAAAAAACCCCTCTAAATTTACCAGTTTATTCCTGGCCAGGGTCTTTAACATTTCATTTTTCCATTTCCACAGAACTAGGGTAGGACTAGCATTAGTTTTTCTTCTAAAGAAATTCACGTTTGTTATTAGTAAAAGAGCTAACCATTTATTGCCACTCATACATTAGGTAGGCATGATTAGCGTCCTTAGTTTCTAACCAACTGAAGAACTTCACCTTCGGGACAGTAGGTATACCAGCTCAGACTGAGCCAGGGCGCAGAAGGGCCAGGGCTGGAGAGGCGGGCCCCAAGCCAACACCATGGCTGCTGCCCAGGCCCGCTTCTTTCTCCCGTGTCAGCTTCTGCCATGTGGTTTCTTCCTGTTCCAGTAATCACAACCCCATCCACTCTTTTCTAAGCTTATCAAGTTTATAAAGATGTAGCTGCGAGATCACCTGCTTCACTGCTGATCACAATGTGGCTTCTGACGTCATTCTACAAAGCGATTTGATTATTTAAACGTAATTTTATTGTTTCAAACACTCTGATATGACATATTCCCTTAATATCATATCCTCCTATTCCAAAATATTTAATTGAAAGAATTAAAAGCTAAGGTGTAATGTTCTTCAGATTACACAATGTCAGCACTTTCAAGAGAACAATGGTTAATGCTGTTAAGACACACGGGTTAGTGTGAGGTCACTCCAAATCAGCTTCTTACTCTCCTGAGATAACAGGAAAAAAAAATCACTAAATTATTACCAGTTTGGTATAGTTGAAAAAACAGCACGAAATCAACACATTTGAACCGCCTATGATAAAGACAGTTCAGTCAGAAGTTTCCATGGTAAAGATGGCAGCTCAGTTAGTCGGTAAAGATGAATTAATACATTAAATGTTATGGGAACTGGTCATTAAAGACAAACACAAACTGTATTCCTAATTCTGTCTCACTTCAGAATGACAGATGCAAAAAAATGGGGGCTAAACCTCTAGAAGACCAAAACCACTTATGATTGCACAGAGGAAACACACAGGTGCCATATCCAAAACACAAAAGGACAAATGTGGTGTATTTAGACACATAAAAATAAACAAACAAAAAAATCTTCCTAGTTTTGAAAGGCTCAAAGATATCACCAAGAAACAAACCACTACATAGGAAAGTGAACAAGAGGAAATATGAGGAAGAGCGTACATAAGGCTAATTCAGTTCTGCTAAGCTGCTTTTCATTAACGAAAAGCAAATCCCATTTTTCTTCTGTGTGCTGATGCCCAGCGTGGGACAGGCGGGTGCTCGGCCATGGGGGCCTGAGGATGGTGCAGACTGTCTCAGAACCTAAAACCGGCACCACCACGTCGCTTATCCACCACAGAGGATTAAACCAATCATAGCATAACCATAAGGTAGAATATCATGTACTATTTAAAGAGGAGACTGATAAATTTCAATGTGAACCTTGTGTAAGGTAACTTACCAAGGAATTTTTTAAAAAGCAAAGTTTAGAAGCATTTGAAGTTGTTTTTATTTTTATAAGTGGGGAAAAGGATAAGTAAGTCAATTTCCGATATTTTCTGAAAATACTTATGTGGTCGCATGAAGAGTAACTGCTGACAGGGAGGAGGGGAGGGAGCACTTGAACTTCTGGTTCTCAGTGTTGCATTTTCTAATCTGTACCTGAATTAATCTCGTTGTACTTTTTAAAGTTACTAGATAGAATCGTGAGTTAACTTTTCAGCTTCTTTGTACCTTTTTTTTTTAGGATTTACTTTTATCTGAAAGGCAGATTTTACAGAGGAGACACAGAGGTCTCCCACCCTCTTGCTCACAGCCCAAGTGGCCTCAGTCAGATCTAGCCGGTCTGAAGCCACGGAGCAGGAGCTTCTGTCCTAGTCTCCCACGCGGGTGCGGGGCCCAAGGACTTGAGCCGTCCTCTGCTGCTTTCCCAGGCCTTGAGCAGGGAGCTGGATGGGAAGTGAGCAGCCGGGACACGAACCTGCGCCCATTTGGGATGTTGGTGCCATAGTCTGAGGATTAGCGTGCTATGCCACCACAGAAGCCCTCTATTTTAAAGGAAACTTATCTTGGTGGGGTGATCAGGCACAGCACATTGTGTTTCACTGCATCCTGTCCAATAGTCTAATTCAGGCAAACACGATTTGTAATTTAAATCAGTTCCAATTCATTAAACTTTTAATTAATTATACTAATGGAAGAATAATGTTTAAAATCTAAAAGCAAGATACTGTATGACTACATGCTTATGACCTGCTATCAAACAAAAGATCCTCCTTTAATTCATAATTAGAGAAAAAAGGCTGAAAGTCTAATAGAAGCAAAGGGTTATCCCACACTACAGGAGGGTGGGTCTTAGGGGCACCTGTATCTTAGAGAAGCTGATACTTTCTGTCTGGGCTACCTGTTATGCTGAGAAAGAACAAAACAGAGTGATACATTTTTATAAGGAAAAAAACTGAAAAAAAAAAAAAAGATAATAAAAAGGAAACTGTCTAAAATCTAGAAACAGAAGACAGACTGACTCAGGATCCCTTTAAGTTAGCTGTTTTATTAGGCAAGTGAAAAGCAATCCCGGAAATTTTGCAATTTCTCTAACAGTAGTATCTTTTTCAAGTTTAAGAGATCCTATCTTTAATATGGTGCACTTGTTACTTTCCAAACCTATCAGAGTGTCAAAGGCAGATGCCATTAGGAAGGGTTAGTGAGGCAAAGCAAACCACAGAGAAAGGGGAGTCAGAGACCTGGTGACAGTGTTCACAGCAAGGGAAACAGAAGCACCTGCTGGTGAGCAAGGTGAGCAAGGCTGCGGGTCACGGGCATCGCCAGCGCCGCTCACGGGGCTCACCCGCCTCAGCCACGCGCCAGGCCTGCTGCGGATCATGGGGTGTCGCCAGCGCCGCTCACAGGGCTCACCCGCCTCAGCCATGCGCCAGGCCTGCTGCGGGTCACGGGCATCGCCAGCGCCGCTCACGGGGCTCACCCGCCTCAGCCAGTCACCACGCTCCCTTCTTGCTAGGCTTGCCGGCAACACCATACTAAAGTGACTACTTGTATGATGCGTGTACTTGGTACTATGGGCCCCTGGGTTATTTGGCATTACTGAAAACTGTGGGTCAAGAGTCCTAGACGGGTGAACATATCAGAGCTGTGAAGCGTCTTCAGAATTCCAGGGCTCAGGTTCAAATCCCAGCTTTGCTAACAAGAGCCTTAGGAACTTCAGCAAGTTGTTTAATCTTGGCCTCATTTCATTAATTTCTAAAATCTGTAAAATGAGGTTAATAACACTGAAAATTATACTCATGAGTAGATGTGATAATATCTATGTACTGAACCACAAAGCTCAATATGTAAAATTTTAAGATCATACTTTAAAAACTGCTTAGATACCTTCTTTAAAAAAAAAAAACTCAGAAAATTACTAAGACACAATTTAAGTTTTCTGGACTATGCAGAATCACAAACATAAATTCTAAGGTATGATGGCAAGTACAGAAAGTCCCCACACCTACCAAGCACTCTCCCCGTAGACACACCATGAGCCACGTGAGCGTCCGGCCAGGACTGAGGTTGGCGGGGTGCTCCTCTCCATGCTACTTATTTTCAAGTTGTTATATTAAAATTTTATAACAATTATAACTAGTTTCTTATCTTTGTTCACAGTCTGAACTAATTTTTATTTCCATATCTAGTAAGCCCCTCCCTCTCATTCTCCTAATGTACTGATTCTAAGCTTCAGTAAGCTAAGAAATCAAGTAACTATTTCATACAAATGGAACTGGGAAAAACATATATATATATTATGTGATATATGCATATGTAATGTATACTATAGATGCACCTGTATAATTTATGCAAACATAAGTCAGTGACAATTACAATGAATGAAGTTTATAAAAATAAGAAAAATAATTTCTTATGAGCAACATAATATTTTAATGAAATTCCTTGGCACCATATAGGATATAAAATGCAAACAAGGATCCAGCATCTGCCCCGCAGAAGTCCAGGGCCTAATGAAGATACGTACGCAAAATCACAGCAGACGAGCGAGGCAGCAAAGAGCAGAGGTTTATCTGAAATCAGACTATTTTTCTGCGAGTGACAGAATTTGTGCCAAGACAGAAGGGGAGTTTACCAGCGTGGGGGCTCAGAACTGAGATGAGCTGACATGGTCAAGATCAGAGTGCACCTGAAAGACCCACAGGCAGACAAGCCTGGCACTGGAGCAGAAGGCTCGGAGCGGGAGAGACAGGCCAACACGGACAGACTGCAATGGCCTGGGCCACCGAACTGAGCAACAGCTGGCTCTGCACCACGCACCGCGGAATTACCAAAGTCTATCCTCCCAGGGGAAGGTGCCTGGCATCTCAGTGGCACCCAACCCAAAGGGACGAATTAGTAAGACGGAGCTTAAGTTCACTTAACAAGCAAGAACGCCCTTGTTGAAAGACTTTAAAAATTGACATTTTAGATGAGGTAATCTAAATTTCTTCTCTATGCTGCCTTTTCCATATCAGAAATATGTAATTTCCAGTGTCTGGAAATTCTTAACTAATTCCTTAGAGTTCAAAAACTTGATAGAATCAGGAGTAAGTAGAAATGTATAATTACTGATTTTTTTTTCTCTTAAAAACTAAAATATGGAGCCCAGCATGATGGCTCAGTGGCTAACTAATCGCTTTGCACACACCAGGATCCCAATTTGGGCGCAAGTTTGTGTCCTGACTGCTTCACCTCCCATCCAGCTCTCTGCTTGTGGCCTGGGAAAGCAGTCGAGGGAGGATGGGCCAAAGCCTGGGGACCCTGCACCCGCATGGATAACCTGAAAGAAAGCTCCTGGCTTCGGATTGGCTCAGCTCCAGCTGTTGCAGCAGCTTGGGGGTGAACCAGCAGATGGAAGATCTTTCTCCCTCTCTTCCTCTCTGTAAATCTGCCTTTCCAATAAAAATAAATAAATCTTTAGAAAAAGATAAAACAAAAAACTCAAAGATATTAAAATGCTTCTCCTACAAGTACATTCTAGTTACTAAGGACAGTATTTTTTAAAGGTTTCTCCGAATGAAAACGAGACACGTTCAAATGTCTCTCTGTACTTTCTCTGTACACACTCAGATAAATGCACATTACATAAACTCATAAAACAATGTTCATAAATTGCTGACAAAGAGTTAATGAATTAGAACAGGAGAAGCTGCTGAGGAATTTGAGAGTGTGAACCGGCGCCCTCATTAGGGAGCTTATCAATAAAAAATAGAGGGCCAGTTTTTTAGTTGTTTTACTTCACAAAATAAAAATACTTTAAGAGACCCACGGTACTCAGTGAAAGCCAAGAACGGCACGAGGTCAGTGTGAAGGTCATAGGTCAGCCACACCTTTTCGGATCAGCCAGCACTCAATGCTCCCCTTTGTTCGCCCTCCTTCTTTGGCACATCTTTAATTACAGCGGGCAGTATGGTAGCAATGAGCAAAGATTCAAACTCAACACAGTTACCTAATTTTGAAATCACCTGAAATTCAATTAATCCAACCTTTCTGGCATGTATTTTTACAACATTTCCGCGTGACTGAAAATTCCTTGTCCACAAACAACTGGGCTGGCAGTGGAACATCTCTGCTCGGCAGTCAGGGTCACCAGTGTGGAAGAGTCTGCCCAGGCCTGCTGAGGGGGCTCCCCAGGCCGTGCCTGGCGGGGTGATGGCTGTGTCATCGTGGGCTGCCAGGTTTGTAGCTCTAAGTTCTTAACAGCTTGTATTTCAAGTAACCGGGGTTTACCAAAGCCCACGGGCTTTCCAGGATATTACAGAGTACCCCACCAGTCCTGAGGTGCCAGGCTGCAGTCCCCAGGACCTTGTCTGCGGAACTTTTGTTCAACCTTACTTTGCAATGGCCAATAATTCAGCTCTCCATGAGCAGCTAGCTACTAGCTGAGAAGGCAGAGAACAGAAGGCCACCTGGCCGAAAAACCCACTACACGTAACAAGTCGGCTGGCAAACTGCGAGCAAGAATTTGAAAGTTGTAATGCTACTGAACAGAGAATAAACAGCAGCGTCCCTTGCGCAATCCTGCAGGTTTAGGAAACTTCTGTTCTTACTGGAATAACACGGATCCCCGAGGCAGCGAATCAGTGGTGACACCTCCAGGGGCTTCACACGGTGGGCAAACCTGCACCGTAGGTCGTAAAATTACTTTGATTTTAGATTTTTTTGGGGGGGAGAAGGTTGGATTATCATCATATGAAAATCACAGGCAAGTTTCCTCCCCCGCGAGTTGAGGTTGGAATTTTACACTTAGCACGCCATCAGCATGTGGAGCCAGTTTTACGGTTTAGACTTTTGGGTTTTTGAGTTGGGCTTCCTGAATCATAACTTTGCCCTTAAATACCCTAAAACAAAAGTGCATCATAGCACGTGCAAGCAAGCACTTCAGGAGGCATCAGGGAGAAGGGGGAGGAAGCTAACAGGCTTGTTTAAAAACAACAAAAAACACTCTAGACACCAGGTGACAAGCCCACTGCTGGGAGCAAACGCGGATTTGCTGTGGTCAGGGGGAGCGGAAAGGGCCACACCCAGGGTTAAGGACTCCGCCACCAAGTGGCTACCAAGTTTCTGAATTTACACCAGTGCTTTTTTTGGTACTCGTTTTAGTCACTATGGACGGTTGTCTTAACTCACACCAGGGCCGCACTTAAAGAAAACGTTCCTCGAAGCCCAGTTCACTTAGAAACCTTCGCTCGGGGATGGCCAAGGCCAAGATGGAGAACTGACTCCCACTTAATGAAGGAATGCAGCTAGCGGCGTGCAAGCTGGCCTTGTGCCCCTGCTTTCGGGGTGCCCCGATCACCCCGTCCTGCCCAGCGCCCCTTGCCCCTGGCTGCTCCCGGCTCCCCTTGGGGCCCACCCCGTCCTGCCCAGCGCCCCTTGCCCCTGGCTCCCCTCAAAGCGCCCACCCCGTCCTGCCCAGCGCCCCTGGCTCCCCTCGGAGCCCCCCGCTCACCTTGGCCACATAGTCTTTCACCTCGTCCAAGTCTCCGTTCTTCAGGGCCCACATGAACTCCTTGTCGCACATCGCTGCGGCGGGGCGGGCACCAGACGAGGGGGCGGTGGACAGCAGCCAGCGGAGAGCGCCCGGCGAGAGGCAGACAGGGCCGCGCCAAGCCGGCGAGGAGGGCGAGGAGGGCGAGGAAGGCGAGGCGCTTGGCCGCGACGACGCTCGAAGCGGGAATAGAAGGAACTTTGGCGGCCCACCAGGCCCAGCGGAGCAGGTTCCGCCTGGCCGAGAGAAGCGCTTACGGTTCCGGTTCACTCCCAGCTAGGACCCTCCCCTAACTTCCTCTTCCTCTTCCCCTGAGCGGAGCTCCTCTCGCTGAGTCCCGCCCCTAGGCCCTTGCGCCAGTCGCACGTACACGCAGGCGCAGTGGCAAGGCGGGCAGATGCCTGGCTGGGAAGGAGGAGCCGGGGAGAGTGGGCGGGACTGTGAAGGAGAGGCCCGGGGAGTGGGCGGGGCTTGGAAGGGAGCTGGGGATTGGGTTTGGAGGGAGGTAGAAGCCGGGGCGGAGTGGGCGGGGCTTGGAGGGAGGAGACTGAGAGTGGGCGGGACGGGAGAGAGGGGCCAGGACGAGTGGGCGGGGCTTGGGGGAGAAGCGCCAGGAGAGTGGGCGGGCTTGGGGAGAGGCGTCAGGGGAGTAGGCGGGGCTTGGGGAGAGGCGCCAGGGGAGTGGGCGGGCTTGGGGAGAGGCGTCAGGGGAGTAGGCGGGGCTTGGGGAGAGGCGCCAGGGGAGTGGGCGGGATTTAGAGGTAGCTCGCGGATGGGGTGGGGCGCTTAGGACAGCAACGCTGGCGGTGCAGAGTTGGAGTGGGTCTGATGGGAATAGGACATGCATTGACCACCATAAACGGGAAAAGCTGTTACGAATTTTGAAGGGCGTCTTGCTCAGCTTAAGATATGTGCACCAGGCGATTTTTTGATTTGCGATTGTTTCCTCCCTCCTCCTTCCCCTTCTCTCCCTCCTCTCCTCCTTTCCAACTTTCCCCTTCATTCCCTCACGCTCTCCCTCTTCCTTCTAAAGCTGTACGGGAGGCACTTTTTGATTCGGGGTTCTTCCCTCTCTCCCTCATCTTCTCCTTCTATCACTTCCTTTTCCCTTTCTTTCCTTCCCTCCCTGCCCTCCCTTCTTCCTCACATCCCTCCTTCCCTCCCTCTCTCCTTCCTTCCTTCCGTTCCCGCCACATGCCAGATTCACTACAATGACGATATAGTAAAGAAAAAGTAATGCTATAAAGCAGTTTCTGCCTCAGAGAAACCTTGAATATTTAAGGCAAAACCATGACTTTAACATGTTAAGATGCATAGAGAGAAGGGAAAACGTTCATGTGTTGAGAACGAAAAAATGAACTCCCCCCAAAAAATGTCCAGGATTTGATATTCAGTTTAATGTCACAAGCAGAGCAGACTTCACTGCCTGACGGGATTTGTGTTTTGACACATCTTGTGTTTGTTTTTAATGGCTTGAAATTTCAGGGCTGGTCTCCCAGGGTTTGGCTGCTAATACCTTAAGGAACAACAGCGCGTGTGACCATGGAGGGATCTGGTAAAAGCTCTTAGGGGAGCTATCCTATCTGCATCTAATACACATCCTCTCATTTATACCACACTAAACAAATAGGCTGTTACTCTGCTGTGCTTACCACAAAGTGTGGGCGTTGAGAACACAGGCTCTGGAGCTGAACTGCCTGGCTGTGAATACAGGAGCCACCCTTCGGAAGTTTGTGTTATCTGGGAATGTTTCCCTAACCGCCCCCCTCCCCACTTCGATGTTCTACATGTGTAAAATAAGGAGGTAATGTGTTTACTAATTATTAGGCGTGTGCTAGCATTTAGAAATAATAGGCCAAAGCTTCCCACGAAAAGAAACACTTCCAAGTGTTGAATAGCTACCTAGATGTTTATCCTGCTAATTTTACTTTCTTACAATTAGAAGTACAAATCCCCACACCCAACAATGATACATTTCTGGAAGCAAATCTCCGGAAGGAAATTGTTAGGGACATTCCGGAGTCTTCATCTCTCTTCCGGCTCCCACACTGTCCGGTGTAATCTCTGAGTCACATGTGGACAGCTCTGAATATGTATCTTTGACCCAGAACTCTCCCATGGAATCCACTGTAGATTGAATTTTTTACCCATCTGAACATCTCAAACTTGCCATGTCTCATCTGGTGTTTGGTGTTTAGGTTCTAAACCCAGCTTTCTGTTGTATTTCTCTGAAAATAATGCAATCCACAAGAACCTTGACAACAAAAACAGAAATAAGGGAATCATGATAACCCCTCCCGATCCAAATTTTTATTTAAAAATTTTCTTTTAAAAAGTTCGTTCATTTATTCGAAAGAGAAAAGAGTTCCATTTCCTTAAATGGCTGCAATAGCCAGGTTTGGGCCAGTCTGAAGCCAGGAGCCAGGATGTTGTCTTGGTGTCCCACGTGGATAGAAGGGTCATCTTCTGCTGTCTTGCCAGGCATGTTAGCCACAGGTGCAATGAGTAGTGCGACATGAACTGGTGCTCAAAATGGCTGTAAGTGCTCCGAAGGAATCTGGTGACAGGCCCACGATTTTTACAAGGGGCAGTCGGCTCTCATACATTTGCATCACATTCATTATTATACATTTATGAGATGATTTGGTGAACATTTGTCTCTCTGAAGATTCCACCACAGCTGTTTCTTTGCTCCTTGCTTTACTCTCTATTGTGTTATAACACTTAGCATAACAGTACTGGTGAAGATCAGTAAACATTTGATGAATGAGTAATGAACACATTGTTGTAATAATGATGAGGAGTAGACGGCACATACTGTGCATCAGACACTTTTTAAAAAATACTTCTACACATATTAACTCATCTACTTCATACAATAACTCTATGAGATAGGCCAGTTATTTTTTTCCCAGTGTATAGATGTGGAAACCAGGGCACAGAGCTAGTAGCCCAAGAGCTGGGAATGCAATGTTGTTCTAAAAGAATCATGCTTTTACCACATTACTGTACCACCTCTGAATGAATGAACACATGCACAAGAGACAGCTTGGGCCAGGCACTGGGCATAGTGGTTCAGATGCCAGGGAGATGCCAGCTTCAGCACCTGCCTTTAGCTTCCTGCTTATGCAGACTCTGGGAGATCGTGGTGATGGCTCAAGTGATTGCATTTCTGCTAACCAAGTGGGATGCTTGGATTGAGCTACCAGCCTTGGATCATCGCTCTCTCTTCCCCTTCTTGCAAGTCTCTCTCTCTCTCTCTCTCTCTCTCTCTCTCTCTCTCTCTCTCGTGAATCAGAGGATTGGAACACGCTCACTCTCTCTTCCTCTCTTGCAAGTTCCCACTCCTATCTCTAAACACGATTGTTCTCAGGACCACCTGTTACCTCTGCTTTTGGACAGGGAGGATTCTAAGACTTTAATTTTAAAGCCAGATTTTTCTTTCTCAGGTTGAAGATTTCTCATATCCTGTCTGTTTGATCTCCCTTAAGTTTCACAGAGGGAGCAGTTTGGCCTGCGGATAATTTGATGCACAAGGCAAGCAAGTGAGATACATCTGGACTAGGAGAGGTGATAGCAGGTGGAGATCAGCAAATTATAGCAGACTTTGGAGTGAAGACATTCTAAGGTTATGGTTCAGTGTAAAGCTAGAGAAGATGGAGGTAGGGCAAATATGGGTCAGATCTGACAAGGACTTAGCAGGTATAAATTGAGTAACACTTCCTATACATGATTTTTTTTCCAGACATGAAGATAAAAAAATACAGAGTGAAGGAGATTCAATATTAAGTTAGCATAAAAATGAACACATACATTTCATTTCTTGATTATCAAAAAGCCTGAAAAGCTTAGATTAAAATCTACATTTAGAAATGTTACAGCAGAGTGTATCTAACTGTAGAAGTGCTATAAAATGTGATTGATAATCTTAAACAATACACTGTTGTCTTCATCATGGTTTATAGAATAATGATAGAGTTTAAGGTCCAGTGCTTTAAAAATTCATCTTCTCGGGGCCCGGCGGCGTGGCCTAGCGGCTAAAGTCCTCGCCTTGAAAGCCCCTGGATCCCATATGGGCGCCGGTTCTAATCCTGGCAGCTCCACTTCCCATCCAGCTCCCTGCTTGTGGCCTGGGAAAGCAGTTGAGGACGGCCCAATGCCCAATGCATTGGGACCCTGCACCCGTGTGGGAGACCGGGAAGAGGTTCCAGGTTCCCGGCTTCGGATCGGCGCGCACCGGCCCGTTGTGGCTCACTTGGGGAGTGAATCATCGGACGGAAGATCTTCCTCTCTGTCTCTCCTCCTCTGTGTATATCTGGCTGTAATAAAAAAATGAATAAATCTTTAAAAAAAAAAATTCATCTTCTCCTGTTCCTGACTCCGCTCTGTTTCCTGATGTATTACTGATACTGGACATTTTTACCTAAGGCCATTTGGAATCATATAATTTAGTCTCCCATATTACTCAGAGACTGAATTGAAAACAAATATTTCTTAAAAAGCAATTACATATTTCCATGCTTAGTGTTCACGTATATTATAAAACTTGAGTGCTTTATGTTAGACAGCTTAATAAGAAATCATCTTAGCTAAACTTACTGTTCTCTGAACTTATTACAGAAAGTAGAATAAAATAGCAGCAGCAATCTAGTCTAAGCATCTTGACTATTTGGCAAACTGTGATAATTAACATTTGAAAATTTCCAAGATGTTGAGATCTTATTACAACTCACGGTTGCATCTTACGATTATATCATAAAAGTCACATAACTAGACATGAAGCATAATACTAATGATAGTTGTTTTGCTATTTTCCAAAATATTTTTCAGATCTATTATTCTTTGGTACTCTGAACAACTTTAGGAAGTTGATAACAATGTTATTTTTATTCTAATGTTATTTTTATTCACCTACAACAGTAGCTTGTGATATTGGAATAGGAATCTGTTTTTCTGGCTTTCAACTCTATACAATTTCATTACACGAGGCTAACAGATTTGCATAGCAACGTTGAGTTTGAGGGGCCTTTAGGATTTTCAAAAAGAAATACTTAGGAAATAGAGACATTTGATTTAAGGTGTGAGAGAGTTTTCAGACACGGAAAAGAATTCTTCACAGTCAGGTACAGTTTATTCTTTCGAGATGGAAGACAGGGCATAATCAGATCCTCTCTTGCTTCGTGACAGGCATGCTCTGTAACATGTGATGTTGAGCATCCATTTGGAAGCAGACCAGGGATCAAACCTGATTCTGGCATCCCCTAGCTTGCTGACCTTGGATGAGTGAATTCACTTCTCCACAATTCAAGCTCTGCATCTGTAGAATGCAGATAAATAAAATACCTATATGAAAAGATTTGACATACAGACAAAATGAAATGGCTTTTTATAAGATATCCAGCAAGTTGCGTCATCACTACTATCATAATGCTCTATATCTTCAAAGAAAATAAATTGATTTGCATGTAATATTTTAATGACTTGTGCACTAAAAAGGATGTCAGTGATCCAAACATGCCTAGCTTCAAATTGATGGTCCAGGTACTTGGGTCTCATATGAGAGACCCAGAAGAAGCTCCAGACACCTGCTTCAACCTGGCATAGTCCCAGCAGTTTGCAGCCATTGGGGAGTGAACCAGCAGAGGGAAGATTTCTCCCTCTGCCGCTCTGCTCTATCTCTCTATCTCTGCTTTTCAAATATGTAAGTAAATCTTTAAAATATATAAATAACTAAAAATTAAATTAAAACCTCCAATTCTCTTTTCCAAGCTAAACATTCTCAATTTTTAGGAGTTTTCCAAATCTATAACTTAACCTGGCATTCTCAACTGGATTCTGTTCAAGTTTCTCAATAGGATAACAAACATGGAGTTATCCCAGTAGAATCGGACAAACCTTCTCATTCATATTTTAAAATGTATCAAATTGGGTAATTCAAGTTGTAAGAGTGGTTGACCCCTGGTAAGCCGCAGTAACGCATGTTCATCGCTAAGGAGAACAAACACATGATCTGAAACATTCTCTGATTTTTCTTGAACGACTTCTTGTGTTCCTGTGGCACTGGATGATGTTTTCAGTCTCTCCATCTTGAGCATTGGTAGATTCTAAGCCTGGACATTGGAAACTGCTGTTGGGAGAAGTATGTATTTCCAGAGCAGTCCCCTTTGCTTGGAACCTACCTTTGATGGGTTGCAGGAGAGGACACCTGGGGAGCAGAGGCAGTTGCTGGTTGGCTGGAAGAGCATCTCTCCGAGCACAGAGAACAGAACTGAAGGTAACGTGCACTCGAAGGCATTCCAACACAAACCATTCCATTGCCGAATTAATGGTCTAGAAATACTAGCGTTTGCTTAGACAATGATTATTTCTAGTGGACGTGGCCAAGAAATCAGGTGTAAGAATACAAGTTTTATGAGAGGAAGGGCCTCCCAACTGAGCCCCTAAAAAATGACAGAGCTTGACAGCTACTAAGAATTTAGTGATATTTTGATTAGGGAGTAAATGGATGAAGGAGAAGCAAGCGGATGGTTTCCCCACTTATTCCTTCATACTTGTAATGTTGTGGTTGTGAGAGCCCCCTGCTGGTAGGTTGCCATTACACACACCATTTCTAGCTAGGTCCAGTATTTGAAAATGTTTCCGTTATTTACTTTTGCTTTTAGACCAGGTTACTCTTAACTGGTCAGGGTACTAGATTAAAAAACTGTAAAGAATCGTTAGATAGCATTGGACTGATTGTAACCAATTAAAGATATTATAGATTGAACAACTGACTTTCAACTGCAATTCAGATACCCAAATTTCTGAATGAATTTACAGAATCATAATTTGTCCTGTGTTTGGACATCAATATTATAGATTATTACAGATATACTAAGATGACACTGTAAGAGGAAATTTATACTAGTTTGGTATACTTCATGATATATGCACACTCTTATTCATGCAATAGGAAAATAATCTTTGTGCAGTTGAAAAATATCAGGTAAACAATAAACAATTCATGAAAATTACTCGGTACCCTTTTGTGCCCAGAACAAAATATTAATTTTTCTTTCAACTGGTTCTTCAATAATTAAAATCATTTGCAGTTGAATCCAGGAACAGAATCACACATTTTTGTGGAAACTGATCGTTCAATTCTTTTCAGTCCCAGCGTGCATGTCTTTTATTCTTATGTTTCATTCATTTTGTATTTCATTCCCCCGTAGGGTCTGACATGAGCATGTGTGCATCTTGTTCTGGGATATCCTGGATACTGGAGGACTAAGTGAGACACTGGTAATAATAGGCAAAAATGACCTTTCCAGAAAGCCAAAACACTGTTACCATCCTTACGGAGCACGTTAGAGATGGTGGAGAAAAGCCTGTTTCATTTGCTTAATTCAATTATGCTTGACCTAAAGGTTTCTCTGAACAAGTGAATTGTAATATAATTTGATGTATGAAGATTGTCATCTGCTTCTGTAATGTGTAGCCAAGTCTCGCTGTATCAGAACAACTGAGTCTTAGTAAACCAATGGGAGTCAAATACTTAAGTCAGGTTCAGATACGGCAAGCATCCCGCCGAGGTATTTGTGTACCTCACTTCCCTTCTTTGGCTTTTGTCTGTAAAGGCTATGGAGCTACTGGCAGTCCTGGAGTTGTTCTGTCTCTCTTCTTGTTTTGGGGCTACCACTTCACAAGTTGCTCAATTACATCTGTTGACTTGAAGATGTGTTCCTTGTGGCAGTCTTAGCAGCTTCTATCACCAGATGGAGGCGAGAACTGGGTAGAATGGTGCATTGGAACCCGATGGCTTGGGGACTTGGGGATGACTGTGGGGCAAAAGAATTTAGAGAAAGTGAAATGCCAGGGGAACTTTCACCAGGGAATGGAGGAAGCAATACAGGGTTGAAAAGTATCTGAAAATAGGAGTGAACCAAGCAGGAGAGCCATAGGTCCCTGCTGCAGTGAGGAACACCGGTGATCCACAGACTCACAGAGAGGCCTTCAGCAGTCACCAAGTGGTTGCTCTAGGGGTTTGCAATTTTGGTTACATATTGGAATTAGTTGAGAATCGTTAGGAAAACCTGATGTTTCCTACTTCAGCGGTCCTGAGTTAATTGGTGTGGGGGTGTAGGCTGGGCATTGAGTTGTTCCAAAGCTTCTCTGGAGACTCAGATTCACTGTCCATGCTGAGAACTGCCTGTTAGCATTCTGCTCAACCTTGAAATTTTTACTCTCAGATGAGTGACACCATTCTTCGTTTTTCAACTGATCCTTCTCTGCCTGTATTTCGTTCTCACTTCCCTCATCACAGTGATAGGTGTACTGTTGCACTCCCCTGCACCCTAAGTATGTTCAAGCCCTCATCTTTAGAACCAGAGGCTGTGTTACCTGACTTGGCAAAAGGCACTTTGCTGGTGTGCTTCAGTGAGGAATATTAAGATGTAAAGATTCTTCCGGAGTATGTGCAGTCACAAGAATCCTTAACAATAAAAGAGGGAGAAGAGTCAGAATCTGAGGGGAGGGTGTGATTGAGAGCTCAGAGTGATGTGAATACTGATTTTTGAAGATGGAGGGTCAGCACTAGCTAAGCCAATAAATGTGTAACTCACTACAGCAAATTGCTACAGAAAAAATAGGAAACTAATATTAGCTCCCTCCCCCCTTTTTGTGTTTGTCTCCTCCACTCCTTGAGCGACCCCCGCAGAGGGTTTACTATACATACTTTGGTACATATACACATCTATATAGAATATATTTCCCAAAGGAGAGCTTTTCCTAGGCTTCCTACTTAGCTTTCTAAAATATTTAGCAGAAAGCAAAGCCTGTTTCTTGCTAACTCATGCATAAGATGTTTAAAATTCAAATGCATATAGAGTCTTGGCTGAGTTTTACAGATGTATAACAAGCAGATTTGTTTGATTCCAAACAACTTAGTGTTTAGAGGACACATGAGATAATGCTGCAGAGAACATAGAGCAAAAATTAGAAAGAACCATGATGCTTTATTTGTAGGAAGACAATGATAGAATGATATGTCTCTTTGTTTATTCAATATTATATTACTATATATGCTATATAATTATATGACACTATTATTCATTACTACATAGGATATATTTTTTAAAGACTTCCATATGCTGTATTCTATACAGTTGCTAGAATTTTACTAGATTTTCGGCTTATAACTTACTGGAATGAGAGAGAGAGAGAGAGAGACAGAGAGACAGAGATCCTGTTTATGTCATGATCCACCTGAACCGGCCAGGGTAGGCTTGGGCCCAGGCTGGAGCCAGCAACTGGGAGCTCAATCCAGGTCTTCCACATGGGTCGTGGGAGCCTGGTCACTTGCTCAGTCACAGCTGTCCTCCAGGGTCTGCGTTAGCAGGAAGCTGGAGTCAGGGGTCAGAGTTGGGTATTGAACCCTGGCTTTCCCTAGTGTGGGATATGGGCATGTTAACTGCTAGGCTAAGTGCCCATTCCTAAAGTCTTATTAAAAAAATTAGTTCATTCTCTAGGTTTCTCTTTATACAACATCATAATTTGCAAATATTTGTCTCTTCCTTTTTGAAATTCATATTTCTTACTTCTTACTTTTGAAACTCATACTTCATACTTCCTTATTTGAAATTCATACATCTTATTACTGCATTTGTGTGAGGCGAACGTGATAACCACTACACTACAGAAACAGAGCTTTATTACTGCATTTGTGTAACATGTTTTGACATTTGATGAAGCTGTTCTCTTTCAGTTACTCTATTTGCAAAATCATCTTCTCTGTTCTGCCTAATTATACCTTGCACCCTTCCTTTGGATTTCAAAAATACTAGAGGTAATTATTATTATTTCTAACTTTAACTTTTAGTTACTTAGCAGGTCGAGTGTGATTTGTAGATGCAGTTCTTAGAACACAATGCCGTTCCCCTCCCTTTCTTTCTCCCTCCTCCTTCCCATTCTTAAAAACTGATTTTTCAATCCTCATCGGCAAGAAAAGTCCGTTTTTTCCCCTTCATTTTACAATATAAAATCTTTTAAAGACTTTTGAGTATTGCAAATGAAAGTTTACGCCTTCTGTCTTTTTGCTGGTTTCAATGCTTTTTCTGGTATGAGAATGGAGAGCCGGGGAGGACATGTAGGTAAAGGAAGAGCAAACATGAAACCTCAGGGTCAGAGGTTTCAAGGCTTGGGGGTGCAGAGACTCATGAGTTCCTGGTCATGTCTCGTTCATCAGCAGAGAGGGCGACGGCTCTTGCGGAACGTTAAGAGGTTCATTGTAGTAAGAACAAGGAAATGATGCACTTATTTCACGTAACTGAGAAAATTTCCTGGGTGTGTGGATGTTGTACAATTCCAGCTTCGCCACGCAAAATGAAAAGTGTTCCAGCCAACAGTCAGAAGTGAAACAGCAGTGATAACTCCCAACATTAGTATTTAATTTTATTCTGAAAGGATTGGTCAACAATATCACACAGAAAGAGCAAAACCGCTGCTTCATGACACTAAAACCTTTTTATTATTCTATTTTCATCTCACAACACTCACAGATTAATCTAAATGGAATTGTTATCTTTAAACTTTTTTCCTTAGAATAGGGTATGTCTTTCTATTTATTTTAGCCTCTTTCATAGATCTCAACACATACGTATTTTGAGGAAGCATTTGTTGAGTTTTAGTTATTCCTTAATGTTGCAAAACTTGTTTCTACTATAAACATACAATATTCATATGCTATTTAAAATATGATCTTTAGAGCAGATAATACATACTCAATGACAACTAGAAATAAGTACGATCTTCCCCCAAGAGCTCTTTTCCTTCCCTTTATTTTTACATTTGAGTGCATTGTGGGTAACTGCCATTGCATTTTGTATGCAGGAGGGCTATTGATTTTGATATTATTAAAGTAATTAATCACATTATTGAATATTCTTATTACTTCTAATACAAGTAGTTTGGAGTCAATTTTGATTTCTGTGTTTCAAATATAAAGCTGTGTACAGTTTTATCTCTGCCTTTATGATTTTTTTTCCTGTTTTTTCACATCTGTAGCACGGTAAGAACCAGGAGAGGGTTGTATCTGAGACCGTGAGTGCCTCTGTGAACTCTGCTGAGAACCAGCTACGCTGTGTTTTGGTTTCCCTGCCTGTAGAATAAACAATAGGACTTAAACCACTACGCTATCGCGCCAGGCCCAAAACAATAGGACTTACAGTGCTGTTGAGGGCATGCCATGAGATGATCTGTGTAGCATATTTGCAATAGTATCTGTCACTAGGATCCAGCGCATGTAACTGTCAACACCCCGATCCAGAACTTGGCCAGACACACAGGAAGTTCTTACTAGTGAAGCTGGTGGACATTATGGTCTTCCTCCTTTTGACTTTAATGGAAATATTTACAACATGCAGTGCATGTATCTTAACCTGAGTCGTATTGTGTTACGCTCTTGAACACTAGCTTTGCAAAGGTGGTAGGTTGAGTCGTATGAAATTGCCAATATTCAATTATAGTTACCTACAAATTGGAAATTTCATATATCCCAACCTTAATTTCTTTCATAACATTGAATATCCTCTTCTAATTTAAAAATCTACACTCTATTTGGGAAGATATGTGTTTTTTTCCCCTAGTACCTAATTATATGCATTTATGCTATGAGATCCACTGGTAGGTTATGTCAGAGGTCATGAGGAATAGAAACACTGTGCAGGTGCCGCCTGAAGCTGTCTCTGGCCTATGCCACCGTGTCAGACCTGGCTGCATGAATTTGTTTTTGATATATATATATATATTTTGCCTTATCTTGTTTGGATCTTCGTTTTAGCCCCTTCCCGAGGTGCAACATGCTACATCTTCATTTTCTTTATGCAACTCATTGGGTACAGGGATGGAAAGTACTCAAAGCTCTAGGGTGTTTCCTGACATCCTATGCTCTTTTAAAAAATATTCATTTAATTTTTGTTGGAAAAGAAGATTTACACAGAGAAATCTTCTATCCATTGGTTTGCTCCCCAAACGACAGCAATGACTAGAGCTGAGCCAATCCAAAGCCAGAAGCTTCTTGGTTTCCCAAGTAGGTGCAGAGTCCCAAGGACTTGGGCCATCCTCTGCTGCTTTCCCAGGCTGTAAGCAGGGAGCTGGATTAGAAGTAGAGCAGTTGAGACATGAACCAGCAGCCATATGGGATGCTGGTGCAGGCAGGTAGATTAGTCTGTTGAGCCACAGTGCTGGCCCCTGCCTATGCTTTTAAAGAGGTGCAAAGATAGTCTTGTCCCTTGAGTTTCTGGACATTGAGTGAGTAAAGAGGGCAGCTTGTGTGGGGGATAAGAGCATGGCCAACAGAGTGCCTTTACATATTTCAGTAATGAGCAAAATTTCATCAGGAGTATTCATCTCCTAGACTGTGGCATTGAATTGCATTTTAATTCAGCATTTCTTTTAAATTTCATCTCTCTCTTTTAAAAGATTTATTTATTTTCACCGGAAAGGCAGATATAGAGAAGAGGAAAGACAGAGAGGAAGATCTTCTGTCCAATGGTTCATTTCCCAAGTGCCTGCAATGGCTGGAGCTAAGCCGATCTGAAGCCAGGAGCCTGGAGTCTCCTCTGGGTCTCCCACATGGGTGCAGGGTCCCAAGGCTTTGGGTCATCCTCGACTGCTTTCCCAGGCCACAAGCAGGGAACTGGATGGGAAGCAGGACTGCCAGGATTAGAACTGGCACCCACATGGGATCCCGGAGCGTACAAGGCAAGGACTTTAGCCCACATTTCATCTCTTTTTAAAAAAGATTTATTTATTTTTATTGGAAAGGCAGATTTATAGAGAGAAGCAGATACAAAGAAAAAGATCTTCTCTCTGCTGGTTCACTCCCCAAAGGGTTGCAACAGCTGCAGCTGAGGCAATCTAAAGCCAGGTATCAGGGGTCTCCTTCATGTTTTCCACATGGGTGCAGGGTCCCAAGGACTTGGATCCCACACAGAGAGCTGGATAGGAAGTGGAGCAGATCCACATGGAATGCCGGCATTTATACATGGAAGATTAGCCTGCCAGGCCACGGTGCCGGTCCCTTGTTTCATTTATGTAGTAATGTCTTGTTTTCTGTTTCTCTTTAATGAAAACCTAATTTTCAGAACAGCTAAACTGTTGCAGCTCTTCAAACAATTCTCCTGTAATTCCTTAAGGGAAATATTTTTAATAAATAGCCAAAAGTATAGTTCTGTTTTTTGCAGTTCTTAACTCAAGCATCTGAAAAATTCCTAGGAAATTTCTACTGCTCTATTTAGTCTAATCCCTTTCAAACCACGAGCTCAATTACATAAAGCTTTTCCTGGAAGAATATAAAAACAGATACTTGATTGAAGATGTATGTAAGTATGAACACGTTTGGTAAATACTGTGTATTTTAATGCAACACTATATAGTATTTGAAAATAGCATGAGACATATACATTTGTTAATGTTGTATACAAAGTCTTCAGAAAGTTTGTGGAAAGCATATATTACCTCTTAACTTCATTTTTTGTGTCCTCTTTGAAGTACCTTCCTATAGCTATTATAGTTGGCTGCTTCTTTATACATAAACCAATTATTGCATTTGTTTCAACTTGTAAACAACAGTGGGATTAAACATTGTCCTCCTCTCCTGGAGGTTTGATTTAATAAATTAATTCTCTGGAAGAATGAATGTGTAGGTAGGAGACGGTGAACAGAGCTTGCTAAGAGAGGATTAATAATAAGTTTGATATCTTTAGAACATTGCTGTATGCCAGCTCATTAAGCTATACAATTATAATTATATTGAGAACCTCAATAACAAATGAATTTATGACTTGTACTTATTGGAAAGTTTAGAAGCTTAGATGATTTATGGAAAAGGAAATGAACAAAGAATTCAATTAACTCAACTAGAGATGCAGTCATTATGGCTTGATTTCCAAATGATCACATGGTTGTCAAGAGCTCCCGAATGGCCAAGGTAGAAGTAGAAATGGGACAAAGGATTAAAGTGTTGATAAAAAAAAGAAGAATTCCAATAAGACAAAGCAAACTGTAGGTATTCAGAGACATTGTCTTGAAGTTTCCAATGTCTCAGTAAGTTCTTGCTGGTTTCTGATATAAGTCTCAGTGTTCAAGGCTTCTCAGGTAAGTTCAAAACTTCCATTGAATGGAACTGGTGTTTGATTCTGTAAGGAAACTCGGAATGCTTTCAGTCATCCAATAATAGTGTAGAGTTGTAGTATGTCAGTTCACTTCCCATATTCCAGGTGAAGTTGTAGTGCTGGAAAACTCAGAATTCACTCAAGTAGTTTGGCTTTAAGGAAAAGCTTGTCTCAAAGGATCCTCCTGTTGATATCCAGGAACATCAAGGAAGTGCAAGAGATGGCACAGCTCACGACTATAGAAGGAAAGCAAACCCAAGGACATCTTCTAGACCTAGAGAGTGTGTAACATCTTCCTAACACAAGCTTTCTGCTACCCCAGTCTTCAACTCTACATAGGCAGCAGGCATGCGCTGCTTCAACAGAAACAATGTTATCTAGGTGTGATATTTGGGGCAGTTCTTAAAACATGGATAAACAAACTGTGCTTGCTGAAGCCTTGTGGTTACAAACCCAGGACTGAAAATGCCCAGAACACTGGCTCTTAAGTATGTCCACTTATATACATTGACAGAATCCAAATCTAATGCTGGTTTATTGAATGGATACAAATCGAATGCACAACTTGTGTCACTCTGTGGCTATCACCTACCATTCAAGATGGGTCACTTCATGATCACTGTCTGTCCTTGCAACGGAGCTTTAAAGCAGTTTCACTATGGTGGCCAGCATGAATAGGGCCAAAGCTTTACTGGGGGAACTTAGAAAGGTAGAGTTGACAAGAAGAAAAGCATGTAGCTCTCCTTGGAAGGATCAGTGTTGGGGATGGCAAGCTTTGCTAGGTGAGATGTGGATGCATTTTTAATGAAGGTTTTTTTATCCCTTATTTAGTCAACTTTTTGTAATATGCACATAATAAAGTGGTCACAGGGATCATCATTTCAGTTGGTTTTAAAAGAGTTAGGTAAATCAGCGAGTTAGGTGCTGTGTGGCGCTGGATTTGGACCTAGATCTTCAGGCTGGGGAGGCTGGTCACCAGCTACGTCTGGTGCAGTCACTGCTGTCCGTAACTTGTAGTCTAGGCACACCTAGAACAAGCTCTAATGATCACTTTCGGATGGTACTTCTTGTAGACCATAGTGTCAGATGCTGGGATAGGGGTTGGCTGGAGTTTGGGATGTTGAAGGCATGATGAGTTATGTAGTGATTCAATTTGCTAACCATTTTTCTCTGTTCGCGCTATCATAAAACTTCTGTTTTCCATTGCATATCATGATAACATTTCATTTTCACTTGGAGAAAAAACTTCATTTAAGTATTTTCTTTGAGGTAAAATCTATTTTTTTTTTTTTTAAGATTTATGGGCCCGGCATGGTAGCCTTCTGGCTAAAGTCCTCGTCTTGCACATGCTGGGATCCCATGTGGGCATCAATTCGTGTCCCAATACCCTGCTTCCCTTCTGGCTCCCTGCTTGTGATCTGGGAGGGCAGTAGGGGATGGTCCAAAGCCTTGGGATTCTGAGCCCATGTCCCCAAGGAAGGCTCCAGTATCCTAGCTTCAGATCAGCTCAGCTCTGTCTGTTGTGGTCAATTGGGGAGTGAATCATTAGACAGAGGATCTTTCTCCCTGTTTCTTCTCCTCTCTGCATATCTGGTTTTCCAATAAAAAATCTGAAAACAAAAAAAAGATTTATTTATTTTATTGAAAAGGCAAGGCAGATTTGCAGAGAGAGAAAGATCTTTCATGCATGGATTCACTCCTCAAATGGCCACAATGGCTGGAGCTGAGCTGATCCAAAGCCAGGAGCCAGGAGCTTCTTCTTGGCCTCCTACATGGGTACAGGGTTCCAAGGCATTAGGCTGTCCTGTACTGCTTTCCCAGGCCACAGGCAGGGAGCCGGAAGGGAAGTGGAGCAGCTGGGACATGAAGCGGTGCCTGTGTGGGGTCCTGGCACTTGAAAAGTGAGGATTTAGCCATTGAGTCATCACACTGGGCCCAGTAAATCTAACTGTAAACCCAAATACAAATGCAGGTCCCAAAGATGAGCAGTATTCATTTGTAAGGTGAGAAGATGACTTTCAATACCATTCTGAATATGCTCATTTTTAAAATTTGAGCTTATCATAAAAATAAAAAGACAAAACAACACCTGCTTGAGAATATTCAATTCTTTATAGATTTGAGAAACAGTGGAAAGCTATAGAAGCTTTAGTTAGGCCATTTACTTATTTGTTTGAGAAAGAAATACAGAGGCACAGCAAGAGACACACAGAGAAGAGAGAGACAGAATCTACTACCTAATGGTTCACTTCCCAGTATCCATAACAGCCAGGGTTGGGCCAGTCCAAAGCCTGCAGTCAGGAACTCCAAGCCTTACCTTGGTGGATGGCAGGAACTCAAGGACTTGGGCCGTTACTCTGTGCTTCTTGGGTGCATCAGCAAGGAGTTGGATATGAAATGGAGCAGTTGGGACTGGACCTGGCACTGTTGCAGGGGCAGACAGTACCACAAGTGGTAGTTTAACCCAGTATTCCACAATGCCAGTCCCCAGCTAGACAATTGAGCATGTGACCTTGCGTAAATCATGTCATTCAATCTTTTTGAGCCTCAAATTCTACATTTGTAAAGTGGGAATGACAGTCATTCATTCGATGGGTAGTGACTAAGCCTTCACTATCTTAAGTGCTGGGAACATGGGTGTGAACATGCTAAGCAGCTCTTTACAGAGTGAATATTGTCGGGAGGTGGGAAATAGAAAGAAGGAAAACACACATTTAAGCAACATAACTGTATACAGTGATAAGTGGTATGGAAAAGGCAGTGGGTAGGTTGGGTGTGAAGGTAGATTTGGTCCAGGATAATGGAAAAACCCGTCGCATTTAAGCTGACTTAAATGATGACAGGAAGCCAGATACCCAAAGAGTAAGGGACGTGGGCATGAGCGTGGTGAATTGCAGGACAGTTAGAAGGCCACTGTGACTGAAGCACATAGAAGCATATAGAGGGAGGAGGTAATGAAGCCTGCTGACCAGGGTTATTTAAGGACTGTGTGAGCTCATGCTAAGAGAGTAGACATCCAAAGAATGGCCAGTATCACCTCGGGTTTTTTAACATATCCAATTACATAGCCCCATTTCCATAGGATAAAGAGTTAATCTTCTAAGTCAGAAAGTTTGGCTGATTTCTTTTAGTTTCTTCCATTTGGAAATAGATAAGCTTGCAAGATGACGATTTCAATTATCTGCTTTGCTCACATATAGTTCTTTTCAGAAAAGTTTCTCAATAGTGTTTCTTAATAATGCTTCTTAATAATTTAATTTTATGTGTTACTCATCGAATCATGCAGTTTTTTTAATTTATTAAAGCTAGTGATCATGCTGCCTCACTTCTCTCTTAGGCAGCGTGAAGCTGAAAGAAATGATGCCTTTAGAGATCACAGAATGTGTGGCTGAGCTGCTGCAGGATCTCAATCTCCAGATGACTCAAGAGATAGTCTGTTCTTTTGCTTATATCAATGTCTTCCCTGGCAACACTCTCCCTTCCTAACTTGATTCTAAGTTCTGTTGACATTTTGATTGGCAAAGTGGTGCTCGGGTTTGTTCAGGGTTGTAGGGAAGCCAGTGACAGTGTCTGAAGTGTAAAGCCTTTTGGATGTCATGGCATAGATGAGGAGAAGGGAATGCCGTACTGAATGGGTGTGCCCCAGCACCCCATTATGTGGAAGTCTTAAACTTGACACGATGATGTTAGACTTAGGATTTTTGGAAACTAGTTTTAGATGAACAAAAAACATGAGGTTGAGGTCCTCATAAAGAGATTAGACTCTGAGAAGAAGTGAGCTGAGAGCTTGTTCTCCATCCTGTGTGCGCATGTCCGGTTTGGATATAGCAAGAAGGCAGCTTTTTGGAAGCCAGGAAGAAAGCCCTCAGCAAAACCTAACCGTTGACCCTTTGATCTCAGACGTTTAGCCTCCAGAACAATGAGAAAATACATGTCTGCTGTTCAAGGAACCCAGTAGATTGCATCATGTTAGGGAATCCTGACAGAAGGCAGGCGTGTCATTCAAAACACTTGTGAAAACAATGGATGTGTCTATTTTGTTGGAAAAAAATAAACTGACTTTCATCATCTTTCTATAATTCACATTTCCATGAACTTTTGGAAGATTCCTATGCTGCATTGTTGTATATTTTCTATTGGGACAGACAATAAAGCACAGCATTATTGGGATTTTGGCTAAGTTTGTTACACTCTTCCCGCCCCCCTTGATGGAGAAAATTAAAGCACCATAAGATAAGTGCCACTGAAGAAGATAAACCTGGAGTAACTTGTGAGGTCTCCTAATGACTTGGCTAATCCAGCGTTGAGGAAGAGCTGTTGAAACAGATGGGCTTGTTACATGCTAAGATGGAAGACCATTTTGTACTTGTAATTGAGAGTTGAATCTTCGATAGTAGTTTTGTTAGTGATATATGAGTCAAAAGAATACAATTCTCTCCTCAGGCTGTATCAAATACGTAGTGCTGACATGAGGGAAAAAAGACTATGTCAGTAAATATGACGATGCAGACACAGAGAATTGATGTAGATGGTAGTAGTTGTCCTCTACCACTTCTACAAAGTCCTCCAGCCAATTCAGGCTTAATAAAATATATGACTAAATGCCTCCTGAACAGGATAAAGTAGCTGACATATTGCTTTTTAAAGGTTAAACTCAGTCACTCCCTATAGAAAAGAAGATGGCCAATTGCTTAATTCAATATCTGACAAAATAATAATAATGTATTTCCAGTGTGCATAGGAGCTGGGAGTTGTAGACTTTGTTTTTATAACAAATTAAATTTTCTGAATTTGTTGGCAGAGTTTTTGTGATAATTCTTCAACTTTTAGGGTAAATGTTTAGGGAGAAATAAAAAAGGAAAGAGATCTCGCATTCACGGATTCATAGGCCAAATGGCCTCCAATCACTGGGGCTGGATTAGGCCAATAGCAGGACCCAGGAGCTCTGTGCTAGTCTCTCACGTGGGAACAAGAGCCCAAGTATTTTGATCATCTTCTGTTTCTCTTCCAGATGCATTAGCAGGTAGTTGGATTGAAAGTGGAGCAGTGGGGACTTCAACCTTTGTTCATATGTGGTGTTTATGTCACAGGTAGCAGCTTAACTTGCCAAGCTGGCCCCTTGTCAATCTTTGAAGATTAACTCAGAGCTGTCATAGAAGCTGAATAAGATAATGTTTGTGAAATGCATTTGGTGGCCTGAGACACAACTAAACAGGTAACATATATAAAGCTAATTCACTTCCGAATTGGAAAATTCTACACAAAGGAAATTACAAAAGACAGCTGGATATCAATGCTGAACTGATGAAGCAGTGGAAAGAAGAGCCCAGGGCCATGTTAGTCGAGGAACCAGCTTAGGGTCTTGCTGTCTGGAGCCAGGGTAGAGAGGCTCCCCTGGCAGGGAGTTTGTCTTCTTGTGGACCAGTTTGGACGCAGACTGGAATAGGGAAGCAGTGGAGCCTTCTGTTCACTTGGTTTGTCTCTTGGGGTCCAAAAAACACAGCAGTGCTAGGGAGAAAAACTGACACTGCTTCTACTATTCAAATCTTGGCAGAAGCAAGTGCTCTTTACTAAAAGTGTTGGCTGGTATGGAAGGGGCAGGAGAGCCTAATACCACCCCCATGTATATAGATTCTTAGTAAAAGTTGATTTGACCTGGCAAACAAACTTAATGAAGACTGCCTCTCAGCCCTTCTTTTCAAAAATTTTGGCACTACCACTCTCCCCCCTCCCCCAGTTTGAAAAGCAGAAAAACGTCCCATTTTCTTTGCAATTATGTGTTCTATCAGGAAATAAGCTCAATGGGTTGTGTTCCTTATTAAACTTGTTTTCCACTGTGTCTCTGGACCCTGGCATAGTGCCTGGCATGTGGTATAATACATTCACTTACATTAGAAATGAATATAAATAAGAGATACCAGGAAATAAGAGAGGAGTATCAGTGGAGATACTGATATTGACCATCTCTTGGTATTTCTGAACTTGCAATAACTTGATTGGCTCTCAGAAAAGGGCTGTGAGACAGATAGGATTGTCACACGTGTGGAGTACATGAAGGCTTGGAGAAGTCATAACATTTGTTTCTGCTAGGTGGTATAGGATTTGGTCCAGATTTGAGCAATGCTGTAATTCACAGCCCTTCAATAGCGGAATTTCCCCTTGAGTAGCGGGGATAAAAGAAAAGATAGATCTAGGCACCAGTCTGCAAATTTCCCAATGGGAACTCAAAAGCCAACCAACACTCTGGGGAAGGAGGAAGACAGAATTTCTTGTTTGTTCTTAAATGAAACCAGTGTTTGTTTGGAATGATCTCTGTGTTCTCAATAACGCAGATAATCCTATGCAGCAGGACCTGGGTTGTGGTAGAGCCTCAGTAAATGTTTGTAAATGACCAAGACAAATGAAAGAAAGAAAAGGGTAAATCAACTGCAGGGCAGCTGGTTTCAACACATAGCCATACCAGAATGAAGGCCCACAGGGAGGAAGCACAAAGATGGTGAATGAGAGTAGTCTCTGGGGGATGAGAGTAGTAGAAGGAAATGAGAAAAACCCACACATGAAGTTTTTGTGTTTTTCCATTTGGTTTCTAAACAATCATAATGGGTGTCTTCGGCACATTAAGTAATCTATTAGAGAAATCCAGCCCCAGCTTTTGGAAAGTCAATGAGGCTTTCCGGGTGGGGTCCTAGCAATTGGACCTTGCACGCATGCTATGAGTCTCCTGGTGTCCCCTGGTGACTTAGCCCTCTTGTATTGCAAATGTTCCTCTTGCTGCATTTAGAACATAAAGTATGAGCTTTATTTATCTATTTTTACTCAACAGGCAAGAAATTTGCTATTCTGTGCCCGTGTGAAGGGCAATCACAGGCTACAGTGCAGAGCAGCTGGCGGTGCCTGGGACAGGGATGCCCCGTTCTTGACCCTTGGTTGTGGCTCAGAGCTCACATCAGGCGAGAAAAATTCCACCTTTAACGTCTTCAGGTCTCTGCTGGACCTGAGAGCGAAAATGACCCAAGACAAATTAATATGAGAAAAATATCAGAATTGAAGTCGTGTTCACCCTCTATGCAACCCAGGTGGTTGAAGTCATCTATCTACAAGTTGCACAAAGAGTAAAAATTCTAAATATGCGGCAAAACTGAGAAACGTGGGACAGAGGAGAAATGACTAGATGAGAGTGTTCGTTCGAAGAGGTTGGTTTGCACCCATGTCCCTTGGCTGCTGAGCACATGGCTCGCTTTCTGGTGTAGGGGAGGTGTCTTTCACGTGAGAATTTCATCTCCTGATTTTATGAAACAACAAAAGGGTGATTTTTGGGGGGAGCCTCCCATCCCTTGTAAGTGGTAAGTATGCTAAAAATGGCATGTTTGGGGAGACATGGTCTTAACTCTAGCAGGAAAATAAGGCTTGCTCACCTGGCATTGTTGGGGTGATAAATCAGGAGTGATGGGTTCATCGAAGATGCCGTAGTTCTTAGAAAAACCAGCCTGAAAACTTGGGGTTGTTTGCTCACACTCTTAGCCCATCTACCACCCAGTTGGGAATATACCCAGAGGCAGAGATTTAACTTTGAAAGGAACATGGACTGGGATACTCTTTACATGTATTTGTTCTATCTCTTTTCTGGAGAAGACGATGGTAGCGCAGGCTTCCATCAGTAGTTCTCTGCTGTGGTCATTTGAATCGGTGGGGCAATGTTATTTTGGACCTGAAGGAATGAACTAAGCTCTTCCTAAAACCCTGACAGCAGGATGTTTTCCCACTGATGATTATTGTTGATTGAAAAGTGTCCACAGATCTAAAGATGAACAAACCACGTACATGTGAGGATGATTTCTCCAAGTTGGATCAGGAGTGATATTAACATAATCAGTATAACCAATAATATATCCATAGTATGTGCTATGCGTGTTTGCCCGCATTTCTTTTTTTACGATTTATTTTATTTTTATTACAAAGTCAGATATACAGAGGGGAGGAGAGACAGAGAGGAAGATCTTCCGTCTGATTATTCACTGCTCAAGTGACCACAACGGCCGGTGATGTACTGATCTAAAGCCAGGGTCCAGGAACTTCTTCCAGGTCTCCCATGCAGGTACAGGGTCCCAAAACTTTGGGCCGTCCTTGACTGCTTTCCCAGGCCATAAGTAGGGAGCTGGATGGGAAGCGGGACTGCTGGGATTAGAATCAGCACCCATATGGGATCCAGGTGCATGTTCAAGGCGAGGACTTTAGCTGCTAGGCCACTGCACCAGGTCCTGCCCGCATTTCTTAAAAATAACTATAGCTCAGTTAATTAAGAGCAAAGTGCCTTCTGTATGTAGCATTATCATAATTTATATTATTAATGACTCACTGATGGCTGCACAATTATTTAAGAAGCATTTGGATATAGTGACTTGGACTTTGGTGTCATGCTGAGTTCAAATCCTGGCTCTCTTACTTACTAGCTATGTTGCTCTGGGGAACCAGCTCTCTTATAACTTCAGTTTCCTTATTTACACAGTGGACATAAGAACCGTGATCTGTTAAATTGCTGTGAGGAATGAATGAATGAGAATACATGGAATACATAGTTAAAAAGGATTATCCCCTATTATGTATTCATCTTAAGAACTATGTTTCTTGATTTTAACATGCACATTTTTGCATGCTTTTTGATTTTTGAAATCAGAACATACCTTACAGTTTTTCAAAAAACACTCTTGTGGCGTTCACCAGAGATCCTGACAGACTGCCTTTGCTTGCCCAAGGGGAGATGCCAACTTTGGCACAGAAAACAGGTGTTATCTTTAGTTAGTGCAGTTGGTGGCACCACACATGTGTATTACATTTAGAAGTGTAATTGCAAAACATCAGCAGAAATATCTTAAATGCATTTATATCAAAGTGTGAAACAGAAACAAAGAGCTGTTGTGTATGCAGGAGACCGCCTATCACACATCAGGCAATGCGATTAAAGACATCAGAGAACGCCCAGGTTTTCAGGATGCATCAGAGAATTTTGGAAGCTGGGAGAAAGAGGTGAGTCCAACCACTTTGTGAAGGTGTGTCACTCAAGCTCAGAACATCAGATGAAAGCTTCTACCTAACTTTCGAGAAAACTAGTTTAAGTCCCAGTGATGTGTAAGTACAGTAAAAAAAAGAAATGTAGACAAAATTTTTGTCTTGTTTTTAGATCATATTCCTAGTCCAAGTTTATGTCTTAACATGTTAATGAAAATCAGAATATTTTTATGATCAAAGTTTTTAGGAAGATGAGATGGAATACAAAGAGAAAAGAACCAGTATGGTCATTTGTTCTTCCTGTTTCCCTGTGTCTAGTCTATCAGAAAACATGGTTCAGTGCGTTTCTTAGATGCGCCTGGGAGAAAGGCTGAACTCCTAACCATGGCCTCTAGAACTTGCATAATATTTTGCTTCCTTTCCAACCTTAGGTCTTGCCTTTCTCTGCGTCTGTGGATAGAATTCATCCATTTTTTCCTTTTGAAATAATGTCATGCTCTTTGCGGCTTCATGTTCTTTGAACACGCTGGTCTCTCTACCACAGAATTGGTTCCTTCCCAATACTGTCGGGACATTTCTTTATTTAAGTGACGTTTCTTTAGGAAGATCTCTCTTGACTAATACAGATTTCTTTTCATAATCTAATGTTAAATCTTGTGCTCATCTCCACAATAGCATTACATATGCAATTCATATTTAAATTTATTTATTTGATTTTCCCCCACCCTTAGCTTATTTTTTTCTACATTAAAAACCTTCTGTTCAGGACAATGCCTTGCTTTTTTGCCTTTAGCACTTATTTCAGTGCTTGACTCAACTTCCTTTGTGGATGAATAAGATCTTTGACAAAATTAGTCTATTTAAAAGCAGTAGGTGAGCAATCTTTTCCATTCTATGTGAGGTTAGTGTCTATTTGGATAGTGTGAAAAGCAGTGATAAAATTTTAGCAAAGGAAACAGTTGTAAATGTGGTTTCTTAGGAGCCTTTGAAACCTGAGATGGTTGAAATCAAGCTTAGGAAGTTGGCCCCATGAATTGTTATTTTAGAATTGCCACAAGGTTTCGCTTACATTATCTTTTTGCTTACTGGTGGTATGCTTCCTTAGATTCGTTTTCCTTGGAATTTCTTGTAGAACTCACAGAATTCTGTTTCTTGGTTTTTCCAATTGCTGAACTTACATTTATTTTTCTTCCAATTAATGTGGACAGGAAGTAGAAGGCTATTAATTGCTAGCACATTTTTTTTCTAATATATTTCTAGTTCAGGTGTTGAAACAAGCATGTGTTGGATCTTAATCGTTAGGATTTGTCTGTTTAATAGGGCGTATTGCTATTTTGTGCTTCTGGGTATAAGTTTTCCCCAGTCTTCCTCAGTTCCCTGTTCTTTTCGCATTAACTGTTGGTTTTATGAAATGTGGTATTCACCCGAGATTCAGGGCTCTTCCAGATGCTTTAATCCAAGAATATTCCCCAAACTGTGCAATCATTGAAGAATGTCTTCACATGAATACATGGACATGTTCTTGATGTTTTTCTGGGTCAGTGGAGTGGCTAAAATCCATTCAGTGAGTCCTGAGACAAGAATCACTGTGTTGCAATAGTCTCTTGAAGGTTCTGAAGAATCTTCTTATTCCCCACTGACGAATTAGACAAACCAAGCATTTGCTGCATTTCTTTTAACATTGCTGTTATTTTCCATAATAGTTTCATAGGTGTGGAAATTTTTCTCTCCGCCCGTTCCTTGCTGCCATCTTCCCCTCTCCCTATCCCCCCTCCCACATGATTACAGTAGTATAGTTCTTTAGTAGCAGTTATAACATTCTACCATCTACATGTACCATGGCATTGTAAGTATAGACAATGGTAGAAAATCTAGTATCACATTCTCAAAGTCTATTTAACAGCTTCACTGGGAGTCCTTTTATTTGGGAGTAGACATGCACACTACAACATATCTGCACTTTGCATTATAAAACCAAACATTTTTGTTGCAGATAATATTTTTACGGTCAGAGCATGAGGATTCAATTCGATCACTGCTCCAAATAGTAGTAGTTACGGATCTTCTACCTTGAGATTAATTCTCTATGCTCAACTCTGTGCTCAACATCATATACTATTGGAATACTTTCTGAGCATGAGAAATGGTGTCATTTTTAAAGAATACTTTGAGATAGATAAATTGCTCTTTTGCAGAGGAATACATGGAGACTGACAGAACTAAATTCTTTAGCCAGAAAACAGGGTTAAGCTAGCACACAGAGAAAGGAGTCTGATTAGCAAAGTTTCTATTGTCTCTAGTGAAGTCAATACATATCGCCAAGGTGTACTGTGAACATTGTATTATCTCAAGGTGTTTGGTTATCACACACACAGCATTAAAAAATCATAGTTCATACCTTCAAATAATGCATGATGTCCTAGGAAGCTAAGAAATACAAAGTTTGCTCCGCATGCCACCCAAACAAGATCCATTCTATACTCAAAATACCTGTGATCTCCACAGAAGTGTGTTGCAAATAGATAAATGGCATCGATATGAAAGAAAATAAAACAACTGTTGAAACAGTTAATGAACTTAATGAGACAAGGCTTATAGTTAAGTGGGAGGTGGTGGGTGGCAGATGGGACTCTTTGTGTATCTGATCTGTTAGTCTACCTCTGGGCTCTTGGAGTACCTTGTATAGTGAAAGGCTGAGAGTCTGTATTTGCAGATTTATAGCATTGCCAAAATCCAGTGACCCAGGATTTGAATGTGCTCCCTAAACGCATGGAAGTTGGAAACTTAATCCTAAATGCAACAGTGTTTAAGAGGGAATGAGGTCATGTGGGTTCAAGATTACCGTCATTACTATGACAGTGAGTTTATTGTAAAGATGAGTTCAGCTGGCCACCATCTGTCTGTAGCCTGTATGACCAGAGCAGGCTCACGATTGTGTATTTCTTAGTGTTCAGAATAAGCTAACCAATAAGCTAATGCCTTTCTGTCTTTAGAAATTATCGTCTCAACTATTGTGGTATAGCAGTGTGAAATGGACCTATGAGATGTTTGAATACAGGACCTGAGCCTTTTTCAAACTTAAGACATTCCTTCAGGGTATAGTATGATTTTTGTCAAAGAGGAAATGCTCAATTAATGTTGATTGCATAGAGCCTGACATGAAATACACAAAACCTTATTAGCACTTACCCAAATAATGAAACCCAGCAAAGAAGATTTTCATGGATTGTGATCCTAAATGCTTGGGTCTTAACCACTGGGTCTCGAATGCCTAACATGGACAAACTAAATGAGATATTCTGTGTATTATTGCATGTGTCGTAGGCCTCCTAAGTCAGAGCAGTGCCCAACTCATTAGAGCAATGTGCAAAAAGGAGACCTTCCAATTAGTCATTCCTATTTATATGACTGTATTTTTTCCTTTATGGAACACAATAATTTTGCTGATTATCATTGGAACATGGTTGATTTACTTACTGGCTGTTATAAAGTACCTCTTTACACACAACCCATTTTTTAATGCAATACAGAAATATGACAATTTTATAGTTAGAGCTACTTTTCTTTGTTCTCTGCCACAATTTTCCGTAACTTTTTTTTCAGTATTGGCAATGCTTACATAATCACATACCAACACCTACAGGGATGAATCACAGTTCATCTTGCAGATTTATGGCATGCCTACAGAAAAAGTGCCTGATGATGCAAACTTGAAGATTAAAATTATCTCCTGAAAGTCCCACAGCCAGCAAGTAAGCAATGTGGTTTAGAGGTCAACATTAAAAAATGAATCCGTTTAAACTCTTTCCTTCCTAATTTAAATAATGAGACAAGTTAAGAAGGATTGGGAAATGCTATTAGCCAGCAGATAAGCCATTTATTCACAACACAGTTGAGATAGAAAGCTTCCATGCATAGGAGGGTTCAAGAATACTCAACCCCTTTTCCCCCTTGCACTTTGAGTAGCAGTAAGAACACGTTTCTGCAGGTCTGCTTAGGTTCTTGGTAGTATCTCAAAGCAGCCACTTTGCTTTTCACCACTCCATTGGTCATTTTCTCTGGTTGTTCCTGTCCTTTGCTTTCCCCTCAAAGTGCGTAGCTATCTGTAACATTCAGGGAAAGCTTAGCAGGTCTTTGAGAAAAGGACCTATGGGATCATGTTCACGGCTTTATGCTTTTTTCCTTCCTTTTTGCCTTCTCTTCCCTTTTCTAATCTTTGCCCTTGGTTTGCTCTCTTTTTGTATCCGCTTCTCTGTAACTTTTTATGTCTCTGTCCCTTTTGTGCTTTCGTCTGGCTTTCTCTTCATGTGTATATTAGATATTACCAAATGCTTGGCAGTAAGAGGTTCAAATTATTGAGAAGTCAATTGTACTTTCCAGGTTCTATCTAATGGGATCATTTGAGAGGGAAGAAAAGCCATAGGGGAAAGAAAAAGATAGAAATTAAGAGTGATAATTAAGGTGCTGAAGCAGCACAAAGAATTTAATTCTGTCTGAGAATATGAGGATAAGGTGAACTTTAAATTGAATCTTGAAGAATTAGTAGGTGTTTTCTGGATGAACAGTGGTGGTTTCAAGAGACGTTCCAGAGGAGATAGCATGAGTAAATACATGGAGCTTAGAGAATCTAAAACATTGTGGAAATCATAAACAGGGCATCCATATTTAGCATACACAGAATGAAAAATGGTCACAGAGCAATACTGCCTACAATGCAGACCTTACCTGCACACCAACATAGGTCCCAAGAAACTGGCACAGTCTTTAATTTGTATGTGTGCTTTTTAATTTTTAATTTTTAAAATATTAATTACAGGGCCTGGCATGGTAGTCTAGTGGTTGAAGTTCTCAACTTACATGCACTGAGATCCCATATGGGTGCTGGTTATAATCCCAGCAGCCCCAGTTCCCATCCAGCTCCATGCTTGTGGCCTGGGAGGGCAGTCAAGGACGGCCCAAAGCTTTGGGACCCTGCACCCACATGGGAGACCTGGAGGAAGCTCCAGGATCCTGGCTCCAGACTGGCTTAGCTCTAGGCTTTGTGGCCACTTGGAAAGTGGATCATTGGATGGAAGATCTTCCTCTCTGTCTCTCCTCTCTGCATTTCTGCCTTTCCAATAAAAATAAATAAATCTTAAAAATATATATTGTTTACAGAGTTAAGAGGGATACATCCCCATGTGGATACATGTAAAGGGAGTTGGGGTTCAGCTATGGAGGAATGTGGGTGGGACAAATGTTTTCCATTTTTTTCCCTCTGTGTCCACAGGGGAGGAAAGGGAGGGGGCCACTTCTTACTGTCAAACTACATCAGCTCCAAGACAGGGGACAGTCATTTGATGACATCTTAGAGACCCCAATGTGGGGAGGAATGTTCCGAGGGTATAACTGGAGTGATTTTGATAACTCTGAGAAGTTGTTGGTTTCATTGCAGCAAGGCTGAGAAAATCTTTCCAAGGTCTGTTGGTTGACAAAGTCTGGCTTAGTGCATCCACAGTCCCAGGAACATGCTGTGAAGCTTGGCCAGGAGAATTGTCCAGCCTGTTCTGCGTTTCGTCCTCTGATGAGGCACTTGGTGCTCCCTGCTGGCCTAGATGAGCTGACTGACGTATTTCCCATGTGCATCTGGGCTTGATGTTCACTGCATAGGCATCAACAAATGAGGTGGCCCAGTCTTGATACAAGAACTGCAAGGATGGACAGCACATCCTGTGATTTTCCCTGAGGCTGGGGTTTGAGTCTAGTGGTCTAGTCAAGAAGTCCCCCAAGAACCCTTGCCTGGGTGACCTCAGGTTTGATTTCTGCGTGTGCTAGTGCAGGGTCAGGTATGGTCTGTCACCTGCACTGGCCAATGCACATACCAGTGAATATAGCTGCCTCATTAGTTCTGCCCCAGCCCTGTATCTCACACGAACCGGTGGGTGCTACAGCTCAGCTCAGCCAGCTCGCCACAGATCTGGTCCTCATCCATACCATTGGGGTGCTGTGGCCTAGTTGAGGTGACTACTAATAACCTTACCAGGCTTGCCCTTAGCCCAGCTCAGCCCATATCCCAGCTGGATCTCCTGCACACCCGTGGGTACTGTGGCTTATGTTAGCCCACTCTGCCCCGAGACCTAGCCCTCACGCATGTTGGTAGGTGCTGTTGCCTTGTTCAGCCTGGCCCACCTCCAGCTTTGGTTCTTTTACTCACCAGAAATATTTGGGGGAGTGCCCACCCACAGTTCCCCTGCCAGTCATTCTCAGTCCTGGATCTTGAGCCTGGCAGGGGGTACTGCTGTCGCCCTGACATGTCTTGCACCTAATTCGGGTACTTGCCAGCTGGTGCTGTGGCCTAGTCCAGCTTCCCTGCACCCATTCTAGCTCTCATGCACAGCAGCAGGTGCAGTGGCTTAGCCCAGCCTGTACATGTTTTCTATCAATAACCTTTCTGAGGCATACATGATATAATCATGTTGGGAATTTCCTCTTCAGTGTGGGTCAGTAGAGCTGGTCTGAGGGAAGCCTTTTATTTTTCTAACTGAAAGATAAACTAACTCAAAGATTCAACTCAATTGAAACTAAGAAGCCAAATGTTGTGCGTTTGAGTGTAGCAGATATTATATCATTTACTTTCTCAGAATTCAGAGCCATGAGAGATCGACCAAGAGTAATGTATGTAGAGTTCAAATATTCCATTGATCAATAATTAACTCTAGTTTGAGGAATGTGCTTTAGGTATATATTATCCCACAATTAAAACTCACCTATCCAGTTACAGGATGTACTAGAAAAATCTAGTTCTTTACAACTCTGATGGGATTGGGGGTCAGACCCGAGTTCTGGCAGCAGAGCTATGGGAAAATGAGGTTGAAGAAAACACACTTGTTTATTTTCCAAGTTCACTAGTTGTACAGATCATTCCACCCACCACGGGATAAAATAAATGACTGTGTGGGATGAGGTCATGGGTTCACACATTCCATGGGGGCTCAGAGCAAGGTAAATGAAGATTCCCCTCACCAACTCCAAGCCTAGTATTTGTCATCCCTTTTCCTCACCATGAGAGATGGGCATTTGGATGAGAGTGGGCGAGCAAAGTAGTCTTGCAATGATTTTTACTTGAATCTCTAAGGCAAGCAGACATATGTTTGGTAAATACAGTGCTTGCAATCATACCCATTCTTAATGTAGAGACCTAAGAAGTTGACCTTCCAAGAACTTCCTAGAGGTGGGTGTTGGCACAGCACTGAACTTGCTGTTTGGAATTCCCTTTACATCAGAGTGTCTGGGTCCTGGCTCTGTTCTCACTTCCTGCTAATGTGCATGCTGGGAAGGCAACGGTGATGTCTCAAGTAGTTGGGTTCCCACCACCCACAGATATCGCTCCTGGCTGCAGCCTAGGCCAGCCTGACTTGTAAGCATTCGATGAGTAAGCCTTTGAATCAGATATGGTCTCTGTCTTTCTGTCTCCCTGCCTTTTAATCAAATAAAAATTTAAACAACCCTTCCTGAACCTGTTATTGTGTTCGTTCCTGAACCTAGGTTATTGTGTTCCATTAAAATCAGTATATTGATACACACTAGTGTTATTGTACAAACACTGGGAAAATCCCAGATTTCTAGAAGGAATCCAAAATTGAGCACAAAATGGAAGATATACAGTCATGTGATCTTTTAAATTGGCCCTAAATTGGAAAAGAAAGCTCGGAGATTATTGCTTAACTGGTAAAGGTCTGTCCAATACATGTTGTGCTGGTAACTTGTAACTGCATTCTGTCTAGCTAATAACTCCAATCCCCAGCTCCCAAGGACTTTCTGCTTTCACTCTGATGTAGATTCTATTGTGGTGCTGTGTTCTTTCACAATTATGACAGCTGCTCTATCTAGTTTAAAGATGCCTGCATTTTAGTGTCCTTGATGTTCTTACACAGTTGAAATAAGATTTACAATTTAATTAGCAACGAACTGTAACCTGTTAGACTACCCTGCCTTGAATAGCTGCAGAGGCATGACTGTAGTGGAGAGGGAATTCTAGCTTTCTCAACAAGGTATTACCCAAGTCCAGAAAATTTAAAAAAGCATAGTGTCACCTTTCTGGTTTTGTGGTCTTGGCTTCAATTTTCCTCTTTTGCTGCTAGTCCTGCCCTTGGTTTCTCCTTTGTTTCTTCACTCCTACCCAGGGCATACATTGTTGGTTGCAGGGGTCCCGTTTGGTCCTGATTCCACTTCCCTCGAAGTCAGTAAACCTCTAGCTGTAGGATTTGGAGCGGTGCTTGTTCAAAATGTGAATTTCTTGGGCTGCACCTCAGATTCTATTGTATTAGTCCTCTGTGTTCCAGGAATCTTGCTATGACTCAGCACCTTAAAGATTCTGAGGAAGGGGGTCCAAAGATCCACAGCCAAGTATGGTGCTTGGGGGTCCTTTTCGTGCTCACTTCTAATTTGTGTCCTCACTATTCTCATGAGTCACTGAAAACCTTCGGGGTTCTTCTTGTTGGCTTGAGATGAAACATATTCTAGGATGCGTGTCGCAGAAGACAAACAGCTTGGTGATGTCTTTGGATGAAAGAGATGGCGTAATAAATTGATTAGCATGCACTTTCTGTAAGATCTGAAGTCGGTGGTACAGTTCAGCTCTGTTCAGTTCAAGAAACAGTTGGTCTTGGGTTTTGTGTTTTAAGCTGGGAACTCAGCGCTTTTGGAAAGCAAAGTTTCAAGCAGGCTCAGGCTAGTGTCTTGTTATTCCTCCCCAAGCCGTTTACCAAGGAATTGGTTCGCTTCAGTGTCACACGCACTGTGACTATTTTTTTTTTTTTTTTTGCAGATTTGAGTAATAGCTTGAAATGTGGTCTGTGTACCTTAGCTTGAAATACTCTCTGAACTCAACATCTTTTTAGCAGTATGTCTATGTGAGGCTTACATTCCAAGATCCCCAGCAGACGCCTGGAACTAGAAAGTCCAAAAATCTGTATATACCATTTCATACGTTGTAGTAACCTAACCATGATATTAAGTCTAGAGATTTTACCTCTTCACATAAGGCACTTTAAAGATTTATTTATTTTTATTGAAAAGGCAGACGAGATTTACAGAGAGAAACAGAAACAGAGAGAAAGACTTCCATCCACTGGTTCATGCCCCAAATGGCTTCAACAACTGCAGCTGAGCCAATCTGAAGCCAGGAGCCAGGAGTTTCTTCTGGGTCTCCCCTGCAGGCACAGGGACCCAAGGTGTTGGGCTATTCTCTATTTTTTTTTCAGGGCACAAGTAACAAGTAGGGAGCTGGATGGGAAGTGGAGCAGCTGGGACACAAACCAGTGCCCGTAAGGGATCCTGGCATTTGCAAGGTGAGTATTTAACCGTTGGGCCATTGTGTTTGGCCCCACTTTAAGCATTTTAGAGCTTCTCTTTTACATATCCAAATTGTCAGTACCACATTTCTTGTTCTTTGGGGCTATGATTCAGTAAAGTAAGAGCCAATTGGACACAAGACACTGTGATACTGAGCTGTGATACTGACACTGATCAGTAAAATGGCTGCTAAGTTAGTAACAGGAGAGTAATGTATATGGTGTGGATATGCTGGACAATAGGGTGATTCATATCCAGAGCTAGACACAGTGGAACGATGCATAATTTTATCACATATTGAGAACAGCATGCAATGTGAAACTTGTGATTTGTGTATGTCTGGAAGTTTGCATTTCAATTTTTTTGGATTGCAGTTGACTGTAAATAGTTGACATTATACGAAGCAAAAAATGAGAAAAGAAGTGGGAGAACTTACTGTATTTGTCTAGAAATGAGAAACTCCATGACACTGTTAGCAGCAGCTTCTGATCTGGAGAGAATGATTGCTAGCCTCCTCGGTGCCCAGGATCTCATTTGCCTCCTGATGAGCATTAATTATAGGTTTCTAGAGCCTTTTTAAGTTCTACTTCATTTCTGTTATTCACTTCTATTTTAGTTTTAACTTTCTTATACTACTTAATCCTTCAGGATGTTCTTTCCCCCAATATTATGCTATTTTCATAATTCTAAGACTATGAGCTTATAATTTCACAAAATGCTGTCCCTTAGAAATGACAGGGTCCCAAAAATTTGAGTATCATCTACTGTTTCCTAAGGCGCACACTACCAGAAAGATAGATGGGCAGTAGGAGTGGGATTTGAGTCCTCTGCTACGGGATAGAGGCATCCCTGTTCCCTATTTGTACCTTCTTTATAAGAAGTTTGCTTTATTCAAGATATGTGTGACATTTACTTTCTTTAGGGCAGTTTATTACACACTGGTGCAGTGGAGGTAGTACTGGGAGGGCACTGGTATGCCAACTTTTGTTGACTACATGGGGATGCAGTCAAAGTCCAGTAACTTCAAATTTTTGTATTTGTTAAGTTTGCTTAAAAAACGTGTGCATACCTTAGTAAAAGGCTGCTTGTGTATGCTATTATTATTGTGATTATTCTATTTATGGTGGGAGAAGAGTAACGGTTATCTTGCGAGGCCCCTTTGTTAAAATGCTTTCTAATGAGCTTCATTGAGAAACCCTTGTGTCACAGACTGTAATAATGTGCATTAATTCTTTTTATTTATTTATTTATTTTTAATTAATATTTAGCCTTATGTGACAGTTTCATAGGCTTTGGGAATCCCCCTCCCCCTCCCCCTCCCCTCCCCCCTGGTGGATTCCTCCACCTTGATGCATTAATTCTTAGGGTTGTTTCACTTAAAACAGTGTGGGCTTGGTCTGATGACCTGGGAAAAAATCTGTTCCCATGTTACCTAAAATGCTTACAGGAATCCTCTCACTTGCAAGCATATTGACTGTAGTTTCCAAAGGATCCTAATTTCAAGCAAAATCTAAGTTTGAGAGTAAGAAATTCAGAACAGTTGAAAGTTCCCTAACCTCTCTCTCTGTGAGCACCCTGTCTGACGCAGAGATTCCCGCAGGAAAGTTAAGCACATAGGGTTGTCCACTGAGCTGTCATCTCTGACTGGGAATCCTATTAGCTAGATCAGACTTCGTGGCACCATTGGCTGTTCTTTGCTATTAATAGGTCTTCGGTCATCCATGACTCATTTTTAAGTCTGATTTTCCATTTCCTGGTCTGGTGAAATCCCTCCACAGACCCTATCTTCGTGCTTGAAATAAAATAGAAAACTGTGATTCAGAGATAAGTATTTCGTTAATTACCATGGATGAACCATGCTGCTATCCATGCATCAGTATTTGTTACTGAGAATGTATGGTCATATGTGCCTTATTTCCCCATTTAGGTTGGAACTGAAAACCTTGAAGTCTACCCATGACAATAGTAACTCACCCATCAATGAATAAACTCCTTTTTGTTCCTATCTATCTATCTACCCATCCATCTATCTATCTTTCTAGCTATCATTTATCTATCTAAAGTAAGGGAGAAATGTAGAAAGATCTATCACAATTTTTAAAAAGTTTTATTTGTTTAATTAAAAGGGAAAATAAAAGATGAGAGGAGATATCACTTGCTGGTTTACTCTCTAAACGACTGGCAATAGCTGGGGCTGGCTGGGCAAAATCCAGGAGCCAGAACTTTGGGTTTCCCATGTACATGGCAGGGACCCAAATACTTGAACTAGCATCCATTGGTCTTCCAGATGCATGAACAAGGGGCTCAGTTAGAAGCAGATCAGCCAGGATTTGAACCAGCATTCCCCTATAGGATGCCTGTGGTGCAAGTGACAACTTGATGTGCTATGCCACAAGGCCAGCCCTATGAAGAGATTCTGAGGAATTGGCTCATGTGATTGTAGAGGGGCAGAAAACTCCAAAATTTGCAGAGCAGAGGCAAACTGAAAACCCATGGAAAAGCTGATGCTGCAACTAAAGTCTGCAGTCAGAATTTCCTCTTCGGGGACACCTGCTTCTGCTTTCAAAGTTTTCAACTAGTCAGATGAAGCCCACCCATACTGTGGACAGTTGTCAGTATGACTCAGAGTCTCTTATTTAAATGTCAACCTCATCTAAAACATGTATTCATGGAATTATGAAGAATCCTATTTGACCAAATGTCTGGGAGCTATGTCTTATTCACGTTGAAACATAAAACGAATCACCAGGTAGCCTGACTTTGGGCTTGCAGAACTGCTGTCCCTTGTCCACATTTGCCAGGAAGGGCTGGCTGCCTTCATTCTGGTTCTCAGGATGAGAAGCAACCCCAGCCAATCACAGCATCAACTTCCTTGGCTGAAGCAATTGTTTCCAGGCTCAGCACACATTCAGATGGAGGCCAGTGTTCTTAGAATCTGTATGCTATGGGCCCGGTAAGCATGCAGCTACTGAAAGCCACTTTGCCCCTTCATGGGGAAAGTCTGCTTGGGAATTATACCAACCTAGGGGGAAAGAAAACAAGGCTGAGAGATGGAACTCAAGGCACAGTTTTTTTTTTTTTTGTCTGCAAGAATTTTGCAAACATGAATCCAGCTATCTTGATCCGTTTTTCATAAAGCTATTAGGCTCATACAGTCTCTTTTAGCTTAAGCTAGTTTGAGTCTCTGCTGCTTGCACTGCAGTAGTTTGGTGAATAACAGTGTGCTGGGCACTGTTTTAGCTGATTCCCAGAGGCAGCCACTTGCAACAATTTCAGCTGATTTTTTTTGACATTTCCTCCCCCACGTATTCAAATAATTTATCTTTACAGCAATTCACGACTTATTTGAGTGAACAGTTATCGACTTCCTGTGATGTTAATAAGGATTTCCTCCTCCCTCCCTATTTTATATACCCACTCCTACTCCCTCTGTAACTATATTACACTGTTTGGTTAAATCACTACTTAGAATTTACATGCCAACGAGTGTATAAATCTTGTTTCCAACTGAACCAACTACTGCTTTGTGACTATACTTTTCTCTTGCACATTATTGTAAAATAATTAATAGCTCTGCTACTTTTCCTTTTTAGTTTTTTTATGTTTCAGTTACCATGTGTTTTTCCCTATATGTGCCAGCGTATTTGCCACCTATCCAGAAAAGAAAGTTGCAAATATTCAAACTCCTCACTATCACTCTCAGTGGTCCCTGCCCAGTCCTCCTCCTCGGTCCCTATTTGCAGCTCTGAGCTGCACCAGCTGCTTATCCTAATTAGTGTACAGCTGCTGATTGGAGATTTCCTTCCATGGCTGACTTGGGTAGGAAACTTATTTTTCCTGCACAGATGATCTCAAAATGATGATGTGTACTTTTGGATTCTACATATTGTTTTTCTCTCTCAATTTATTAAAGCATATATATATTCCAGTAACTTCCTTGGGATGTCATGATTTTCAGTCATTGCATGGTCACATACTTTATTATTATAGGCTTATCTAAATATACTGTGGTGGGAGAATGATAGGTTGAAAAGTACTTTTCACACTGCGCTTTTTGCAAGTATTGCTGAGCTTTCTCTTGTATCCGTTGCTACTGTTGGGAGAAGTCGGATGCCACTCTGAGGAATGCAATGATGACCTTCGCTTTCTGCCTGCTAGTCCCTAACTCCCTGATTCAGCGATTTGGAGGGTCTCAAAAACGTGTTGTGATGAGCGTTTGGTGGAATCTTCTAGTCTTGAGCTTGTGCTATTCATGTTTGAAGCCTTCTTTTAAAGTCATTTCATTATAGTTTCTACTAATGGGGACAGGCATTTAGCAAAATGGTTAAGGCACCTGCTGGATGCCTGAATGCTGTATCAGAATACCTGGGTTTGAGTCCTGATTCTACCACAGGTTCTAGTTTTCTGTTGATGCGCTCCGTGAAAGTCAACAGGTGGCAGTACTTGGTTCCCTGCCACCTATGTGGGAAATGTAGACTGAGTTCAGACTTCTAGCTTTGGATCCAGCCTGGCCTCAGTTGTCATGGACCTTTGGAGGATGAATCAGCAGATGGGATATCTGTAGATCTGTCTTTCTGCCCCTCAGATGAACATTGTAAAGCATAAACAATTCTTTTCTTTTAGATATTTCTTCTTTTTTAGAACTGCACTGGTCAGATATCAGACCTCTTTTTTTTTCTTCGAATTTCCATCTATTTTTGCTTCTGCTTCCTCACTCTACTTTTTGATTGTAGTTTAAAAAAATATATTTCTTTAAGACTATTTTATGTGAAATGCAGAGACTTGGAGGTGGGGAAAGAAAAGGAGGAAGGAAGATAAGTAGGGAAGGAGGGAGGGAGGGAGAGAGAGAGAGTAAGAAAGAGAGGAAGAAAGAAAGAAGAAGAGAGATGGAAGAGAGATAGCACATCGGTTGACTTACTCCTCAAATGATTTCAAGTTCTAGGGCTGGGCAAGGGCAGAGCCAGGAGGCAGGAGCTTCATTTAGGTCTCCCACGAAGTGCAGGGACCCAAGCATTTCGGCCAACTTGTGCTGTTTTTGCAAGTGCATTAGCAGGAATTTGGATTGGAAGTGGAGCAGGCAGGAGTCGAACTGGCACCCATTTGGACTGTTGGCATTGCAGTCTGTGACTTAACCTGTTAATGACCTAGCAGTGAACCCCTCGGTTTGTTTTATCCTTGAAGAGTTGTTATTTGTTTTCCTGTCATTTTGATAAGATTAGGAATATAGCGAAGAAGTAGAACTAACAAGCACACACAAGAGTCAGATCTGGGATCACCTCAAATGAAGTTTCGTTGTGGATCTCTCCAACTGAACCACTGGACTCAGAACTCCAACCCTGGGGAGAACTGCAGGATCTGTGGTAGAGTGCATGTGTCAGAACTGGGCCTCCTCAGTGGCTAAGACAGAGCAATGGACAGCATGCCCAGATACACAGGGAGGATATGGCAGTCCACTGGGGCCTGCAAAGGACATCTGGTACCACAGCAGAGGAAGGAGGACAGAACAAATTGGACAACTACCCCAGCCAAATGATAATAGCAAGAATCTGGGCTAATGGAGACTCTAAGGCTGAATATGTCAGCCAATGGAGCTTGGAAGGATTTCCTCATCCTGGAATTGGCAAGACTGACAGTATTTCAGAACTATTGAAAGTACTTATGCATAACCCTTGGAGCATGCTCTACATCGGGGATCTTGGGATGACATCAGGTGGCTGTTTTCCATTGCTGGGTACTGGAGTGGTTGGGAGGTACTGGGGCGGCTTCTCCACTTATCTCCCCGTCCCCTTGCCCAGACACAGGAAGAAGGAAAAGAAGTTTGGAAGCAATGCTCTCACCCACTTTGCCCTAATCCTTGATCCTTCCTACCCTGACCCACTATGTAAACATCATCAGAAAAAAAAAGTACAGTGAATGTGATGTGCTTCACTGAAGTAAATTGAGGTAAATGGAGAAAGCATCTAAATTTGCTTTTCCATGAATTCATGATATTTTTCTCTCAGTCATAGGGGATGAAATTTTTTGTGACTCCAAGGCCCTGGGAAGGTAAGTTATTTTAACTTTGGATAATTCACTCATGCCTATGGGTTGCAGTATATTCAACTATAAAACAATAGCTAATATTAGGATGGGGCCCAAGGATTCTACAGTCACCTCTCTAAAAGAACCCCCCAAAACTCCTTGCCAAGTCTTGGATTTAGTGATTCACACATTGGACACTATGCTTTCAACAATGCAATCACATGAATGAGCTCTACCAGTGAGCAAAACCAAAACAAAACTATAAAATCCTGTTTTAGCCGACTTAATGAGAGCTGCAATCCACTTTGCAATCCAATTTATGGCTATCTTCAATCCTATTTGAAAAATTAAAAGACCCATGAATGATTTCACTGCTTAATATATGGAGCTCAAACTTTTCCTGTAGTATTATCAGCTGCAGATCCACATATAACATCTTTTGAGTCACACATGAGGCTCAGGATGATGTGAAAATTTTCGTATTTATTTCAAAAAGAAACAATTTCCTAGGGACAACATATGTCTGTTTATTGATTCACTGGTTGCAAAAAAGACGATCAACATTCTGGCTGTTTTCTACAGCTAGGAACAACATGAAGACTAGTTTTTAGGTTTTGGAAGGTGAAATCGTCCCCTATACTTCTTCCTTATTTCAAATCTGAATAAGTAGAGTTTTAGTTCTTGTAAGGGAAGCTATATATTGATGCAATTGTAAAATACTGTTTTAGCCATAAGGGGAATTTATACATAGGAGCAATAAACTGAAGAGTGTGACAGAGGTTAGCATGAATAATTTAATGTGGCCAAAATTAATTTACATATTATAAAATGTTGGCATTTTCTAAAAAGGCAAAAGGTTAAAAACAACTTAGGAAAAACTTTGCACAAATTCTTTATGATGTATTAGATATAATTGTAGATAATGGAGAATGTATCTAGAAATATTTGTGGTTAAATTTACTGGGAAGCAGAAAGTGAGAAATTGTATCCTGTATCAAGCATTTCCTCAGGGCCACATCTTGTGCTGGCATTTTTCTGGTTAAACGTCTAATGCTTTCAATAAGCCAGTGAATGGTTGCTATTTTTCTCCTTCACATTGGCGAGAAAATCCAGTTTCAGAGGAGATTACCAATCATGTGCAGCAAATAAAAAAGCTTACTGTTTTCCTTTTGCATATTAGTGTACTGCATGTTTCCATGGAAGGAATGTGGATCTTTTTTTTCCCATTTAATAAATAAAGCAAAAGGGCTTTATCAATCAATACGGCCTCCATTGGCTCAGATGCATGCCTCCCTTCAGAATGAATGCATCTGATGACCCCTCTGGATGTAATAGTTGAGCTGGAAGATCCCATTTTAGAGGCAATAGAGATACAATCAGCATTTTTTGGGGGTGGTGCAGAACTGAGGACAGGACAATTTAGGCTAAAAAGACAACAGTCAATTGCAACTTGATTTGGAAGTTAATAGAACTGTAAGAGGTTTGAGATGTTATAGATGTGGTTGAGACTGCAGAAGAGTTCAGGAAATAGGGGGAGACACAGACGGTAGCAGGACCTCTGTGTGAAAGAGGCCTGGTTGTTGGCTGCAAGCTTGAACTGAAATTTGGCTCCAGTAATTATTTGGTGGTTTGGTTTACAGCAATCCACACAATCTTTGCATCTCCTTATACATCAAAAGCAGTTGTAAGATTGCTGTCTCATCTATGCAATATGTTTGCAAAAGGCAATGATAGTTGATGAGTATTCAAAAAACTTGTAGAAAATGTGTATTATAAAAAAATCTATGCATGTCTTATAAAATTCCTATACATCAAATAAAATTTACCTGATTCCAGCAATGGAATTTAAACATTCCATTTCCCCATGACCTTGTAATATTCTCATAGTGTGTATAGTGATCGTGGACATAAACCAAGCTATGTGCATCTTAGAATGTTGTAAGACTGGGAGGGATACCTACTAAAGATTTATTGATGTGTTTGCCCAGACAGCATCCAAGGGGTGGCTTAATTTACTAAAGCAGACAGCTGAAGTGGAAAAGTTTGGCTCAAAAAGAATGATGCAGAAGGCATGGTGTTGTGACTCAGAACACAACATAGCATCAGTGCATCCTGGCGAGAGGATTCAACAAAGGTAGTTTTCAATAAATAGGTAAGACAGAACTAAAAACCACAGTGTCTCTCAAGTATCTGAAGGATTATTGATGCCATGAGGAAGGTCACAGCAAACTGGCGGCAGCACTTACAACACTGAGAGGGAATGACCGTTAGGGTCATCGGATACTTTTGTGGCATACTCACCGTGGGGGTACTGCCAGAGACACCAATGGTCAGTACCAGTGGCGGCTTTGGTGGAGGCTTGTTAACAGCAACGAATGGAGGTGTTGCCGGAGGGAATCAAAGAGGGAGATGAGGGAAATGGTGTTTCCGTGTGACCACACAGTAGGTGAGCTCATGCAGCGTGTGCAAGATGTTCCCAGGAAACAGCTCATTGACAGAAAGTGGGGCGGGAAATTTTGTCAGGTCTATCGTTTCAGAGAAACCAGGGGCAGAGCCCCCAGTGTTGACCATTTTGTGACTTTTACTGTCATTTTTTTTCATCCCAGTGGGAATGGCTCAAAATATTTGTATGTTATTTGTCAGGCCTAGACATAAATGTTTGACTTTGCCATGAAGGCATTTTACATGTTCATTTATACTTGTCTGTGAGGCAGACACCAGAAAAATATATGAAATAGGGAACCAAAGCCGGAAGCGGAGTCATAATGAGTACTCTTGGATTCCAGATTTGTATCTCTAAATCTTTGAAGGTTTTTGTTAGAATGTTTCAAATGAAAGCTTTGAAAACAGGTTTCAAAAAAAATCATCAAGTATCACATCAAACTGAATCGAAAATGAATAGAAAAGGCATACACTTATAATATTTTAAATTGCATTGCATTCACTCATTCAAGAAATGTTTTCTGAAAACTCACTGTATGCTAGGCAAGGTACCAGACACTGGAAGTCACCCATTTACACATTTATTCATGGCACATCTAGTGAGTGCCTTATTCTTATCACTGCTATACAGTGTGGGCAAGAAAGCGTCACTATTCTCATGAAACTTATAAATGAAGGGAAAAGATAATCATACGATAGTTATGTTCTACACAGAAAATCTATAGAGGAGAATTAGGGCAGGGGATGACTAAGTAGCTACTTTAGGTTGGGAGAGTAGAGGAGGTAATATTTGCTGGTAATCAGATGACGAGAAGACAGGTGGAGGGAAGGACAATCCAGGTAGAGAATGGGGGGGCCAAAGACCCAAGGCTGAGATGAATTTGATCTGTCATATGGGAGAATTTCAAGGTGGTTTTGAAGTGAGTTTAGGATGCTATGAAATTGAAAAGACGACACTCAAGGATGTCTCCTTGAGTACAAAATGTGAACCAAGAGGACACAGTCCCTAAATTCAGGGGGCAGGGAAATTTTTAATAAAAGAACTCCATTAGCAAAATTTAAAAGTGTGACCATGAAAATGCAGTGCAGGGAGGTATTTCCGGTGCTATGAGAGGGTTGAAAAGTTGTGTGTGAGTGAGCAAGGAAGATCAGGGAAGACTTGCTTGGGGCTAGGCTCTAAGTCTGAGGTCGTGTTGAAGGGACTGTACAGTTTCTTCAAGATGGATCCTTTGCCTTATCTGAAGGAGTTGTTCGGGAGAGGAGAGTCCAACTTGTGCCTGGAAGAACCTCACTCCCACCCTCCCTTTCCTTTATTCTCACGGCCTGCAGAGAGATTTAAAAAAAAAAAAAGATTTCTTTAGAATGTGCAAGCGTGGAGAGAGAGACTGTGTGAATGTTCCCGGAGGCTGCTGATTGCCTAGGCTCTGGGCTAGGCAGCAGAGGCAGCCTGTTCCTTTTCCTGTTGACAAGTTCAGCAGAAAAAAGCAACAATCTCATTCTTTCTCATGAGGAGAGGAGCCGTGAGATGGCAACACTGTTTCTGTTTTTATCATTAGGATCTTGTGAGTCTTTATTCACTGGCATTTGAGGCAGGTTTGAAGTGATGATTTCCGTAGCATTTGACATTAGAAGGTCCTGACTTTCATATGGGACTCTGTTACTCTGTCTCTCTCTCTCTTACACACACACACATAAAGCTAGCGAGCGAGCTTGGATCACTTTCACCTGTGAAACATGGATACTAGTAGTAACTACCCTTTAGAACTATGGCATGCATTGTGCAAGCTCTTGTAGCTTCTTCATGTTAGCATTAAGATGTGTTCCTACAACGAATTAACAAATCATAAATGGGATGGCTCCAAGAAGCCCTGGCTTTTAGCTCTGCAAGCCACAAGACTGAAGTGGGCTTCGCTGGGCTCCGGCCAAGTTGTCAGCAGGGCTGTACTCCACCTAGAGGTCCTGGGCGAGACTGTTTTCTTGCCTTTTCTAGCTCTACGTGGTTGTGTGCATTCTTTGGTTAGTGGGCCTGTTTTGTCTTCAAAGCCAGGAAAGGTGTTGTTTTTCACTCTGCTTCTACCATCACATCTGTTTCCTTTGACCCCTCTGGCTCCATCTTTCACAAATGGTTCTGTTTGCATCCATTTGTGCTTTAAAGAATAAAGTACAGAAGGTTGGGCAATTTATAGAGAATTTTACTGTATTTCTCATATTCTGGAGACTGGGATGCTCACCATGAAGACACTATTGGTGTCTAGTTGGGGCTTGGTCTTTGCTTCCAAAATGGTACCTTGTGTCCTTCAGAAGGCATGAATGTTGTGCCCTTACATGGTGGAAGGTACAGAAAGGGCAGAGGGCCAAGATAATCCCCCTTATGCCTTTCATAAGGCACTAATTCTGTTGTCGAATGTGAGAAAGATTACACTGGACCCAAGTGTAGGATGTTAGGAGTTGTCTTTATTGCCCAAAAGCTCCCGCTACAGTCCAGGTGCCACTGAGCCATACAGCAGATGTGGGGGGTTTTTAAGCTCTCATCCTCCAATCAGATCAAGAACGTACAGAACAAAGTTTCCATGTTTAGGAGACAGGAAGGGAGCTGCCAGAGGCCAAAGCTGTCCTGCTGTTGACTAACCTAACCCAGTGTGGGAGGCAGGAGGAGCCAGTGCAGCTTCAGGAGCCATTTCTGCACTCTCAATTAACTTGAATAGTGCAGTAGGCAGGAGGGGCGGGGTGCAGACAAGGAGCCCCTGGAGTTGGTTTTGCGCCTTCAGTGAACTTGAATGGCATGAGAAGAGTGGAATGTGGAAATTCCATTTCCATGTTATCAATTAAGTTGACTAGTGGGTGCTAACCATCAACCAGCTGTGTTCCGTCACAATTCCATCCACACGGGTAGTGTCCTTGGGGTCTGATCACCTCTTTGCAGGATTTGGGGGATTGAGTTTAAACACAACTTTTGCAGGGGATACAAGTCGCTAAACATTACTGATTAGGGAAGTGGAAGCTTCATAAACAGTGGAATAACAATGGTGAGCTGATTGATGTCAGATTTGGGCAGATCTGAAGCGCTTGAACATTGTCCCAAAGCCAAGAGAACCTCTAATGATTTTAACTATGATGACATGCTCTAGGAGGCAAAGGGGGGAGGCTGAAGTTCTGGAATGCTGTGTTCTAGCTGTGATGTGCGAGTAAGATGTCAAAAGTAGTTCAGATGGGGGAAGTAACCTTCTCCTTAAGGATTTAAAGTGACTGGATTTGGGGAAGTGAGAGACAAGGGGATTAAAAAACTTATTATCTCAAATGAAAGTTGTTAATGGCAGTGGCAGGACCAGAGTATTTGTTGATTGGCAGTGATGAAAGAGTGTTAGCTGTAAAGATTTCACGGTAATTTGCTTCATGTCAGCAAACTATTTTTCTACAGTAATGTTTAGCGACTTGGCAACAGAAGAGAAACTCGGCATGCGAATTGTATGAGTCACTCCTCTTTCAAATGAGATCAAACTCTAACACTTTAATTGTTACTGAGTCTCTGTAAAATCTTCCAACTGTCATCTATGGTATGGGCGTTCACCTAGGACAAGCAGGGGTGTGTTTTTCCTCCCATTAATGGTCTAGATGAAAAGAAATTCTAACAGTAATCAAAGGAAGACTAAAATTCTAATCCTCTTCTTGTTTGGAAAGTGAAAGAGGTATAAAACCACAGTGTAGCTTTTTTTTTTTTCTGTTGACTGGAAGTCCTGAAGTCAACATTCAAGGGTTGAGGGTAGGCTATCGCAAGAAATAATGGAGCAGGGTCCGGCGTGGTGGCCTAGTGGCTAAAGTCCTCACCTTGAATTTGCCCCGGGATCCCATATGGGCACCGATTTTAATCCCGGCAGCTCCACTTCCCATCCAGCTCCCTGCTTGTGGCCTGGGAAAGCAGTCGAGGACGGCCCAAAGCTTGGGATCCGGCACCCGTGTGGGAGACCCAGCAGAGCTCCTGGCTCCTGGCTCCGGATAGGCACAGCACCGGCCATTGTGGTCACTTGGGGTGTGAATCATTGGACGGAAGATCTTCCTCTCTGTCTCTCCTCCTCTCTGTATATCTGACTTTCCAATAAAAATAAATAAATCTTTAAAAAAAGAGTTAATGGAGCTATCTATTTGTGTGCCTGTGTCCATAACAGCTGAGCCCTGAAGGTACAAAGCAGTGTTAGATATTTCAAAGAGGGCTGGACAAGCTTCCCTGGAATGAATGGGAAGATGAAATTTAGACATGTGTGATGTAATGATGTTTTGGTCAATGAGGGATTGCCTATGTAACAATACTCTAAAATTTTGTTGGCTAATGACATTACTCATGTTAGTCTGTGTAAGTATGATGTTTTCTCAAAGACAAAAGTACAAAATGATCATCTGAACTTCTGGTGATCAAGTGACACAGGATAGTACTGGAGAGATCTTATTGGCTGATAAGGTGACTATAATTTTTGGGAATTCTAAGAGGAAACTTAATGAATTAAGCATTTTGGCCAGACCACATGTTTGGCCTCACTGAACATTTATGATCAATTTTTCTCTTTTCACCAGTGACTTCTTAGTCAGAAATGAAGAAAATTCCAAATGTTTTTCTGATTGTCTCCCAGATGAGAGGAGCAGTGCCTATGTGGAAAGATAAGCCACATTTGCTAACCTGAAGTAAGGTTTGTATTTTTGTGTATGGCTTGTTACACTCCTACAAGGAAGCTGGTTGCTAAATGAGGCCCTATCACTTGTTAGACTGAGCTCTGATCTGTCCTTGCTTGATCAACATGTTTTGCAAGGCCAGATGAACAAAATCCTTCCCTCCAGTCAAATGGCAGATTCTTAGCTCACCCATGTAGAAGTTGACCAAACTGGGGGCAGCACTGGCTTCTGCTTATTGGTTTGGTGTAATGAGAGTATCCGGGTTAGGCTTTTCAGTCTCCCGGGCATCCTCTCTTTGGAAGTGTCCTCTCTCCGTATGTAGAGAGTCTGTCTCTGAATAAAGATGGGCTGAACTTAGACTTCTTAGGCCTTCAACTTCTGCTGTGATCTCCCAGGAGAGGTAGACCCAGGGACTCTATATTCAGAGGGAGATTAAAACTTTGATCCTGCCCCTGAGAGCTGTCTCTGGGGAGCTCAGAGGACGGTAGTGTGACTGGCAGAGAATGGAGTGGTCCTCCTATCCATGCACATGGGAGCTTTACACTCAGAATAATTTTCCTTAGTTGTTACCTGGAGACCAGAGGGCCTAATTGTGTTTGTTGAAGAGAGCTGATTGTGTTTCCTGTGTGAGTGGGCTGGGGGTTGTTGCTACTATCCTAGGCTCTTTCCCATAGGTAGTTTCCTGGAAGGCAGGATCTCAAGCTTTAATTCTTTTATACTAATGATACACAGAGTCTAACATAATATCAGAAGCATGTAGTAGTTTAAATAGGGAATAAATGCAATTACAACAACACAAGGATTATTTTAACCTCATGACCATGCCCTAAGCCCCTATGGACTTTTATTGAGCAGCCAGAAATGCTGCTTGCAATTTACTAAATCCATGAGTTTGCTCACTGAGGTTATTTATAATATTGCCATTCTTCATTAGAAAAGTTTTTTTTATAAAGCAGAGTTTTATGAAGTTTTTTCTATAAAGCCTTTGTTAAAGGTGGTTATTATTGAAATTAAGAGGAAAAATTATGACTGCTAATCAACTTGGAAAAATGGTCTATTTTCATGAATAGGCAGCAATTATTGCTAGATTTTTGATGTAGTCTGTGGGCTTACAATTAATTGGTCTTGGTTGTAAGGAAGTGGCTGCTGAATGAATTAATGAATTAATTCTCAAACAGCCCTTTGAGGTGGGTATCATTAACTTTCCATTTTGTGGATGAGAAGATTGATGCAGAGAGGCTGAGGAGGCCGAGGTGGCCAAGGTGACAGTTGCTAAGTGCCAAGCTTTGGGTTTCAGGGTAGTCTGTCTAGCTCCACAGTCATGATATAATTACATGTTCTTAATCATTATTCTTTAAGCACATTATTTCTTTTAGGGATTCCTCAAAACCGATTTTGGAAGTAAACAGCAGCATAGGAGGACTTTGACTTCCTGTCTCAATTTATGTGCAACAGAAGTTTCTAGGGGTGCAGGACTTTTGAGGCCCAAGCTGTGATAGTTCTCCCACCCAAGCTGGCATCTTTATCACTCTTTGCTGGGTGTGATTATGATAAAAATTTGTATGGGGCTCCCCTTGTGGCATTTATAGTTCAGTGGTGAATAATTCAGATGGAGTCACAAATTTAAAATAGGGTCTGAAAGTAAGGGTGAAGTTCAATGAGAGCAAGTAGCAGGAATCATAGGGACAGTAGGGAATCATGTCTGTTGTAACAGAATCAAAAGAGTGTATAATGTTTATTATCTGGGTCTGCATATTGACTTAAGAAAAAGAATGGGCTAATTTCCCCCTTACAGTGATGTGTGTTATTACTACATGGTAAAACCAGAGGACAGTACCAATAATCAGATGTTATACCAATAACACCTCTTTATCTCAAAGGTGCCATCATATCAATGTTTAAGCCTGATGCTTGTCCTTTAGAATAATTATGCCTAGAACATGTGTATTTTTAATCCTACTTTAAAAAATTATTCACAGCTGCAGAGAGCCCCAGAAGCTGTTTTGAAAGAGGATTAAAGTATTGCACTAAGAAGCCTCCATTTCTAATCAACAAAATCCACCGTAGTCATAGAATTAAAATGAAATATCTTGCATGCTTCCCTAGAAGTTTGGAGAATCTGCAGGTTAAAAACAAAGAAAGATTAAAAGCAGCAAAATTGGAACACGTGGGTGAGAATCCATTCTGGATTTCTGTGAACAGCTCTTGGATCTTCGGGAGGGCTGGGGTCGGGCAGGGCAAGGATGGCAGCTCCACTGCTATGCAGCAAGCCCAGCTCTTGGCTACTTGCAGGCCTTCACTGGGTAATTTTGTGGTCCTGAGGAAAGTGGAACCACAAGACATGGTGACTGCAGGTCATCTCAGGTGAAGAAAGAATGAAAAAAAATCAAATCAGGCTCGTATTTTAGTTGAGTGACAAGGTTAGGAGAACACACAGCTTTCAGGAAATAATAGAGAGGAAGAAGGTCTTTTCAGCTGATTTGGAAGAGACAGTTTAACCAAAGGACCAGCTCATCCACAGACAGAAGAAGCTTCTGGCACAGAAGCAGTCAACAGCGGCAGGCAGGAGGCTGAATTCTCTAACTCTTTTCTGACCCTTTGTGTTACCATCCATCACCCAGGTGATTGGGAATAACAGCAGTATTTAGTGCCTGCTGCTGTTATTGAATGATGCCAGGGTAGACAGAAAGTGCTGTGTGAAGGACACACAAGGCCCCACAATAAGCATGAGTGAGAGAGCCTCTGGAGGGAGTCAGCAGTGGAGGCTGAACAGCTATTAAGATTGGACACCACAGAATACAGACTGAACGGAAAGGAGGCATCTCAGAGGCCATGATGCAATTCTTGTCTACTGGTTTACTCCCCAGTGCCCATAATGGCTAGGACAGGGCTGGGCCAAAGCTGGCAACCGGGACTTCACTCCAAGACTTCCATATAGATGGCAGTGACCCAATCCCTAGAACCAACTCTGGAAGTGAAGTATACTTAACATGTAACATGAATATTCAAATTAGGGGCTTACATGCTAGACCAAATGCCCGCTATGGAGGTTACATTTTCATTGTGTTTCTAGTGGTAGTGGACAGGCAGTAAATGATTCAACAAAGGCAGAGACCATGTAGAAAGACAGAATGCATTATGCTAGTTTTAAGTGGGAATTGGGAGAAGCGTTATTTTAGGTTAAGTGGTCAAGATGTCTGAGAAAATAATGTTTGAACCGAATGCTCCAGAAGGAGAAAGACTCAGTCCTACCAAGGAATTAGAGGAAATAGCAAGTAAGTGCAAAGGTCTTGAGGTTTGAAAACAGGGATTTTAGGTGGACAGTAAACAGCTCAGTGCAGCTGGACTGTGAGAGTGATAAGAGAGTATGTTGGAATGCTGGGCAAGTCATCTGGGAAGCTGTGGGTGATGGAGGAGGTTGAAACTGATATTATCCTGTTAGACAAAAGAAAAAAAAGCTAAAGATGGTATACCTACATGGATCCATATAAAAATAACATGTGGATATTGGACTCCATTGTAGATTCCATTCTTTATTGAAAATACCAAAAAAAAAAAAAAAAAAAAGGCTGCAGGATTACTCTGGGACAATTTCATTAAAAATGTTGTTCTTGCTCTTCTCATTGTTTCTTAATTGCCCATTTATTTTTCCTGAAACAAGGAAAATTATTCTCCGACAATAGAAACAAAACCCAAATGAATTTTTTTTTTTTAAAAAAAGAACAAAAACGCTTTTTCCTTTCCAAAGTATCTTATTAATTTCTAGGCAATTATGTCTGCTCTGACTGATTAAGAAAACTTAATGGCATCTTAAATTTTAAAACATTCATAAATAAAATTATCTGAAAATTTTAATAACTGAAAGAACTGAGCAAAGGCACAAAATATTTAAGCTTATTTGCAACATTAATTAGCCTTTAGCTGGAAGGGTAACTGGCTAAAATGAGTTAAAATAGAGATGCACAAGTTAAAAAGAACCATTTCAGACAACCAGGTGCTTCTAATGAACATGTTTTACTGTGTTACATACTATAACAGGAAATGGAATTGAATCCCTGTCCTTTGCCCTTCCCTTCTGCTGTACCCTGAGGAAATAGCCTGGACAAATGGAGTAAGAATTGTTAGGGCTTAGTCACCAGTATGGATACAGTGTGGGTTCCCAGCCTACACAGCACTCTAAGGCAGGAGTTAAAGGGAGTGGTTCTGTGGTGGTGAGGTTCCCCACTTCCTGGGATCTATGACCATTTAGTGCTGTTTCCCAGACTTTATGGTCTTAGGAGCTTTTATATTTTTTAAGAATTGTTGAAGATGCCAGAGGAATTTGTTTTTATGATTTATATTTATTGTTATTTATTGTTAGAATAAGAAGTTCAAGCTAAGGAAGTTATAAGATACCATCTGTGAATTCATTTAAAATTATAATAGCTTTCAACCCAACCAGGACAAAGTTAAAAGCATGTTGATAGTATATTTTGGGACTTTGCAAAAATTTCTTGTTCACCTGCTTTCCATTTTTAAAGGTTTACTTATTTTTGTCTACTTGAAAGGGAGAGTAACGGAGTGAGAGGGGGACAGAGATATTTCTGTCCATTGGTTTGATCCCCAACTGCTTGTTAAAGCTAGAGGTGGGCCAGGCTGAACACAAGAGAACAGAACTCCACTCAGGTTTCTCATGTGGGTGGCAGAAATCCAGCTAGTTAAACCCACAACTGCATTCTCTCAGGATGCATGAAGAAGAAACTGGACTAGACATAGAGTAGATTCTTAAGCTATTACCTTTTATAGGGTTGTGGGCATCCCAAGTAGAAACTTCACCTGTTATATCACAGTCTCCATCCCCCGTTTTGACATCTTAAACCAAAAAACAAAGCAAAGCGAAACATAGAAATATAGGCTCTAAGATAAATTTCCTTTCCTTTCCTTATTTCTAAAGTAAATTGCTTTCTAGCAATGTTATGGAAGTATTTCCAAATAATTTTTGCTCCGTTTGATTAACTGGCATTGGCGTGATTGTTCTTGAATCCTTGTTAAGATGTTGTATTTGAAATGGTCTATATGTGTGATAAAGTACCGAGAACGTCTGGTGAACTTCCTTGGAGAGCAACTGCCAGATGACATTTGTTCGTGTGTTGCCTGTGGCTGAGCTTTGCTTCTTGTTGAATTTCCAAGACCATCGCCATGCCTAGTGAAAGAAATTCTCCAGTGATCTAAGGAGCAGGGGTGGATAGTCCTTGCAGATGTTAAAATCCTGCAATGGTGGTCTCCTAACAGATGTGGAGCACAAATGACATACGTCCTCTGTCTCCTAGAAGTGCTATTCACTCTGAGCAAGATCAGATATAGTGACAACCATATTTTCTTGAGAGAGAGACTTTAAAATCTCAAAGAGGCATTCATTCATGAGTATGAGGGCTTCAAATGAGAATTACATGTTGACCTTTGGGTTTGCTCCAAGAAGGGTTCACCGACTCAAATACACTATTTTTGTCTCTGTTGTTTCATATGGTCAGTCTCCCATGGAAGCTATCTATCATATGTCTGTCTTGTTTCCCTCCTTGGCTTATTATTTATGCCTCACTTCTCCAATATTCTCTAATCTCTCTTCTCCCATTTGCTTTTGTTTTTCTTGAAGTTAGCGCCTATGAGTAGCCAGGAGGAAAAAAAGAAGGAATAACTCAATTCTTGCTTTTCCTCTTCTCTTTACAGAGTTCTTCTCCTTAGACTGTTTTAAAAGGATATTCCTGCATCTTGGGCATCCTTTCACTATTCGCCTACCACCTACAGCACCTGAACTGGTGATTAGCTCTGATGTGTAGAGTAGAAACAAAGAGTCATTGTTTTAAGGATTGTAAGTGACGTAGATGGATCATTTAGCCCAATCTTTCTCACTTTTACAAGAAAGGAAATTGGGAACTAGGTGAGTGGGGTGAGTTATACAAGTTCATGAGCAGTGGACCAAGAAGCCCTTTTTGCAAAAGTATGATGCGTATAGCCATTGTGTGCCCTCTGCATTTCAGGTGCTGTCTCATGGCTAGCTCATTTTCACTTTTATTTAGATGATGAACCATGATCAGGATGCTGAAGACAGCTCCTTGGTCCCCAGATTGCAGAACACTGGAAAGCTTGATGGTGAACTTCACATTTCATCTCTGTCTCCGACTTGCTTTGCCTTCACCCACGTAGTCACACGTCTCATCAGTTTGTGGGACACTAGTAAGAAATGTGATTAAAATTGGTATTTAAAAATGGCACAGCTCTGTTCCTTTAAGACCTGAAAACAAAGTTCTTTGAGGCCTCATGCATGCCTTGAAAGTTCATTAAAAACATCTCTTCAATACCATCACACTTAGCTGGGTTCATGTTAAAGAAGAAAAATGTTAAGTACAAAATTTATGCATCAGTATTTTAATCAAGCCAGACACTCCTTCTTGCTGTTCAACATGGGAGTTAAAAATCTGCATTTAAATTGTGGTTCTAAAATATAGATCCCAAGGACCTGAGAGGCTCCTCCCAGGAGGAACACGGTAGAGACAGTATGAACTTTCTGCTTATCTTTGATTCTACCAGCTCTTGAAAGTTCAGGAATGAGCTGCAAGGAGAAATCGCTTTAGGAAATAACAAGAAAATGCTTGGGGATTTGGTACAGAGCTTCATTTAATGATTAGATTTTTTTCCCAGTCATTCGTAAGGGCTGAATATACATGATCTGACAAGAATTATGGTGTGGGACTGCTAATAGGCAATTTATTCAACAGCTGTGAGGAGGGTTATTGCTTTCTGTCAACAGTCATGCGTACTTGGTTTGTGGTGATGGTGGGCAGCTGCTGGAGGAAGAGTAGGATCCTGGAAGGATTGCCACAGAGGCTTCCCGGAACCAGGCTTTGCTTGGGCTGCCATGCAGGCACAGAGCCTGGCACGACTAAAGTCCAAACACACAGGAAATCTTATTTCCGGAGCCAAAAGAATTTGTTTGTGGGACCAAGAGAGAAAATTGTCACATCGTAAATCTTTTTCCATAGTGCCTGGGATTTTTCGCTTGCTCATGATCCACACATTGCTGTCATGTTGGTTTCTTAAAAGCAGTTCTGAAGACATGTAATTAGCCTGCACAGATACAGTTATTGACTTCATTTTAAATCAAAACACAGTTTCTCTGCTTGGCATTTGAGCACCAACTCTTCCCATCTTGTTCGATATGAATCTTTTTTTTTTTTTTTAAGATTTATTCATTTTATTACAGCCAGATATACAGAGAGGAGGAGAGACAGAGGGGAAGATCTTCCGTCCGATGATTCACTCCCCAAGTGAGCCGCAACGGGCCGATGCGCGCCGATCCGAAGCCGGGAACCAGGAACCTCTTCCAGGTCTCCCAAGCGGGTGCAGGGTCCCAATGCATTGGGCCGTCCCCGACTGCTTTCCCAGGCCACAAGCAGGAAGCTGGATGGGAAGTGGAGTTGCTGGAATTAGAACCGGCGCCCACATGGGATCCCGGGGCTTTCAAGGCGAGGACTTTAGCCGCTAGGCCACGCCGCCGGGCCCGTTCGATATGAATCTTACATGCCCTCATCTTCGTCTCCTTCTCTAGGTAATAATATTTATCCACAGCAGGTGGCCCATTTCAGCACACGCTTCACTTCCATCCGTGTTCCTGCATACTCTTCTTTCTTTACTTCCTGTTTTCAACCTTGTCTTCCATTAACGAGCTTATCCACCAGTGCCTCAAAAATGCCTTACAGAATTCAGTCTGATTATGAACTAGATGGAACACTTTAGGATTCAGTTTCCTCATTGGAGTTGTTACGAGAATCTAAACATGTATATGGAAATCCTGATTGGCTGTAATAAAAGTATGGCTTTTTTTCCCCGTGTGTTTTGATCTTTTTGATAATGGGAGTAATGAGTAAGCAACCCATGAGAAGATAAGCTTGGGCTTTGGTTTTCAGCATGGATTGAGGCAACAATGTGTTCAAGGGGAGGTGCAAATCAACTAGAGACAATGCTGTTTGGCTCTCTTTCTTGTCACCCGCTCCTCTGCCACCAATTTTCAAAATAAACTTTCGAAGAGAATCATTGACAGATGTTGACATAACTTCAGGGGCTACCCAACACCTGGGGTGCTGGATTGTCAGGTGGGATTTGCTAAGTTACCTTCTCGGCTGGTCGCTGTTACTGTGGTGTGTATTTTTCATCATCACACTCATCCCCAAACTTGTATACCACTATGCGCCTCATGTTTTTTTTTTTTTACACTTAATGGAGTTCCTCCCTCTAAACCTTCTCTTCTATACTTGTTAAGAAGAGCACATATTTTGCCTTGTAAATAAAAGGATTTCATCCTGCTGCACAATTTTTGTCTTAATACAGGGCTCACATTATATAGTTGTTTATTATACCTGATGGATTATGGGACACTTTCTGAGTTAAATTCAGCACCACAACCTGCTCTCTCCTTACATCATCTCCTTCTAGACCTAAGCTGTCCTTTGAAGCTGACCTGGTTACTATGTTTTGATTAATTCCACACTGCAGCCCTGCTTAGCTATAATTGCGGCATGCCAAGGCGAAAATCTTAATGATTTACACCAAAATCAGATGCTGGAAAATTGCTTTCAATGATGCTATTGAAGATGATTTCTCAGGGGCTGTGTTTGTGGTAAACAGCGTTTAAATGAAGCAGAGCTGTGTCATCTGGGTTTGGAAAGTCAAGAGATTGAACAGTGGAAAAGTTCAGGGAATAGCATTATAGTTTTTGCTTTTGTGGGGGTGATGTGTATGTTTTGTGTTTATATATATTTTAAATGTATTCGTTAAGGTTAAGTTTGATTTCACATAATGTGAAAGCCCAATTTGACAGGGTCTTGAACAACAAAGAAGTTGCTTCTTTTTCACATAAGACTAGAGAAAAAGTAGGTAGTCCAGGATTGGTGTATGGTTCTACAAAGTCTTTAGCCACAAAGGCTGCTTCTGAGTCTCACTATCCTTAAGCCGTGGGTTTCATTCATAATCCAGAATGACTAAGGAGCCAACCTATGCAAATGTGTACTAGGTACGTAATGGAAGATAAGGATGTCCTTTTTAAAAAGATTGATTTATTTTATTGCAAAGGAAGACTTACAGAGGGCTATAACTGCTGGAGCTCAGCTAATTAATTCATTTGATCATATCTCAGGGGCAGGTGAGAACCGAGCAACTGGCGTAATCAATGTTAATCGTGATTCTTGAACATGACTCATCTATTTTAGTATTCTTTGGGGCCCTAGTGATAGTATATTTGGGGGGCTTTTGTTTTTTAATGTTGATTGTTCATGAACTGGCTTAGATAAATGTTTTCTTAAATTTGGCCCTAGAAATGATATATAATTTTTCCAGTCTACTTTTGAGAAAGCTACCTTTTTTAAAGATTTTATTTATTTTTATTGTAAAGTCAGATATACAGAGAGGAGGAGAGACAGAGAGGAAGCTCTTCCGTTCACTGATTCATTCCCCCAGGTGGCTGCAACAGCCAGAACTGAGCTGATCTGAAACCAGGAGCCAGGAGCCTCTTCCAGGTCTCCCATGCAGGTGCAGGGTCCCAATACTTTGGGCCGTCCTTGACCACTTTCCCAAGCTACAAGCAGAGAGCTGGATGGAAAGTGGAGCTGCCAGGATTAGAACCAGTGTCCAAATGGGATCCCGGTGCATGCAAGGAGAGGACCTTAGCTGCGAGGCTACTACGCTGGGCCCAGGGTTAAGTAAAAGAAGAGACGGGGGAAATGAACTTCCTTAGGTGTGCATCACTTTGGACTCACTGTGGGTGGTAGAGCATACTCTTGGGGATGATTTGGCAGGATGCTCTGTGGATTAGGCCTGGATTCTTTCTCTTGGTCCACTGATGAATAATATCCCACAGTTAATTAGATAGGTAGGCTAGGATATATTAGAGTTCAGAGTCTATTATGAAACTGAGAAAAGCTAAATCTGCCTTACTCTTGACTTTCTTAATGCTAGTTTAAAAGATAAATAAAACAAAATTACAACTGGCTTGTGCCTAGAAGGAGGGTGTTCAAATACTGGAACAAAGGAAAATGCATGAATCTTTGGGAACAGAGGCAAGGAGACTGGCATTCAGTAAGTCTCCTAAGCCTACCAGTCATGGATGTTGGTGATAGTGATGGTTTGCATTGGTTGACCCTGTTACAATAGAAACAGACCCAAACTAGCAGTGGAATAAACCTAGCCATCACATCCACAGAAAACATAAGTGAGAAAGGGCAAAATCTGGCTTCAGCAGAAGGCCAACACAGATGATAATGACTGCATCCAATCTGAGTCACAGGAATGTTGTGATCTGTGTTTAACGGAATCTTACAGACCACAGTCCTCACACGTCCTTTTTAGCTGGTGAACAAGAAATCCAGCATAGCGAAGAAACTTTCTCCACATCATACATCTACCATGGCCAAGCTGGGACAGCAGCAGGTCCCCTGCTATCCAACCCGTGTACCCCTTCCCATGGATTAATTATCATCCTTGGGCACTCTGCTGTGATGGCAAGATAGTCACCTTGTTCATGGCCATGGTTATTTCATAGGTTATTTCATGGTTATTTCAACCTCATGATTCAGTAGGTCTTTACTGAGTGCTGGTATGTACCAGGCACTGCCCTGGGCACAAACATTGTCAGAGAGACATATTCTTGTCCTATATTTTTTTCTGTGACTTCAGTCTTGACAATCCTTTTTTTTCTGGCAATTTCCCTTTTTGAGACTCATTTTCGTTGTCTGTGGTGGCTTCCTGCTAGTTCTTGAAGAGTGGCGAAGGTGAGGAAGTGACTGAGGGTTTCGGGGTGAGAGGACTTTCTGATGTGCATTGGAGCGATTGCTCATACCTTCACATTTAAAATGTCAGAAATGTTTTCGTAAGTATCTTAAAAATTACATGGGGCATAGTGTAGAGATTTTCAGAGCTGAGGAAGAATGATAAATCATTGTTGTATTTTAACTGTCAAAGCTGCCTCCTGAGTAAAAATTTGCATGTAGATTTCTCAAAAAAATGAAATAAGCAAAGATTTTGGAGTGAGGTTGGATAGAAAATCTTTATATTATGAAAAGTAGGCAATTATTATTTCTCCCAGAAGGGAGAATGACCCTTCGGAAAGTTGTCTCACATCGGGATAAGGAAGGTGGGCCCTAATCCCTGGGTGGAGAGTAGCCAATGGCTTGTGACTGCTGGGGATAAGGTGACTAGATTTAGCAAATAAAAACACATTTATGAAACTATGTTTAGATCTCCATATACAATTTTTTTTTACTTTATCTCATGTTGTATTTGGGATATAATCATACTAAAAATTATTTTTGGTGTGAAATTCAGATGGAGTGACTGTCTGTATTGTTACCTGGCAATTCAACGTAGGAAGAGGCATCGCCTTGGGCCAAATACATCTCCTCAGCAGAGGGGGTTCCCAGAGGCTGGCAGGGAAAGGTTGAGTGTAGACCCCATTCTCAGCAAATGGGCAAATGTCCTGTCCTGGGAGGGGAGTGTGGAGGTATTCCACAGTATCCACCATAGGTGCACACCACTTCATGTTTTGCATCACTGTTAGTTGCCAATGTTAGAATCTAATCGGTGAGTGTTAGATTCTAGAAATGAAATATTTTCTATTGAAAAAACGGGAGATTTCATGGTTTCTTCTTCACAAGAAGTGACACAGACATGTGGAAGTGGCTTGGGATGCCCAGGATGTGTATGAGAATGTCGCCACCCTGCAGCTATACTAAAATGACGAGGAATATTCTTGGAGGTCCAGGAAAAACTGGCAAAAGCGGCTGCGTTTTAAACCCTTCTTTGCTGCTCCTGTCCCCGTGTAAGCTTTCCTACCCGCTTCTTTGCCACCCTTCCTCCCGTTTTCCACCACCCTTCTTCCCAATGCTTCCCGTTTCTGTATTCCCCCCATTCCCCAAGTAAAAGCCACCAGAATGTCACGAACCAAAAAGGCCTTTATTGCCAAAAGTGAGCTGCTTAAATATAGTTCTTCCACCAATCACTTCTGCCTGTGGTCCACGGGGCGCTATCTGATAGGCCAGCAATCGCAGCCAGGGAGAATTAGCCTATCCTTGTGACTTCCTGCCTGCCCACTGGCGGGATAAGTCCTGCCTCCTGGCACTTGGCCAGCCGCCATCTTGAAGCCCCTCATCCATGTGGGGTCAGCTGCTCCCCACATCTCCCCCCCTTTTTCCGTGCCTGGCTTAGGTAACACTATTCCTGGCTTCGAAGAGTGCCATTCCAGCTCCTCCCCTGTAAATTCCCTTTTTTCACTATCATTTCCTTCCTTGGAGTCAGAATCTACTTGGGAGGCTCAACTTCCTCTTTCCGATAGATAATCCTCCCTAACTCTAGAAGTTTCAACCACATTCAGTGGAGCAGATACAACTTGCTCATCTTCTACAGCCAAAGCATCCCTCTTCTGTTTTGCAAGAACTTCCTCATACAATGTCTCTTTCATAAAAAACCAGAAAAAGAGAAAAGTTACTGTAATAACAACTGAAGGAATAAAAACAATAAAATATATTGACTCATAAAACTCCATGGTGCTTTCGTCCTATAAAACCCTCAGCTGCTGAGGAAGGAGATTCAGAAAAAACAGTGGTGCTGGCTCCGCAGCCCGAGACGCCCGCTCGAGGTGCAGCTGCCACTGCAGTCGCTCAGGTGCCATTGAGCCGCCCCGCCACTGTGGGCAATCCCGCCCCTTTGGGCAAATTCTGCCTCTCTGGGCAATATTCCGCCTCTCTGGGCTGTATTCCCGCCTCTCTGGGTTGTATTCTCTATGCCGGCACAGGCCGAAAAATTCCCTCTCTGCTGCTTTTCCTATACCAGCGCAGGCCGAAAAATTTCTGACTCTCTCTGCTGTTTTTCTTATGCTGGCGTAGCTGAAAAATTTCTGTCTCAGCTGCTTATTGGCGTAGGCCGAAAAATTTCTGCCTCAGCCGCTTGTCCTATGCTGGCGCAGGCTGAAGGTTTTTCTTTTTCCCGTACGCTTTTCTATGCTGGCTGAAAGTTTTTCTTTCTTTTCTACTTGTCCAGAAAATTTCCTGTATGGGCCACCACAATGTCGCCGCCCTGCAGCGACACTAAAATGACGAGGAATATTCTTGGAGGTCCAGGAAAAACTGGCAAAAGCGGCTGCGTTTTAAACCCTTCTTCGCTGCTCCTGTCCCCGTCTGTCTAAGCTTTCCTACCCGCTTCTTCGCCACCCTTCTTCCCAATTCTTCCCGTTTCTGTACTCCCCCCGTTGCCCATGTAAGAGCCTTTGCCGAACCAAAAAGGGCTTTATTGCCGAAAACGGCTGCTTAAATATAGTTCTTCCACCAATCACTTCTGCCTGTGGTCCACGGGGCGCTATCTGATAGGCCAGCAATCGCAGCGAGGGAGAATTAGCCTATCCTTGTGACTTCCTGCCTGCCCACTGGCGGGACAAGTCCTGCCTCCTGGCACTCGGCCAGCCGCCATCTTGAAGCCCCTCATCCGTGTGGGGTCGGCCGCTCCCCACATAAGAGTGCCTGGTTCCAGTTCTGGTCCTGTTTCTCATTGGATTTCCTGCGAATGCGCAGTATGGAATGTAGCAGTGATGGCTCAGGTGCGTGGCTCCCTGCCTCTCACCAGGTGAGTTTCAGACTCTTGGCTTCCGTCTGGTCTAGCCCTACATGTTTCAGGGACTTGTAAAATGAAGCTGAGGATGGCATCTCTTTTTGTCTCTCTGCCATTCAAATATATGAACTTGAAGCACAAATGAAAAAAAAATGAAGGAGAAGGGAAACATTCTCCTGCTTGCTCAAATACATGATTTTGTTGTTAGAAATCGGGGCCGAGCTGAACTGACAACTGTTCTGTTATGTAATGGTTTCAGAAATGATAGCCATGAAGCAGTTATAACCAAATGAAAGTTCTTAGATTCATAAATATCCCTTGATATTTAAGTCTTTTACAGAAAATGTACCTACTGATAGATTAACTTCTGTGCTTATTTAAGAATCTGAAACTGAATATAGTAAGAGATTTCATTATTTTCTGGGAGTCTTACAGAGGTGTTTTGTGACACAGACAAACGTTTGGATATCTTGCTTTGAATTCTTTCTAGGCTAAAATTTTCACAGTTATTAAGCTCTAGCAGCAACATCTGGGCACAGGTCATTATCATTATGTTAACTTGTACGTCTCATCTTCTCCTGAGAAGAACTTTGGCTCTGATGGGGTTTATCCCTCTGCTTGCCTTTGCAAGGAGGTGACAAAGCTTATTATCATTTTTTAGACTACCTTGATTTTTTTAACCCAGCTTCGCTGAATCAAATCATACAGCAGTCTACTTCACAGGAACATGCCATATCTCCTCCAGCTGCTTTCAGGCAATAAAGCCCCAATTTGTATTTTTACCATAATGATCAAACGTATATTATGAAGAATTTTCAAAAAACGTGTCGTTTATTGATTTTTAAAAGTTGTGATGAAACTTATACCTTGATTGCTAAAAGCTACATTCTTACATTATTTTGGTTTTCACATAATTGCTTTGGATAAATTACGTTTTAATTTGATTCTTTATTTATCTTGAATAATCTTATACAAAAGAGTTCTGGGAATCCTGCCATTAATAATGATATGTTTGCAATTATAATAATGCTGATGGTCACTGTCATTTGTTCAATCAATGTGTGTCACACAACCTGCACCTTCTAGGTGCTTTCCTGTGCTCTGGGAATACCAATTAAATGAGGCTGACACAGCTTTTGTGCCTTTGTTGAATTCATATTTAAATTAGTGAAGTGGGGATTGGTAAAGTTTTAGGAAAATATATAGAAAATATAAGTAGAAGAATATGTAGAACATCTAAGTTGATGACAAAAAAAAAAAAAAAAAAGCAAAAGAAAGGGGCTAAGAGTGTTGTCATTGCAAAGAGGCTGTCTTCTCTGATGAGACCTAGCATGACACACACATTTTGCTTAGTATTATGTGTGAGGATGTTTGTTTTCTAATCCTGTGAGGATGTCCATTTTATTACAAACCGTCCTCCCAATGGGAACCCATGGGAAAGCTTTCTCTTTGATCTTACAAGCAGCAATAGCTGAGCTTTCCTGACTCACTGGTTCCTTTTCGCCTTCTGGGCCCCAAGAATCATGTGACAGATGGTGGTTACCTCTCTGTTGAATTTACAAAGAAACTTAAAACTTGAGTGTGACCTTATTCCTGGCTCTGCTTTTCCTTCTCTCCCTTATTTTGGTTTTTGTTCCAATTGAGTCACATACTTATTTTACAATTTATTTTGTGTTGTTATATTGTAAGTACTTTAGTAAGTTTTCTTCTTGGATAAGGTGAGGAAGGCATGAGTTAAGCAAATACTTATGCATACACATTTGTTAGGAGCCACAGACTTATGGGCCTTAGACTTGGCCTACCTGACAGCCTGTTGCATTGCAAAAGCCTGCAGGCAGGGCTACAGCAAGCAGGATATTAGGCCAAAACATCCTCTGTAGAGCAAGCAGAATAGAACCTCCACCCTTGTTCCTGTTCAAATAATTAGTTCCTCCCCTGTTTCAATATAGCTGATTAGTTCCTTCCCTGCTTCAGTGAAGATAATTACTCCCAGGAAACCCCTCCCTTTCTCCACCTCCCCTAGAGAAGAAGGTATATATATGAGGAGTAAAAATAAAGAGAGAGGCACTCTTTTTCACCAAGTACGAGTGTCCGTGTGTTTCTTGGGCCAGCAGCCTGGGGCTAGCAGCCCGGCGTTCCCAGTCCACCCTCAGGGTTTGAGCGTCGTGTCCTGCAGGTATGGACACACATTTACATACTTCAGTGGACACATCATGATGGGAAGGTGTAGTACTGTAGCCTTATTTTCTTTATTTCCATATACCTTGAACTTGGAATTTTTTTTTGATTTGAAAAAGCTTTTCATGCTTTACAGAACTTTGCTTATAGGTGTTCAACATATGTTTATGGAATAACAATTTTAATACCAGTTGTATTACATAACATCATATCCTCTTAAATTAACGCAAACATGTGGTATCTGACCTTTTGGGATTGGCTCGTTTCCCTTAGCATTATGGTTTCCAGTTTGGCCCATTTGGCCACAAAGAACTGCATTTTGTTTTTTTTAATAGCTGAGTAGTATTCCATGGAGTAGATGAACCATAGCTTTCTTATCCAGTCTTCTGCTGATGGGCATTTCGGTTGCTTCCATGTTTTTGCAATTACTGATTGTGCTGCTATGAGCATAGGGGTGCATGTTGGCTTCTCATAAAACAGGTGTTTTGGGTATATTCCTAGGAGTGCTATTGCTGGATCATACGGTATGTCGATTTTGAGTTGTTTGAATGTTCTCCATACTGATTTCCATAGAGGCTGTATCAGCCTGCAGCCCCACCAGCAGTGGAGTAGGGTTCCCTTTTCCCCACAACCTCGCCAACGAGTGTTGTTGGTGCTTTTATTCATGTGGGCCAGTCTTACTGGCGTTAGGTGGTACCTCATTGATGTTTTAATTTGGATTTCCCTTATTGCCAGGGAACTTGAGCATTTTTTCTTATGTTTATTTGCCATTTGGGTTTGTTCTTTTGTGAAGTGTTTGCCCATTTCCCGTGCCCATTTCTTGAGTGGCTTGTTTGTTTTGACATTTTGGTTGTTTTGTAGTTCTTTGTATATTCTGGAAATTAGCCCTCTGTCACCTATGTCGTGCGTGAAGATCTTCTCCCATTCTGTGGGTTGCTTTTTTACTTTGTTGATTGTTTCCTTCGCTGTACAGAAGGAACATATGTTATATGTTGTGTATAAACTAAAACTGAATTGACAATGAGGTGATCACAGAAGATGGTTAAGAAATTGCAATTGTTTTTAACATATTGGTTACTCAATACTGTAACTATTAGTTACACAGCAAAGTTAATTGTTGCTGAGGGTATGTTGGAGCCTTTAACTGATCGGGTTGATAATCTGATGGTTCTGCCCTTGGACCGGTCAGGGTCTCCCCAGGAAGCTGAGGAACTAGATTGAACTATAAGATGTTGGACTCTATGTTTAGTTTATGCTTGCAAAGAGGGAATCTCAACTGTGCTTGATCAGTGGATATGCAACAAGGTGGAATATTCCACATGGGGAGAGGGCGGGGGGAGGGGTGGGGTGATTCCCAGTTCCAACGAAACTGTATCACATAATACAATGTAATCAATGAATAAAAAAATAATAAAATAAAAAAACCAGTTATAATTTATTATTATTATTATATTTATTTTATTTTTTATTGCAAAGTCAGACACACAGAGAAGAGGAGAGACAGAGAGGAAAATCTTCCATCCGATAATTCACTCCCCAAGTGATTGCAACAGCTGGAGTCGTGCCGATCTGAAGCCAGGAGTCTGGAGATTCATGCGGGGTGCAGGAACCCAAGGTCTTGGGCCATCCTCTACTGCTTTCCCAGGCCACAAGAAGGGATCTGAATGGGAAGCGGGGCTACCGGAATTAGAACCGGCACCCACATGAGATCCCAGCATCCCCAAGATGAGTGATCCAGCCACCAGGCCACCACGCCGGGCCCACTAGTTGTAATTTAAGCTGCAACTGACAGATGTTCATGCATATCTGAGTTATTTTCATTTGAATATCAGGCACATGAAATCTTTCTGAGATTACTTTTATGAATATTATATTAAATTACAAACTCTTTAGTATAAAGGGGTGAAAGTAAATTGGAACGTAATTGACATTAATCATGATTCTTTTAAACTGATCTGTGAAGATTCTCAACCACTGTGTTTGAATAATTTTTGGGTGACACAACCCTTTGAAACTTACAGTATCCCAGAAAATTCAGTTACACAAAAATTACATGCACTGTGGAGGAGTTGTGGGACACTTGCTCATCAGTTACAGAAGAGTTATGGAAGCCCATTCATTAGGTAACCCCATGTTCCAAATCCTTGCTTTATGATTTCCTTTTTATATTTCTTGATAGAAAAAAATGTGCAGGGGCTATTGTTATTGCACAGTGTGCTAACCTACTATCTGTAATGTTAGTATCTCCTATTGATTCACACATGTGAATATCAGCTACTTTGCTTCTATTTACTTCCCTTTTATTATGCCTGGAAAAGCAGAAGATGGCCCAAATATTTGGCCTTCTGCTACCTGTGTGGGAGAACCATATGGAGTTCCTGGATCTTGACTTTGGTCTGGTCTGTGACCATGTGGCCCTATGGGGAGTGAAGTAACTGAACAAAAAATACCTTTTTTCTCTGTTTTTGTCTCTCTCTCTCTGACTCTCCCCTTCAAATAAGTAAATCTTTGAAAGTGTAACAAATTACCTGTAACTCCACCTCCAAGATACAGCTAATGTTCACAAAATTTGGGCATATTTAATTTTGATTCTTTGCATTTTTGAAGTATGCTGAGTTAGTAGTGTTGGTTGAAACTGTATTATTTTCTTCTTTTAAAGTATAATTGATTTATTTGAAAGACAAAATTATAGAGAAAGAGAGACAGAGATAGAGAAAGAAATTCTCCAACCGCTGATTTACTTTCCAAATGGCCACCCTAAGCAGAGCTAGGCAAGACCGAAGCTTCATCCAGGTCTCCCATTAGGGCGAGGAGCTCAAGAACCGGGGCCGTTCTTCACTGCTTTCCCTGATGTTACTAGCAGGAAGCTGGGTCAGAAGTGGAGCAGCCGGTAATTGAGCTGGCACCACATGGAAGTCTGGTACTGTAGAAGCAAGCTTAACTGGCTGTGTCACAGTGCTTGTTTCTGAATTACTCTTCTAGTTTTTTTTGGCATGATCATATGTAGTGAGAAGGTCACAATGAAATAATACATACTTTGTAAATGTAATTTTTGATGGTTGGATGCTATTGCCATGTATGCCTTAGTCATTTTTCCTAACACTGCACTGTGAGGTCCTTTCCTTTTGGAATTCTCGTGAGCATCTTACAACACACATTTGTTGACACATCCAAACATTTTCCAGGGATTCCTCGAAGGAGAATTACTAAGTGCAAATGTATATAATTACTAACATTAAAGATCAACGAAGTGTTTCTCAGAAAGATTGTTTCAATTATATGGGTACCAACAGTGTGTAAAGGGTACCCCAGAAAGTATCTGTCTTACCTCAGTCTTGCCTATATTAAGTGATTTCACTAAAAACAGAAATAAAGAAACAAAGCTTTTCTTTATTTGATAGGTGAAAAATGGTGTTATTTTGATTTTAGTCTGCAGATCTTTGACTAGCAATGATGTTTACTTTGGAAACTGTGTTTTCAGTAGTTTATCTGCTTTGTTTAGTGAGCAGTCCTATTTAGCTGATTCACATGTTGAATAGTGTTTTCCCTCCTTTCTCATGCTCCTCATACAACAAAAATTTTCAGTAAAGCTTAGTCCTGTATGTCCTGCAATTTCTACAGGAGTGCGCTCCGAGTATGATTATTATTATTATTTTTAATGTAATGCAGAGAGAGGTCTCCTCTCTCCGCCCCTGCCCCCATCTCATACACACACTGGGCATTCTAACTGTTGCTTTCCACTATAGGGAAAGACAACTGGTTTTTGTATGTTCAAATTGATTTTCAAATGATCCTCTTAAACATTTTGGGCACACTCCCATTTTTTGTCTGCCAGGAAAGATACCTTTTCTCTAAGATCTATGCCTTTGATTTTTGCTCTGTGCCTGCCTCTGATACAATATCAACAAATGGTGATGATAATGGTTGCTTGTTTTGATGGAGATGGCTATAATACTTCATTGTTAAGTGTTACAGTTTCAGGCTTAAGAAAGATCATTAGAGATGAGCTGGGAGTTTTATCCACTGCCTATCTGCATATATTTTCATGATCTTATTACTGACTGATTTATTGGTTTGATTTTTTTTTCTCCCTGCTGTTGAGCTGTTTTTTGAATATTAGGAATTATTTACTTGATCATGGCGGATTATTTTCTTAAGTTAAACTGATTTGGGAGTGTGAATGTTTTATTTTAATCCTAGTTGATACTAAGAATATAAGAATGGCCATAGTTTCCTTGTTTAAAACCTTTTGTGCTAGATTTCAGGGATCAGAATTGGTTATGTCAAATTCAACAACAGTAAAAACTGAACTGGGTCACTTTTAATCTTCTTCTATGCCCCGAAAAAATTTATATAACCTAGGAATTATCTGTTCCTTTGAGCATTTGATTACATAGCTAGAAAATATTTGGAAGGTAATTATTTGATAATTTTGATTCCTTCTGAGGTTGTTGGTATTTTCAAGCTAATATTTTAGAATAGGATTTAGAAGACTACATCCCCTTTAGCCTTATTTTCCTTTATATTTATGTCAGTCTGTTATTTAATGTATCAGGTTCATATTGGTTTATATGTGACAGTGAGTTATGCTTGAATAAATGCAAAGTAATCCACAGTATAGCACCAGAAAGAAAGGAAGAGAGGATGAAAGAGAAAGAAAAATAGGTCTTCCATCTGCTGGTTGACTTGATTTTTAAAAAGCATTTTGGTTCTCATTTCAGTTCTATTTTTGAAACAGTCTCTGCTTTTTTGCCTTTACAATCTCGATGCATTACTCATTCATATTATTTTTGAGATTTTTAGGAAGATTGCTATTTTAACTTCCTAAGTTTTGTATGACAGTTTTTTTTATTGTTTTCAAATCTGAATAAGGTTTTTCTATGATTATAATTACTGAATCAAAGCAAAAATTCCCTCACATTCCTGTAAGCATTGTTTAAATTGCATACCAGTGTTTGGATTTTTAACAAGCTGAAGATGAACTTGCTATTTGCTTATCTGTATTTTTTTATCTGAAGGTTCTGTGTTTTTCTTCTTTCCCAATGACAGTTAAAATTTTCATCATATTAGGTTAAGCATAGGTCTTTGTAGCAGAATTTTAAAAAAGAGATTTATTTGTTTATTTGAAAGGCAAAGTTAGAGAGGGGGAGGCAGGGAAAGAGAAAGGAAAGAGAGAATGAGAGAGACAGAGAGAGAATCTTGAATCTGTTGATTCACCCAGGTGGCTGAATGGCTGTGGCTGATTCAGGCTGAGAGCAGGAGCTAAGAACTCCTTCCCGGTCTCCCACATGAGTGGCAGGAGTTGAAGCTTGAGCATCCTCTTCTGCCTTCCCAGGTGCCTTGGTCGGGAGTTGGTTCAGAACTGGGGCAGCAGGGACTCATCTGGCCCTACTATGGGCTGCCAGCATCATGGGTACTAGCTTATCATCTTATACCAACACTTGCTCTGTAGCTGAGTTTTTAAGAAATAGCTTTTAGGGCACTGGCACAGTGGCTCAACAGTCTAATTCTACTCTGCATGGAGGACCAATCTAGGTCCCTGCTTATGGCCCAAGAAAGCAGTGGAGGATGACCCAAGGCCTTGGGCCACTGCACCCCCATGGGAGACCAGAAAGAAGCTTCTGGCTCTAGGTAGCCATTTAGGGTGTGAACCAGCAAATGGAGGATCTTTCTGCCTGTCTGTTCTTCTCTCTGTATATCTGCCTTTCCAGTAGAAACAAATAAACACTTAAAAAAACCACAACAGAAATAGTGCTTTGCTTAGTTTTTTAAAACTTTTTTTTCAATTTTATATTGAGGGGCTGGATTTGAGGGGATTTTAGTAAGTGGAGGGTTTTACTAATAGTATTCATTAAATATTTCTGAATCCAAAGAAAACATATCTCAGATATGCTTTAACAATAAAGAGTATTTTTTTCCAGGTCGAAACCATAACAATCCAGTTCACTGATGTTAAGATTCTCACATCCATTCACTTATTTTAGCTCTGTCCTTCTCTAACCCTTTGTCAGTTTCATTCTAGGGTTACTGTTCCTTTTTTTAAGCAAGGTGGTTGCTAGGGCTATGTGCTTCTGTATTCACATGTACAAGAAGAAAGTGTTTTGTTGAATGAAAGTTCCGTGTTATGCTCTGATTGGAGAACCGTAGATGACATGCTTATTCTGAACCAATCGCCGTGATAAAGGGTACACGGCTATCCTGATTGGCTTAGACCGGTCAACAACTTCTTTCATTGCTGTTCTCATCTCTCATGTTGAGTATATTTCTTTCATCTTCCTTACTTTGTTCTAGGATACCTTATCAAGTTCAAATTGCTGAGCAGATTTTTACTGCGTTCACTTTTTACAGCCTCAAATACGAACTTTAGTGCAAGTTAGTTTCATTGCTTTTTGTTTTTAAACTCACTTCTTTGTTATTTTTTCTATTTTTATTTCAACCTGCTCACCTCTGTTGACTCCTTGCATTTTTAATCTTTTTGTATTTTTGTATTTTATATTTCATATTTTGGGGAGGACTGTTGTAAAGGAATTAAAAACATACTCTAGACCGCACAGCAATATGTATGTATTCAATGCCATTAAACAGAACACATGAAAGTGATCACAATGGTAAAAATTATGCTATGTGTGTATTTCCACAATAAAAATGCCATTTCTATGGATAGTCACTTGTATTCTTCATCTGACTTCAGAATCCTGTTTCTTGTAGCATATTTTTTTAAGCTTACAGTTCTTTGCTTATTTTTCTATTAATTTATTCCCCAACCTTGTCAGGATCTATTCACATTCAAAATTTTTTTCTAAAAGTCAAGGAAAATTCAATGTTTAGTACTTTTTTTAAAGTTGGGGTAAAAATGGTTTTTCTGCCCATTTTCTGGCCTTGGGGTGCTTCTATTGTGCTGAGTCTCTAGGACCAACTCTAATTTTTCACAGGAATTTACTGGGGTTTTTTGTTCTTCCAACTCTTGTTTTTTGTGTGTGTGTGTGTGTGTGTGTGTGTGTGTGTTTAATTTATAGAACAAAAGAAAGAGCATTGAGTTCTTTTCTGTGCTTGCAATTGTTCTACATGACGGATTACACCACTAGCATGCCCTGTGCTTTTTTGAGGCTATTCAAACATCCAGGATGAAATGTGCTATGGCCAGACTCCGCTGCCTGTTGGGAACTGAAAGTTACACTGTCTTGGTGTGACTGACAGGCAAGCAGTCATCAGAGGAGGCGGAGGCACGCAGCGACAAGGAGCTGGTCATACAATAGTTCTTGGATCTTGTGTACAAGTCAGTAAGATAGCATCTCTTGGAATGTCCTTGTGTCACCCCACATCGAAGCACGTATTGTGTCCTCAGTTGCTCAGTTTCCACACCAGCTCCTTGCTGAAGTGCCCAGGACATCTGCAGAGAATGGGTTTGAGTGACTGGGCCCCTGACAACCATGTGGGAAATGAGGATTCTGTTCCTGTCTCCTGACTTCAGTCTGACACTCAGCCATTTGGGGAGTGAACACGTGCACGAAAGATCTTTTTCTCTACATAGATTTGTCTAACACTGTTTGTTTCAAATAAATAAGATAAATATATTTTAAAGGAAACATAGAAACTCTCAGTTCTGAATAAATCTCTCCAATTCTGCTTCGGATGCTGGACCCAATGCTACTGTAGTCCCTGTTGCTTGTTCCTCCTTTCTGAACTGGTTCCCTGTATGACTCTACCCATAGAGGGCGCCAGAGGGCGAGGGCAAAGGCTGAGGCAGCTGGCTCTGGCTTTCCGCTTCTTCTGGCATAGTTTGACCTAGGCGCTTCCAAGGAACTGGTTTCCCTTACTCTAGCCTCTTCCCCTTTCCTGCAGCCCTAGAGGTGGGATTTGTGTGGTGGTTGTTATCTCTGGGCCACCTCAGTGTTTTCTTTTTTATTTACACTGCTCTTCTGCTCCAGGACTGGAGTTGATTGTATGGGTTCCTTTCTGCTGATCAGATCCTAAGTGGTACAGGCCCTTAACCCCAGACTTGGAGACCTGGGTCAGTTGGGAATACATGAATGCTGTTGGGGCCCAAGGAGAACAGAAAGAAAAAAGTCATACTGACAAGTGGAGGGAGTCTTGAGAGAAAATAGAATAATTTTAGGACCAAAAAAAGCAATTATTATACCCATGGGGCACCTGTGTAACACAGGTAACTTATGTTCTTGGTTTCACAGTGAATCTAGTTTTAAAACAAGAGAAGTTCAATGAGTTAGAACTGCATAATGATACCTGGCCTCTTGAGAACATGGTCATGCCTTTCTACCAAGCCTTTTTCAATCTTTGTTGGAGAATGTTCCCCATGTTCTTGCTCTCAACTTCCTGCCTAAACTAAAGCATGAATCAGAAAACGGAAAAAGGTAGACGAAGTAAAGTATTTCCACAAGACTCCACATTTCAGGCAGGTTGTCCTAGCCTGGACAGAGCACAGAGCTGTGGGTACTCACTGGATTGCAGAGTGACCTGAAGACGCCTGCAGGCAGCCATTCTCTTGCTGCTTCTCTTAACTTCCTCTTCACATCTCCTTTTTGCTTTTATTCTTGTCAGCCTTTCAACAGCTCCTGAGATCCCATCTTTATCAGGTGGTGATGTGACAGTCTACGCCACGATGACACACTGCGCCTTGGCAATGATGGCTGCTTGTGCAGTCTCAGAAGGGGCATGACAAAATGTGGGATCAGTGGTTTTGGAATGGTTTCAGAATTGCATGGCCTGACAGTCACACCAACTAAATTCTAAAAACGACCCTAAGAGTTGCATGAATTCTTTTGTAACAGAAAATGTGCATCACTAAGTAGTTGCTAGCACGATGTTCAATACGAGTGTATTTCATGCCTTCTCACAGCTTATTCAAGAAATGCTGTTAGGGAAGGAAGCAGAGCACATGAGTTTCCACTGATATGTAGCAAGAAGACCCTCAGAAACTTGCACGCCTTGACAGAAAAGAGCCGAGACGAAAGACCAAAAGGATGGAGCAATTGATATCATTACATGTGTTTTAAAATTCCATTGAACTTTGCTTGCCTTGGGACTCAATGGAGCTATGTTTAAACTCTTAACATGTGCTACTAACACAAAGTACCAATGTTAAACACTATTACTGTGCATTTATGAAGGTTTCTCCAACTGTAGAAGATACAAAATAATGTGCGTTATATTCCGTTGGACAGGATTCAGTGATGATGGCTGCTGGAGGCTTGGTTTGTTTGCTGTTTTATGTGAATAGCTGCCGTGGAATACACCCCCAGATGTTTATGTATTGTCTATGACTGCCTTCTCATCTCACTGACAGCACTGAGTTGTCGAGACAGAGACTATCTGGCTAACAAAGCCTAAAATATTTACCATCTGGCTCTTTACAGAAGCAAATTGCTGTCTTCTGTTTTAGAAGCTTTTAAAGGAGTGAACACTATGTATTGGAAACGATAACAAAGACTACAAAAGATTAGATCAATATGCACTAAGTTGTTGCTTTGAGTTTTAAATGTACAGCACTGCTGAAAAACAGAGTTGCCCGAGAAGCTCCGGTCTGGCAGCAATAGGCAGGAAGGAGCCCCTGGGAACGCAGGTGCATCTATTGGAAGACCAGTGCAGCAGCAGTGGAGGAGAGCAGGACACGGGGAACGAATCAGGGCAGATGGGAGAGACAGAAAAGGTATAGGAGAGTTACGTACAGGAAGGTCACGTTGGAATCTGGGATGCAAACTAAATTGTAAATGATGGACAAAGCCTGCTGTCCAAATGGGAAACTAGGGAGATACTGAGTCTCTGTGGCAGGGATATGTCAGTGTTGGCATTTGGAACTTTGATTTGAGCTAGAGTGCATGCGCAAGGACCAGCTAATGAGGACCATTGATGAAGCCATGAGGGTTCTATTTTTCATGAATAGATATTACAAAACAATAGCCTTTTATCATGAAAGTTGTCAAGGTTATGAAGAACGAGGCAAGACAAAGGAACTGTTGCATATTCAAAGAGAACAGAAAGACATGGTGGGGAAATGCAGCACATGACTCGGAATCAAATCCTTTGGCTCAAAAGGATATTAGGACAATTGGCAAAACCTGAACAGGTATGGGCATTAGGATATCAATGTTTGATGATCGCATGAGGTTTCTGTGGAATTTTGTTTTGGTGGGGGGCAGGAAAATTACATTCACGTATTCAAGGATAGGTGGGTGCTGGGTATTCTGCTGACAGTGTATCTTAAATGATTCTGGAAGAAAATACTCTTGGTATTATACTTGCAACTTTTTTTTAGGATTGTTTCACAATAAAACAATGTTTTCCAAAGTTTCTTTTCCTGGCAGCATTGAGGACTAAATGTCTCAAGAAAATCCTCCCACTATAAGATACTTTAAATGCTGAAGGTAAAACAAAATGAAACAACTGCTTAAAAGCATGGCTGAGCAGGCAGTAGAAAGAGAAATAGAGACCAGAATGTCAAAAAGGCCTGATTCCCCTGGAGTGGGCAGCTCCGAGCTTTCTGAGATGACCTTCTGTCCTGGAGGCCATGTGCAACAACAGTGGCAACAACAACTTTATGTGCCCAAGAAGGGTGGTACGTGTGATTAGAGCCTTGATTTTGAGATGAAAGAAAGGCTCCCAAGGTTGGACACCTGTGTCAGCGTGGGTTAACTGTTGAATGCCACAGTCATTTACACGACAATCTCAGAAACTTAACCAGCAGCCTATATTGCATGCCTTTCGAGCTGAAATCCACAGTATCTATGTGATCTATGTGATCTGAAAAATTCCAGCCGTCTGACCAGTGTTTGATAGATCCTGGTTAATTGTTAAAATCTGGTTCCTGTGGCATGGATGTAAGAGCGGGGGCCTTATTCAGGAAGTGAACATCCAAGGCCTCTAGGATGAAGGAAAAGGAGCAGAGACGGACAGAGGTGAAGCAAGGCAGTGAGCCCTTGAACCCTTCTTGAGTGGAGCACTGCTCTGGATCGAAGAACAGGAAGTACTAGGACATACTGTGGGGGGCCTCCTCTATCAGCTGTGGGCCGAAGCTGACTCAGCAGCTAATGGGATAGGGAGACAGCACAAAGATGCGTCCTAAGGGTTCCTCCTATCTCTGGCTTCCTGTTGCTCCAGGTTTGTCTAGCAGTAGGTAACTGAACCATACTTCCAGATGAATTCACCTGGCTCCCCATAGCAGCCATTTGGGGTGTTTCATTTGAATCTGGAAGTGTTGGGAGCAGCCAGCAGCTGTGGAGTTGCAGTCATGCTCTGGGCCATGTTGGCAGTGATGAAGGGAACATCCAGGAACATGCTGGCAGGTACGCATCAGCTCCTGGAAGTGGCAGCGGAGCCTAAGAGACAGGTAGGGGAATCTGAACAAGGACAAACAATTTGGTCAGACAGCATCTCCTCCCTGCATCTATGCCAATCTAAGCACATTTCCGCTGTTACGATAGAGTTTCTAATTTCTGTTTTCATGAGAACAAGATACACTCACTTTTGCTAAGACACAGGAAGAATCAGTCCAGTTAATACTGATTTCTCTCCAAAATGGCAACTGAGTATGCTGCCTGGAAGGGTACAAGGCAACACGATGATCCAACTACTCTAATTGGACTTACGTACTTCTTTGTGTCAGCAAATAAACTGGCATGGATCAGTAAGCCAATGCAGCTACCCAGTACGGTGGTCCAGACTTCCATCTGAACTCTGAGCTGTTCTGCCTTTGCTGCTGCGGCTGCAGCAGAGGGTTTTGGGGTCCCTTTTATGCACCCTTGACATTCACCTCTGCCTGCTGCAGGCTGCATCCTGTGATCATCTGCATACTGCACAATTGAAGACTATCTTCTTGTATGCAAGAATGCGCTCACCAAACTCAAGCTTGGAAGCAGTCCTCAGCCACGCATTAGGAAGAGTTGGCTCAGTGCATTCTACACTGATTGCAGAGCTGCCCAGCAGGATCGAGCTCTGGCTACATAGGTCAAACTGGTCGATGTCAGTTTCCCACATCCTGTCTTGCTTCTGATTCCCCTATTGCTGCTTTAGGGCATACTTCCAAATACACCGCATGTACTCAGATTGTTGTCTTGGTTTATTCTGGGGAACACAATTTAGGACACATTTTCCATACTCAATATATGTGCTATAATTGTTTTTAGATAGTTAAGTACTAGGCATGGTAGTACTGTGAGATAACTCAGTGAGCTCCTAGCCTTCTAACTGATGTTTGCTGCCATGGTGAAGTGACAAAAGGAGTCCTTCACGGATATCAGCATTAACTGCCACCAAGTCTGCAGCCTAAACCAGGTCCCTTCTGAGGCTCACTGGCCTGGCTCCAACTGCACACATTGGCCTAAAGACCCAAGTCAGGTGACCAGGTCTCTACCAAGCCCATCTCCCCTTCCCTCCCCCCAAAGGTTTCATGGCCCATCTCCCACCCTGCTGGACCCTCTCTGGGGTTACTGGCTCAGCTCCCGGAGCCTTCCAGACAGGATTGCAACTAGCCCTGGCTCCACACTGGCAAGGATTCCCAATGACCTCTCTTAAATCAATTATTTTCCTATAGATCTAATTAATTGTTCTACGATTTAGAAACTGAATTTACAGTGTTTGTTAAATTATTCATAAGTAATGCATTTTTGAATAAAGCAATGAACAAAATATTTGTTTTTTAATTTGGCAGAAATTTGTATTATGTATAGCCACACTGCTATACGTTTGAATAATGGAGGGGCTATTATTCAGTGGAATAATATGTATTTCCATTAGCATCTATTTGTCCTAAATTGTAAAAAAATATCGAGCTTTTTTACGAGCCAGTTTTTCTTAGTTGGGCATATTTGAAGTTCTACTCAAAATATAATTTTACTACCTGTTCTAATTAATTGTATTCATAGAGAATCCCCTATGAGCTCCTAACACATCTTCTCCCGCCCCCCGCCCCTGGGAAGTGTCCACTCTTGGGTCCCGGTTTCTCTTCCTGAAGCTGGACACCTGGGAAGCAGCCCCTTTCTCCTCTCTGCCAGCACCTGCTTCAGCTCCCACTGGCTCTGGGTTTCCCCTGCTCTCCTCCTCAGGCAGGTTAGACCCGGGAGCTTCTGTTTCCACACCACTGCAGACCAGTGGGGAAGACAGGCAGACTAGGAGTTTAGCAAAAATTCTTTTCAGAGTCTGACAGTTTTCTCTTAATACCCTTCAGATCAGTCAGTTCAGCTTAACAAACATTTATTGAACAGCTGTGATGTACCAGGCATTTTGCCAGTTCCTGGCAGTAAAGGGGAAAAAGGATTATGATAGAACTCCTGCCTCCCAGTCCTTACTCTGGCGATAACTGACCTGCTTCGAAATCCTTTCCAATCTTTGAGATGAGGGAAAAGCTGGCTATTGGTCTGTGTTGTCTTGTTTACTGATCTCTTGGTTCAAAGTTCCAGCTGCCTATTAAACTGTTTCCTTAGATAGTTAAAAAACTAAATTTGTCACACTCCCTCCCTTTTATTTTCAAATGCTTTTGCTTCCTGACTTGACTATTTCTTTTCTAACTTGGGCTGAAACTCCAAGTTTTCATCCCCTCCCTGTTTCCTCAGTACCTCGTTAGTAGTAACAGTTATTTTCCATTCCTGCTGCTGCTATTGAACGCAAGCTCTTACCACCTTGATTCTGGGCTACCCTAATTGCCTCTTAATTGGTTCCATTGACTCTATTTTCTCCTTCCGACAATATCCCCTAATCATTTCACATCACTGCACCCCAACCTTCCGCAATCTCCTAGTGAATGAAGGGTGAGGTCTCCAATTCTGTTCCCCAGCCTTCACTGCCTTCATTCTAGAGCCCAGCCTTCCTTTTAGATTGTACCTCTCTGTAGTCACTTTCTTGAAACTCATCTTCAGGTGAACTCTTTTATATGAAGAGAAGGAAAAGCCATTTTAAATTGGATTCAATTGCAATTTTGAATTGTTCACATTTAGTAGTCAATGTTATTAACTTCTGGATCAGCTTTTTCCTTACATAGCTTGTTAAAGTAGTAGTTCCCAATCTAGCGGTACGAGGGTACTTCAACCAGTTCATGGAAAAACACAGTTAAAGGACAGGCTTATTGTGGTGTAAAAACTTTTGAGATCCATGCATGTTTTCTTCATTACACTTTGCATCTTTTAACAGTCTTTTATAAGAACATTCTCCAAAGTCTTTATTGGCAGTTGGGTACACCTCCCAGAAAGTCTGAATTACCTGATCTGGATGTTAGGGTTTTGGAAGTATCCAGGTTGATTCTCAGGAATTTTCTAGAGTGGGAACTGTTGACTTCCAGGGATGTTCGCAATGTATAAGCCTTGCTCGTGTTGTCATGTGGAATAAGTGGCAATAAATAAATGGATGAAATATTTGTTGGCCACTTGTGTGCTGCAATATAGGGAATGGCCTCATGTAGAAAAGTAGCCTGACTTCTCTGTTGAGGGCCTGGATATTTTTTTAAAGATTTATTTGGATAGTCAGGATAGTCAAATGTTTCAGAGAGAGAGAGAGAGAGAGAGAGAGAGAGAGAGAGAGAGAGATTCTTCTATTTGTTGGTTCACTCACCAAATAATAATAATGGCCAGTGTTTTAATAGGCCAAAGCTAGAAGCCAGCTGCTTTATCCTGGTCTCCCAAGTGGGTGGGTGTCAGAAGCTTCCAACACTTGGGCCATCTTGCTGCTGCTTTTCCTAGACCAACAGCAGGGAATTAGATCTGAAGTGGAACAGCTATGACACAAATCTCCAAGCCTTTACCTACTTTGGCACCAAGCTGGCTCCAAGGGTCTGGAAATGTGACTGGTAGTGGCCTTCATTAGTACATAGTTTAAGGAAAACAAAGTCTGAGTTTCCAAAAGCGCTCTCCGAGGGCGTAAGTTTATGTTTCCATTTGGGTCCTACATTGTTCCATCACTACAGGAGGTCTCTAAGAAAAACACAGTTCCAGGCTCTTACATTGTCATGGGAGAATGAATCATGTTTTAATTGCAGATTTCTAACAGGATGGCTACAAGTGTTATCAGAGAAGCTAAGAAAATTATTTGCTGTAGACAGAAGGTTCAGATCTTTCATGTTTATTTTTAAGTAAATAAGGACTCTATTTTTGTGGCTGTAACCAACTTGGTATGTGAAGTATTTTGGGCAGTGACAAATTTCTTAATGTACAGTTTACACCATAATATAAAATCCCCAGGGATGATATGTTTAAAGTAGAACATTCCAGGGAATAAAGCCATATCCTGTGTGATGAACTGTAGCTTAACAAATGGCCACTTGCACTCAGCCCCAAGTGTCTGAGACTTAGCATTAAAGTGTACTTTCTCCTGGCTTACAGATCAAAATTGAATTTCTTCCAACAATCTTTAGTTAAAAGTAGTGTAAAATGTCACCGTCAGGTAGGTTAAACGCATGGCTTTTCCCTGAGCTGTGGAGTGGACCTGGTTATTTGAGATCTCTAGCGATGATTTTTAACTCTGTTCTGTAAAACCCTCAACTTCCCTGGGTTTTAAAAATAAGATCATTAAGAACAAAAGTGTAAGGGTCCTGGTGTAAGCCGTGCTGCGGGTGTAGCTGTGATGATCATTTCTAGGTGTTTGCTACATTAGCCTGTATGCTTATGCTTACTGAAGTTATTTACTCACCGCCACGAACCCTGAGTTAATGACGTATACCACACATCAGTCATTCCTTTTCCCCGCCCCTCACTCCTCAGGGACTCACACCCTGTCAGAAGAAGAAGCAAGAGATCAGTGGAACATTCTCCCAGAATTCCTACAAGATATAGGACATTTAAGAAAGTGCTTTCTAGACTGAAAATTCACACGTACCTAACTTCCAAAATAAATTTTTATTAAGTAATAAAAAGCATAAAATACCAACTACCCATGTATGCTTACCATTTTCTCATAAAAATGACTTTTTTAATATTCTGAAATAAAAGTACAGAATATAATTTTGTAAATGAAGAAACCTAGCTTTAAGAAAAATGTACTGTTTTCGTATCTTTTCATTTTAGCTCAGAGAAGCAAAAATGTCAGTGGTGTAAAAATTATTGATCTGAGGTCAGCACCATCTCACAGCAGGCTAACCCTCCACCCTGTGGCACTGACATCCGATAAGGGTGCCAGTTTGTGTCCTGGCTGCTCCATTTTTGATCCAGTTCTCGGTGTATTGCCTGGGAAAGCAGCAGAAAAATGGCCCAATGCCTTGGGACCCTGCACCTGCTGGGAGACCTGGGAGAAGCTCCTGGCTCTCGGCTTCAGACCAGCCCAGCTCTGACCATTTGGGGAGTGAACCAGTGAATGGAAGACCTTCTCTCTATTTCTCCTTCTCTTTCTGGAAAACATGACTTTCAAGGAAAAATAAATTTTAAAAATCCTTATTAAAATGATAGGTCTGAAGAAAGATTTTATCATGCCAAATTCTTTTCATCACTTGATGCCTGCTTTATAATTACGAGTTTTAGTGCCCTTAGGAAGTAATAATCTGCATGAGGTTTTGATAAGGATTAGAGAAATTAATGCATGTGAATTTTTAGAATAGTGCCTGGTGCGTATTAAGTACTCAATAAACAACAACTATTACTATTATTACTATTACTGTTACTATTACTAACCAATATTCAGTATGATTATCTGGGACAGAAGTAAGTGTCCCATTTCATACCTGATACCCATTTTGTTATTTTGGGCAGATGAGTTTAACTTTCTGGGCTTCAGAATCTTTACTGGTTGAATACAGGAATTGGCCTAGGTAATCTTTAGGGTCCCTTTTAGTTCTAACAGTCTATGGATACTAGAAGCCATGCGTGTTGACTGATTCTCCTCTTCTGCATGAAGAGTAAGGTCTTTGAGACCTCGCTCAGTGCTCACATGGGCTGGACTGATGCCACAGTGAGGAGGTGAGCAATCCTTCCTGTCCAATGTTTGAATCTCTTTCTGATTGACAGAGAGGTATGCAGGAGAAAAAGCCCATGGACGGAGCAACTGCAAAGGTAGAAGTTTCTACTGACAAAGCTGGGAGAATTTCACTGATGGCGGACACTGAGCAAGTTGTGGGGATGCAGGACACAGTTGTTTCCAACCACTCCTTTACTCTCTCTTGGGTGCACTGCCTGTCCTGGAGGGCAGTTCCATTCCTAAATTAAAGCAGATGCACTTCTGTTTGGAAATAAAGATCATGGGGCAGCCCCCATGGCAGGTAAGCTAAAGCCTCTACCTTGAGCAATGGCATCCCATGTGAATGCTGGTCCTGGCTATTCCATTTTCAGTTCAGCACCCTGCTTGTGGCCTGGGAAAGCAGTGGAGGACAGCCCAAGTTCTTGGGCCCCTGTACCAACCTAGGAGATCTGGAAGAAGCCAATCTTGGATTGGCTCAGCTCCTGCCATTGGCGACTCGGGAGTGAACCAACTGATGCAAAACCTTTCTGAAATTCTTCCTTTCAAGTAAAAATAAGCAAATCTTAAAAAAAAACAATTAAAGATGGTATGGTAAAACATTGGTGTTTGAATGTTAACTTGTCAAGCAAAAGCAGCTCTGGCAACTTAAATGGGATTTAATGGCTCTATTCAACTGATATACATCAGGAGAACCTAAGCGATAGATCACTTTCTTAGGGGAAAGGATAGATCACTTAGGGGAAGCAAGATTGGAGTCTTTAAATACAGGGAAAATGGGTGCTTTTGGGGCTGAGAGCTTATTTTCGTGTATAGCGAACTTGTTTTATTTTTGTTGAAACTGCTTTAAGACGTGTGGTTGTAATGGTTAGAAATTATTTTATATCTTTTCAGTCCAATCTCAGCTTAGCAACTCTCAGAAGCATTAGAGAGCTATCTGTCCTATGAATTGTGTATTATTTGTTGGATACTACCTAGGGACCAAAGGAGGGGAGAACAGAGGAGTTCGGGAAAGATGAAGGGGAGACAAAGGGAGCAAATAGAAGACAACAAAGGTCAAAGCCGAATGCTATCTTAACACTTTTTCAACTTAGAAAACTTCCTCAAGTTGTATATATTTTTATTTATTTCTCAAAAGGCTTTAAAATGTGTTCAACTTTGAACTTGATGTTTTCTTTCCTAATTCCTGAATAGTTCAATAGATATTAACAAAAAAGTTTTGTTAAAAATGCAAGAGAGTTAAAGCAGATAGGAGTATATCTTATTTTCTTTAAATTGCATTTTTGAGAATTTCTTAAAAAGTTCATAGAAACGCATGTTATGAAAACCATACACAAATTTAATTTTTTTTGCACCAAAATGGCCTCATACCCACTTGTTATGGTATGTTCTAATAGGATATAGTTTGAGGCACTAAGGGAGGAAATGCGTTGGTTTGAAAAGGACTCCAATCAGAGCAACATGAATTCTGCTAAAATAGTATCATGGCAAATATCAAATTTATGGTGAAGTTTAGATGGGGAATGATGGAATCATTGCTGGTTTATAAAAAGTTTATAGGGATGATACCCCCAAATGAATCAGTAGATTATAAATGTGTAATTCATCTTAACATTGGTAAGAGAGATGGATGCAGTGGCATAGCACTTTATAGCTCCACTTTCCCACCGACATCCCATATTGGAGTGTCTATTCTGTCCTGGTTGATCTTCTGGTCCAGCTTCCTGCTAATGAATGTTGGGAGGCAGCCTGGAGCCCTGCCAGCTATGTAGGAAAAACATTTGGAATTCCAGGATCTTGGCATAGTCCTAGTCCAGCCCTGGCTGTTGTGGCCATTTGGTGGAGTAAATCCTCAGATGAAGATATTTCTCTCTGTAACTCTGCCTTTCGAGTAGATAAAAGTATATAAACTCTTTAAAAAAGAATGGATGAGACAATGTTGAAAATATACCATGGCATGGTCAACGATCCACATCAATGTGCAAAGGAAAAGAAAATCAATCTTGCTCATTTTCTAATTAAGCAGCATCAATGAGTAACAGCAGAAACAATCGCCAATGCTATAGACATTGGTTCAGCTTACACAATTCTGGCTTAAAAATTGGAGTGGAACAAACTTGCTGCTCAGTGGCTCCCAGATCTGTTGCTTTCAGAGCTGCTGCAGATGACAGCAGAGCTTTAAATGAAAATGTTGAAACAACTGAGACCAGAATAGCACTGCATTGCTTCAGAGAACTGGACTGGGAGAGGAAACATGTGACGATAAAGCTCAAGCCGACCAATGGAGTGCAGGTGATTCTGACCAAAAAGGCAGACTGGTCCAGAGCAAAGGTCATGGTAACAGAGTTAGGGGCAGGGTCAGGATTGGGGATGCTCAGGCATTTTGCTCGTTGACTTTCTGGAGGGTCAGAGAACAAACCATCTGCTTTTCAGTAGAGCATTATGGGAAATTCAGTGAAAGCTTTAAGCAGAAAAATACCTAGGAAAACTTCAGAGAGTCTTTCTCTACCACAGCAATATCCCTGCCCATTTCTCTCATTGGACAGGGGGCAATTTTGTGTGTGTTTCCAAGAGAAATCATTGAACATTCAAAGTTTTTATTTGGCTCTGTTTTGCTTCTTACTTGCTAATCTTAAAAAATCTTTAAAGGGGCCCATTTTTTCTTCCATTCATAATATATAAAAGCTTGTATTGAGATGGTTAAATTCTCAGGAACTTAGCTTGGTGGAAATTATGTGGAAAATGATGTTAATATCTTTTAACTTTTAATTGCATTTTCCTATGAACCTAGAGAAAGTTTCTTACTTATACATAAGCATGCCATTCACTTCTTCATTCATTCTATGAGATCATTCTGTAGCATCAGGCTCTAAGGTTTTGTTTATGTAAAGAAAGTTTGCTGTATAGAAGAGCTAATAAACCTGTATCAAACACTGGCAAGGAGCAATTCGGATGACATCAAAGAGTAAAGTGGTGTCAGTTCTAAGACGAATATAGCATTTTGCTGATGATGGGCTTTATGTTTATGGGTCAAATGCATTAACAAATATGCATTGGTCCCTGCTTGACTGCTTTATTTTTCTCTTTTATGATGTGTTTCTTACATAAGGAATGGATAAATGCTTTCTTGAGAAACCTGCTGTAATGATTTAAGCAGAATTTCAAACTCAGTTTTTAACACCCAACAAATAAGAATCTAAAAGCTATCAAACTAGGAACAGAGTAGAAAGCAGATTATGGAGTTGAAATAATTGAGGAAGTAGCACATAATCTGAGCTATCATGATAGCCAAAGATGTAAAACTGAATGAGTTTGGAAAGAGTCACATGTGACACAAATTCCTTCTTGGTGGCACCTGAACACTGTTTCAGAATCTGCTTGTTTTGTTATTTTTTTTTTCTTGTTTTTCTTCTGGGATTTAATGACCCTCCTAACCCTACCCTTATCCTTTAGCTCTGCCCTCATCCCCCGCTCCAACAAGTTTTTTTCTCTTTGTTCTCTTGCTTACTTTCCTCCTTCTATTTTATGGTTTTTTCCCCCCTATTTTCTCTTTGTTTTTCATTGTGAATATCAGTCTTCAGAAATAGTACACAAATCCTTACTCCATATGTAATAAGGAGTCAAGTTTGGTAGCACAAAATGCCTTATCATTTTATTTGTGTTCTTGTTCACATTCTAAGTCAATTAACTCCAATCAGCATTCCTGGGAACTTATGATTTGTGGGTTCTGGGAATAGCAGGTAGTTGATATTACGAATAGCAATGAAAGAAATGGCCGCTGCCTTCTTACGTGCACAGCTGGCTGTGCTGGGGGCTGTGTCTGTTACTGCTCTTTATTCTTCTGATTAGAGACTTTTTAGGGAGCTTTGCTTGTTGAAATAATTAAATCCAATTTAAATAAGATGACTCATGATTAGTGATGTTTGGTAAACTTCATTTGAAAAAGGTGTAGCTTGAATCTTTCAGTGACTTTTTTTTGCTGATTCATTGAATATTTCAGTTATGTTTTGGCCCACAGAAAATGCAGTTGTGTAATGGACACCTAGTCATAGGAAGGGAGGACTCGAAAGAGTTGAAGGAGGATAGCATGGACATCATAAGGGAAAGGAGCTGCTACTGGGATGGTGGTGTTGTGGGCAGTGTGGCAGTGTGGTTGCTTAAAATACAGACGGTTCTCTGAGGACCCTTCTCCCAAGTGCTAATGGAAAAAAACACCTTCCTTTGTACAGAGATTAAGTTCTCAAGAAAGAAAAATACAAATTTCCTGTCCCCTTCGCCCCAGACTTGGTATGTGTCTAATGCAAGCCTATATCATCTTTTCCTTATTGTGGAAAATAGGATTTTCTAAAACATATATCTAATTCCAATAAATGCTGAGCCATGTTATACAAAGTGCAAGCAGTTGAATCTGGTATTCTGTGCTATTTAACTGAACTTCATTTACCAAGAAATGAAAAAATGAGTCAACCTGGCAAAATCCATTTAATTTTTGTGTCTTGCCTTTTAGGTAATGACTTTATTATGACAAAGCTGTTTATATGCAAAGAAACAATTCCACCAATTGAAACAGCTTAAAAATTCTGAATTATCAGTGTCAGGGTAGTCAATTAAGATTTTTTTTAACTTTTAGTCTGAATGTTGGTGTGTTGGTAGTCCTAACGTTGTATTCATGGACCTGACCTCTACCCACTTACCTTACTGTAGTAATTCTGAAAATTTTTGTAACATCTGCTGATCTTATTTTTCTTGCATGTGGAATGCAAACGATAATGTTTCTTACTTCATTAGGTTGTTGTAAGAGTTAGTTATTTATTTAAAAAAAACCCCAAACATAGAAGAGTACTGAAAATAGAGTAAATGTGCTCTCACCACTACTATGGGGTGCAGCCAGTGAGAGCCAGCACCCATTGACAGTGGGCAAATGAAATGTGGCTGTGTCCCCTATCCTCTGTCCTGAAGGTGGGTCCTAAAAGCAATGGAATGATAATTCCATCCTCAACCACTTCCCCCATGTCCTAATTTAGCCAGGATAGTGGATGCAGACAAGTCCAATTAATCTAGGCATTTTTAGCTACAAGCCCAGTTCCTGTTCCTGCACTAATCAACTCCTTAGCCCACAACACTTAGGTATTCGCTCCTGCCCACCTGTGACTCCCTATCAACCGAAAGGGGACAGTATTGCATTGTTGTGTAACCACTCCCCTCACAAGCTCCTTTAAAAGGCCCAGGAAGCAGGGACTCTCACTCTCTTTCTGGCCAGGTGCTTCCATTACTCTGGCACCTGACTCTTGGCTGACCCAGGACAGGTAATCCCCTGAGCATGGTCCCTGTGTGCTGCTTAGATGAGGCAATGGTTATAATAATGTTGTTTCTTGTTTGTGTGCTGTCGGGAGTCCCAGGAGCAGTGAGGCCTAGCAGTGTGGAATGTGGGCAGAGAGCCAGGGAAAGGTGAATGTCTGCAGTTTTGTAAGTGTGTCCGGGTTATTCATTGCATGTCTCTTAGGATAATTTGTATTGTTAGGGAAGCTGGGACACAGGTCTTAAGCTTAATGGATGAACTTAAGAATAATGACCATTTGTTCCTTTTGGGATTATGATTGATTGGATTATGATTGGTTGGATTGCTGTATGGACTTGTGATTTGCTATTGTGCTCTGTTATCACCAAGCTTAGTTAATAAAGACTCCTTAATAAACCTTAGACATGTCTGGTGTGGTCTCGCTTGCATCCCGCAACACCACCACCACTATCATAATTCTGTTTGTTGGGTTGAGTTGTTCAACAACAAGCATTGCTTTTAGTGATGGAGAGTGAAGCAATATTATTTATCTTTCAGCAAAGTGAACTACATTTGTCTGTGTTGAGACAAGTACACCCAGTGGGAATGGTCATTGCACAAATGTTCAACTCGTGCTGTTGGCCATTTAATGTGTTCTTCCAACTCACTGCACCGGTACCCCTCAGATAACTCATACACTGAAAGAACGTTAATCCTTATTTGTACTGGGAGGACAAAGTAGTCATTTGCTTCTACAAAGAGAAATTGGAAAATGGGTTTATTTTAGGCAGGTTCTGTTCTGTTTCCTCTTTCTTTAGAATTCCTAACAATAAATTCCCTAGTGTGAGGTGAAAGGAAGGCTCACCCTGATTTTTTTTTAACCAAATATCTCTCCATGACTGCCGACAGGGCCACGAAAGTTTAAATTCATTCTAGGAGGAAATGAGGTTGGGACTGGCATCAGAGAAGGCAAAAAAGGAATCGAATTTGTTTCATGGGAATGGAAGACATTCATGGTCTTTAAGAAAATTTTAAGGTTATATGAAGAATTCTACAACCTTTTTTATTTTTATTTACTGAAGACAAACAATGTTTATGTTAACCTGTTGGGAATGAAATTTGTATAGCTGGCATGAGGTAAGCACATTTCTGGAAAGGGATTTCAAAACCCCTGGCCAGGTGAGTTACTCCTGTGGTCTTAGACCACATTTCTTAATTTGACTTGAGAATTTAGCGTAACTGTCTACACAGGTTTCTCTACTCGCTGTTTCCACTGCTCTGGTATCATCTGTTTGACCTCACATTTGTGCAAGAAACATTTACCAGGAGCTGTGTGTGACTTCCTTTCTCTACTATCTGCAAATCACGTGAACAACCTTCCCCGTCTTTAAACTGTCTTTCCTGGAGAACTACTGCTCTGCAAGTCCTCCAGGAGCCCAGGCACTGCCCTCAGTTGACGTCCCTGCCAACCCTCCCTGGGGCACACAGGCACCGGAGTGGTTTCTACGGTCTTAGGAAACAAGTCAAGCTGGATTGCATGCACAAGTGGCTATAATCGTCTTTTCTGGTAGACATCTCACTTGCATCTCAGAGCAGACAATTTTTTTTCGCTAGTATCTTATAAACTTTCTGTAAACATTACTTTTTTAAATATGTATTTTAATTACTCTTTGAGGGGGAGGAAGTGAGGCCGGAAAAATGGAAGGGAAGGAGAGGGAGAGAGAGAAAGAGTACACTCCTATCTGCTGAGTTATTCCCTAAATTCTTCAAGTATAATATTTGGGATATGGTAACTTCATTCAGGTTTCCCACAAGGGTGGCAGGAAGTCAATTACTGGAGCCATTATTCTGGCCTCCCAGGGTCTTCATTGGCAGGAAACTGGTGTCAGAAGCTGAAGTACTCGGATACGGGTCATCTAAGTGGCTGTCTTAGCTGCTACGCTGAATGTCTGCCCCATGAGTGGTTATTGGTTATATTTGCATTTATTCAGTACCTGTGTCTGCCTTCTGGAATACAAAGCACAAGCAGAGGTGAAAAGAATGGTAAGACAAGTCTGAACCACAGATACTTCACTGAAGTTGGAATGACATGCTCCCTCTGGAGCCTGAGGGGCAGCTATTGGACCACATCTCTGTCTGTTGATCTTCCGTCAGTGTAGTTCCTGCCACATGCCTGTGTAAAGCATCCAGTGAGTCTCAGGGAGTCTTTCTGTTAGATGGCTGTTCTCTTTCAGGATGAAGCATCTATTGTTTGTTAGAGAAGGGGATAAATGTACAGAGTCCCAAAATGTTCCCCAAAGAAACCATGATTCTATGGCAATAGGTTGATCTATAAGTGTTTCCACATTGTAGGAATTTTGTCAGCATCTGTCCTGGAAGAAGCAACATCTTCCATATGGGAAAGGAATGAATAGGTTATACAAAGGCAAGGCCTTGGAATGGCTGGGAGGGAAGAAGCGAGGCAGGAGAATGATCATGAAGTTAAAAGGAAACTTCTCCCTCCGCCGACTTGATGGTTCTCCGGTTGTCAGTGAGCTGATTTTTCAGCTTACTCTATTGACAAACACAGGTCTGGGTAGGCCATGGCCTGGGCTCTGAGATTGAGGACAAGCCTGGATGCCAGGAGCAGTACAATTGATTTTGAGTTTTGCTTTGTTTTCTGCAGTACCATTCCCCTAGGATGTCCTCAGATTTCAGTAAAGCTGATTAGCTTAAGAGTCTGAAACCTGTTTACTGTGTAAGCTACCCTGGGGAATGCAGGAGAGGCTGGTTCATGGAGAAGCAGAGGCAGGCAGGGGTGGTGGGGGAGTCGAGGGAGACACCCTTTGGACTCAAGGAGGCATGAGTCAATTGAGACATGTAAGCTCATGGGAAGAATTTTCAGAAATATTTGGAAAGTATTACAATTTTCCACTTAAAGATGGAGATTTGGTCAATTTAGAAAAAATGGGGGAATTTTTTCTTCTTTTTTCAAGTCAAATTTTAAGCCTGGATACTTTGGAAGCAGTCAAATTCTGTTCTAACTGAATAAAAATTGAGATGTTGTAGGTCTCTGTTTCCCCCGATGGTTCTCAGAACACATAGATTATGAGCACGGTTCTTGATACACAGAAGATAATTAGTAAGGCTGACTGGGTTAATGATGAAGTAAATGGATGATCAATGACCAGCAGCACATGGTCTCCTGTTTAGAAAGTGTGAAAAAGGTCTTCTCAGAATAAGTGACCAAAAAGAAGAAAAATTTAATTAACTTATTGGACAAGTTGTTCAGGCAATAAAATATACTTGGATAATGCTAAAATAAGCACACCATCTTAAGGCTATGAAACAATATCACATTGGCTACATTTCCAAGAAAAATGACAAATTTCATTATGTGAACAGTGTTTGTTTCAGTAGAAAAACTATTTGAAAAATTCCCTTTTGTTCTTTTTAAATTAGCTAAGTAAACAAGGCTTTTGTTTCAGTATGTATAGCTGCATAAGTAAAATGTATCCATCTAACCAGAACATAATCCTTTTGTATACAATATCTATGAAATTCTCATAGTCTGTGCATTTTATAAGTATGTGAAGTATGACCCTGCCATTTTCATAGGAGACCTGGATGGAGTTTATATCTTCTGGTTCACAATGGTCCCAGCCATTGTGGTCATTTCAGGGGCAAACCAGTGAATGGAAGATCTGTGTGTCTCCTCTTCTGTCTATGTTAAATATTTTTTCTAATAAACAAATGCATCATTAAAATTAATTAATTTGCTTGCTATTTATTGGAAATTTGCTAATATGCCAAATGTTACGCTAATGTGCACAGCAAATATACCTGGCTATTCTTGTTGCAGGTTCTTCCCTCCATGCATGAGAGAATTCAAAAGTAGAGCCATATACAAAGGAAAATGTTTCAAAGGATATACTTTAACTTGGTCACAGTGATAACCTCGGGGGAATGGGATTAGAGGGAAGGGGATTTATGTGGCTGTCTGTATACTGGGTGGGATATTGTGCTTTTATTTCTTTATTTGAATTTTTAATAAATATGTATTATTTATAAAAAAAAAAGTAGAGCCATGACAAGACAGCAGGATTTATCTAGAGCAAAGGAGCTGTGTGAACTCAAGAACTAAGCCAGGCCAGCTTGAAAGAAAGAGACAAGAACATTCATCATGAACACAAAATGGTTCCAATAGCAATAGCAGCAGCAACAACAAAACCTTCTAGAAGAAAAATCTCCCATCCAAGAATAAAATTCACAGCAAACAAGTCCTCAGCAAAGGTAGAACTCCCCCCAAAGTTTGGCTTTACCTTTCCACCAGCTGGAGGCACAGGGGATAATGCTTGCAATGGTGTCCCACTGAACATTCAAAAGCAGAGTAGTGGCCCTTTCTGTGTCCTTTCTTGGAAACACTGGTGCCATGGTTTCAGGTGTGGGCAGATCCCCACTGTAATTTTAATCTAATGACTAAAGGATTTGGGAGGATACAACCCTAGCTGTGTTGAAGATTTCCAATTGATACTGGTTCTACATTTGCAACATTGCAGAAGTTGTCATTTCTGTTACATGAAAAAGGACAGGTAGGCATCACTGCCTGTTGCACAGAAGAGGAGGTTTGGGTTGTGCACAGAACGGAAGGGAGCTTCGGATGGCGCACAGAAAGGGATTTGCCGCGTGGTGCATGGGGCTGTCAAACCAGAGCTGGCTGGAGCTGTCAGTCAGGGTCAGCACCTCCTCTCAAGTTGCCTGGAGCTCTCCAATGGTGGCAAGGTGGGAATTGTCAAACCTCAGCTCTTTTCCTTCCAATGCTGGGTGTGTGAATGTGATATCATGGTGAGTAGGCTCATGTTCTACCTGAGTACAATGTAAGAAATAAACATATGAACATAACTATGTTATGCTCTATGAAGAAGAGGATGTGTGTGGTGTGTGGAAATTGATGGGGTGGGTGTGGCTGGAGATGTGGTCTATTAGGAGAGATGACGATTGACCTGAGGTCTTAAAGATAGTTGCCTTTATTTTAAAGAATGTATTACCTTTTTAAAAAAAAGTTTTATTTATTTTTATTGGAAAGGCAGATATACAGAGAAGAGGAGAAACAGAAAGGAAGATCTTCCATCTGATGGTTCACTCCCCAAGCAGCTGCAATGGCTGTAGCTGAGCCAGTCCGAAGCCAGGAGCCAGGAGCTTCTAACGGGTCTCCCATGTGGGTGCAGGGTCCCAAGGCTTTGGGCCATCCTTGACTGCTTTCCCAGGTCACAAGCAGGAAGCTGGATGGGAAGTGGAGCTGCTGGGATTAGAACAGGCGCCCATATGCGATCCTGGTGTGTTCAAAGCAAGGACTTTAGCCACTACACTAACGCACCGGGCCCAAGAATGTATTACTTTTAACAGCTTCCTAGAAATCCAAGGGATTAAGTACTCCTTGTGTGTTGGGAACATTTCATAAGGTCACTCACTGGAATAAAATCTAGCAACAAGTAAATAACTGATGTGGTATGAAAATTTGACTCTTGGTTTTCAGTTCACTTTCTCTTGGAGAAAGTGGTGTGCCTCAGCAAGTATCAATATTCTGGTCGTATTAAAACACTTAAATAACAAGCTGATGAAATTATAACTCCTTATGAAGGACCATACTATTGTAACAATATGGGGAAAATCAGTCGGGGATGGGAATTTGCGGGGGTGGTAATCCCAGACTCTACGGAATTGTGTTATAAAAATAAAAATTCAAAATAAATATTAAAAAAAACCCTGGTGGACACATTTCCAGGAATGTTGGCTTTATAAGTCCACATCAACTGTTTTCTAGAAAAAGAATGTATGTGTGTGTGTGTGTGTGTGTGTGTGTGTGTAAGTAGCACTCAATATAGATGAGGATGAGGCTTCTCTCCTTATCTCTCCCCTTCCTCCAGATACAGGAAGGAAAAAAAGAATGTGGAAATAATGGTCTCACCTACGTTCCTGTAGCCTTTAACCCTTATCACCCTAATCAACTATGCAGAAATCTTCAAAAATAAAAATAATTATCTTCAAAAATAAAGATGAAAATGGTTTTATTTTTTAAATTTTTTTTTAAAGATTTATTCATTTTATTACAGCCAGATATACACAGAGGAGGAGAGACAGAGAGGAAGATCTTCCGTCCGATGATTCACTCCCCAAGTGAGCCGCAACAGGCCGATGTGCGCCGATCTGAAGCCGGGAACCTGGAACCTCTTCTGGGTCTCCCACGCAGGTGCAGGGTCCCAATGAATTGGGCCGTCCTTGACTGCTTTCCCAGGCCACAAGCAGGGAGCTGGATGGGAAGTGGAGCTTCCGGGATTAGAACTGGCGCCCATATGGGATCCTGGGACTTTCAAGGCGAGGACTTTAGCTGCTAGGCCACGCCGCCGGGCCCAAAAATGGTTTTATTTTTAAAGATTATTTCTTGACAATGCATGTAGTCAGAATTGTGTGAGGTTGTTATCCCATTTCATTTAGGAAACTCCTACTGTTTTTAAACTCCATGTATATTTTCAGAGTCTTCTCTGATTGTCTAAAGCCAGACTGACAGCTGCTGTAATGACTCCGAAAGCTATTATTCCTTCTCATTCTTGTTCTCATCATGCAGACCCACTCTCATTTTGCGCTGAGATATTTTAATGAGTTTCTGAATGATTGTTTTCCACTTTTGCTAACATCCTGCTCAGGTCACTAAATTAGAGGAAAGCATTTTGGCAAATGGAAACGGAAATAAAAAGTACCATTAGCAGGAGAACTACTGTTGAAGTCACAGCTATTAGGAACGTGAAATGTCTCCTGACTGGATGTGTGGAAAAGACGCTGCCAGATGGAAGGGTTAATTACCAGAAGCCGGCTTCATGGGAGACAGGGAAACTTAGAAGATTCATTTGTCACAAGTGGCGAAACACATTTCTTCTGCAATGACTAAATGTCAGGTGGAAGAAACAGCTACACTAGTCCTGATTGAGCAACCTTCCCGCATCAATAGACGAGAAATTTGACTCCTAGAAACCACATGCCAATTTCGATCTTTTAAACATAAGGAGAAATAAACTACAAATCTTTACGGCTTGGCATGTTTCTCCTTTCCTGTGGTCTCTCTCGTGACACCTGACTTTTTGTATCCAAGGAATTATTCTAAATGAAAGGTTTTCTCTCTTTTGAACACAGATCATCAGTCTGAGAGCATATGTATTTCTTTTTTATTTTAGTTTTTTATTTTTTATTTTTTTATTAATTATTTTGCATTATGTGACAGTTTCATAGGCTCTGGGAATCCCCCCACCCGTCCCCCTCCCCTCCCCCCGGTGGATTCCTCCACCTTGAGAGCATATGTATTTTCACACACACACACACACACCCCCACCCCAAATTCCAGTTCTCAGACACTTAAAAAAAATCTACCTCCCTAATAGAAAGTTGGTTTTGGAGGTGAGATTGTTCTTGTTATGCAAATCACAGATAGAATTAGTGAGGTAGTTCTTGTTGTCCATAATTAGCTCCCTGTGGGATTGTTGAGCATATTAGCACACCAAATTGATTTCCTTGGTGACTCACAGTTATGGCTTATGTGTTGTGGGCAGCCGATAGATATTTTTAAAAATTGAATTCAATTGTTTAGGCCAGTTATCTAAGCAAAATTGTGCATCGAGACTCTGAATTTGGAAGGGCTCCTGTTTTTTGCACATAAAGCTACATCTCTGACAATGGAGCTAAATGATTTCCTTCCCGATTGAACGAATGTCAAAATCAGTTGCTGGTAGAAAAGGAGAGTGTTCAATGAAACTTGTGACTTTGTAAGTAGATAGTCCCATGCTCACGGTGCAAAGTAAGTCCCATTTGAATTATATCTAAAACTTCAGCTTGTGTCTACATTCTAGTACGGGAAAGCCCATTCAGAATGTAACTAAACATACGTGTAAAGGCTGGTTGTTTCATTATGTGAACATGACTTTTTCCAAGGATGTGGCAATGGGTACTAACAAATGAAGATGTTTCAAAAGAAGTAATTAGAAATTAGGTTAGGATTGCGAAAGAATATCCTTAGGTATCAAGCTGACAGAAGATTTGTCAAGGGGGTTGAGACAAATCTTAAGTTAATTCTGGGGATTTACATGTCCACAGATAGAACAATGGACAAAGAGTTCACACTTGGCTTGCCTGGTCCTGGACAAAATGACTACTTTCATCGTTCTGTTTGGTAGCATTTTTAAAATTTAGCAAAAATGATTGCTAATGTGGCAGTCTTAAAAGTCCAAGGGATCTTTGCTAATGCTGGCCTAGAACTGGCTTCATAGTAGAATTCCACTGTGACTCTGTAGTTGTTTGTCTTTCCTCCAACACTCAATTCTTCAGGGTTGGAAGAATTCTGTTTCTTTTGGTTCTATATCCTCAGGACCCAACACAGTGCATTTTGTAGTAGTAAAAAAGTTGCATATCTGTAAATTTTATTAAATTGTTAATTATGATTAGTCCTGGACAGATACAGCATTTGTCTTTAAGTATAATTATTTTCCACGTTTTATAATTTGATTTCATGAATCCATGTACAAATTGTTATTCATAAACAGAAAACATTTAAGCTTTAAAGTAGAAGTCAAATGCTGAAATTTAATAAACGAAGTTAAGTGATTGGGCATCTATAACAAGGTATACTCCCATTTGAATCATTGACCATATGGCTTAACCTCTGGTTAGTAGCAAATCTATATCTTACAGCAATGCATGTTTACTGCTACTATTTATATTATTTTAAATATATTATTTTTAAAAATACATTAAAGTGAGGATCTGGATAACTTTGGTTCTTGCGTCCTCTTATCTATTTTGAGTGACCCTGGGATAAAGATATTGCAGTCTTTTAATGTCCTTATCTTTTTTTTTTTAAAGATTTATTCATTTTATTACAGCCAGATATACACAGAGGAGGAGAGACAGAGAGGAAGATCTTCCGTCCGATGATTCACTCCCCAAGTGAGCCGCAACAGGCCGATGTGCGCCGATCTGAAGCCGGGAACCTGGAACCTCTTCTGGGTCTCCCACGCGGGTGTAGTGTCCCAGTGCCTTGGGCCATCCTCGACTGCTTTCCCAGGCCACAAGCAGGGAGCTGGATGTGAAGTGGAGCTTCCGGGATTAGAACCGGCGCCCATATGGGATCCTGGGACTTTCAAGGCGAGGACTTTAGCCGCTAGGCCACGCCGCCGGGCCCCAATGTCCTTATCTTTTAAACAATGTCTAGTAATGTCTGCACTTGAGTACAATGTAGGTAGAATCATGTGCCATCCGTTTTAAAAGCGCCTAAGCTAAATGCAAGTAATACTTACAATGTCAGAAAAAGTCAGAGACCACTACTGGCCACAGGTGAAGGCTTCCATTGACAACAGAAATTAATTTGTGGTTAAAATATTTCTGGAATAGCAGTGAAGAATCAAGTGATCTCCAAGAAATGAAGGGGAGTAGACAGATGGCAGCTCTGCGTACCTGGACCAGAATTCTTATGTAAGACCTGGGACATGGGAAGCAATCCCAGGATGGCCAGACCGTGCTCCGAGGAAGCAGGAAATTGCAGGCATCTGCTTGAGGTGATGACTGTGTAAAGAGGAGAAAATAGAAGTTTCTGGATGGCAAATTTTAGAGCACAGGTGCTACCAAACGCATTCTCACTCAAACCTGCATATTCGAAGCAAAGTATGTATAGAATTTTGCTACTTGACATATGGTGTTTCAAATATAAAAATGATATACCATCTGTTAAATCTAGTGGGGTTTATCTCTGGAAAGATCGTAGGAGATTGGAGAATCTGCGACATTTTCACACCTAGAAGTGACTAGACCATCAATACATGCTAATGGACTACTTACTATGGCTATAGGTCTAGGTTCTGTAGAGAGTTAGAGAAAATACACTCTTATTCAAAATCCAATAAAAACAGAAAGGTAGATGCTTTGCCTGCCTGTTGATTTATTCTACCTCTTAGGTTTCAATTTCAAGGTCCACCATTATAATTACTCTTGTATATTCCCCACAAATTTTATTTCCCATCTCTGGTTTTATTTTCTTTGGAGTTGGCAAAGATACAACACTAGATAAATAGATTTCCTCTGCCTTTTCAAGCCCGTACCATGTGATTAGATCACTTTAGAGAAAAGCCCGCACTCATAGTGTCTTTTTTTTTTTTTAATTAAAATTCATGGGCTTACACCTGCAGTGTGTTTCTTATGAGGTTAGGCCATTGTGGTATACGTTTCTAGCACCCTTCCTCCTCTACACACTTGAACGAAGGTTTTCTCCTCTGCTTTGCTTTTGCAGTGACAATCTGAGTTGATGAACTTGTATTTCACTGAGAAGATTGAAGCAATCAGAAAGAAATTTCTGGATGCTCCCAACCTGTCTCTTTCCCTTCCATCACTTGCATTCACACCTCTGCTTTCTTCTTTAAGATTTATTTTAATGGTAAGGCTGATTTATAGGAAAAGAAAGACAGAAAGATCTTCCATCTGCTGTTTCACTCCCCAAATGGCCACAACTACTAAAGCTGAACCAATCCAAAGAGGACCAGGAGCTTCTTCTGGGTCCCCCATGTGGGTCCAGGATTCTACAGCCTTGGGCTGTCCTCCAGCACTTTCTCAGACTATAAGCAGGGAGCTGGATGGGAAGAGTAGCAGCCCAGACATGAACTGACACTCAGATGGTATCTTGGCACTGGCAGGCAAAGTAGCCAACTGAGCCATAATGCCGACCCCCACACCTCTGCTTTCTTGCCTGGGCTAACATACAGCAGCACTTTGGCTTCCATGTAAAATTAGTTGTCCCGTTGGTTCAAAAATTCTAATTTATTTTGGTGCATTCTAGGATATTGTTCTAGTTACTCTCTGTTCCCTCTTAGGTGTGTCATCCCCCACTCCCACCTTTATTTGCTACACTGTTCTCACCAGCATTTAAACATGATAGTGGGGCCTTCATGGTACAGCGGGTTGAGCCATTGCTTGTGATGCCAGAGTCCCATGTTGGAGCATTGGTTGGAATCCTAGAGACTCCACTTCCTATTCAGCTTCTTGTTACTGCATCTGGGAAGGTACCAGCATATACCCCAGGCACCTGAGCCACTAACATTCATGCAGGAGCCCAGGACAGACCTCCTGTCCCAGACTTGAATGTTACCATCATATGAGGAGTAAAATATTATGGAAAATCTCTCTTTGTCTCTCTTTTTCTCTTTCTCTCCCACTGCCCTTTCTCCCTCACTCCTTCTTTTCTCTCTAAAAAAATAATCTCATCATATATTATAGATACTTGTCAACATGAAACTTTTTGGGTAAGTTTTGGGTAAAGTTGGAGATTTATAGGAATAAGATTCTGTTGTGAGTTAAGAAAGAGTAATCATGTACTTGAAGATCTCCTGTAAAAAAAGTTCTTTGAGATACCCAGACATTAAATTATGGTGTACCATCCATAGAATGTAGACTAACGGGTCCTAAGGGCCTTTCATACCAATTGACTATCAAGGACTAAATTATCCACTCTAGTTTTGAAAATATTGTATTTTTATAAAGGTTAAGTAGGGTAATCATTCTTATGTATGAAAAATTTATTTTTGTCAAATATAAGAAAAAACCTATAGCCTCTTTTGTGTGTGTGTGTGTGTGTGGAGATAGGATTTTCCCTTTTTGGAGGAAATATGGTAAAATGAAGGAAATCTTCCCTCCACAAAAAATCACCTGGGTGATTTAATGACAGAGAAATGCTGGGTGTTTAATGACAGAGAAATAGCCTTAGAGGAAGTTAGTTTAGCTCGTCACTTTGGAGGTTCCAAGTCCACCTGGCATGATTTGAGGCCGTGGTGAAAGTTCTTTGGCAGGTAGGCTGGAGATGAGCAGAGGGGATATCACAGTATCCAGGAAGCGGACACCAGCTGCACAAAATCCCAGGCTTTTGTAATAACTCTCTTGCAGGAACTACCGTTTGGTGCTTCTCTCTGCTGATGTAAAGGCCTTCTACCCCTAAATGCCGTAACTGGACTGTTTCTACTCTCTTAGTACCTCTTAATCTTGGACTCAGTTATAGAGACCTGCGAGGGAGCAGGCATTTATCCCATCATGGAGACGCCCACATGTCACGTCAGCATGCCAGACATCAAGTTCTGACTCCACTTTCCTGTTATTAGAGATACTGGGAGGCAATGGTGCTATTTCATGTGATTAGAGCCCCATACCACTACCGTAGCTTGGGCTGCATTACTATTCTTGGTTTCTGGCTGTGATCCTGCCCCAGTCCCAGCCATTCTCTGAATGCACCCTGGATAGGAGATCTCTTGTTATGTGTGTCTCTCTCAGTCTCATTTTACATTTCAAAGAAAAGCAAAGAAGGAAGGAAGGAAAGAAAAAAAGGAAAGGAGGAAGGAAGAGAAAGGATGAAATGAAGAAAAAGGAAAGAAAAGAGAAAAAGAGAAAAGAAAGGAGAAGCAATGAAGGAAGTCAGTCAGCCTGCAGGAGTTTGGAAGCAAATCATATTCACAGGTTCCAATTTTAACTCTGCTTGCTTGGATCTTGACTTGTAATCTTAGTTAAGTCATTTTGGCTGTTTGAATCCGATTCAGTTCGAATGTATAATTTATGTGTCAGCTATGTTTACGTGGATTTGAAAAAAAAATTCTGTTCCAGATTAACCTGAAAAGCCAAGAAAATATTTCTTATGACTAAAACTCACTTCCTATATTCAAGAATCTTTGCTTTATTGAGTGGGAGACGATGCCAGGTCTATCTTGACTTACCATGTCTATTACTCAGGAATGTTAGTGGATGTGTTTTGTCTGACTCAAGGTGTATGCAGCATGGCTTTCATTCTCATTCACAGCAACCTGAGAAACATTTGATTTGTGCCATTCACTTTGGATCGGATGCATGAGTAATTTGGGTCCTGTACTCTGGTCGTCAATCACCTGTGGAGACAATAACCTCCATTCGGTGACAGCGCCATCGAAATCGGATGCTTGCAGGCCATGGTGAAGGAATCTCGTATTTTTCATCCTACATCAAACTAATAACTCATGCTTTTTTTTTTTTGGTTGAAGTAGAGACTCTCATCATTCTTTGTTTTAAAATCAATTTATATTTTAATGGTAACACATGGTTGAACACTCAAAGAACACTTACCAAATGAATGAACGCATGATTGAATGGACACCGGGATGCACGTGCAAGTGAAAGCATGAAGTTTATTTGGGTACCATAGCATAGAGAGTGATTTAGACAGTGGATAGCTTTATGGCAGGAAAAAGAAAGTACATTAAGAAAAAAACCCCACGCCAGTAATACAAAGATTTAATATATTTCCAAAGCAGGGGCTCAGTTCTGAGTTAAGGGGAGAGGCTATTTAGCCTGTTAGCAGCCACCAAGCATGAACAGTCTCCAGCCATCTCCAACGACCTTGGCTGAGCAGTTGTCCTAAAGATTCTTATTTATGTTTCCTTGGATTTGAGCAGAATAATAAAGATCCATGTGATAATAAAAATCTTTCTTTCTCTGTCTCATCTGACCCTTTCTCCCTTACGGTTGGAAATTGAGTATGTTCTGACATCTTTACACTTGGAGACACGCTTTTATTTCTTAATTTTCATCCTCTCATAGACAATACTGATATTCATATAGTGTAGTTATTGTCATGACATATTTATAAAATATATATCTAAAGCAGTTTTTCAGCCTAATGCACTTTTTGAAGGAACTGTCAGAATCTTAGAATGTTCTAGCTGCCCCTCTCTTTGGTTTCTCTTACGTATCTTAGTAATCTGGAACGAACTTGTAGAAGACAGGTCAGTGTTCCTTGCACAATCAACACTTGTAGCAGTTCTAGCTTGCCCTTAATTTCCAGGGTGTTTCAAGTGCTTAAAGGTATATTTCAGAGATGTTTGTTTCAAGCATTTTTGAAGCATTCTGAAGAATATATAATAAATATGTATTTATTTATTTTTTATTGGGAAGGCAGATTTACAGAGAAAAGGAGAGCTAGCTGAACCAGTCTGAAGCCAGAAGCTTCTTCTGGGTCTCCCACATGGGTGCAGAGTCCCAAGGCGTTGGGCCATCCTTCACTGCTTTCCAGACACAAGCAGGTGGATGGGAAGAGGAGCAGCCAGGACTAGAACTGGCACCCGTGTAGAATGTCAGGGCTTGCAGATGTGAGATTATCCAATGGAGCCATCACGCTGGCCCTGAAGAAGATTTTACAAACTAATTTTTATTATAAAATTGGAAAAATTAAGAAAATTAAAGTACTGTTGTTAACAACAACAATGAAAGAAAAACAACTCCCTCCGCTCCTTTTCCCTCCAAGACAAACCTGCAGTCAGTGGTACTGCTGAACTTTAAAGTCCCAAAGGTTTGCTGTGATTATACTGGGTTTATTCTAGTTCAAGTGACTTTATTGCTGGTTCTATAACTTTTCAGATTCTATTTGTATTAGGAGATAGAGAAAATTACTTTCATTTCATGGATATGAGTGTTCAATTTTTTCCATAATACTTCCTTTTTAAAAAATGTGAAATCTAAGGTTCCATGTATAAACACATTTTTACAAGCATTGTTGCAGATTGCAGTGTGTTTTCATGGTTATTAAAGATTTAGCTTAAAAAACATTGTGTGCCTTTCCTGGAATTTTGGATACATGAAATAGTTCATATTGCTTTTTATTATCTTATTTTAGTTCCATTGACAGGATTCACAATGGGAAGACAGTTTTTGTTAGTTTTTTGTTCTTGAGAACATTTGTGCTGGTTTACGTTAGCATCAGTTACGAAATTAAGGCTCTGCCTTGCTACCTTATTCTGAACATTCATTACTGTTTTTAAAATGTGTTGTTGCAATGAGGATTGATGTGCAGTGCAGGGACATCACTTTCTTGAGTTTTATTTTCATCTATGTTCGAATCTTTTAATTTAATAAGCATCTTAATGTGCTACTTGCTTTCATTTCATGTACAAATGGTATTTATTTCATTTCCTATTGTGTTTTGACCTGGAAAACCTTTCAATTTTGTGATTTATATCATTTTCCATTTACGTGATATGGTAAGGTCTTGACTGCACCTTGGGGTGATTGCACCTTGGGGTGACTTTCCAATAAAAATTAAAAAATAAATCTTAAAAAAATATGTAACTATGAAGTAGATAACTTCTCATGGTAATAAAAATTTGAGCAGCACGTGAATGTGAACATTAAAAATTAAAAATATTTTACCACATTCTGCAGTACTGATTCTTACCATGCTACGATTTCTGTTTTAGATATTTGATGTTATCATTTTCACACTAAGTTGCAAGCCCATTCTGATACTCTTTGGTATATGAGCTTTACTTATGATGTACTGATTTTTTACTATAAAATAAAAATCAATATAAATGTCAAATAAAAATTCATACTGTTTTCCTTTTTCTCATTGTATCCAAGCTGTGCGTGTATTCACACGTATAGTCTCCAGTGATAGCTTAAGCTTCTCTATAGTGATCCAAAATAGTTTCATTCCCTATTGTTTAGGATAAAACTAGCAACTCTAGCTTACTTCTGTATTTTGCGCATCATCTTTTAACTTCCACTAGGTGTATACTACTTATATTTTCAGCAACCATTGTATTTGCTTTGCTTTCCAGAGATATCATTAAGGGTTCCGTGCTTGGATTATTTTCAAAATATCACAACCTACCGGGGCATGGCAGGTTCTTATCCAGCTCTCTGCTAATGGTCTGGGAAAAGCAGTAGATGATGACCTAAGTGTCTGGGGCCCTAGTACTCAGGACGAGCCCTGGGTGATGCTCCTGGCTTCTGTCTGACCCAGGACTGAAACAGTAAAAGGAACACCTCTTCCTTTCTCTAACTCTCCATCTCTCTGCCTTTCAAACATCTTGAAAAAAACATGTGATGTTCTAATTACATAAACATGATTTGCTGAAAAAACCAGGAGCGGTGGTAGATTGGTACAAAACTAAATCTGAGTCTTTTCAGGGAAAAATGACCTCAGTGTCAAAAGCAAATCAAATCCCATTTCCTTCAGAGCATCATGATGGTGTATCTCTGTGATTTTCCCGTTGGAACAAGGGTTTCACAACAGCTTTTGTGTGGCCTGTAGTTTCTCATTTCTTGGATCATATGTCCTGCCTCTGAAATATTTTACACTTTGCTAAGTAAGTTTTATCCCCCTAGAAATAATATGTGACAAGTAGGATTTCAGTGTCTTTGTATATCTGAAAATGTAATCTTTTTTTTTGTTGTTGATTGGACAAGTTTATATTATTAGCCTATGTTTTAAATTATCTTTTCTCTTAAAAATCTAATGCTTTTATTGAAAATTTTATTCCATGATGTTGTATTTCTTGTAGCTAGCCTCTTACTAGTTTTTTAAAGATAAATACATATTAATTTATTTGAGATGCAAAATGACCTAGACAGAAATAAATAGAGAAATATCTTTCATCTGTTGACTCACTTCCAAGATGGCTGAAACAGCCAGCTCTGGGCCAGGCTGAAGCCATAAAACTGGTCTCCCACAGTGGTGGTGTAAGTTCTCAACCACCTGTTGTTGCTTTCCTGGGTGCGCTAGCAGAAAGCCAGATCAGAAGAAAATAAGTACTCCGATATGGGCTGTTACATCATAAGTAGCAGCTTATCCTACTGCTGACCCATAGATTTTAAAAAATGTATGTCTTTACAAAAATTCAAAGATGGTACTCAATATGATGGCTCAGTGACTAAATCTTCACTTTGGACCTGCTGGGGATGCCATATGGTGCAGGTTTGTGTCCTGGCTGCTCCACTTCCTGCCCAGTTCCCTGTTTGTGGCCTGGGAAAGCAGTCGAGGCCAGCCCAAAACTTTCAGATCCTGTACCCACATGGGAGACCCAGAAGCAGCTCCTGGCTCCTGGCTTCAGATCATCTCAACTCTGACCCTTGTGGCCGCTTGAGGAATAAGCCAGTGGACAGAAAATCTTTCTCTTTCCTTCTTTCTGTTTCTAATAAAAAAAAAAAAAACTTAAAAAAATTCAAATATAGTCAATGCTGAAAGGATAGATAAAATAATATGAATAAATATGAATTTCTCACTCAGATATAAAAATTATTCAGGGTATTCCCACTTTTTACTTTAGCCCTTGGTTTAGTGTCCACAATTATTTTAAAATTAATTCCGGAAATCATATCATCTCCTCCTAAATGCAACTTTAAATGTAATATAATATATAATATTTTATTTATTATAATATATTATATAACCATCAGTCATTGTCATATCCATTAAAATTAATTATTTTTGGACACAAGATATACTGTATTGTATGTTTTGAGGAAGATAAGCAGTTTCTCCTTGTGGAATACCATTTAGAAGATAAGTTTACATTATGAGGAAGAAATTAAAATTGTTCTCCTCAGTGCCTAGTAGGACACAACTTTTTGAACTGCATTTTTATTTTGTGAGTGTCTGGGCATGACTGTGGGATTGTGTTTAGAATCCTAAATTCAGGGGCCACTTCATGGGTAGAGTGTGATGGGACTGCAATGTTGATGAAATGAAAATGGATGGAGACTCCGGAGAAAAAGATTGCTGTGAGGCTGTTGACTGATGTTCAAGGTGGGAGACAAAAGACTTTCTTTCTTTCTTCCCTCCCTCCCTGCCTTCCTGCCTTTATCTCTCTCTCTCTTTTTAATTTTCACTTGGGTCCCTATTTGTCTTAAAAAGAAACATACTCTTCATTCAGCCCCCTGCTTGTGGTTTACAACAGGTAAGGTAAGTCTTACCTGTTTTCTATCTGTCTTATTTATTTATTTATTTATTTATTTTTAAATTCATTTTTTAAAAAAATTTATTTTATTTTTATTACAAAGTCAGATATACTGACAGGAGGAGAGATAGAGAGGAAGTGGAGCTGCCGGGATTAGAACCAGTGGCCATATGGGATCAAGGCGAGGACCTTAGCCACCAGGCCACGCTGCCGAGCCCAAGTCTTATTTATTTTTAAAGGATCCCGGAGTTTTCAGGATTTAAGTGGCATGCTTACAATCATGAATGTAGAAATGTAACTGGAGCAAAGAGGTAGATTGAAGGAGCATTGAAGTTAACGACATGATCAATGGTTGTTAAATTAGGAAATAATTATTGAGCATTCATGATGTATTTAGCTACATTCTAGCTGTTGAAATACAACAAAGAACCAAAAAGCAAAAGTTCCTTTTATCAAAGAGCCTATAGCCTACTGCAGGAGGAAAAACACAGAAACCAATAAATATATACATGAAATGTGAATATCATCTTAGATCAGTGATAGAAAAGAAAATGATGATATAACAGACAATGACTATCATATCACAGTGAATAATATTGATTGGGATTTCTTGGAATAAGAAAATAACAAGATATTTTGAATAAGCATGCATATGAAGCAATCAAAGTGTAAATTTGTTTTGTTACCTACTGTTCTTTAGAAATTGTATTTTGGAAGAGTAATCCTCTACTGATTCTGGATAAAATCTTTTTCAGGTTGAACGACTTCTATTTTTTGTTAGGTACAAATGCAGTCTCAACTTATGATTAATATATGCACTGCTAGCTATTACCCCATTCTTAAATATTCATTTAAACTCAGTCTCAAATACTTTCCCTTTCTGCATGCCACTCCTTGTGGGGGAGCGATACAATGACTGGTCAGTGGCCATTAGTCTTTTTGTCTTCTTCACCATACATAGCCTTTGCTTTGCTCTTGGCCAGGGTCAAATGACATGAAGTAAAGTAGTGAAATCAATAGACACTGGGCAGGTTCTACTAGGCTGTATCAATTTTTATGTTACTACTTGATGATTAAAGCTCACATATGTAAAGTAAAATACTAATTCACGTTAACATGGATAAATCATGAAGACAGTATGCTAAATGAGATGATCAAGTCACAGAAATACTGCATTATTCCAATTAATGAGGCATCCGAAACTGTAACATTCATAGAGTCAAACAGCACATTGGTGGTTTCCAGGGGCTAGAGGGAAGGAATGAAGGGTGTTACTTATCCATGGCTGTAATGTTTCATTAGGTTATTTGAATGAACTAGAGATGACCAGGCAACATTGTTTACATTGTCAACAACAAGGTATTGTACTGTGAAAAGTTTGTCTAGATAATTAGTTTCATGTTAAATGTTTTTTTGCTTCAGCAGACACAAAAACAAAGCAAGCTGGCCTTCTCCTGGCTGGACTCCTTCCCAGAGTGGTGCACAGGCATCTTCGGCTAAAGTTCTCTCTCCTTGTATGCTGCCTCGGCTCCTAAAACAAACCTCTCTCATCCCTAGAAGCTCTGGGAAAGGGAGATAAGGGCAAATTAAAAGTAGTTCATTTCTGGCTTTGCTACCCAAGGATGTAGCACAACTCATCTATTGTCTTTGCCAACTAGAAATCAGGCCTTTTCCATCATGCAGTAAACTGGATGGTTGCTTTTGAGATCTTCAGTAGTCCATAGGCTCCAAGGGAAGGGGGTCCTCTCCTCTGTATTCTCCAGTAGGGAGAAACTACCTTCATCATACAACCCTCTCCTACTAGGGTTCTCATAAACTCTACTCTTCCCACCCCAGGATCCTCTTCTGACTCTTCTATAGGTTCAACGTGGGCAAACTGTCCAAGTATTATGAAACTGCATGTCAACTGTTAATATTTTGACCTGGTATCTTATGTGGAGTTTGTGTTTTCTCCATCCTGTGGTGTCAGTCAAAAGCTTAATTCTCGTGACAATGTTCGTTGAGTGGCACAGTCACCGTTTCAGGCACACATTAACTCACGTAATTATCAGAGAAATTATTACTACGTGTTATGTCTAATATCCTTTATAGTTCACAGGGGAGAGGAAAATAGGCTCAGAGAGGTGAAAAGACATGTTCAAGAATGCTTAGCAGTAAATGGGCAAGACAGAACTTACTCGAGTCTGGTCCTGCAGCCCAGGTCATATACTGCCTCGTATGCTGGGAAGGCCCACTGACCTTAATCCCACTGAGATGACATATTAATGGCAAATAAATGCCTGCCATATAAACATTTGGGGCAGAATGTCCTACACGGTGAACTGTAGCCCGGAAAGGCTTAACCCTGTGTGCTTCTGCCGTCTCTCACTTGAGTACTTCTGCCTTCAGTGGTGCTTGCTTGTTTCCCACAATGGCCTAAGTCTCAGTGGATGTTTCTAGTTTTCCTGGTTCAGCCTTTCGGCAACTGTCATCCGTCACTGGGGACAAGGGTATAAAAAGCCCGAGAAAACTTTGGGGAATAAAAAAATCAATCTTCAGATGACTGATTACAGCTTTTTTTTTTTTTTTAAGAACAAGGAAAATAAATCAACACATTTAGATTTACTGAATTTAAGCAATTAATTACATAGAAAGTGCTCATATGTTTTTTCAGTTTGCTTTTCTATGAATACAACACCTAGTTTCTCATTGTATCTTAAACACGCAGGCTTATTTTCATTTCAAAAGAAAAAAAAAAGAGGATTCAACTGAACTGCTGGGTTTATGATACCAAAAACAAACAAAAACCTGTAAACAACCCTAGTCAGTCACCAGTGACTTCTCAACTGAGATCAGCAGCACCCCCTGGAGGGCATTCTGAAAGCACATCGTAGGTGGGGCCAGGGCTGCTAAATGTCTTGAAATAGCTAATCCTGAAGAATGAAAAATTGTCCTAGCATCAAGCCCTTCTGCCGAGAATCTGATTATAGAGGCAGCTGAAGACAGACTCTCACCGGCAGCGAATGAAGTCCTCTGTTTCCCTTGCTTATCAAGAACAGGACAGCACTCATCCATCTGTTAGAAAATAATTAATATCTTGATAGTGGGAGCAAATAAATGGCTCGTTTTAAAAAACAGTTCATTCTTCTTTCCCGTGTCATATTATGCAAGCCCATGTACAATGATGATTTTGTCTGCGGTAAAGGGCACTCTCTCAGAGGCTGCGGATCCGGATTGAGGATAACGTGACCCAGCTGACTGCGTCCTCAGTCCAGCTCCGATTTGTGTGACAGCGCATATCGGAATGCGCCTCTTTTTCCCTTAGTGATAACGCATTTCCAGTAAGCAAAGAAAAATGAGGTTTTAGTGTAAATTTGGGCTGTCACAGGTAAGCGAATAATTAAGTCTCTTGACATGGTTTGCAGAGATAAAAAGCTTATTTTCTGCCTGGTCTGATGTCAAATACTGTTCCAGAAAAAAAAAAGTAACAGTTTATAACTTAAGATCTTGTTATGACACAATCTTAACATTATTTCCAGCAACTTAATAACCTTGCATTTAATCTGTCCTACTCATATTCACTCCTTCTCCCTTCCAAAATGATTCTGGAACGTTCTGTGACAGATAATGGCTTGTTACTTTTGATTTCCATTTAATCTTAGGACTTTGTGATAGTGTCTGAAAGGCCAGCATATATCAGTTCAGTCAACTTGATCATTGAAATTGATTGTAAGTCAACGTTTACCCATTTTTATCAGTTTTTAAAGAGATTCTTCTCATCTCCATGGTTCCTATTGTTTCTCTGTTCATATTGTGTTCATCTCAGAACATTTTTTATTGCCTCTCTCTCAACTGCTTGCTATGCTTGGTAATTATTGAATAAGGCTCTTAGTTTTACAGATAAGTCATCTCCTTTTGGCTCTGATGAATTTTAATTATTTCTTAAGACTTCCCCTTGGCTAGAGTTACTAGATATCAATAAGAGATAATTGTAAGTCTCCCTGTCATTGACAATGCTTCATTTCTCGTGGAGATGAGCTGAGTTGACATTAGATATAGATGCTCTGTTTTTGACATGCATGAGATGAATGAAAATCATTTAGTCTGTCTTGCTCTCAGTGTGGTCATGTGAAATGAATAAAATGGGGGCCTGTGGTGAAGAATTTTGGCTGTTGCGGATTTGACTTTGTGCATGTAAATCTCAAAGTGGTGTCACAGGAGAATGTGTGTCACCTTGAACCATTTGGGGTCCTTGCCAGAGGGTGTTGGTGAGGAAATGAGCGTAGCAACAGAGTGAATCTTTGTGGTGGATATTCATGTTGTGGTCCAGCGGACGTAGATATGTGGGCTGGTTGAGGCAAACTCTTTGGTTCTGTTTCTAGAAGATAGCATGCAGTAGGGAAGGGATAAAACATTGGCTGCCTGTCAGGAGATCATCCACGTATGCATGCTATGGAAATGGTAGTTAGAAAGCTATGTATCACACTGGAACATTCCAAGGCAAGTATGGCCAAGAGGGATCAAGCAGTGTCAAGGGGCTCTCAGTTTCTTATAGTTTAGGTTTGGGGCAGGACATCATAATTGGGGTATTAGGTAGAGAGAAGACACCCAGTTGTTTGCTAAATGAATAATGTTAAATACGTAAATATATAGGCATCCAAGCACATGTATAATTGAGTACACACACGCAGTGAAAGAAAAGCAGCTAGTACATATCATCTCACAATGTTTTAACATTCCCACCAACAGTATAGTTTCCCTACATCTTCACAAGCATTTGGTATTGTCAACTAGTTTCTATTTTTTGCCATTCAATAGGAATGCTATCATATTTTATTCTGGATTTTGTTTACATTTTCCTGATGGCTCAGTGTGTTGAGCATATTTTCAAATGCTTGGCATTTATATAGTCTTCTTAGTGAAATACCTAGTCATGTCTTTCTCTCATTCTGGTCGACTGTTTGCTTTCTTGTAGCCAAGCCTGAGGAAGCTGTGGGAGAACAGAGGGGAATGTCTGATGCAGACTATGTGTGTAGGGGTGTATGACTTTGAGTACATGCTTGTGTATATCAGAAAACATTCCTAGTGGCGCTAGGTCCTGCTCACTGGTGTTTTCATGGTTCTAAGGAGCTGGTATGAGGCAGTACCTCCTTAGTTAAGTCTGTATGTCCTAGGGTACATTCATGGGGCAGGTCTGTCCATGTCAATTCAGTGTTATAGGAGGACTCTTTTCTGAGGGGCTCTTTCTCTGCATCAGGCATGTGTGATAATTAATGAATCTACTTTTGCTTGTAGAAAGTTTGCCGCTTCTACCCATTAACAGATGAATAGATACATAATTGGAAAGAGAACTTTGTTCTTGTAAGCAAATGTGTCTCACCTACGAATGAACAAAGTTTTGCTAATTAAGGCTGCACATCAATAAAGCTGAAATGCTTGGCAAAGCTACCTACTGCACGGCTAGTTCACAGGTGGACTCACCTGGAAGGCTAACTCACGGCTAACACCCTCTGTGAGAGCAGCTTAGAAAAACAGCAACATTAGAGTCAAAGTCACAGAGAAGGAGGCATACCCCTAGGAGTCAAAGGGATATTTCGTTGAAAAATAAGAATCAGTTTATAACATGAGGAATAAAGTTGGTAAACCACTGAGAGCTTGATGAGCCAGTGTGTTCCTTTGGCATTCAGAAACCAAGAGAAAAGAGAAATATTGAGGCACAGAGTAACTTATAGAAGGAAAGAGAGTCCTGTGTTTAACTAGGTTATCATTCTGTCCTCAGAATAAGAATGGGTGTCTATGAGCTATTTCTTTGATGATCTGAGCGAATTAAGCTTTTTTTTGCTTTGGGCAGGGACTATATCAACATATCGTAATAATTTTATCTTAGTCTACCTGAGTCTTATTGGAAGCTAGCTATGTTAGTTGGATAAACAGAGAAAATGAATTACTACTTTGTATATGCATCTTTGTTTCCAAATCATGAAGCCATTTCCTATGGAAGGAAATGATATGACTTATGTTTTGAAATGACTGGTAATTATCACTGTGGAGTATAGAGACCTTACGTGATGGACTTGATGAGGTTCTGTACCATGGGCCTCAGGGTTCAGTAATTATACACCTTTAATCTCTGTTCTTGTTATGAGTCAAATATGTCTTGGGCTTTCTGAATAGGGGCACAGGTGAGCTAAACAAATAGAAGAAAGGTCAGCTTGGCAGGGAGTTCAAGGTAAGTTATTTGCCACCCCTCAGTGGCATTCATTTTACAAGGGAAATTTTTTTCTAAGGCTCACAGGCTCATTTCTTAGCACTGAGAGTGCTGGATGAGTGATTAGCAATTGCCCTTGACTTTAGGGAAGGCATGGGTTGGAATATAGGTCATCATGAGACCCAGTTGGGCTATTGGTCAACTTTGGCTTAAGAGAGCCAGCTTCTATTTGGAAAAGTGTTCCTCCTGTCTTCCTACGAAAGACAGAATCCAGTATTAGAAACTACAGTAAGATTTCAGGGTAAACTTGTTGTTCCCAAAACTAAATATTTCCAACATATGCTTGTATTTCAATTATTTTTAATCATGTAAATGTCTGGAAGAGGTCTTCAATGATATTCACTTCATACTAAAGGAAAATCAATGTAGTGGTCAAGGTTTGAGATAATTGGTCTCTAGGTCTTTTTGGTTGTGACTGCAGAAAAGAGAAAGGTTTTTACTGGATCTCCCAAAGAACTTAAGAAGTGGAGGGAAAGAATCAGAGAGATGCTCATGGCCTTGCTACTTGTCCAATCAGGCTTTTGGCTTTTCTTAGCGAAAAGTCAAATAACAATCAACCTTCCTCACATTACCATTTTTCCTGTAACAACCTTGGCTTCCAACCAGGAGACCGTTTGGGTGCATGGCGGGTGGCGGGGGGGGGGGGGGGGATGGGGCTACAGTGACCTTAGCCAACTGCCCTGCTTCTCTGAAGCCCAAAGCCTTCATGAATGTTCTTTACATGACACTGTTGTAAGCCGACCAATGACCAAATTAGGTCATTTTTGAGCCCAACTCCATTAACAAATGTAGCTGTCTTTTTTTTTCCTTTAAAAGGATTTTTTTTTGATTCAGACTATCTGGCTCTTAACAGGAGAAAATTTAAAAACAGGGGTTAGTTTCTTTGCTAAGCACAGTCCCATGGTTTTTAGATAAGAGAAGCTTGTCACCTCTGAGATAATTCTGACATTGCTTTATGGAGATGTAGGCACAGTGATTTACTGTATCACAGGAGGCAAACTGGATATAATGTCATTTAGCTATCAGGAAAAAACCCACAAAGATTAAGCATTAAGTAAAAACTGTAAGTCACAGGAAGAGGAGTTTTTGGAGAAAAAAAAACAGATCTAATGAGAATTGAATATGCCAGAAGCAGAAAGGGGAAGATGTAAAAACAAAACAAAACATTTGTTTTTAAAATTCTCAGGTTTCAGATTTTGGAAGAGCTCCACTCTGCATTTTTTCCTGTCTCCCTCCAAAGCCAGGCTAGCCTTTGAAGGATACTTTAATTAAGCCTTTTCTGAGAAACATCTGAGTCTCTTTATTCTACTTTCTCATAGTAAGCCTTTGGGGAGCACAGTTATTGAGTACTGTATATTCCTTTTGTTGTTTAGCTATGCCAGAAAGGTGTTTTATCCATCTGCTCTGAGTCCCTCTTCAACTGAAGCCTGTTCAACCTTGCCCCAGGGATCCCGACCTCTGAGTCACAGTGACAATACTAAGTACCTCTGGATGTACAAGACTTAGCCTGTGGCCTGTGTGACTCTCAACCCAAGCACAGCAACTGTAAAACAGCAATGCAATGGACCTTCAGTTTTTTTATTCTATTTCCAACTCAGTATTTAGTTCTCACTGAATGGTAAGAATGTGGGCTTAGAGGATGAAATGCCCAGATCTTAAAAAAAAAATCGATTTCAACACTTCATGCATTTTTAGTATCTTGGACATTGTTTCAGCATGTCAAAGCTTTTTTATTATTAGCATGTGAACGATCAAAAGAGAACAATTCAAAAATATTTCCAAACATTTTCTTTCTGAACATGGATTTAATGTTTAAGCATCCATGGGAGTAAAACTTTAGGGTTAAATAATTGTTTTGCTGTCTTGGAATGGGGAAGAGGAAGAATTCAACCAGCTGAATAGCGGGAAGGTTTCTAAGGGACTATAATACCCTTCATTATTATCCTCTCGTATAAAAGATGTAGCAAAAGGGAAGGAGTTTCAAAAAAAAAAAAAACCGATGAATGCAAAGTTGGAGAAGGATGTGGGAAATGGACATGATGGTGATTGGTTTGTACTGGAAGACCAGGCAAAGGTAGACGATGAGCTAAGGAGACCTTTAGCTTGTGAAATGGGAATAAGCCTCCTGCCAACAAAGGATAGAGTGCCATGAAAGGCGCTTGCCCTAAAGCAGGGGAGATTGTGGCTAGCTCTAAGGATGAACTTAGGGACTGCAAAGGGATCACACACTGAAATGGAATGCCCAGGGAATCTACTTCTTTCTGTGTTGACCTTGAAGAAGCATTTTGTTGTTGTTCAGATTGTTTACTCACAGAAGGCAGAGCTATGGATGAATGATTTCTGGAAGTCTCTTGGTTCTTAAAAAAAAATTTTTTTCTCTGATATTTCCATGTAATGCTGTTTCCTGTGGAGAAAAGTAGCTAGGCAATGGCCATTATAGTCTATTATTTGCTTGGCAGCATTACCATTCTGCCAGATTTTCAGTTAGATACCTCTCAAAGTCAGTCTTTCACCTCCAACTCTCCCTCACAACATCGCCATCTGATACTGCACTGACTCGTTTCAAATGGCTTCAACACTGCAAATGCTGGGTGGCTGTCATGTGCTGTGCCAGGTTCTGCTTCGTGTGGCCAGATTCTAATTGTGACAAGACAGGTAGGAGAACCATGATCCGTCATCCACTAGATAGCATGTCAACTAAGAAATAAAGAGAAAGAAGCTTGCTTTAACTACCTACAGAAGGAAAACATAACTATTTTATTTATTTGAGAAACATATATATATGTATATGATATATGTATTCATGGACACACACACATATATGGTATATGTATTCATGGACACACACACACACACACATATATGCACTCTCTCTATATATATACATAGAGAGAGAGATAAGTAGGTAGAGAGATAGATTCCATTTGCTGGTTCACTTCCCAGATGGCTGCAGCAGGCCAGGTTGAAACCAGGAGCCAGGAACTTAACCTGTCTCCTATTGATGTCTGGGAGCACATGACTCTGAGCCTTCTTCTCCTGCCTTTCAGGACATAACGTTAGCACAAAGCCAGCACTGGGGGCCAAGCTGAGGGATGGACCCAAGCACTCTGTTCCATGTGGGATGTGGATACACCACATGGTTGTTGCCCATTAGGTCAAATGTTCATCTTGAAAGCACAAATTGAAACTGTAGCCTTTACAATCTAGACTTCCCCGCCTTGAATGTGTCTCAAAAAGAGAAACAGAACACATTATTTTCTTAAATTCCTAACCTATGTTACTTTGGAAAAGTTCTTAATATGTCTGACATCCTTGTTGCTGTTAATTTTGGAGGCTGGTTCTTTTAAAATTAGCTTATGCAGAAATTTTAAGGGGAGATAGAATGATAGTTCAAGTTATTAAAAAATATTTATTTATTTTATTGGAAAGGCAGATTTAAACAAAGAAAGAGAGACAGAGAGAAAGATCTTCCATCTGCTGGTTCACTCTCCAAGTGGCTGCAATGGCTGGAGCTGAGCCAATCCGAATCCAGGAGCCAGAAGCTTTTTCTGGGTCTCCTATGCTGGTGCAGGGTCCCAATGCTTTGGGTCATCCTTGACTGCTTTCCCAGGAAATAGGCAGAGAGCTGGATGAGAAGTGGGGCATCCAGGACAGGAACTGGTGCCCATATGGGATCCTGGCTAGGGCAAGGTGAGAACATAAACCACCAGGCTATCACGCAGGGCCCAATAGTCCAACTTTTTAATCACATAGAATCAATTAATTGCAAGTGAAAGAACTTTTCTGCTGTGCCTTATGTTCCCGAGATAAGCTCCGTTCCCAAGAAGGAAGTCTTAGTGGTGGTGTTTTTATTTGTGCATTTTACACTGATTATCAATTATGGCCAGTGTGACCAGTTAGCATCCTGCTCTACGTAGGGCATGCGCCAAAGAAAATCTGTCTCAGAAATACTTTTGAGAAGTTCTATGTGGTTGTGACTGCTGCTTATCCCATCACTCATAAAATTAAGACTTCTAATGAGAGTTGGAGATAATCTAGAGTAGGGATAGCAAATATCTTTTATAATTGTCTTTCCATATTCCCTTATGCACCCATAGATGCACACAGCCCTGATAGAAAATGTTAAAAAAAACTCTTCTATCTCTACTGAAATACATGGTAATATTTTTCTTGTCATCGCTTGCTAAACAGTACAGTGTGACAGCTGTTTATATAGCATTAAATTGTATGAAATACAATATCCTACGATGATATAAAGTATACTAATATACTAATATATACTAATTAGTATATACTAATATACTAATATAAAGTATACTAATAGATATTTGTAGGTTATATGCAAATGCTATGCCATTTCATGGAAGTGATTTAGGCATCAGTAGATTTGAGTATTTATGAAGAGTTGTGGAACCAGTCCCCCGTGAATACTGAGGAATGGCTGTCATTTATAATCCATCTCCAATGGACTTCACTTGGTTCCTTAAAAAGCAGTGAGGTTCAGGCCTGTGAAACTATATACGTGCCTTGAGTGGGAGGGGGTAGAAAAACATTTGTGTTTCAGGAATTTAAGTTTTCATTTAGTAGACAAGATCACTATGACCATAGGTGGCTGACTTGGTTGATAACTGGTGCAGGGAGGTCTGATAAAGTCAAACCAGCAATACTGTTAAGGTTAATCCCCTTCCAAATTCTGTCGCATAAAATACAAAGCCTCCTTATTGCAGAGACAATGAAAGGCAATATTTTATCAACATATTAGTTGCTGGATGAAGGAAAGGAAAAAAGGCCATTTTCATCTGTCAGCTGCGTAGAAACCCACTGATTATTACCAGCAAATGTGTGCAAGCATCTTTTGTTTTTCTCCCCTCTCGCTGCTGCCAAAGGTGAGACTCTTCCCTTGTCTCTCTGGAGAGTAGGGCTGGGAGCCAAGAGCCAATCATCTTGTATTCCAGTTAGCATCATCATAGAACATGATCTCAAGGTTTTACTGTACTGTCCTGCTGTTCAGGCAGAACTCCAAGGGAGGGTAAAAAGATAAACACTTTGGGCATGCTAGGAGCGCACAGCCCTGGAGCTCTCTGCAGGCAGAGTTTCTAGGAAGATTGGTGTTTTATCTTAAAATGTCCTTAACCTTAAACTCCTGTAAGAACGTAACCAGGTGTGTTTTCATGCCCCTGATTAGTGTTGGATGAGGTTAGTGCTTCAGGAACACTGCTACCAATACTTCTATTATTTGACATTTATTTATCCTGTGCACACTGTGCTTGGCTGTTATGTAATCAGGAGAAGACGCACAATATATAAACAACATATTATCTGTCTAATGAATGAATGAATGAATTGTGGTTATGGTGAATTAGTAGTGCAGGTGTGTCTGGGGACAGAGGAGTGATATCCCAATTTAAAAGGAGAGAGAAAATTTGTCCTTTCTTGTCCTTTTTTTCCCCCTTTCTTCTTTAAAATTTATATTACTTTCCGTAATACATTTTAAAAATCGTATCTAATTATTGAAGTTGTTTGCATAGTTGACAAGATTGTACACCCATGAGGACCACTGGTTAGGGTGGGGAGGGTCGAGGAGTGGGGGATGTGGGTGGGACAAATGTTTCAATTTTCCTTCTCTTCCAATTTTTTCTTCCCTTTTCTCCTGTATCTGTGAGGAGTTGGGGCACCACTCCCAGGTGCCAAGCTACATTAATACTCAGGGATGGGCAGATCTACTTGGTGCCATCTTAGAAACCCTGATGTACAATGTTCTGAGCGCATTGTTGGAGTGGCACTGATAGTTCTGAGACGCTACCGGTTTTTAAAAGTGGATGAAAAAATGATCTTGTCTGTAGTCACTTTACATCTATGAGGAGCATAGTTCTTCCCATCAACAAATGTCACAATTATGATCCACAGCAACACTCTATGTCTGAACAGTTTGTAAAACTGACCTTGGAAAGGTGAATGTCTTACGATCCTGTGTTTGAGACTGATATTTGCAAAGCTGATGAAAAAAGCTGGCCAGTGTCCCACGTGAGCATCCTATTTCCAAGCAGCAGCTGGTCAAGTTAGAATGAAGAGGCAGAACAGTCTTCATAGGATTTGAGCCTGAGTATGAACTCTCCTATCTGAGACGGTATCAATACCAGATCATAGACAGTCATTCTTGGTGACCCCGGTAACATATGGGCGTTGTCTGGCAAGTGGCTCTCTTTCTCTGGCAGGTGAGCGTGGGAAATGTTTGGACCATCTCTTACCGTGTGAACTTCAGGCCTCCCTCTGGTGTGCTTCTTCCATGTTTCCTGTGTCTTGCGTTGATGCTGTTATGGATATTAGTAGGCAGAAATGGTGGTGGATGGGAAATTGTAGCCTAATAGCAAACAAGACTGGCAAAAAATGATCAGAACAGCTTTGGGTAAAAGTCAATTGCCACTGGTGTTTCTCTTTTGTTTTTCTCTCTCTGGCTTTGCCTCCCTCCCTCCTTTCCTTTTTTCCTTCCTTCCTTCCTTCCTTCCTTCCTTCCTTCCTTCCTTCCTTCTTTCCTTCCTTTCTTTCTTTTCCTTATCAAACCCCTACTTGCTTTCAGGTGAAACCTACAGATTTCTCCTCCTTAGGCTGTTCCTCGCTTCCTCAGCTGCAGTAGCTACAAACTTGCTGGTAAAGAACCAAGGAGAGGGCCTGGCACAGTAGCCTAACAGCTGCAGTCCTCACCTTGTTCACAGCAGGATCCCATATGGGCTCCTGGCTTTGGATCAGCACCGCTCCGACTACTGGGGCCTCTTGGGGAGTGAATGAACAGACAGGAGATTTTCCTCTCTGTCTCTCCTCTCTGTATATCTGACTTACCAATACAAATAAAACAAATATTAAAAAAAAAAAACACCAAGGAGAACACAAGGATCATGCAGTTGTCTTTTTCGAGGGGGCCAAGGCTGCTCTGTGCCTGTGGAGACCCTTATCCAGCTGCCAGGCCTTCCCTAACTCAAGGGGCCTGACGTCGCTGCCTCAGTTGGAGATGAGTGCAGAATCCTCCCATTTCTGAGAACAAACACATTCTGTGGAGTGTCGGGAGGATGTTTTCCCCAGGCTTGTTTCATCTTGAGCTTGTCTTGCAGTAATTTATTCCAGGCCGTAGGTCTCTGCATCTGTCCCTTTAGATAAGAGTGTGTGTGTGCGCTTGTGAGTGTGGGCATACTGTCTCTCTTTTTCTCATTTGCGTAGCTGATTAAAAGCTACAGATAAACAGACTTTTCAACACCACGCTAGACTAATCTTATGGGACATGGGGCCCTCTTAAAAGGCTTAATGCTGCTTTCTGTTTAAAAGGCAGAGAACTTGAAAGTGAGTGTCTCTGGGCGTCAGAGTCCACACTGGCAAGAACTCTGTCTCTGCAGGCGGATTTGTGAGTCTTCCAGTGTTTGTTGTGATGAGCCCTTCCAAGTTCCCCTCCGTCTTCTGATCCATCTGAGGCTGTTGTCCTCCAAATAACATCCTCTCACGAGCAGTTGAGCTTGTCTTACTGTGGCAACAGAGACTGTCATAGCCTATAGAGGAGACCCTTGGTTGTCTTTGGGTCCTTTAGGACCTACTTGTTAATTCTGCAGAGCCACACTTCTATGTTGGCACTTCCTCCGTGACTGGAACCATGCACAGAGAAACACTTAAATCCCTGAGTTGTTCCTGCTGCACTTGCTTTAATACTCACCTTCATCCCTGTTGTCAGTTCCTGGTTTGCTTTAAACTAACCCTTGAAAAATCTATGGTGAAGCCAAAGAATGAGTTAAAGTAAATGCCCAAGTAACTTAATTGAAAAACTTTTATGTACCAGATGAAATTTAATTTCTGTGATGTCTGATCTGGATGATACAGGTTAGGGATGTGAAATAAATTTACGGAGTCATTGGACAAGGCCAACTATTATCAAAGGGCTTAGAGTGTTTGAGCATAACATGGGAATCATGAACTAAGCCTAGTTCAGTGGCATGTATGTTATTGGTGTGACACGATATCGAGCCAAAGCAGGACCACTCAGTCAGGGAAGAGGGTCCAGATCTGGGCAGTCGGGGTCCACAGTCAAGGAAGTCTGATGCTGTAGACGGGCAGGAATACTCGAGTTTTCTTTAGGATCCAGGGAGGAGTGTGTTCGTCTCTTCAATCTGAAGGATGTGAATAGCCCTGTATCCTCACGTCTGCTGTAGAAACCAGTGGCTGTAATGTGGCCTTGGGTCTTAAATAGCAAGTGAGAGAGATACAGAGATAGTGTGATTTGGCCTCAAAATATAAACCAGCAGGGCATTGGTTAAGCTTTAGTGTGCATGTGGAGGCCAAATCCTCCATTTTCTAGGGCAGGCAACAGAGACCAAAAAAGGATTCATCGTTTTCCAGGGTCCCTCAGCCGGCAGTGGCTTACTGAGGGACCACGGTGTCCACCTCTGTTCTGTTATTCATGGCCCTATCCAACCCAATTTAGTAGATGTCATTACAATCACGAAGGATGATTTTTAAAACTGGGACTTTCAGGGAAAAGTTTTCCATGGCAGTGCTCACCTGGCATGTCTCCATCTCTGGACTCCTTGGCACTTCTGCAGGGGAGGGGATGTCCTCGGCTATGCCCTCTCCTTAGGACCTCTGTCCTGTCCCATCCTGCTGTGACTGGCTGGATCCTGCAGATTTCCATTCTACCTCCTCTCTGCATTGACTGCTTTTCTTCAGCAATGTCAGAACCCCCTTACCATGATCAATAAACACTGTCTGTGTTGTGGTCTTTTGGGGCTATTACGACGAAACACTTTAGCCTGGGTGACTTAGAGACAACAGAAATTTATTTCCCGCTGTGCTGGAAGCTGGCAAGGCCAAGGTCAAGATGCCGGCAGGACCTGTTTCTTGCAGATGCTGCCTTCTGCTGAGGCTTCTTCATTTGGTGGAAGGGCCCATCAAGTCCCACCTGAACCTTTCCTAAAAGATAGTCCATCCATGAGTCTCCTGGTCCCATGGCCCAGTCACCTCCCCATGCTCTCCCTTACAACACCACCTGGCAAATTAGATTTCAACACAGGAATTTTGAGGAGACACAAAATTTCAGACCAGAGCACAGTGCCCGGATTACACTTCTGTGTTAAGCTTGGCTGCATTTCTCTTGCTGTTGCCATATACAACCGAACTCCCCATGCCCCCTGCCCCACAACGTTTGCTTTCTGCTCTTTGCTTTGCTTATAATAGGATATACACATTCTGTCCTGCCAACTCTAGATTCCCGTATCCTCTTCCTTATTGCACATCAGCACTTCAACAGTTCTCAGGCCCAGGTAACCTTGCCACATTCCCAGTATTCCCACGCTCTCTGCCGCTTCACTTCAGCTGTTGTCAGGATTGCATTTCTCACCTGAACTCCTCCCTGCAGTGTGCTCTCCTCAACCCATGGCCTGAGATGCTGCCCTTGCCTTTCTCATCTTCCTTTCCAGCCCTGATGGTGAGTTATCTGAAGACTCAGTCCTGGGCCCTCAGTCTCTTTCAGCTCTTGGTGGCTACTTGGGGAGTGAACCAGCAGAAAGATCTTTCTGCCTTTCCTTCATTCTGTAAATTTAACTTTCCAATAAAGATAAAAAAATCTTTAAAAGAAAACCCACACAGTTTTATTTATTTTTTTAAAAAAGATTTATTTATTTAGGTAATATTCATTCATCCATTCATTCATTTTGTGGAATGGAAGAGTGACAGAGAAGGAGAAACTGACAGAGAAAAAGAACTTGCACCAACCAGTTCAGTCTCTGAATAACTGCAAAGGCCAGGGGCCAGGTCAATGCCAGGTCAATGCCAGGTCAATGCCAGGAACCAGGAGTTCCATCTGGGTCTTTCATATGCAAGGCAGGGACTTGGGCTATCTTCCACTGCTTTCCCAGGCACAGTAGTAAGAGGTTGGATAAGAAGCAGAGCAACTGGGTCTCGAACCCATGCTTAGACATGGCAGCTAGAGTGAGAGGTAATGGGTCAATCTACTAATCCACAGTCCTGGTCCCAAACACAACTTTCTTGACATTTAGATTATTACTAAGTGTCTAACAGTTCCATTATGTGAACTTTAATGAGTGCCTCCAAATTTGCAAGAGCCATGCTAGCTCTGTAGATAAAAGAGTCCACTTCTGTTTACTTCTGGATTCTATTCTTTGGGAAAAGATTAACAAAACAAATAAAAATCCACCTTGGATGTTTTACTAGAAGGCCTCAAAGCCCTTGGGAGCACTGAAAGTGAGCAGCTGCTCTAGTGTGCTGCAAACAGGTTCAAGGGTTGGATGATGGGATTGGCCGTTGGGAGATTATACTAGAAGAACAGCATTCATGCTCCTCCTGAGAAGGAAGCACAGATCAGAAAAATGACTTTGCCCTTTAAAAATGGTAATGAGCTTTGAATCAGGAAATGTGTATCAGCTAGATTGAGACCTTCTGTCAAGCTTTTGATACGCAGGGAGAAGATAAGAATCCTCCTGATGCTAATGAACTTTTTAATTTACTTTCTGGTTACACACATTAAGATGCTTTGTAAGATTCCCTGGTTCCAAAAGCTTGTGACACACTATTTGAATAAATTACCTCAGTCATGAAACAGTGGTTATTGTGAAAATTAATGATAATTCAAAACTGCATCAGTTGGTGTAAGCGCTTCTTAAAGGAGTATTGCACTCAATGATTATAAAAATCTCAATTTGTGACTTTTCTCATTATGAGTCATTCTGCTGTTTGTTTTCCCATGGCAAAATGTATTTGTAAATGAAATGATTCTTGACTTTTTTTCCCCCTAGAATCCAAGCAAGGTCAGGGCTTTGTGTTAGAGCAGCAGTGGAGAGATTTGAATGTCCTGCTAAAGGTGCTAACATTGGTGCTTTTGATGGAAGCCCGTGAAAGAGTATCTTATTAAAACCTTTGTGGCAGTAAAATACACAAAACATAAAATTCATCAGAGTGAACATTTTTAAACAAATACATAGTTTTTTTTAAAGATTTATTATTATTATTGGAAAGCCAGATATACAGAGAGGAGGAGAGACAGCGAGGAAGATCTTCCATCCGATGTTTCACTCCCCAAGTGAGCCGCAACGGCCGATGCTGCACTGATCTGAAGCCAGGAACCTGGAACCTCTTCCGGGTCTCCCACGCGGGTGCAGGGTCCCAAAGCTTTGGGCCGTCCTCGACTGCTTTCCCAGGCCACAAGCAGGGAACTGGATGGGAAGTGGAGCTGCCGGGATTAGAACCGGCGCCCATATGGGATCCTGGCGAGTTCAAGGTGAGGACTTAAGCCGCTAGGCCACGCTGCCGGGCCCACAAATACATAGTTTTGTAAGCTGCACCTGCATTTTGGGTAAGTAATCTCTAGTAGTCTTTTCATCTTGCAAAGCTGCAACTCTGAACACACAAAATGACCTTCCATCCCTTATTTCCTTTGGTTTCTGGATACTGCTAGTTTACTTTCAGCCAAAGAACTGACTGCTCCAGGTACCTTGAATGAATAGAATCATGCAACATTTTACGTTTTGGTGACTGGCTTATTTTGCTTAGTTCATTTTGGGTTGTAGCATGTCTCACCATGCCCCCTCCTTTTAGGGCTGTGTAATATTCTACTGCATGTATCATTTTATGATACAGTTCCATAGGCCTTGGGATTTCTCTTACCTCCTCCTCAACTCCCCAACTCTCCTCCCTCCCCCACTGATTTCTCTTGCATTATTACTGTAGCATAGTTCTTCATAGACAGTCATATGTCCATCATTGAGGACATGGACAATGGCAAAAAGTCCAGCATCCTATTGTCAAGACATAGTAAAAAGTTTCATTGGGAGTCTATCTTTGATCTGGAAGTACAGATGCATACTGCATTGTATCTTCATATCTGGGTATGATAGTCTCCATTACAAAATTACTATACATTCCCTTAAATGAAAAGCCACAATACAAAATCAACATCAGGAAGAAAAAACGAAATTAACAACACCATGAAGCTAAATAACATACTACTGAATGACTAATGTGTCGCTGAAGAAATGAGAAAGAAAATCAAGAATCTTCTTGAAGACAAGGATGCTGCTGTATGATCTATGAGTCAGCGAAGAATTCAATGAAAAAGTTTTGAAGAGATGAAACTAAAAAAAAAAAATAAAAATCCACGAAATATAGTTTCTGCTGATCTTTGTTGGTGAGATATATCTCCTGTAGGCAACAAATAGATGGGTTTTGTTTTTTTAATCCAGTCTACTAATGAGTTTAAGCCATTAATATTCAGGGTTAATATGAATGGGTGGTAATTTGGACCTGTCATTTTAGCAATGGGTTATTGATTGATTATCTTCTGTTATTTTACTGGGATGTTCTTTACATTTCCTTTAGGTTTTGGTGGGTGCTAGTCCTCTTTTCCTCTTCTCTGTCAAGAGAACATCTTTAAGTATCCTTTCTAGGGCAGGCTTGCAAGAGGCATATTCTTTTAACTTTTCTTGACTGTGGAAGAATTTTACTTCATTTTCAAAGACAAAGGAAAACTTTAATGGGTACGTTATTCTGGGGCGACATTTTTTTTTCTTTTAGAATCTGGAATATATCACTCCATTCTCTTCTGCCCTGTAGAGTTTCCTGTGAGAGTTGTCCTGTGAATTTAACTGGCATTCTTGTATATATCAATTGATTTTTTTTCATGTACACATTTAAGGATCTTTTCCTTATGTTCGATTGAAGAGAGCTCGATTATCATGTGTCGTGGTGAAGCTCGCTTTTCATTGTTTGCACTTATCTGGCTACCATGTACATGGACTTGCAAATACCTGCTCAAAAGTTTAATTTTTTGTTCAGTTCCCAGGGAGTAGAATTAGTGGATCATATGGCAGCTCCATTTGTATTTTTTTGAGAAATTTTTACAAATGTTTTCTGTAGCGTTTATACCATTTTACATTCCTACCCACAGTACAAGAAAGTTTGATTTCTCTTGTTTCTTCATATGTGGTTTTTTTTGAAATTAAGTTTTTTTTTTTATTTGAAAGGAAGTTATAGTGAGTAGAAAAGGGAAAGGGATTGGCAGAGGGAGAGGGAGAAGGGGTGAGATATGCCTTTGGCTGGTCTCGCCGGCCCCCAAATTGGCTACAATAACCGAGTGTTGGACCAGCTGAAGCCAGCAGCTAGAAACTCTGCCTGTGTTTCTCACATAGGTGGTAGGGGTCCAAGAACTTGAATCTTCGTCCACTGCTGTCCCAGATGCTGCGTTCCCATGTGTCTTAGCAGGGAGCTGCATAAGAAGAGAAGATGCTGGGATTTGAACTGGCACCCTAATTCAGGATGTCACCATTGCACTCAATGGGCCAATTTATTGAGCCGGTTTCTGCTATTCATGTTTTGAAAGCAGCCATCCTAATGAGTGTGAGGGAGCATCTCATTTTAGTTTTGATTTTCATTTCTGTAAGCAGTGATGCTGAACGACTGTCATGTGCTCCCTAGATATTTATTTGTCTTCTTTGAGAACAATGAGAATCCATTCAAGCAAGGACACGACATCAATACAGAGCTTTGGGAAGGACACAGTGACAGTTCAGTAGAAAGTGCATTCGAGCTGTGAGTGGCCAAATGCAGGACAACCAAGTCAGGGCTGCCATAACTTCTGTGTCAATGTGTCATTACTTTTACAGAGTAAAGCTGTTGCATTGGTCCAGGTTTCCTTTAAGACATATCTGGTTTCTCAATATTATTCTGATTATTCCAGTTCAGTGGGTTTCCATGTCTCTCACTTTCTGTCTCTGGTGACGAGTTAATAAGTTAATGAGAATTTATCACATGTTAGTTTATATCACGATGAACTATGTGTAAGGGACTGTAGACTCCTTGGACTCAAAGATTTTTTCTGGATCAGTATATATATGTGTTAATATATCCATAACTTATTGTTCATTATTTGTGCAGAGTAATGATCAGTAATTATTTGTTATTGCTAATAGCAGTAAATTTGGGAATACTTTGATTAGGTCCCAATTATACAACTGAAATTATTTGCATAATCATGCTTTTTATGCACATAAAATTGTAGCTCATTAATTCGGTCTCAAAACACAGTTACTTTCTCCCAAAATATTCAGATTTTGAAGGCTGTAGAGTGTCAAAGTTTTAGGAATGGCAATACATTTCTTTTGTACATATTCTATGGGTAAGCACTTTATAAGTCCTTCCATATATGTTATTTAATCCTTACAATAATCTTTGCTATAGAGATTAATATCCATTTTTAAAGATGAAGTTTACAAAGACTCCAGTCAGAGATACAGCACACAAGTATGTCTTGTACTGGTTGTAATGGGAAGATTAAGTGTTGAACTGGCCCAGTTGAGGAAAAGAAGGTCGAGAATGGAGTCTAGAAGTGTTTATGATAAAGAGTTGAACAAGTTTCACATCTTTGGGAGGCAGGGTAAGACAGGATTTGTAGCTTCTTCCTTGGCTTATGCAGTGTCATTTGATGTCCCTTTATTGATATGGTGCAAAAAAGGAGAATTTGGGGGCTCCACAATAAAGTGCCTATGTGACGGTTGATTAGAGATACAAATGAAATCTAGATAAAGATAAAATTTAGGAAAGAAGTGTTAGTCATTCAACAAATGTGATTATGCTTTCAATACATACCTGTTATCAATAGTGTATCATCAACTTGGTAGTAGAGCAGCCAGCAAGAAGATGGTGCAACATTTGCACGATATAAAACCAATAATTGTTCTTTTATAATAACGTCATAATGCTAGTGATGAAATATGTCTTGGAAAAATATTGTAGCTGGATCCTAAGCAACTGCATTCTTGCTATTGAGCTTTAACAATCTATTTTTCCCATTTTGACACATTTTTAATGTATCAGTTTATAAATATATCAGTTTAGAGAACTCCCGGATACGTTTGGTAGCTGACATGTGTGAACTCAATTACACACTTTTATTTTAGGAGGGAGCTTACAATGGTTTGGAAATATTTGAGCTAACTTTAAGAATAGTCCCTCTCTGCAGGCCCTGTAATTCTAAATATAAGGCACTTCAATAACAGATTAGAAATAGTCAAGGTTAGTTCAGTGAATTGTGAAGATGAAGAACTAGAACTTGAGTTGTGCCCAAATTTTGTCATACCACCTGGCAACTTGGAGTTACTTATTTGTGCTTTCATTTAAAAACAGAAAAATGAGTGTGCAACTGGTATTTTATTTTATACATGGAATATTTGACTAAATTTAATGATGGTTTGAGATTAAAATGTGTTCTTTATTGTGTCTTGTATTAAAACTGAAAGGTAGTTTTAAAAATAGAGATTGCCACTAATTATTTTGTGATGAGGACTTTTAGACACAGGAGAGTGATATTAAAAGTGATATGCTTGGACCCAGTGTTGTGGTTTATGGCTAAATTCTCACCATGTAAATGCTGGGATCCCATGTGGGCACCGGTTTATGTCCTGGATGTTCCACTTCCCATCCAGCTTCCTGCTTGTGGCCTGGGAAAGCAGTTGAGGATTCCCAAAGCTTTGGGACCCTGCACCCACATAGGAGAGCTGGAAGAAACTCTGGGTTTTGGCCTCTGGGGGTGTAACACTAGATGGAAGATATTTCTGTCTCTTTTCTCTGTAAGATGTGATCTGCCTTTCTAATAAAAATAAATAAATCTTTAAAAAGTGATATGCTCTGGGGCTGGCAGGGTGATGTATCAGACTAAGCCTCCACCTGTGGTGCTGGACATCCCATATGGGCTCTTGTTCCTGTCCCAGCTGTCCGTCTTCTGATCCAGGCTCCTGCTTATGGTCTGGGAAAGCAGTGGAAGGTGGCTCTAGTCCTTGGGCCCTTGAACCTACATGGGAAGCTAGGAAGAAGCTCCTGTCTCCTGGCTTCAGATCAGCTCATCTCTGGCTGTTGCAGTCATGTGGGGAATGAACCATCGATGTAAGATCTTTCTCTGTTTCTCTTTATAAAGATCTTTCAAATAAATAAATAAGTAAATAAAAATAAAAGTGTCTTGCATAGGACACATTTCAAGAGTCCTTTCAGACACCATTCTAAGCCCGGTGGACTGAATAGTACAGGAAGCCATGAGCTTAGGTTGGTGTGGAAATGAGGATGTGGAGAGAATGTGTGAGCAAGCGGAGATGAACCATCCATTGCTCTGGGCAGGATCAGCTTCTAGGAAATCATTCAGAAGAGGAGACGCTCCGAGTTGGAAGAAGAAAGCATGGGAGGGGGGAAAGTAACAAAGAGGAGAGTCAAGGTGTTGGGGTGAGAAGAGGAGAGGACTAGATTCTGGAAAGATACTGTTATCAGCAAATGTGCAGCGTGATACAGAAGCAGAAAAAGCAAGTGGCTGGAAAGTGCCCACTGGGCCACCATGTATGAGAGATATCTGAAGAGAATACCCGAGGGGGCTTCTTTGCAGTCTTTGCTCTGAAAGGGAGAAGGGAAGAAAGCTCAAGGCAAGAAAACACGATAGAATAGAGTTGAATCCTATCTACATTTGAGGTAGGATGTAGCTAGGATTCAGCATTGAAGGAAGTGTAAACTCACATCCCCAGACATGCTTAGCTTGGGCTGTAAGCTGTCCATTTCTTAGCCATGCCTTCAATCCCAACGCCTTTGCTGCTGTGACAACTGAGCCTCCTGCACACTCCGAGGCACTCTCAACTGTTAGTCTGATAACAGTCTCAAAGTAGCATCTTACCTCTATTCTATATCCCTTGCCTTTACTCTCACTTGTTCATGCCTGGTGGCCAGATATCTACATGGAATGTCACTGTCTCCATCTGGGAAAATTTGGGATCCATGATAAGGATACTGCCCAGAAATTTATAGGCTCCATCCAAACGCAAGTCCTTCACCAACACCGAGTCACATGAATAGTTTTTTAAAAAGTTCAAGGAAATGCATGTTATGAAAATCTATGCATGGATTTCAAACTTTTTTGCATCAAAATAAACTTTTTAATTCCATTTTCCACATTTTTAGGGGGCGGAAATACGTGCATATTTATGGCCAGCTGGGTTTCTAGGGAGTTCAGGCTAGCTCAGAGTTGTTTCTGATGTAGTTGAAGACCTGTACCACGTTGTGGTCTCTTTTCTGACCCTTGCCCCTTAACCAAGGTTGCAACACAGTGCAAGGACCCACTCAGTATCCTCTTCATTATTCTCTTTTTCCTTGAGTTTCAGCCTTTTGTGCTCAAAGCAATCTCCTCCCCCTAAAATGCTGCCTCTCCTCTTTTTTTTTTTCATTTCATCTCTTGAAGTTTATTGGCTTCAGATTCTTGAAACTTCTCCACTCGAGCAATCTTCCCTCTACCTGTGCATAATTTGAAAGACTTGCTATAGTCTTTCTTTTTCTCCAAAGAACCTGTCTGCCCTCAAAGGTGAATTCAAATTCAAATTTTCACTCCTTGTTAAATAGAAAGCACTTGAAACTGAAATTACATTTTTTCTTGACTTCTATTCTTCCATTTTATAATAGGACACATTTTTATTCATGACTAAAATACCAAGTACCATATGTGATTCTGCTCTACAATGATTTCCGTAAAATGGAAAAAAAATGATAGAAAGTTAATCTTTAATCTTACTTACCCAGAGATCTTAGAGATTCTCTCTTGAAATGTCCTTGCACATTTTGGTTATCAATACATATAGATTTGCTGAAAACACAAATATACCCGAAAGTTGGGATCATACCATAGTATAGATTCTTATTGTTCCTTTTTCTCTTCCATAAATTTAGTAGAAATGTTCTACATCTTAACTATTCTTTAAATTGTTCTTTTATACTTAAGTGCGTATAGGCATTTTGTATTGTAGTTGGAATGCTGCTTGGGTCACCCTCGTTCCATATCTACTTGCCTGGCTGTGGGCTGTGACTCTGCATCCGATTCTAGATTCCGTCCCTAAGTGGTGGCTCAAGCACCTGAGTGTATGCCACCCACATGGGAAATCCACATTGAGTTCATGGTTCTAGGCTTTGGGTTGGCCCAGCTCTGGCTTCTGTGGACATTTAAGCAATGAAACACTGGACAGATGATCTCTGACTCTGTCCCCTCTGTCTTCCTTTCAAATAAAAGTAAATGCATAAAAAAATTTAAAGTAAATTATATAGGTAGCATAAATGACTTAATCATTAGCTAATCTTTAGCCAATGAAGCGTTTGAAGGAAACTACTGTCATGAACATGGGAAGGGTTTCCTCATCCTTGGATCCGCGAGATTGACAGCACTTTAGAACTGTTGAAACCACCTGGGCACAGCCCTTGGAGGGTGTGCCACATCAGGGTCCTGGGTTGATATCGGGTGGCATTTCCCATCCCTGGGCACTGCCGTGGTTGGGAGGCTGGGTATCGCTTGCCTTCCCCCAGAAACAGAAGGAGGAAGCAGAAAATTTGGAAACAATGATCATACCCTTTTTCCCCTAACCCTCAATCCTTCCCACCCTGGTTAACCAGATTAACATCATCCAAAAACAATCAAACAAACAAAACCCCACCATAGAATTGTCTACTTCTGTGTAGAGAGATGAAAGTTTCCTTAGAGGCTGGAAAGGGACTGTAGCAAGCTGTTATCCTAAATTCCTAAGCTGTTGCTGTTGACTAAATTGTTCTCCCCTTTATCACAAAAAGAGCTCCAAATCCTGACTTCCGATATCTATAAATATGAGCTTTTTTGTTTTTTAGAAATATATGGTCTTTGTAGAGGTCATACTTTTTAAAAAAAATCATGTATTTGCGAGAGTGACGGAGAGAGATTGAGAGAAAGAGAGTGATCTTCTAGCTACTGGCCCATTCCTGCAGTTGTCAGGATTGAGCCAGGCCAAAGCCAGGAGCCGGGAGCATCGTTTGGGTCTTCCACATGGGTGTAGGGACCTAAACACTTGGGGCCTCTTTCACCACATTCCTCAGGTCTTTAACAGGGAACTGGATCCGAGAAGGAGGCCAGCTGGGACTTGAACTGGCACCTATGTGGAATGCTCATGTTGCAGGTGGTGGTTTTACCCATTCTCCCAGAAGACCAGCCCCAGGTGTCCTAAATTAAGATGAGGTCATACGGAATCAATTTAGGCCCTGGGTCCAATATGATAAGTTTCCCCTTTTAAGAAAAGAGTAATGTGGACACAGAAAAGCACAGAAACAGAGAGGGAAGGGATGTACCTGCCAGCCAAGAAAGGTCCAGGATCAACTGCCAGCTCCAGTAGACAGGAGGGGGCCTGCAATGGACTCTCCCTCGTAGCCCTCAGAAGGAACCAACTGTGCCTCAGCTCTGGCTTTTGGGTCATTTGGTTTCTAGGACTGTGAGGCAATGCATTGATGTTGTCATCTACCACGTCTGCTGTGTTTGTAGTAGCAGCCCTGCGAAGTTCATATAGCGGCTATGACAGACAGCTTTACCGCCCTAGGAGGCTGTGCAGCCTAGGGTTGCATGGCTTCCCCTGGCACTTACCCTGGAAGTGGCCTATCACTTCTGATGACACCCTCAGGCATGCAGTATTTTACATGGGAATCTCAGCTCTCGGCGAGGGGCTGGGTGGGCAGGAAGAGCAGCATCATTCCCAGGCTCTGTGAACCATAGCTTGTCCTTGGCTCCCCCAGCTGTCTAGAAAGCTTGTCTCTATTTTGCCCTTGGCCTGTTTTTTTTTTTTTTTTTCATACTGAACTTTTTTGGTTTTCTTACTGACTTGCAATATTAAGTCATAGATGAAGTAGATCTAGCTTTTCATTGGTAGTTCTTGCTACCAATATTTTTGTAATTCCATATTTTCCTTTTTCATCTTGTGATGTTGTAGGAGGTACAACAGCTTTTGATGTTTGTCTAGATCTGCCTATCAGTATCTATCTTGTCCATTGTCTATACATCCCTCAAACCTCATTGTTTTGTGCCAAAGAAGCTTTTCCTTTGCTTAGAGGAAAGCTTTTTCCTTTGCTTATGGTTTTAAAATATATATATATATATACACTATATATATATATACACACACACACACGCTAGTGTTTTTTAAACTCGCTTTAGCGAAACCGTTTCTCAATCAAATCATTTTACAAAGCTGAGTATGTGGATAGATGCAGCATAGTGAAGCAGGTGGCTTATGTAGTTACCTGGGAAACAGAAATTGACGGCTCACTATGAAACCACTTTAATAAATAAAATGGTGACTTCATTGCAATAGATTCCAGGCAAAAATACGTGCTCGGAAGTAAGGACTTTGATCTTTCACTTCCTAACCATTCAAGCCTTCCAAATCCATGCAGATGGGAATGGAGTTCTCTCTGCCTCCTTTACGTGGCACCTGCTGTATCCGTGTAGCAGGACTTGTGTTCTGCGCATGCGGGGTGTGTCTCAGTAGCCACATCACGCTTTCTGGGCAGGACAGGTGTGTCTGACAGCTGGTCAGGACTGGAACGCAGTTTGTGAGTTTTCTCTCCTGCAACTTCTCTAAGTCTCCCATGCGGGTGCAGGATCCCAAAGGCTTTGGACCGTCTCTGACTGCTTTTCCAGGCCACAAGCAGGGACCTGGATGGGAAGCGGGGCTGCCAGGATTAGATCAGCACCCACATGGGATCCCAGTGTGTGCAAGGTGAGAACTTTAGCTGCTAGGCTATCGCACCGGACCCTGTTATATGTGTTGTTTTAATCTAACTCAAGGTCGTTGACTTACATATCATTCATTACCTTGGATGATATTATCCATTTACCTGCCAGATTGATTTCGGATGTCACTATTATCTTACCAAAATGGATTTTGATTGACACTGAATTAAAATTACCTATTAATTTGTGGAGAATTTGCTTCTTCCTTATCTGGGAACTTGAAATATTTATGTAGGGGCCCAGCACGATAGCCTAGTGGCTAAATCCTCGCCGTGCACACACCAGGATCCCATATGAGCACCAGTTCATGTCCTGGCTGTCCCACATCCCATCCACATTTGTGCCAGTGGGTGCTACCACCTGTCCATCCAGGTCTGCCCTCAGCTCTAGCTCTCTTGCTCACTGGTGGGAGCTGCACCTCAGAGGGATGCCCACAGTTTCCCTATGAGGTGCACTCCAGACCCAGATCTTGCACTTTCCAGGTGGTTCTATGGTTTATCCTGACAGGATCTGCCTTTCCCATCATCCCCCATTCCCAGCACTTGCCAGCTGATGCTGCAGGAAGGCCTGGCCAGCCTGTGCTACTCTGGCTCATGCATGCTCCAGTGGATATGGTCACTTAGCTCAGGCTGGTCCTCCCCCTAATCCAGCTCACATGCAGGTCCAGGGCTGCTGTCGCCCTGCCCCGCCTGGTCTCCTCCATGTCCTAGCTCCCGTGCTTAGCAGCGGGAGCAGTTCCACTGCTTTTAAACAGGAAGCTGGATTGGAAGTGAAGTAGCTGGGACTCAAACTGGTGCTCATGTGGAAGCTTAGGTTTCTATGCCGTAACCCCAACTCCAGGGCGTATCTTTTATAATGTCATGGACAGATGATCCTAAATGACACTGCAGACATTTCACAGTGATTAAACCTACTCCTGGTGACACTAGGTCTTCCTCACTGAGCCCTGAGGACTATTCTTTAAAATATTTGTCAATTGGGCAGGTATAAACTACTATTTTGTTTAGTTTACATTCATAGTTATTTGATTATAAACTTGAACCTTTAAAATGATCTGTTTTCTATCAGAATATTTAGCATATTGCGAATACTTTTTATCTGCATATTGGGAGTGGTTTATTTGTATGAACATTTTATCTATTAAGAATATTAATTTTATTTCTCATTTTTTACTTTATTACATGTGTTTGAATCTTGTTAATTTATTTTTGAGTTGATATTTTAACAGTGCATGTTTTTAGATGGAATGTAGCTAAGATGTCAGTTCTCTCTAAACTGAACTATAGGTTTAACATGATTCTTCCCCAAATCTTAGCCAGGTTTCTTACTGAAATAGACAAGATCAATCTGGAATGTATATTGCAATGAAAATGCCCGTGGCACAGCCAACACTATTTTGAAAGAGAGTGAAAAGGAGCTATTTTCTGGACTACGTTGAGGCCTACTATAATAGTGTCATTAGTAAGACAGCGTGCTGTCGGCGGAAAGCTAGACCATAGAGCAAGAAAAGCAAGCAGAGCGATTAAATATATACTTTGACAAATATACCCGGTTGGTTTTGGGTGAGGAAGCTAAACACTTCCATGGCAGACAGGCAAGTGTTTTCAAAACACATTTGGGATTATTTCTCCTCTTCTACCCAGAAGACTTAAATTTCATGTGTTGTACCAAGACCTGCTTACAACAGTGGGGATGTGCTTACATATACAGCTGCAAACTAACATTTCTGGAAACGAATTTGGGAGAAAATCTTTGGGGACTAGAAGCATGCAGAGTTCTTAAATATGACAACTCAACTACAGCACCTTTTCCTAAAAGGGAAAACCGATAAATGGAATCACTGGAAAACTTAAAAAAATTCTCTCTTCGGAGAATGTGTGAGGCTGGCTAAAATATTAGGAGACAATGTTTATGCACCACATAACAGAGGACTAGTTTGTGGAATACATAAAAGAGTATAAAGATAACTCAAGAATAGAAAGGCCCAATCAATCCAATGAAAAAAATGAATAAAAGATCTAGACGAACATGTCACCGAAGCAGAAATGCAGATGGCTAAAAGGCATATGAAAAAATGTTCAACATCATGAGCTGTCACATAAATGCCAATGACAACTACTTGAGCCATTACCACACCCCTGCAAGAATGCTAAAACAGAAAACTGACAGTGCAAGCAAACGGGATCACTAACGTACCGCCCATGGGGATGTAAGATGGTAAGGCGTTTCTGAAAAAGTTGACCCGTTTCTTAAAAAACTAAAAATGCATCTATCCTGTGATTCACAGGCTTAGAAATTTATCTCAGGGAAACAAAAACTTAAGTTCATTCGGAGGGTTGTATAGGAATATGCGTAGAACTTTCAGCTTTAATTACTAGAAACCAGAAACTATCCAGATGTCTTTTAAGGATTAATGGTTCAACCATCTTTGATGCATCCATACCATTGGATGGCACCAGCAGTAAGAAGGAACTATTGATTACAGCAATAGCTTGGCTGAATATAGCAAATGCAAGAGTCCATCTCAAATCAATACATGAATCCATATATAAAATATTCATGAATGACCATAGCTGTGCATTTGGAGCCTAGACTGGTGGTCACCGGAGTTTATAGACAGAGGGAGAGGATTGTGGATGTAGCCATAAAATGTAGTAGGACCGAGTCTAAGGTGGTGCAATATTTGTTTTCTGCTATAGAAATGTTTACACAGCTCTACAGATGCGACAGCTAGGTTATTGTTAATTCTGTACTCTGTACCATTGTGAATTTCTCGGTTTTGATAATGTTTCTAGTTGGGAAAGATGCTCTCTGTGTTGGAGAATGCTGCTTCCGGCGCGCAGGACCTCTGCTTCATTTCCTTGGAGTATCTTGTGACTCCACAATTATTTCAGAATTCTTTTTTTTAGGATTTTTCTTTCTTTTTTTACTTTCTGAAAATTTAAAGCAATGGAACAACATTTACTTATGTCAGATATGCAGTTTTAAACACATCATGATAATTTCCATCCTACTTTCCTTTTATTATTTTTCTCTTCACAATGTCACATTTTCAGTTCACTTGCTTACCACACTTTTCACCCTCCACTAAATGAAGAATTGGACAAGTGGTAAGCAGAAAAACCACGGTTCCCCAAGAGTACAGACAAGAGTTATAACAATAATTAAGTCTCCAAATATCAGAATATTTAAAAATTAATTGCTTATTCACATTTTTGTATTTCTAAAATAGAAAATAACTAAAGGTTATCCACATCAATTTTATAACAGTTCTTAGTTCTGAAAGGTCTGATTAGCAAGGATGAAGGGAAAAAAGTGATTTCCACTTCATAAAACTATGCTACTTCCTAAAAGGCATTATGAGTAGGTGCTATTTTTGCAATAGCAAAGAGTACTTTAAAACATGTATTTAGGCCTGGAAATAATTTTTCAATAATTGTTCCCTGTTAATATTTATTTATTTATTTATTTTTTGAGAAGCACCATACCCGTTTGTGGACGACCCAGGGAGACAGAGAAAGAGGGCGATATAGCTCCACCTGCTGGTTGATTCCCTGAAACACTCAAACATCCACAATAGCTGTGTGTTGATAGGCGGAAGTCAGAAAGAGCCTGAAGCTCAATCTGGTGTCTTCCACGAAGGTGTCAGGCATCTGAACACTTGAGTGATCACCTGTGGCTTTCCAGGGTGCCTGTTAGCAGGAAGCGAGATTGGAAGTGGAGGTGGGACTGAAATCCAGGCCTTCCGGTAGGGAATGTGGACAGCCCAAACAGTGTCTTCACTCCTGTGGCAACAGCACACCCCTCTCCATTGTACTGCATTGTAATAAGACTAAGTACTTAGTCTTATCATTAATGTAAAAGTTAGTAAAATATGTAAACACTGTATTTGAAATGGGAGAGAGAGAGAGAATGCTTGCAACAGTTAGGATGAACCAGAGCTCTGAGCTCATTCCTCAACTCCGATGTGGATAGCAGAGACCCAGGGACTTGAACCATCACCCGATGAAACCCAGGATGTGCATTAGCGGGAAGCTGGAATCTGAAGTGGAGCTGGGATTGGGACCTGGACTTGGATATGGAATGTAAGCTCCTCAAGCAGCCATTCCCCCTTTTAACATTTACTATATTTATTTAAAAGGCTGAGTGTCAGAAGGAGAGGGGGAGACAGATCTTCCATCTGCTGAGTCACTCCCCAGATGGTTCCAAAGACTAGAGCCAGCCTGAAGCCAGGAGCCAGGAGCCAGGAACTCCGTCTTCCCGTGCAGGTGCAGAGACCCTGTCCTGGTTCTCACGCATGGCAGTGGATGCTGAGGCTTGGCCCAGCCTGGCTTGTCCCCGGACCTGACCCACACAAATGCTGATGAAAGCTGCGGGCTTACCTGGCCTGGCACATCCCCAATCCTGGTTCCTAAACTACCCAAGCTTTCCAAGTCAACTGGTGAGTGCTGTAGTCCTGCAGAGGTGAGCCACAGTTCCCCTATCCCCAGATCTAGTTCTCTGGCATTCTGGTGGGTGCTGTGGCCTAGCCTGATAGAGCCCATCCCTGCTTTGACACCCAGGGGTGGGTACTGTGACCTGACCCAGCCAGGCTTGCTCCCAGCCCCAGTTTTGGCAGGCAGCAGTGGATGGTGCTATTTAGCCAAACAGATGTCCATCAAAAGAGAAACTTATAAGGAAACTGTGATACATGTTCTCCACGGAATACTATTCAGCCATTAAAAAGAATGAAACTCTACAATTTATAACAAAATCAAACTGTAATATAATATATATATCTAGGAAGCTGGATTTTTTTTTACCCAATATCTCTATACCTACAACATCATGGAGGACTGTGCTATTGTAATAATATAAGCATATGGGGCAAACGATGAGGAGAGAGATGGGATAGTGAAGGGAAATCCCTGTGCCCATGGAGCTGCAACATGAAACATTTAAGACATTTTTAAAATTTCAAAGAATAAACCTGAGATCTTCATTCAGGCTCTGTCATGAATCTGCGACCCCCAGCAGCTCCTTCCAGGTGTTGAAGTGTCTGCATTTTTCCTTGAACTGAAAATATTTTTAAGCCCGTGTTGCTACCCTCCATCCCGAAGGCTTGCTTAGCACTCACTTTAGTATGAGATGGCTGCTTTATGCTTCGCTTAGCATCTCAAAGGCCAGGCAGAATTATTCCCATCATCACAAGTACATAGGTCGGTATCCTCAACCCAGCCTTGATTGTTCTTTGGTAATTACCAGGGAAACCTCCCTGCTTCCACCTGCTATTTATTTTTACTGATTAATTACTATCATCTATTTAAAACCAATTTCCTCCAAAACTCCTCTGGTTGACTTCTTAATTATGTTTTCCCCAAGCCTGGCCATTGTCAGAAAACTTACATGGAATTAACAAGATTATACTTCTTTTCCCACGAATCCTTTTTAATGCTATAAAAGGCATCTCAGCGGACTTTAGAACAGGAATGATTGTTTGTAACACAACAAGCAAATTACTGTATTATGGAGGACAGAGAAGGAAAGTTTGAAAGACAATGGAACAGAATCTGCATTCCCTTATTATCGTAATAAAGGTTACCTTTAGAATTCTTGAAAAGAAGATAGGTGGAAGGAATTTTGGATGAGAGTTAGAATACAAAGTAGGGGTGATTAAACCTTATAATGGAACATGAAAAATGGGAAGATGAGCTTCTAATGAATTATCCACTTGTAGCTATCCTTAATTCTTGCTAAGAAAAAAATGAGTTTTATCACAGCATCCCATACAGAGCTCTGCTTCTGGTCCCAGCTCTGCTTCCCACCCAGCTTCTTGAGAAGAAAAATGGCCTAAGGACTTGGTTCCCTGCTACTCACATGGCAGACCAGGATGGTGCCTTCTAGAATCTGGATTTCTTCCAGATCCCACATTCCTCTCAGGAATACATAGTGTGAAGATAAAGCAGAGACCCTGACTGTAAAATTCTTGGGAGGAATTCAGAGAACCGCTGGTGAGACAAAAGGCTCTCTGAGTGATGCAAGCTTGGACAATCTTAGGGGAGAACCACTTAGGCAAGCTACTTCTGAAGTTCTAGTCCACAGAAACCATGAGAGAGTGAATAGTGTTTTTGCTGCCTGTAGCCACGAGACTTAGGTTTGATTTGCTGAACAGCCATAGATAGAGAACGTTCCAAGTTGTAACACTGCTCTTCAGTTGTTTCAGAGTCAAGCAGGAGGTCTCTGGTCCCATGGCAGCGAAGGAATCTCCCCTCCCCTCCTCTCCTCTTCCCTCCCCTCTCCTCCCCTCCCCTCCTCTCTCCTCCCCTCCTCTCCTCTTCCCTCCCCTCTTCCCCTCCCCTTCTCCCCTTTCTTTCCCTTCTTTATCAGAGTTTCAGAGCAGAAGAGAGAGAGAGCTGCTTCTTTCCATCTACTGGTGCCCTTTTCAAATGCGGCTAACAGTCGTGTCCAGGCTAAGCTGAAGCAAGGAGCCTAGAACTCCATCCAGGTCTCCACATGAGTGGCAGGAACCGAGGTACTTGGGCCATCATCTTTTGTCTTCTAGGCGCATACGCAGGAAGCTGCAATGAAAGCCGAGGTGGGCACCTGTCTATGGAAAATGGGCATCTCCAACATCTGTTAAACCCTCCGTCCCACAGTGCCCAACCCCACCTTATTCTTCAGACAATGAGGAAGAGTCAAGGGGGTAAGGAGAGGCAAATGGGTGTGTAAGACACAAACATCAAGGAAATATTGCTGCAGTGTGCTGTCCCTTTAAAGTTTGCTGTGCAAGAAGCTCAGCTGTGTCAGCCTTAGTAGTAACATTACACAGTGGACTTTTTCCATAAACTGAATGAGCCAAATAAGGGTGTTGGTGGTATTGAAGAAAATATATTTTAAACACACGATAAGATAAATGATAAAACAAGTGATAAGGTAAAAGCATTTTATCATGAATATTTTGTTGGCAAAGCCTAATATAAATAGCAATGTTTCCATTTTTCCTACCTGGTTTGATTACAATTGTCTTAAACAGGGTATTGAAGCATGAGTGAGTGAGAGAATTTGTTATCTTTTGGAAAGCTTGGATATAAAAACTTTCTGTCTTTCCAGAGGCTGGAAAAGTAAACAATTCAATTGGATAACAAGTTCTTGTGTGAGTCAGGTGTTTCTTAATTTCAAACAAATTTGAAATCAGTTTTATAGTTTGTTAAGGTAGTGATGTATGATAAAGGGCCTTTGTGGAATGTTTTAGCATATAAATTTCCAATTACATAATGCTTTTAAAATTTTGTTTTGACCTACTAATGTACATGAGTGTTCTCTTGGGTTTATTTTATACAATTAACTTATAACTCATTGATAACCTAGCAGAGAATTAAGAACTAAAATAATTTGGTCATGGAAAAATGTATTTCATTTAAATAATTTATTTTTATTTTATTTTATTTTTGCATAAATTGTGGCACAGTAGTACATAAAAACTTTGAAAATGAAAAATGTATTGCAAAGGATAAAGTGTCAAGGAAATGAGATGGAAATTTGATTTTATAAAGAAAAAGCAAGAATATATAATTACAGCTACTATAAAAGGAATTTCCATGTTTTTAAGATTTATTTTTATTGGAAAGACATATTTACAGAGAGAAGGAGAGACAAAGAGCAAAGTTTTCTGTCTGCTGGTTTACTCCCAACTGGCTGCAGTACACGGAGCTGAGTTGATCCAAAGCCAGCAGTGAGGCACTGCTTCTTCTGGATCTCCCATGCAGCTACAAGATCCCAAAGGTCTGGGCCATCCTCGCTGCCTTCCCAGACCATAGCAGGGAGCTGGAAGGGAAGTGGAGCAGCTGGGACACAAACTGGCACTCCTATGGAACCATGGTGTGTTCTAGGAGAGGATTTAGCCACTGAGTCATCACACCAGGCCTGATATTTCTATTTTTCAAAAATTTGATGATGAGTGTCATCTAGCTATAGTTAGAAAATTAGTTAGGTTGGAGCAGATATTTAATCTAAGTTAAAATGTCTGTGCCCCACATCATAGTCCCTAAATTTGAAACTCAAATCTCACTCCTTACTCAACTTTCTGCTAGTGTAGACTTGGGGGACAGTGGGTGAGGACTGAAGTGAGTGGTTCCTATCACCCATGGAACAAACCATGATAGCGTCTCTGCTCCTGACTGGAGCCCCAGGCCCGGCCTGGCCACTGTGGGTCTTGGAGAAGTGAACCAGTGCTTGGGAGGCTACGCTGTCTTTGTTCTCTGCCTGCAAATCAATCAATAAAAATTTAAGAAAGAATATGTGATAGTTACAGATAAGATGTGATTGCAGTCATGTTTATTTAGATACAATATTAAATATTTTGATACATTTTATGATGAACTATATTTAGAAAACTGTGGAAAAATCGTGTGTACATAGCTCACTGAGTTTTCAAAAAGTGATTTAATTTTATTTGAAAGGCAGAATTATACACAGAAAGAGAGACAGAAAATTTCAGTCTGCTGGTTTGTTCCCCAGATGGCTGAAATGGCCAGGGCTGGGCCAGGCTGAAGCCAGGAGCCTGGAACTCCACCTGGGTCTCCCAAATGGGTAGTAATGGTTCAAGCACTTGGGACATCTTCCACTGTTGTCCTAGGTGCATCAATAGAGAGCTGGACCAAAAGTGGAGCAGCTAAGACCGGAACCAGCATTCATAGGGGATGCCAGCACCACAGGTGGTGGCTTAAACCCCTGTGCCACAGTGCTACTCCAGTTCAGTGACTTTTAATACTGAACTCATACTCATATAAACAAGATGAGCAATCTGTTTTTTTTCATCATGTACTTGTTAACTCCTGTCCAAAAGAAACAGTTCAGTTTTCCTGATTTCTCTTGCCATGTTGGCTAAGCAGCAGTTTTATTCAACATCAGTGTTTGGAAAACATTGCCTTTTACAACTATTTTAGCTTATAATGAAAACTTTTACATATTAATGTCTAAGTATCTGAAAGGGCCAGTGTTACGGCTTAGCTGTTAAGCTGCAATGTCATTGTGTCACTAGTTGAACTGCAGAGTCACGGGGAGACACGCAGAGGAGAGAGATCTTCCCCTCATTGACTCAGCCTCCCAGTGGAAAAAATGTTGAGAACGGGGTTGGTCTGAAGCTAGGAACCAGGAACTAGGAACTCCCCTGTTGGTGCAGGGCCCAAAAAGTTGAGCCACCGCCCACTGCTTTCCCTGGCATGTTAATAAGACTCTAGGTTGGCAGTGGAGCAGCTTGGGTTCCAGCTGATACTCATATAGGTGCCAGAGCCGCAGGCGGACTACCATGTCTACTGTGCCTGTCTTAGGTTCTCTATTTTAACTATCATAGCTTTAAAATATGTCTTATGGGCCCAGCGTTGTAGCCTAGTGGTTAAAGTTCTCACCTTGCATGTGCCAAGATCCCATATGGGCACAGGTTCTAATCGAGGCAGCCCCGTTCCCCATCCAGCTCCCTGCTTGTGGCCTGGGAAAGCAGTCAAGGACGGCCCAGAACCTTGGACTCTACACAAGTGTGGGAGAGCTGGAGGAGGCTTCTGGCTGCTGGCCTCTGTTTGGCGCAGCTCTGGCTGTTGAAGTCGCTTGGGGAGTGAATCAATGGATGGAAGATCTTCCTCTCTGTCTTTCCTTCTCTCTGAATACCTGACTTTCCGATAAAAATAAATAAATATGAAAAAGTCTTATTAGGGAGGAAAAGTAATGTCAAAACATTCTGCCATTTATCTTTCTATGATTTTTATGTTTGAAAACCTTTATCAAAAAATAAGTACATGAATTAGCATGTATATGTTAATTAGATTATTTAGCTGTAAACATAAAATATGTACAGCATAAATATGCATGTTTTTGCTTATTCTAAAAATAAAAATTAAAACAATAACAGTTATAAAATTATGGGATGGAGGAATGTGATCAGAGAGGGAGGAAAATATTTAAACTCTAGTTGTTTATAAAAATAACTGAAAGAAATAGAAGAACTTAGAGTTTCAAACTAAATCAGACAAATAGTGCAGAGTTGTAACCATCCTAACCAAGGATTTGTGTAAGCTTAGTTGTGTCCATAGATGTGTCGGAGGGAGATATATTTTATAGTCTGTCAAAAAAAGAAAAAAAAAACAAAATTGAATTGACAATACAAGTTAATGAGTGGGTCTCTAATACTCTCAAATTTGATGTGTGACAGATTTGAGTATGATAGTCTTTCCCTTAAGTTTTTAGGAACATTTATGATTTATTTAAATACCGATACCTGAGACAACTCTTTTAAGCATTCTTCGGGGAAAAATCCCACAGTTCTGTAGTGGTCTGCGGAGGATGATTTGAAAATCAGTAATTCATTTGGCTGATGAAAAGACTGACATTTAGAACATCGGGCTTGCTTGAGTGTTTGACGAAGCCTTACAGTCGTGACAGAATCTCCAATCTGCCACAGCCCATTTAGTTGTTTCCTTTCATACCTTAAAATGTGTCTAATGGCAATTCCTAAGCTTTTCTGCTTCAGTAAATATATAAAATGGTGTAATACCTCAAAGTAACTTGTCACAGCCAACTGAAGGGTTGAAAACAAACTCAAAAGATGTCTTCTGAAATTGTATAAATGTTGGATTAACATACATTTAAACATGTGTATATCTATATCTACATGCACATATCTATATATGCAATTATTTAAAAAATTTATCTGAAAGGAGAGGTCAAGGGAGAGGAAAAGGGAGAGAGAGAGAAAGATTCCATTTGCTCATTTGCTCATTTGGTCATTTGCTGGTTTGCTCCCTAAGTGGTCATGTTGGCACAATGCTGGACTGGCCAGGCTGGAGCCAGGAGCCAGAAACCCCTTCTGGGTCTCTAATGTGGGTGGCAGAGGCCCAGGTACTTGGACCTTCCTCTCTGCTTCTCCAGGGCTTTGGTAGGAGCTTGGACTTGAACCCACCCTCCAATATTGAATCCTTGTCACCATATGCACCTGGAAAAGGTCTAGTGATGTGATAATTGATATTTAACAACCAGTTATTTAAAAAAATGATAGGATGCATTCTTTATTGGTTTTTGTTTGTCTGCTTGTTTGTTTAGTGTTATAAACCCTCTCATCACTTGTGATTTCAGACATCCAGTAGGGTGACCCTGAATGTAGAGTTGGGCCGAGATGCACACAGTGGACCCTGGTAGCCTAGAGCAAGCTTCAGCACATCACTTGGTCTGTTAACTACGGAGTTTATTCTCATGTTTGTTCCTCTGAACGAGCTCACCAGAAACTCAGTGTGTGTATGTGGAAAACCTGACTGATATGCAACGCTTCCTGGTTGAGCTGTTGTTGTTATTGAAGCTCCCCTTAGTCCTACCCCGTCACCTGCCAAGGTAGCATGTTATGATTTTGGTAGAACAACTTCTGAGACTATTTCCTTGGATGGACCTGGAGCAATAATAAACCTCTTTCGTAACCTGTGTTGTGTTGAACACAAAATGCTTCACAAATAATGACTGATACTATTTTTCCTACTATGCTCTTTTTCCCTTGGATAATTCTACTCCGTAGCCTTCGTTTCTTCCATGGATTGCCAAGTCTTACTCTTAAATAACTAAGTTGAATGGGATTTGCTCTATAAAGGCACCTGTGCTTCGATTCGCTCTTTGCAGCGTTTGTGTCTGGCTCTGAAGAGGCTGTGTTGCTGAGAATTACCCATGGCCTAACGTTTAGCTGGGGGCTTCACGCCTTCTTCCAAATCAGTGGAGTCAATCAGCTCACTGACCTTTATGAAGAGGAGAACAAGAGAATGCACCTGCTGTCTTCTGGAATGTGTAAACAGCTATCAACTCTGACCCCAGCTCATTTCCAAAGTGAGGCATCAACAGTGTGTGTGTGTGTGTGTGTGTGTGTGTGTGTGTGTGTGTGTGATTAGAGTGGATTCTGAGAAAGAAATCCACACTAAAAAAAAGTGAAATTAAACTTCACAGGAGAAAACTGATGCTTCCAGAAAGTGATTTGTACTTTTCTGCCATGGGCACTGGAAATCTTCAGGCCACATCCTTGACATCAGCTAAAACATGGGCTTGTTTCCAGCACATGTGCTTTTGTTGACTGTTTGCCTTCTCTTGGTTTCCCTGACACTATTCTCATAATTCTACCTCCTCTTCAGTTTTCTATATTAGTTCCTTTATTGGTCTTTTCTTCATCTCATCCTTAGAATGTGGGGATTTCATGAAGGACAGTTTTTAAAAGATTTATTTATTTTTATTGGAAAGGCAGATTTTATAGAGAGAAATAGAGAAAGATCTTCCATCTGCTAATTCAGACCCCAGATGGACACAATAGCTGGAGCTGAGCCCATCCTAAGCCAGGAGCCAGGAGCCAGGAGCCAACCAGGACATTCTTCCTGGTTGACCATGTAGGTGGGGAGTCCCAGGACTTTGGGCTATCTCCTACTGCTTTCCCAGGCCACAAGCAGGGAGCTGAATGGCACGTAGAATAGCCAGGACATGAACTGGTGCCTATATGAGATCCTGGTGTTTGCAGGCAGAGTGTTAGCCAATTGAGCTATTGCGCTGGCCCCCATGGATGCCATTCTTAGCATGACTTTCTTTCTTCCTCTATTTTGTGTATCTTCCTCATGCACACTTAGGTTCTTCAGTTTTCTGCTCAAGCAGATCTGTCTGTGCTCTCCTGGTTTCCTTGTACCCTCCCAACCTGGCTGTTGCTAGTTGTAAAGCAAGCAGGAGCAGAAAAATGGAGATGTCTTAACTCTCTAGTGTTAATTTCTCCAGTTCTTGCATCAGAATTAAAAATGAAATCATGTTTAGCAAAAATGAGAGCAAACTTTACTAAGAAGGAATAATATGGTCAGATTTTCCCATTCGTCTTTAGTAAGACTGAGCTTTAGCTTTTTAGCTATCATATAGCTTGTTTTTTTTTTCTTTTTGTAATGACTGTTAAATGTATAATAAACAGGTACTTGGCAGGTGTAGCAGAAGAAAGATCATAAAAACTCTTGCAGCTTTTCAACACATAGACTTAACTTTGTCTGACTCTACCAGAAGACTGGCCTTTTTGTTTCTTCATTGTGTGTGTGTGTGTGTGTGTGTGTGGTGAATTTGGAACCTGCTAGCTCCTGTCTTCCAGTTCTTCATACAGAATATTCTAAGTCATCAAGCTCGTCATGGACTTTGGTGAAGGGGTTTGGCAAACAAGGTAAAGCAACTTTGAAAGCTTATACAGCTAACTACCTCATACCTGTGCTTAACTTCTCCCAAGTCTACTTGAGATCATACGAACAGGGTGCTGGTTTCCTGATTTTCTCTCATATTCAAATTCCTGAAACTGCACAGTTCATTTTGCATTTCCAGGGAGGATGAAAGCAGTTCAGAAATGTTCTCATCTCCCTAGTTAGCTGGCTTTGATTTTTTTTCCAGAAAATATGGAAAGTTGGTGTCTGGAAATATTTTTCCTAAAATGTATCATCACTTGACTGAAAGTTTTATCTGCTTAAAAAAATATAGAATGTCTTCTCTTCTTCCTGGAACTGCAGTTTTGGAGGGGTCTGCCCTCCTCAACATCCATTTGTATGCTAAGTGTGGTTGAGAATGCATAGTCGCAGCAGCCAAATGTTCTTGTCTGTATTTTGACCTTGCTTTTTAAATCTACAGTCGATCAGAGGAAAACTGTCTTCATTTTTCACTTCCTGTCAGTTCGCTGTCTCCCCCTCTCAAATGCATTCTTAGGACTTAGGGGTTTTATTATGCATTATTCTAATTTGAAAGCTGCTACCATTTAGCTTCCTTCCCCAACTGAAGTCGGTTTTCAGAATTCTCTCAACTCACCCCACAGTTTTCAATCATCACACTTGTTGATGTCTGCCTCACTTAGCCATGGTGGCAGGTGCTTGGAATGCAAAGATGTGTAAGTCATGGACCCTGGCCTCCAAAGGACCTCATCATCCAGTAGGGGAGACAGGAACGGAGGCAGGAAATTATATTACACAATGCTAAGTGCTGCTGGAAAGGAAAACAGAAGGCGCGACAATTCAAGGAACAGATACCTGTTGTGCCTAGGAAATTGGGGGAACTTCATTCCGAAGGGAGGTAGTGTCTGAATAATCCCTGAAGAATGAGTGGATTTAGTCATTTCTGCTGATTCCCCCCCCCCCCCAGTTAATGTGTTAATAATAATGGAGTGTGAAGCAAGCCTCTTTTGTTCCTACTCCTTCAATGGGAACATTACACATGACTCCAAGTGACAGCATCATGTGTGTTCTGATGCAGTTCCCCCAGAGAGCTAGTCTGGGCAATTCTATAAGTTGTATTTCGTAATTTAAGGTAACTTGATTGATGCTTAAGAGTTTCCATTTACCCACTCAGTCATCATTCTCTTCATGGTGTTTAAAGTGATTATTGTGATCATCAGAAGCATCACCTCCTCCCCTGGGTGTTCACATCTGAATCCCCAGATTCTGTGAATATGTTACTTTAGATGGAAAAGAGGGATTAAAGGATCTAATGGAACAAATCACGGCTAATCATCTGACCTGAAGGTAAGATGATTTTGAATTATATGTGGGGGCCTCATATATGTTCCCTCTGCCTGCATACATGTTCCCACATGGGTCCCATGGGCCTATCCATCTGCTTTGGGAAGTTGTTTTTCTGGGTTTAGAGATAGCTGAGCCTGTGGGCAGCTGTCAGCAGACAGTGCAGTGCCCCTGGAACACAACCCTTTATCACATCTGTGACCATCTTCCATCACGAAACTTCCAAGGCTGGAACTGTGAACAAAGGTTGACTTTCTCAAAGGGCAGGAGAATGCAAAATCTGAGTTGGAGTGATTCAAGAAGGTAAAATCCATTGGCTTAACTTAATGGACTCCATCTTACTTTTTTGTTGCCAAATCTTAGAAGGAATCTAAAATGTAGTTCTCTCCTTTGTGTTTTTATCTTATGGTGCCTTGTTCACTTTCTTTACTTCAGTCTTGGATTGACCTAACCTTCACCTTCTTATTTCAAATTTTGGAAGATTTTTCATGTCTTCAAAATGATTTTAAACACTGGAATCACATGGAGTCAGTCCTCCTTAAAAATATGAGTATTACGGCCCAGTGCAGGTAGCATGGCCCAGTGGGTTAAGTCACTACCGACAATGCTAGCTTCCCAAGTGGAGTACTGATTCCAGTCCTGTTGATCCACTTCTGATCCAACTCTCTGCTACCACACCCAGGAAAACAGCAGAAGGAAGATCTATCTGTCTTTCTCTCTCCCTATCTCTAAATGCCTTTCAGGTAAATCAATAAATTTTTAAATGACAGCATGCCTTAACAGCATTTTTGAAAAATAGGAGTGATGGCAGTGTTTTTTAGACACTCAGTTCTGTATTTTGATAACATGAAGAAAATACTATCAGGGAAGATAATGTCATGGTTGTGATAGTAATTGTAAACCTGTAGCCAGGGTAGCTATGGGCATTTTGTAACTTATGTGGGAAACAAAGGAAAAAGAATCAAAACAGAGAATCAAAAAGAATTAAAGACAGGACAGAGTTTCCATAGTCTCAGCTGAGCAGATTGGTCCCATCCATATTTTTTAAAAACAGAGAGGTGCTATTAGGAAATAATCTTAGTTACAGGTAAATTCAATTCACAGCACAGAAGAAAAGCAGTCTCTCGAGTGATGCAAGCTTTAGGCTAGAAAAGGAAAGACTTTACCTCTATTGGGAATGATAGAGGCCTGACCCAAGGCTTCAGTGTCATGTGAGCATCCGGCCAAGTCAGTTTCACCCTGTAGCTCGGCCCTGAGAATATGTTGGTGTATGTGTATTGGTCACTGGTCGGTAAGACACACTATTCATCTTCATCATGCAGATGATATTATTATCTCCTGTATATTACAGTTGAGAATGTGGAAGTGACTGCCTGCCAAAGTGTCAAGGCTTATAATTGAGGAATCTGAGAGTCAAGCCCAGATCTATCACTGTATTCTATTTCTTCGGGGACAAAGATGTGATCTAAGAATGGACTGATATGTTAAAGACTGGGCCAGTCTCTGTCAAGGGGGTAATGTGTAAACAGTGGAAGAGTGAGCCTTATTTCACCCAAACGGAGTAACATCAATGAGTGTTTGTAGTGTAGGACTCCATCAAGGTTTTCCACTGGTGTCAATACTTCTTGTGATCCAAGATGAGGCTGAATTTGAGGATGAGGAGAGGGGAACTTGAAGCAGACATCAGAAACAGAGGCTCTCGGAGGCTGGAGGGCTGAAGACTGACTGGGAGAGCCAGGACTATGGTGTAGAGAGTAGCAATTATGACAGAAATGACTTTGAGCTTGTTGGTGCTTCGTAATAATGAAAGTCACCTTGTGTTTCATGCGCTCTGAATCTTCCTGTTGGAAACACTTTGGCACTGCTGAGCTGCAGGATCCATGGCTACCCTGCCTCTTAGAATATGAATGCCCCTGGTTGTGCATCAGTGGCCCTGCTGTCTTGTGGGTGTTAGTGGAGAGAAACTGGCAGAGTTTGCAGTCACACAGTTCCGCTTCTTGACTTTGGAAGATAGTTCTGCATGTCGTGCTCCTGCTCTGTGTATCTCAGAGCTCTCCTCAGTTGATAAGGACTTCCAATCAGCCGTTTTCATTATCTCTTGCCTGCTTTAACTTCAGACATATTCACATTCATCAGTCTTGTCTTATCGGAACAATGAGCAGGGACCAGTCCCGGGCACAATGGAAGAGGTAATATTCAGAGGCTTTAATTATATCCACTCTTGAGGAGCCTCTAGAAAGAACACTTTGCAAGTTATAAGCTGTCAGCAGCAGAAGTGCTACACACCTGTTTTTGACTGTACTGAGGAAGGCGCTGCTTTGACCACAATTGCCTCTCAGAGGATTATTTGCAGTATTGCAGTCATGGTCCTCTGAGAAAGGTTGCTGTAACCTGGTTACTTTGTGCTGAAGGGTAAAAGGAATAAGTATAGTCTGTTTGAGGCAGCATATATTCCCTGAGTGCCTTCTTGGTGTCAACTTCTTGAAGTGTTGGGGATGAAAGATTTGGGAATGGAAAAGAAGTTGACAAGCAACTTTAAGAGCGATCTTTTAATAAGTTCTGTATCACCTGCTGGGAGTATATTGGCAGAGAAATCAGAGAAATTCAACTGAGAAGGCAGAAGAACTATTTGTATATACGGTGAGGTGTCAGCCTTAAAATTATGGAAATGATTTGCAGGTTGTACCAACCTAAAAATTCACTTAGGATTTTCAAACTGTTCCTGGAAAATTCAGTGAAACTATGCTATCAAGGGTACACCAATTTGTTAAAAAGCAACAATAAGTGAATATTCAGTATACATAACTTGATCGAATTGCCACAATAGGTGATTCTCACAGCCATTATTCGCATGAGGTACAGGAAAGTGAAGCAGCTTGTATGGCGTCCCACGTAGTATCTTAGTTAGGACATAATCTCAGTCTGATTGTTAACTGTTCCTTATTTTACCTGTTTCCATTGTGTAAGAGAGCAACTTGCTATAATTGCAATGAAACTGATTTGGGAATAAAAAGATAAGTCTTCATTGTCTAATGCAGCTGTCGTGTGAGACTGAGTTGGTTACTAGTTGGTTACTGAGTTCTCTGATTACTAGTGTTTACCTTACAGTGACCAGACATAGAATGTGGCGTGATTTTCCTTCTATTACCATATTGTTGGCAGAATACGTATTTAAAATAACTTGCCTTTCACAAACATGTCGTTCTTTTGAAGGGTTTTGTTAAGAAATACACACATACGCACACATACACACGAGGAATATCCAAAAAGGTCAAGGGTAATGTGCATTATGAAAAAACTATGCATCTATTTCAATTGTCTTCAGTTGTAAAACAACATCCTTTAATTCATGTTCTGCATCCCTTTGAAGGGCCTTCGCATGTATCTTTTCCCGGAACAAAGAGTACAGGTATTCACTTTGCTTTTGTTGTGTGCGTTGTGGGACTTTTTTTTCTTTAATCAGAGAACGCTACTCTTGTTCCCTATCCTCTTAGCCATTGTGGAAAACTAGTATGAAAGTCAGCTGCAGCGTGCCTATTGCACGGTTCTTTTTCTTCCCCACACTAACCTGTATTTACCAGGGATGCTTCCTCTCCCTGATCCTTTGTGATCCTCGTGAATCTTTTGTGTCCTTGTTCTGAAGCAGGATGTCTGAAGTAAGAAACGCAGGCCTCTTGAGAAATTAATCAGCCAAAAGAGGCAGCTCTGAGTCTCTAACAGGTCCATTAAGGGGAATTCTGAAGCTTGTCTCTAACTTGATAGGAAATTGCCTGGGGGAAGTCTAAGAAATTCAGACAGGCTGATCACCAGCCAGACATAAAAGTTTGGAGTTGCTTAGATTGGTTTATATTATTAGCACTCAGAAAAAAACTTTAATCCCAGAAGATGCTGTCCATTGGGTACATGGTATTGATCACACTGCAGGTAACAAATTAGCCTGGCAGCAGGAGTGCCCAGTTTGGCCCTATTATCTTGTTGAGTGCCTCATGATGCTTGGCTAGTCTATACAGTCAAAATTAAACCAAGTTTCTTAGACAGGTATGGGCAGAACTCTAACCTTTGAGGACTTGTGATAGGTGACTCTCAGGAAGGTGTGAGGGGAGGAATTAGTGGGTGTCATTAGAAGGTGGCTAGAGCTAGGGTTTCAAGTCTCGTGGGACTCGCAGTCACTGCAGTTGACCATCTCTGTCCTGATTCAAGGACTCAAATTCCTGACTGCCCAGTGTGGTCCTTTGAGCCTTCCTTGGGCCAGCCTAGCTCCCCCACCACAATATGTCAATCATTAGCAAACCCCCTGGACTGTGGGATAAAATCTAAACTCTTAGTATAGCAGCCAAATCCTGTAGTGTCCGACTTCCATCCTCCCACTCATGAGGATGGGATCTTGTGATATTCCTGTGCTAATCTACTTGGCAGCTGATCTGCTGGGAGGGAGCTGGGGGAGGCAGACAGGGGTCTGACCATGTTCTTATCACTCTCCATTGCACTCGATCTGTATCCTCTGAGACACAAATGTTTGTGGTGTTTCCCTCCTCCTTCTTGCCTTAAAGAAATCTACTTAAAACTTTTTTTTTTAATTGGGCAAGTTTACAGAGAGAAGGAGAGACAAAAAGAAGGATCTCCCATCGGCTGATTCACCCCCAGATGGCTGCAATGGCCAGAACTGAGCCCATTTGAAGGCAGGAGCTTCTTCCAGGTGTCTTATCTTTGGGCCATTCTCCACTGCTTTGTCAGGCCATGTAAGTAGGCAGCTGGATGGGAAGAGGAACAGTGCCCATATGGGATGCTAGTTCTTGAAGAGACAGGACTAGCCAGTTGGGCTATTGCACCAGCCTCAAGAAATCTATTTTTTTAGAGTCCACACCAGCTATACTGCTTTCTCACCCTAAGTAAAACACACTGTATTGTCTGAACTTCACCACAAGCCGAGAAGATACTATCATATCTGATCTTCTGCAACTTGGGTTGAAAAAGATAGTGAATGTGAGGTTTCAAACTACTGCATTTATTTGCCACTTTCAAAGGATATGGGGAGCAATCTTTCATCCCTTTCTTTTGTAGGAGTCAGTACTGTTGGGTGATGCCAATTTTAATGCTACTTTATCGCATTAAAACCTCTTCTAATATGATATCACTGATGTACTTCATGCTTGCTTTATGTTTACCTCTGAGATTAGCAGCGAGGTTAATGAGTTTTTCCTGGCCTCTGCCTGGCCTGAGCTCTTCACAGGGTCCTGCGAAGAGGTCCAGCAGTATAGTCACATGTCTTGGCAAAGTCGGTCAAAGGCATATTTGTACACTGCAGCTAGGACAAAGATTTCTTTCTGTTGAGATTTTACTGCTGCAGTACTTTCTTGGGGGTCAGACAGTGCTGGAATGGGCACTCGGCTGATAAGTTGAAGTGAGGTCACAAGTAATGGTTCAGATGCTAAACAGTCGGTCCTGTGTGCAGTGAAGTTATTGTGCGTGCTGTTATAATATCCCACAGCCAGAGTCTCCTGAGGCACAGGTCAGGAAGGCAAGTCTCCTACAGTCTAGAATTTGACTTGAAGTCATATTTGTTTTTATTTGTTTGCTGACCAATGATTCCCCCAGGACTGTCTTGGCTCACAGTAGGTGTTTAATACATACTCACTGAATTTTTATGCACATAAAAAATTGAGAATGACTGCCTCTGCTTATGGAGACTGCAAATTCAGATTTTCCAGCACAGTGCTGATTATTTCTAAATGCAGAGAGCAAGGAATAGAAAAGTTCCTGGAGAACACTGACGTCAGGGTCTTTCACATGGAAGGCAAGGACGACTAACAGAAGTACGTGGAGTGGTTTTGCACTCTATGGGCCCAGTTATTCCATATTCTGGAAGCTTGCTGGTGAGGATACGGAGAGTGGGGAGTTTCTGAATCTTCCAGTTGATGGAGAAGATGCTGTGAGTTTGGAAATTGTTCCCTGTGGTTCAGTCACCCCTTCCCTGGAGGAGTGCACTGACTTGATTCTTTCCTTTCTGTAGCTGTTTCCTCTTCACAGAGTTTCTTAGACATACAGCATTTAGGAGTTTGTTTCTTACATGTCATTGGGGAGCAGAGTTCATGTCCCCGGCTGCTCCACTTCCCATCCAGCTCCCTGTTTGTGGCCTGGGAAAGCAGTTGAGGACGGCCCAAAGCCTTAAGCAAGGTCTTAGAGGCTTTGGGCCGTCCCTCAACTGCTTTCCCAGGCCACAAACAGTGGGACTGGAGAAGTGGTTGGATAGTGGAGCTCGGATGCTCCTGGGGACTTGAATCTCTCTGTCTCTCCTCTAATGAATCATTAAATAAAATCTTTATAAAGAAGAAAAAGCCTCCAGCATCACGGTCTTTCTGTCATTTGTTTCTGCTTGCATTAAAGGTACTTCATAGGGCTCATAGAGAAAATAAAATTGTGAGTTTATTTTGGTACAAAGAATTCATTGTTTTATATAACACATGTTTTCCATTTATTATAAATTTTTTTCTATGATATCTTACCCTCCTAAATTCTCAGACTATTAATTTCAGTTTTCTGTGAACTGTTTCGTGATTCCTCATACAAATGCTCTTTTTTTTTTTTAAAGATTTATTTTATTTTTATTACAAAGTCAGATATACTGAGAGGAGGAGAGACAGAGAGGAAGTGGAGCTGCCGGGATTAGAACCAGCGGCCATATGGGATCAAGGCGAGGTGCTCTTTTCATTTTTTAAAAAAATCCTCCCATATTTGGAGGGTGCAGCATTGCTTTTTCATTGTTGTATATTTTTTTACACAGCAACTCCCGAATTCCTGTGCAGAAATATAGTTTTTTCTTACATATATCTTAAATTGAGGAAGTACATGTAACATTTTAAACGTCCCCTGCCTTGTTGCAGGTTGCTAGCTCAAAGACGAGCTAACATCAAGACAGCAAAAATAGTTGGTGAATAGCCTATTATTTCAGAATCATCTTTTTGGGGAGTAAGGTGCTGTTATGTATACCATTTCAAGTGCAACTGAAATTTACTGGAAATATGATCCACATGGCAAAAGGCGTGTTGGTTACAGACCCACTTAGGCTATGGTGCTCAAGATGGGTAAAGCAATAGCATATTGTAGTCCTGAGGAATAGTTACCTTGGAAGACACAATACGGAGTATCGTAATTTGGGCTCTTGAAAATGATAGAGCAGCTAGTATTCAAAGGTCAAGGTCAGGGAAGCTTCTGAGCAGAGAAGAGCTAAAATAAAACATCATTGATCAGACCTTGGGTTTTGAACATGGAGCATATCAATTTATTCAGAAATGGGCTAATTTATTATGTAGTTTGTGTTTTTAAAAATTTCTTTCCCATTTTATTTGGAGCTGTATTTTTAGTTTCCTGACAGGACAATGTGGCCAATTTAATTAGATAAATTAACATGAAATTACTTTTTTAGTGGTTGTACAACTTTAAAAGTTGTTAACGAATTCTTCTAGTATGCTCTTATTATGATTATTATAAATGATGTTTAATTTGTGACTGATAATTGCTAGTTTGGGGTAATGATTTACATGTTTAAAACTATGGCAGAAATAATTTTGGCTATAATTGAGATCTTTGTTTTTACTTGCATATCTCTGCCTTACGCAGCATTGGTCTTTTACAGCCACACACGTTTTGATTAGGGCCTGAAATTGTTAAGCAAAATGAAGAGATGCTTTCTCATTCCATTCAATTTTGTGTCGTAATTTGCACTTCTCTGAGCTCAGTCCAAGATCAGAGTGAAATCAGATATTTTTATTCCTTGAATTACTATACTATTATTTGTTAGTCACTATATTCACATTTTATCGTATTTAAGCTTTTTTGAAAAAAATTTGTTCTCAGACACATGAGAACCAAGACTGTGCCTTACTAAGTTTCTATGTCCTATGGCTTCCAAACTAATCACATTAGAATCACCCATGATATCTTAAAAACAACCTAAGAGTCTTGGACCCCAACTTGGAGACTCTAATTCACATGTTTTTAAGGAGATTCCCAATAATCTGAATATTTTTTAATTCACTGATGGTTTTTCTGAACAGCAGGATTTGAAAATTAATGGCATACAACATGGAAAGCTGTCTTGCATTTTGTAAGTGCTGAGGGTACTCCTGGTTTTAAATTTTGAAACTTGTATCATTCAGGTGAACAACAAACTGGGTCTAGTGTGTTTACTTCATTTTTTTCCCTTCTTTGTACTTTAGCATGCTTCACCAACTTCCTGACAAATCCCAATTCAGGTGCATTCATTTTGTTTTATGGTGCATAAAGATCATCAAAACACCAAGTTTTTCCATTTCCCTTCCAAACTACTTGAAAAACCTAATAATGCTTCTAAAATTTGCATTAGTCCTTGTGGTAGGGGATGGCCCTGATGCCAGAGTTCCTAGCTGGGAGTGTTGGATATGGCTGGAAAGACTGGTGTGCAACAAATATCAATTCTAGCTTGTGTATATGAAAACACTGCTTTAAACATACTTGAAATGATGTATTTGTTCCAGAAAGTCATCTTATCCCTGATTAGTCTGTGCCTTCTGGCCTTCTGATCACTTTTTAAAATTTTCCCCTTTTCAGTTCATCACATAGCAATCATTCGTTCTTGGATTGTGGCCAATGCAGCGCAACTGTGACAGGCCACTCTGCTTTTGTCAGCTGAATGAATACCTTGCTGTACCACCCAGCAGTTCTGTCTGATTTCCCTATTTGTAGGTGACCCTATCCTGCAATGTAAAGTTCCGTAAACATTGTGACATTGAGGAAATTTTTCAAGAATCTTGTTGGTTGTCTGATATAGTTTGGCTCCTATAGCATTTCTTGCTTACACTTCCTCGGTTGGGAGTAGTGCCACATGTCACAAGCAGTCAGAAACAATGATCAAAGAGTGAGGTAAATAGATTGATTGACAAAATATAAGTAAAAATATAACTAACAGTAGAGGGGAGTACCTAAGAGAGAGAGAGAGAGGATGATGATGATGAAGAAGAAGAGGAGAAGAAGGAAAGATGAAGATGTTGAAAAATGGTAACAGAAAAATCTAGAAAAATTCTCTTAGCTTTGCAGCAACAGGGCAATCTTGCAAGAACCTTTCCAAGATGATTTCTGATAGGTGAGCATGCGGGTTCTATTTATGCGTTTTATAGAGTAACGCTGTGGCTCTCAGAGCGTCACCGCTCCCTGCAATCTAACCGACGTTCTCAGAAATGTCATGAGCAGATACTAACTTTACACTATTTTCCCTTGAGTAGTGCAAGGTAGGGACTTCTGGCATGTGTCTTGCCACTTCATAGGTTGGGCATTGGTTCGTGAATTCCCTAGAACTGTTTGTGAAATTTGTTCTTTATTTGTGTTTTTATTCTCCAGGGGGAAGTTTGGAATTTGATCAGATTCTCAAAAGTATCACTAATTAGAAAATACTTCTTTTGTTTTTAATGAAGATGGAGAAGTCTACCTGGTAGTGGACCCCAACCTGCAAAGGGTGTAATATTCTTGGATAACATTGATCAGAGTTTGGAGAGTTACCTGATGACTGAACCTGGCTTCTAGGCTGATGCTTCCTTTGTTTTTCTTTTTAAAGATTTCTTCTTCTTCTTCATTGGAAAGTCAGATTTACAGAGAAGAGAGATAGAGAGAAAGATCTTCCATCTGCTTGTTCACTTTCCAAGTGGCTACGATGACCAGAGCTGAGTTGATCTGAAGCCAGGAGCCAATAGCTTCTCCCAGATCACCCACGCAGGTGCAAGGTCCCCAGGCTTTGGGCCATCCTCACCCGCTTTCCTAGGTCACTAGCAGGGAGCTGGAAGGGAAGTGCAGCAGCTGGGACACTCACCGATGCCCATGTGGGATCCTGGTGCACACACTAAGCTATTGTGCTGGGCCCGATGCTTTCCCTCTTCCCACTTGGTTGGCTGCTCAGTCAGTTCTCAGTGTTAGAATCTGTCTTTCATCTTCCCAAAGGAATCTTAAACCTTTGTTTGTTATTTTCCATTTTTTTTTCTTTCAAAACCCCAATAACTTTTCTACTTCTTTATGTAAGCAGTTGACATTAGTGATTCCTTTCAGGTCCAGATCATAGCTGTTTAAACAAATGCTCACAAATAACCAGGACTGATTAAGATAAGAATTTCATTTGGGTGTCCTACATGGCTCATAGGGTCTGAAAAATGAGCCATACTGTGCTGGCTTCCCAGGGTGTACATTAGCAGGAAGTTGAATTGCAGGTGGAGCCGGTACTTGACTGGTGTGTGACGTGGGAGTGCCAAGTTATGCAGTCATTACTGAGCCAAGTGCTCATTTCTGCTTCCTGTCTTAACTTACTTCGGCTCCTGCTCAGATTTGTGCAAAAGTTCCCTCCTGCACCACAACATATCTATATGAGAATATTTATATGGATTCATATTACATCTTTCTCTACCTCTTAGCCAATATCTGTATGCCCTAGGAATACATGATTCTCTTGGGACCCCTGAATTCTTTTCAGTGTAGGGGTTAAGGTATTATTTGAGAAGGGCTTAACAGGAGTCCAGGTAAGTGAGACCCTGACAGATTTTAAAGCCAAGGGATGTCAGAAAGTCCTTGTATGCAAGGGGGCCCTTCATGTTTAAAGCCTTCACAAGATCGTGCAGAGCACAGACAGCAAAAAAAGCCAAAGGAGTTTAGCCCTGTTAGATACCAGAGGAGAAAATAACATGAATTTGGCAGCCAGAGACTGAATGAGAAGAGTCCAGAAGAATGTCCTGGCCCAGGGCATCAGAGGGCAAGGGTCAGCTCCCAGACCTATTGTGTGAATAGTGGATTCAATTAAAAAATACATAGGACAAAAATTAAAAAAGAAGAAATGGCTTTGCTAGCATACATTGTGTATCGTATAAAGATGCTCCTTCGTATGCTCCCTGTGCTGCACCTGATCAGCTTTTGGCAGAACTGGGCCCGTGAACAGAGAGAAAAGGAGCAGAACCAAGCACAGCAGAGCACCAGGTGGTCCTGACAACAACATTGGCATCATTTCACAGGGACCTCTGCGATTCGCTTATGCTTGCATTTTCAAGCTATCCTTTTATGCTTATTGGCCAATGCATCTATGTTGCAACACACAGCTCAGGTCTCCGACACTTTTGTACTTTTTTACTTAGAGCAAAATCAAAGAAAGCACTCTTTGGGGATGCTTTTGCCCTCTGTTATTTTCTAATTCATTTCTCATTCATTTAATCTAGTCGAGATTAAATAACATGTAGCAGTCCCATTCCTTTTTAGCTGAGTTTGGATACATGCCTTGCCTCTTTTATCCCGTGAATATAAAAGAGTGGAAAGAATGGTGAATAAGAGGAGATTTCAGTGCCAGGATTTTTACCTGTGTTCTTTCTGCTTTTGGAAACAGCTTCACCTGATACAGTCCCTTCTAAATGAGAACATTTAAATAGGCCAAATGCTATCCAGGCATTGGTTCAGACTTCAAAGTTTGGGCATGTGTTAGATGGAACATATATACTTTATATGTGACTTCTATTATGGAGATGATTAGTTAAAAATATTTCTATTAATTAAATGCGCCCCTGTTGGGAAAGGACAAGAAACCCAGATTTTTTAGTTTGATTCATCTTCTGAAAAGGTTATAGTGAAGAAAAGTAAGAGTTACCAACTCCTCTCCCACAGTGGCTGGGCAGGAAGTTCAATCAGTTTGAGTCTGAGTGTTGTGGAGCAGAGCCCTGTTATTTAGTGCTGATAAAGCCACAGAAAATACCTAATTCCCCTTAGGGATGACAGAGACACTGGCTAGATATCCACTTCTGAAGACGGCCTCTCACTAGTGGCTCTGGATGGGGCTGGTGCGGCACAGCATGAGAGCCAGGAGAGCTAAAAGCTGTGGGACTGAGGTGCCTCTCTGGTGAGAGGAATTCAGTTCTCCCGATTTCTTCAAATCTTGGTTGCTTTGGCACAATAAACAGACCCTCCCAGAATCCCGCGTAATCACTGCTTTGTCAGTCCCAGTGTCTGGGACTGCGGTGTGAACTCTTACCTGCAGGCAACCCTGGAGCATTGGTCCTTTCCTTCCATTTTTGACTGGAAGACGTGGCGCCTTCACAGGCAAGTCTTAAACTGGCCAGAGTGCTTCTGGGAAGCCTGATTTGGCTTCCCAGCTCATCTCCTTTGGTCCTCAAGCCTTGTTGCCTTCATTGGGCCCTTCTGGACTGTGTGGGTTCATCTGCCACCTCCTCTTTGTGCCCTTAACCAACCAGTTTTCTACAGAAGCAGATTTTCATTTTCTAGAACTTCACTTCCTTATTTCTTTGCCTTTGCCCTGTAGCTATCAACTGAACAGAATTCAGCCAACCCAAACCCTTTGTAATTTTTCTCTTCAGTGATTCACAGTATATGTTCTCTCTGTTTTGGCAGCAACTTAATGTTAAGAATTTTGCACTTAAAATTTAGCATAACATCATTGGTTCTGAATGTGGGAGTGGATATTATGCCAAAAATACGGATTGTTCCTAGCAAGGTGAGAATTCTGATATATGGCCACTTTATATTAGACTATACGGACAGACTGAATAAACTTCAGAATTGGCACGAAAAGGAAGGCAGGGGGAGAGATTTAAGTTAAAGCAAAAGAACATTCTGTTTTCCATCCCATTGAAGTTAGGCTAATGAGTTAACTTATCTGTGGTCCTGTGAATATGAGAGATAATAAGCCAACTCTCTCAGCATTCCAAGTCTTCTTTGCAGCTCCACAGTCAGTGGGGTGGAGGTTCATGGGGTGAGGGTAGAGGCCTGTCACCTCCTCATGGGATTATCAGGCAACAATCCCTTCTGGGACTATGTGGAAAATCAGGAAGAGATTTGTAATTACATTATGAGGGAGAAATTAGATTTGTGAGTATCATTTTGGGGGGAGAAAAAAAAAGCAAAGGCAAAGTAAAACAATTTTTTTTTGCTAGGATTCTGTTTGGTGAAACATCTTTTGAATGAAGATTTCCTCAAAGAAATAGGAGCAAAATACAATCAGCTTGAGGGCTCTGAGGATAGCATTGTGCCACAGGGATCAAAAGGAAACCTAAGCTTTTGATCCCTTTTCTCAGGTGGGGAATGGGATTTAGACGTATGTCAGTATCTACAAATTCAGTCCTAAGATGTTGGGAAGAAGCTTTGAAGCCAACGAAAACCAGAAGGCAGGATTTCATTAAAAATATTTATTCATGAACACGGGGCAGTGGGGTGGTATCTGGGCTGAACATAGGATCATGCAATATTTTGAGATGCCTCTGCATAGTCACAGCCTGACTCTGAAGAGACGCCCCAAGACAGAGTTGCTGAGAGATAGCAAGTGGTGACTTCCGGATCTTGACAGCACTGCTACAATTCTGGTTGATGACCAGTCAGGGTGAGCTGGCTGTAACCAGAGTAACTGTTTTTACAGAGAGCTGAATGAGCTCATTTCATACAAAAGCCGTGAGAATGACGGTGTATGTGGTCATAGTGCCTTATAAGATAATCGGAACATCCAATGAGTGATCTCACGTTTTCATTCTATTGAAAGGCATATAGACCACCTGTTACTGTGGTTATACTTCATTATTGCATGTATACACAGTTCTTCACCATGTACAGCTTTTTACTTAACTCTTAATAATTTTGAGTAACATTTATATGAATTACTATTACTTTATCTAATCTTTTTTTTTTTTTTTTAAAAGATTTATTCATTTTATTACAGCCAGATATATACAGAGGAGAGACAGAGAGGAAGATCTTCCGTCCGATGTTTCACTCCCCAAGTGAGCCGCAACGGGCCGATGCGCGCCGATCCGAAGCCGGGAACCTGGAACCTCTTCCGGGTCTCCCACGCGGGTGCAGTGTCCCAATGCATTGGGCCGTCCTCAACTGCTTTCCCAGGCCACAGGCAGGGAGCTGGATGGGAAGTGGAGCTGCCGGGGTTAGAACCGGCGCCCATATGGGATCCCGGGGCTTTCAAGGCGAGGACTTTAGCCGCTAGACCACGCCGCCGGGCCCTACTTTATCTAATCTTAACTGTAGTACTTAGAATAATCTCCAGCTTACAGGGCACTCTGATGTATTTCTTTATGAAAGAAAGAAAATTAGAAAAAAAAACAAATGGATAGTGTTTAACAATGATCATGAACTGAATAATATCTCTCCCCGAATTCATAGTTTGTAGTTTTAACTCCCAGAACTTCAGAAAGTGACTTTCTTGCATATATAACCAGTTAAAATAACGTAAGGTCATTAAGGTGGGGCCGGATCCAATATGAGTGGAGTCCTTTAAAAGAGTAGATTCGCACACACATGCACACAGGGAGACCCTATAAGAACAAGAGGACAGAAATCAGGGTGATGACTCTACCAACAAGAGGCACTAAGGAGCTGCAGAAAACCACTAGAACTACAGAGGGCCATGGAACAGATTCTTCTTCAAAGCCCACGGGGAACCAACCTGATGATACCCGGCTCTTAGACTTCTATCCTCTAGAATAATGAGACAATCATTTTTTATTGTTGCTGTTTAAGGTGCCTTATTTCTGGTGGGCGTCATGGCAGCTGAAGCAAAGCAGGAACAGCAGGCAGGCACGTGTTATTTGTGATTGTGCTACAGTCTTGAGTGTCACAGTCTTTTCTTTTTAGCTTTCCTCTGATAGCTTTAGAAACTGAAGTTTGATTTCCTTGGAGAAGTGTATTAGGTTGTTGATAGGGATAGCAGATAGCAAATGTCTGAGGCGGGAGGAGCAGGAGGAGGGGCGATGCAGGGTGGAGTCAGAGCCGCATGATGGACGGTGGAGTGGAGGCAGGAGGCCAGTGAGTTTAAATGTTGGTATTCCTTCAGGCAGCACATTCAGCTGCTTGTTCCTTTCATCCTCCACCTCACCCTATTGCTCTTACATCATTCGTCTTCACTGACAGTTCCCCAATCTCGGGCTCCAGCGCACAACTCTCTCCAGAGCTTTTAACTCAGTGTATTCAATTGATTGTAAGTCTTATCTCCCAGAGGCACCTCACACTTAGTATATGTGAAATTAAATCTGCTCTTTGGCACTCCAACTTGCACTTCCTCTTTGCGATTCTAGTCGTCTGATGGCCCTCAACTCACTCACAAGCATCCCAATGCAGGATTCTATGTGTCATTCCAAACCTTTCCACCTCTCATCAACAACATGCAAATGATTACAAGTAACTATTAATTTTGCCTCTCCAAGGTCTCTCCAGCCCATTTCTTCTTCTACATTTTCAGGTCCGACCTTAATTCAGACACTAAGCGTGTCTCACTAACTTTCTTAGTGATTCTTGCAGCAAATCTCTTCTTTCCCTCACTGCTCCTAGAGCTATCTTTCTAAGATATGTATCATCTCCCTTTCTTCTCAAGTCGTTAGAGGCTGTCCAGAACATACAGAATTATATTTACCTGGTTGATTATGTCCTCTTAATTATTGAGGATCTATCATGTTTCCCATTTTCTTCCCTCTGAAGCAGATGTTGACAGGTGCGTGGTGTGACACGAGTTGCTATGGTATAATAGCAGTTGTTGCCATGACTGCTCTTGTAGAATATTTCCTCCAACAGAGTCATTAACTTTCTTACTCTCGGTATGTGTTTTTATGCAACTGTTTCTGTTGCTTCGATTTGTCCACTGGCTCCTTTGTGGGAGGAGGCAGGTGACAACTGTCTGTGTTTGGTGACGTAGAGGTTTAACTTGCCTAGAGAGGAGTCTACAAAAGATGATGATTCTGAGGCCAGGATTCCGGGATGATTTCCTGGAATGACTCAGCAATTCCAAGAGAATTTTCTCCAGGATATCATGCAGAGCAGTTGTTGAATGTTGGGTTCTCAGTCACTTTTACGCAGCTGGGCAAAGGGGGTCACGTGTTCAGTTACCTCAGAATGGTACCAGTGACCACTTTTCTCTTGACCATCCTCTGAGTCTTAGAACTCACAGCCTGGCTACACTGAATTTCAACTTTACCCACTTGCACATAATTTTATTGCTGTATCAAAGAGCAGCAGTGCAGGGCTGAGGATATACCTGCCCTCTGGGAAAATTCAAAGAAGTCAAAAAGCTAATTTATGCTATATGGAGTAGGAAATCTAAATAACTACAGGAACATGGACCATTTAATGTACTTTTCTGTGAATCTTTTTTTTAAATGTTGTTATAGAATGATAACTTGAAAATATCAACTGTTTCTGCTTTATGTGATTTTTCATGTTGGGCTACTTTTTATTGCGATAAATATCAGTTTTGGTGGTGGACAAATATACTAAATATAGAACTATAGCATCATTTTGGTGACAGCCATTTGAATTGTTCATCAACAGCATAATGAGTCTGCATCTCTCAGTAGGTTTCTGTGAATGTTGCATTACAGCAGCTAATCATGAAGATCATCTGTTACATATTTAAATGATCTTATTTAAATGTATTTATTTTAAACAATCTGTAAACACTGACAGAGTTTTATACTGATGTGCTTTATTTGTGTCATCATCCTTAAAGTTTTTTTTCAACAACAACTTTTTTTTTAAGAAACCAAATCAAATGGTTTCATTAGCCCAGCTGGCAGAATCTTAATGTTAGCAGTAGTTCAGTCCATCTATGTTTTGGTCCCTGTTAAACAAGTGGGGATTCAGTTTGTTTTCTCTATTTTCCTATGTTTTTGCTATGGAAGAAGAAGTGGAGCTAGCAAACAAGCAGACACTTACATTTTTTCAAGAGTCATAGCCAGGACCTCTAAGAACAAAGGAAATAACTAGGCAGGGTTTTCTGTATCTCTAAAATTCTATGCAGCTTATTTAATGCTGCACAGAAATTGTGTCATTAATCTGTGATGCGGTGGTTGGCAAGGAAAGCAGGTAGCCTATTCCAGGACCTTCTCTCTGTCTGCACAGTTGCTGCAACAAGGGAGACCTCTGGTCACCTGCAGTGTCCTCTTTAACTGCTTTTATTAAACCATTTATTTTTTATTATTATTGTGGCACAAGGCCACAAGACAAATGTTAGTTTATATTCTGTTGCTTTTGAACATGATATGAGTAAATACTAGAAAAAAGTCTTTCTTCGTGACTTTTTTTTAATAACCAACTGTTTGAATTTAGATGTCCCTAATTCTCATTCTCTGCCTTTTCCATGTAGAACTATCAGCCAGTGGATAATTTCAAAGGTATAGAAACATGCTGATTTTATGTTGACAACATCAAGGTTATAAGTGTGAATTAGATGGTGAGAGTCATCTAATCTACATAAATAAAAAATAAAAATAATTTTATTATTATTATTATTTTGCAATGCAGTTCCATAGACTCCAGGGTTTCCCTCCCCATCTCTGGAGATCACCTCCCCTTACCAATTTCCCCCGTATTATTGCAGTAGTTTGGTCCTTCATAAGCAGTCACCTGTCCATTTTTCTGTTATGTCACTGTGACTTTACATTGTAGGTATGGACAATAGCAAAGAGTCCAGCGTCCTATATTTAAAACATACTTAACAGGTTCTTTGGTAGTTCATCTTCGGTGTAGAAGTAGAGATTAGAAGATTGCATCTTCTCAGCTGGTTATGCTAATTTCTATTACAGAGTTACTGTACTTCTACTTAAATGAAAATCCATAAACCAAAATTAACAACAGGAACCATAATAAAAAATTATATCAATGTGAAGTTAAATAAAATGCTACCAAATGACCAATTTGTCACTGAACAAATTTAAAAGAAAATCAGAAACCTTCCTCAGTAAAGCAATGCTACTGTATGACCTATATGTCGCTGAAGAAATTAATAGAAAAAGAGACTTTTTTGAATGAAATTAAAAGCAAATCTGTCAGATCCCATGAGATGTAGCAAAAACAGTATTAAAAAAGACTTTTATAATCTCTCCCCTCCATTGTCCCCTGTGTTTTATAGTGAAATAGTCTATCAAGTGCAGCCTTGACTCCAGCTTTCGGCTCTTCACATGGGTCATGACACTGGTGGCATAGGCAAGGTGGGAAGTTTAATATTCTGCTATCTGGTATATTTAGAAGTTTCACTGGGATCTACTTTTATTACTGGTTGTACAGATGCTTTCTGTCAATTTTCTTTGTTTCCTGGTATTCTGGACTCTACTGCATCCGTTGAGATGAAAGCGTCTGTTTGCTTACATTTGTCTTTGTTCTGCATCTCAGTGAAGGCTGTCCTGTATTGGAGCGAATATATGACATTTGTCCTTTTGAGATTGGCTCATTTCACTGAGCATAATGGTCTCCAATTGGGATCATTTGGTTTCAGTGGGTAATATTTCATTCCTTTTAACAGCTGAACAGTATTCCATAGAGTAGGTATACAGTCCCTTATCCAAACCTCTTTCCATGGGCATCTGAGTTGTTTCATTTTTTTGTGATTGTTGATTGTGCTGCAATGAATATAGAGGTGCAGGGTGCTTTCTCGTGTATATGTATCTAAGAAGTTTCTGCACAGCAAAGGAAGCAGTGAGCAAAATGAAGAAACAACCAAGAACATGGGAGAAAAATCTGCACACTATGCAACAGAGAGGGGGCTGATACCCAGGATATATGAAGAACTCTAGAATAACCATAACAACAAAACAAACAAACCAGTTAAGAAATGGGCGGAGGGCCCAGCACTGTAGCCTAGCGGCTAAAGTCCTTGCCTTGAACACTCCGGGATCCCATATGGGGAATTGGTTCTAATCCCAGCAGCCCTGCTTACCATCCAGCTCCCTCTTGTGGCCTTGGAAAGCAGTTGAGAACAGCCCAAAGTCATGGGACCCTGCACCTGCGTGGCCGACCCGGAAGAAGCTCCTAGCTCCTGGCTCCTGGCTTTGGATCTGATCAGTTCCAGCCGTTGCGATCACTTGGGAAGTGAATCATCAGACGGAAGATCTTTCTGTCTCTCCTCCTCTCTGTATATGTGACTTAGCAATAAAAATAAATAAATTTTAAAAATGGGTGAAGGAAACGAGCAGATATTTTTCAATGGAATAAATCCAAATGTCTAACAGACATATGAAAGAATGCTCAGACCTCTTAGCAATAAAAGAAATTCAAATAAAAACCACCCAGAGGTTCAGTTTAACCCTACTGAGAATGGGCAATGTACAGAAAACTACCAACAGCACCTGTTGGCAAGGAAATGGGAAAAAAACGTACCCTATTCTGCTGCTGGTGGGACTGCAGACTGGTGCAACCACTTTGGAAATCAGTATGGAGAATACTCAGGCAAAAACTTATGATGCAGCAACCCCTGTCCCGGGATTATATCCTAAATACTATCCTGTCAACTGAAGCTTTCCAAACAAGACAAAGCAAAGCAAAACAAGGCAAAATAAAAACATACTTGATTCTCAGGACTTCAGTATTTTAGAAGGGAAATTTCATTGGCAATTTTAAGGAGAATAATTATCTATGAAAAATTATTTTGTAAGCAATTTTATATATATATAGGTATATATCATGGTTTACTAAAATCAAGGAAGTATGGTATAATTTTCTAACTGAGAGAATGTCCTGGAGACATCAATGAACCAACCTGTTCAGAAGAGGTTAGAATAGTTTCTTGTGTTTATTTAGTGAAATATTTCATTTGCTTTCATTGGGGAATTGCATTCAGATGAATACTCGTAGCTTCAGGAAAAATCAGTCATCCAGTGGAGGGACCACTGTAGTGATAAGGTGGGTTCAGCCGCCGGCTGTAGTGCCAGCATCCTACGTGAGTCCTGGCTTCTCTGCTTCTGATCCAGCTTCCTACTAATGTTCCTAGGAAGGCAGAGAAAGATGCCCTAAGTCCTTGGGCCTCTCCCAGCCACACGGAGGACCAGGATGGAGCTCCTGGTTTCCGGCTTCAGCATGCCCCTGAAAATTCAGCCATTTGGAAGTTAAGCCAATGAGTGAGAAATCATTCTCTCTCTCTCTCTCTCTCTCTCTCTCTCTCTCTCTCTCTCTCTCTGCCTTTGAAGAAAATAAATACTTACTTTTTAAAATGTCCAGTGGAAATTGTTTTAGGCTGGGAGTTTTAGTGGCAGGTGCCACCTTTAAGTATTTACCTGTGTGCATTTTTGAGAATAAAAGAGTAAAGTCTACCAGTGAGTTATGCTATTTGTTTCTTTTATAGTATGTTTGCTGTCTGTAAATAGATGAACAATCAAACTTAAAAATATGTGAAAAAAGAATAACTCGTATTACTATTAGATTGTAGGTTCAGGCTCCGCCCATGTAGATGTGCTCTATTAGAAAGGGGCTTGGAAGGCAGCTTGCTGGCTGAAAGACCTTAGGTCTTCATAATGAATGTCACAGTACTTGTACATTCATGGGCACTGGGCAATGCATATTTCCTTCCTAACTCGAAGTGGCAAAAGTTATATCCTTTACAGAAGCTTTTTTTTTCCTTTTTAAAGATTTATTTATTTTTATTGCAAACTCACATATACAGAGAGGAGGAGAGACAGAGAGGAAGATATTTTGTCCATTGATTCAAGTGGCCTCAATGGCCGGTGCTGCGTCGAACTGAAGCTAGGATCCAGGAGCCTCTTCTGGGTCTCCCACACGGGTGCAGGGTCCCAAACCTCGACTGCCTTCCCAGGCCACAAGCAGGGAGCTGGATGGGAAGTGGAGCTGCCGGGATTAGAACCGGCGCCCATATGGGACACAGGCACGTGCAAGGTGAGGTTTTAGCCACTAAGTTATTGCAGTGGGCCCCAGATAGCTCTTTTTACCTTTGAATAATTAGTAGAACTAACTTCAACAATAACCCAAGTACAGAATAGTTTTTGGAGATTTTTTTAACCTCTTCATATGCTACAAGCAGGGTAATTCTTCAATGTGGATTGGAAATATGGCAAACCTCAGATGTTCTGTTTATCAAATAAGGAGAAATAATTGAAAGCACAGTAAAATCAGGTTGTCAGTGGATATAATGTTGTCAATTACTCTACTAACCTATTGACTGAATCTATGATAGTCACTGAATATTTAAAATTAACATCCTCATTTTATGGAACACTGAAAACAATGTTTTCCAATGAAAACATGCCACCACGCTTTTTATATTTAAAAATTTTTTATTTTACCTTATGAAGATAGTATTTTGGAGTTAGGATTTTCTTCTGTTATTTTTCATTGTAGATGTATACGGATAATACAAGCAAAATAAATTCGTCTTTATTGCAGGTCGATGGAGAATTGTACTCATTTCTCCTAGATGAATATTTGCTCCTCTGTGATTAGATTTATGCTCTATTGCTCAGTATCCGTGCTTTTTTGCATGTAAAATCACATTTTGTTTAATGCTGCTGAATAACCATACATTTTTTTAAAGTCAGAAATGAAGCTCATTATTTGCAGTGCCAGCAATGCAAACAACTCAACCACAGGGAGACCTATGGCCAGCTTTGCACGGACAGCTCATTAGAACGGCATCCTAAATACTAGCTGGGTGATGATGTTTTAGATTGCCATAAATTAGAAAGTGGATCTCAATTTCAAAGGTATTCACCATGTGGAGGGAAATGGGCATTTAGATTTGCTGAAATATGGCCATTGCTGAGAGCTAATACTTGCTCATTCCATCAGAGGAGGAGGAGGAGGAAATATTGGTTAGAATGTATTTGGCTTTAGTCTCCTTATAGATATCTCCCGGATTCCAAGTGAACTCTGGCATGTCGGAGGTGCTCAGTAGGAAGCTCTTCAGGTAATACATCGACGACTAAGGCTGGGTCTTCTGTGGAGATTCAAGCTATTGCTCCAACAGAAGCTACTACTGAAAAAACAAAGTTCTTGGTGAGGTACCAGAAATCTCCGGGGTTAGGATACAAGCCTCCTCCGGTCCTTCTGTTCCACTCTGGAGTCCCCTCCTGCTCTGTGCACATGGACTGTATCCCAACTGCCACGGAGATCACAGGGAATCGGAGTGCCCTTGTAGGCTGAGAACTCTGAGGTCAACCATTCCCTATCGGGTCTCCCACTTGGGATGGAAGAAGCCCAGAACCTTCCTCACAGGATCTAATGTCATCGGAACAACAGCCAGGAGCCCTGAGCAGTCCTCAGAAACAGAAGAACAATAAACTTCATCAGAACTCGGGAGAGAAGCTTTCTCTGGTCCTTACTTAGTTCCAACTTTGGCTCCCCATCCTCTCTTGCAATGACCATTAGGGTCGCTCTGGAGCCCCTCAAAATTGGATCAGATAGACAGAGAGCAATAAGGAAAGCTTAGAACAGACAGGAAACAGTCAGCTTGGACTGTCATGTACCTTACTTGGTAGACACAAAGATGAGTTACTCCTCACTAAGGTATAAAAGATTTCTCTGCACACCCTCCTAAAATTGTTCTGCTCCTCAATCATTATCATATAGCTTATTAGAGTTATAAGCCTGTTTGGAGTATCCTGCAATTCGTGAAGTTCAGTAAAAATCAAGCTTGAATACTACAAGCTTCTAAATATAAAGGTGAATATAGACACAAGACAGCCGAATAGAACCCTATAACCATTTTAAGTTTTATAACAACCGGTTGTGTATAAACTAAAATTGAGATGTCAATGAAGTAGTTATAGGATGTGGTTAAGAACTTGCATTTTCTAACATATTGGTCACTCAATACCATGTTAATTAACTTCACGATAATGTAAATTTCCACGTTTCTTCCTGTTGTTGAAGTTGTGTAGTGGCTTTTCACTGGGGGGGGGGGGGTGATATTCTGCCAGCTCTACTTTCAGACCAGGGATGGTCTCCTAATGAAACTGTTGAATTTATCTGGACAATAAGATGCTGAACTCTATGCATGGCCCATGCCTGCAATGAAGGAATCATGACTGGATATGAACTGTACTACTGTAACAATATGGATGAATTCAATATGGGGGGAAGGTCTGGAGAGGGGTTGGGGGAATCCCAGAGCCTATGCAACTGTGTCATAAAATGAAATAAAATAAAGAGAAAGTTCAAAATGACCTCAAAATCCTAATATTATCTCTATTTTCTTATATGCCATCCTAATGCTCATTTGTCTTAGTTTTTAGTTATAATAATGATAATTATAAATTAATTTAATTCAGTTTACCAAATATCAAATAGACATAATTATAATTTTATGATTATAATTTCATTGAATTACACGTGATTATTTATTTAAATATTCATTATTAGGCATTTAGATTATGACTGTTGCCTTATCATTTCAGGAAGCCACAAATGAAATGATGGTGAACTTGATTTTTTTTCCTGTTATTTCCTGAAGAAACATTCTCAGAAATGGAATTTTTGGGTTGAAGGAAGGATACATTTTTATAGCCCTTGAAATGTTGTGAGGATAAGCTTTAATAAAATGTTAGAGACAATTTCTCCTTGAAGTTTCTGAAGGATGAGTGTTTAGCCATTTTGCAATACCTCTGTGTACTTTATTTTCTGGGATGTGTATTTCATTGGAGACATGGCCTAGGATGACATTGAACAAATGAGGCATCTTAATAAGACTTAGTTGGCACCATGCTCCCCAATGTTCTTACACCCTGGAAACTTCATTCAGTTCTTGCCTGTGTTTGCAGACTTCTCAGGTCTGCAAAGGTGTGCATTAGGTTCTAACGGGCGCTTGATTAAGAGAAATCAGTCATTATTAGGTAGAACGTGGAGAAAGATTTCTTCCCAATCCTTCAGAACTGAGTAGAAAAAAATAAAATTCAATTTGGAACAGTGGGTTGGTTACAGTAAGATTTGCATAATTGCCTGTGGAATTAAATTCAGAAATTAAATGAAGTTTACTCAGTTGGGTAAAGACAACTTACATAGGCAGGCACGGACATCGACCAACAATAATGATGACGACCAAATGTAGATTTCAACTGAAAGTTAACAACTTGTAAACGCCATCTATTAAATGTCATAGAGCAGGATTTAGAACAGAAACAAGTGCCTCAGGGAATTTGCATCATTTTGGGATTTTTTCCTAAACCTTTAGTTCATGTCAGTTTACACTGTCTCCTCCTCATTGCATGAAGTCAGTGATTTGGTGACAAAAATACCTGTGTCCCTGATTCAGAAAAGAAAGCTTCTGTAGGCATGACAATTTACACCATCTTATATGAGCTATTTTATATGTAATCATGCTGGGGTGTGGCACTCTTGACTCACTTTAAGGAGAACCCATGGCTTGAAGCTTTGTTTTCCAATAAATCGCTCAGTTTCACTTATCTCTCTGCTTCCAGTTCACTGTGTTTTGGAGAAGGCAAGCTAAGGTCGTTGATGTCATCCATGCCTATGGGAAAGCACACAAAATAAAATTTGGTCTCCCAGGATGTTTTCATGGTTGTTAGAACACAGAAATTTGTTTGCTAGCCTGTGCCAAGATTATCGTAAAACTAAATCTCAGACTCAAGGCACAGTGTAATGTTATGATGCCGGGGAGTTCAACCCCTAGAAGGTTTGAAGGCAGGTTTTCAATTATTTGGTTTTTAGAGCATTTATTACAAGAAAAAGATCAAGTCTGTGTCTTCCTAGTATTTTTATGAACACCTTATGCTATATACTCATAACCAAGAAAATGTATCTGGGCTATTTATTCAGGACAGATCGAGCTGCAAATGATAGCAATGCAACCCAAATACATAAAAAAAAAGGAATGTTCTGGTTTATGTTACAGGGAAGTTTGAATAGTTTTGGGTACCACTGGATTCAGTAGCCTGAAAAATATTATCCTATTAGGTCATTCCAAAAACTGATATGAAATGGAGTTAAAAGTCAGGCTTAATTTGGTGCAAATTAAAAAAAAATCCATACATAATTTTTCACCCACATAGAATAATCACAGATCATTAAAGATATATTAGTTAATATAATTCATTATTGGTTTGACAAAGTATAAGGCAAGATGTCACACAATTACATTTGCAGCAGTATTGATGCACACATATTTCCTGATGCAAATTCCCTCCCTCCTGTCTGTGTTTCCATTCAGCCTCTGTCCTCCTTCTTTCTTTCTGTTTAAAAGTTTTACAGTGGCATTCCTTCATTTTCCTTTGCCATCATAGACCCCACATTTTAGGAAGAACAGTGTTTGTGTTTCTGGGTCTGGCTCATTTTCCTCCTTGGGATGTCTGGTTGCACCCATTTCGTTGCAAATGGCAGAATCTCATCCTTTTTTGTAGCTGACTGCTATTCCATTGTGTATATATTGATCACACTTTCTTTATTCAGGCATCTAGATGATGGACATTTTCATTGATTCTAAGTTCTGGCTTTTATGAAAAGTGCTGCTGCAAACATGGTGGTACAAATATCTCTTTGATTGGCTGTATATTTTCTATGAACTTTTGAAGAACCTACATATGCATGGATTTCAAAATTATTTCACATACAAAACAAACTTATTTTTACATTTAATTTTATATCAACTTTCTTCATCTTTCCACTTGATTTCCAATCTATATTCTTTACTTTTGTTTGTGGCTAATTTTTTATACATGTTCTAGATGTGTGTTAGGAAAGATGACCAATGGGAGACCAAAGCTTGTGTTGACTGTTACCTACACAGAAAAGAGAGACCCTACTGCACTGTCAGATAGATTCAAATAGGTCTTGTGGTGTCATGTGCCAATTCCTGAAAAAAATTACTGTAAGTAGAAAACCATGTCTTCATTCTGATGAGTTTGAGCTACATTTTGTTCCTTATGCAGGTGAGTCTGACCATCAAAATTTGCAACTCGGCAGATAGAAGTGAGGATGGAGAGGTGAGGAGCAATAAAAAAAGCTGGGTGCCTCTGCCTAAACATGAGGAAGGGATCTTATGCAAATCCCCCAATGTACCCGTTACACACATGGCTCAAAATGCCAACATGCTCCACTAAAAAGTCAATGACACTGGAGAGATCTTTCTCAGTATTTTTATTTCCTTCAGAAATGCTCTCTCTTATCTCCTATATAACCTGATGTTTAAGGGTATGTGTTGGGAAGACAACATGAACTGTGCACTTTTAGTGTCCATAAATAAATAATCCTTTATATTAAAAGGACCCCGGACTTACTACCTCTCTAATGTTTGGACATATTTCCTGTGTTTTTTAGTAGACTTTGATGTCATGGAATTCAGGGCCACATAAAACTTTGTCCTTTAACTTTTTCAGTGTCTCAACACCTGGAATCATAGTTTTTTTCTTGTCCTAACTTCAGCTCTGCATACCAGCATAATTAGTGAGAGGTACACCAAGAGTGCCAACTGCATGCTTGTTCCTCAGAGAGAAATTTAGAAGTTATATGAATCTCTTAATATGCTTATTCTTAAATGTGACTGCATTAAAACCAAGTGATCCCTCTTCATATTTCCCCAAGGAATCATCATCTTGTAGCAAGCTTTTTTCATTAGAATGGACTTCCTTTTTCTTTACACTTACTTTTTAAAAGATCTGATTGTAGTCTTTACTGGCCACTTGTAAGTACTGTGAGTGTATTTATTTTAGCAACAGGCTGACGAAGTACAGAAAATGACATGTTCTGTGAAGCTGCTGAATTTTTTTTTATTACAAAGTCAGATATACTGAGAGGAGGAGAGAGAGAGAGGAAGTGGAGCTGCCAGGATTAGAACCAGCGGCCATATGGGATTAAGGCGAGGACCTTAGCCACTAGGCCACACCACCAAGCCCACTGATGAGTTTTCAATACTCAGCTTAGAGAGAGTCCCTTCAGACTTACTCCAGTCTTCCTGTGGTCACGTTGAGGGTTTGTACTAAGGCATAATTATTCTATAACCCGAGGAAAGAAGAAATTGATGTTGTGGGAATAACTGATCTGTGTGTATGTGGGGGATGTGCCAGTTTTCCTACATATATTATCCAAAGTTAAGTTCATCCTTCTACTTCCTTCTCTTCATTGCTGCCTCTCCATCACCTTCTTGTCTTTTCCCTCCCTCGTTCTCTCCACTTCCCTCTCCCTTCCCCCTCCCGTCTTTCCTTCCTTCCTTCCTTCCTTCCTTCCTTCCTTCCTTCCTTCCTTCCTTCCTTCCTTCCTTCCTTCCTTTCTTCCTCCCTCCCTCCCTCCCTCCCTTCCTTCCTTCCTTCCCATTTTCTTTCCCCGAAGTAATGAACAACTTGCAAACTGAAATAATTTCAGTGGATTTGAAATGTGAGCTAATCATGTCTGAAGCAACAGCTTTAAGTCACATTACCTAAGGTAATAATTCTTTCTGGAGCTGGCCATGTGATTGCAGTCTTTATTGGCATTGTGGCTTAAACCACCACCTGTGACTCTGCTCTTCCATAGGGGTGTCATTTTAAGACCCAGATGCTCTACTTCTGATCCAGCTCAATGCTAATGCATGTGGGAAAACAGCAGAAGATGGCTCAAGCGCTTGGTACCCACACTCATGTGGGAGAATCAGAAGCAGCTCTGGCTTTGGACTGAGAGGAAGCAGAGAGCATTTCCTCCTCCCAATAGTGCAGTTTGGCAAGATGAATACACACAGTGGAACTTGTGGGGATTAAAAGAGACAGGGAGAGGAAAAGGGAAAGGGAGAAGCAGAGAGAACCCCGCATCTGCTGATTAACTCCCCCCAAACCCATAAAGGCTCAGAGTAGGCTGGAACAAAACTAGGACTTGCGCACCCAGTCCAGAACTCCCGCATGGGTGTGAGGAATCCAGTGACTTGGTTCATCATCACGGCTCCCCTGGATCTGCATCGGCAGAAACTGGAGACAGTGTCTGAACCATGACCAGGTGTTCTGATGCGGCATGTAAACTTGTGTCTTACCTTGAGGACCAACTCCTGTGAAGGAATTATGACTTACAGGTTCAAAAAGGAAAAAGAAAGACGAATGCTTGTTATACATCAAACATTGCAATCAGCGTAGGCACTATTTTTCACCTGATTTCTGTGTTTTCTATGTAAAAAACTTTACCTTTGATCAACCTAATTTGTTGTCTGCCCAATTAGGGAAGATCTAAGAACATCCCATCCTGAGCTTTCCTCCTTCCCCTCTCTTTAAGCTGTTGTTTCATATCAGTTACTCCAAAGTGAAAATGACAAATGAGAAACACCACAAAATAGACTGTGTTTATCAGCAGAGCACGCGTAATTGGTCAGTATGTGCATGTGCTTGATCTACCCAGTGTGCGACTCTGGTCAGAGAATACTTCTTGATTCCCTAGGACACTTACTGCTCATGGCTGTTACTCTCTGGATAATTCTGATGACTGTTAAAAACTTGATTAAGGAATTTTAAAAATGCATTTGTCTTGTCCCATGCCTGTTCCCTCTATAGTCCTGACTCAGACAAGCAGAAAAAGCTGGAGTCCCCAAACGACCAAACGAAAGCTAGAGATTCCAGCCAATCCCTCAGGAGATAGAGACAGCTAGACTTTGGTGTAGAGGCACTAATTCTGCTTGCTTTGATTTTGCCAACATTTTAAATTTATTTTTTCCCTCTCTGACTGGGCATTTCATTGTGAAATTTTGTATAAAGGAAAGGTTAGGATGCTTTGCAGTTTCCCGCTTGTGTTGAGGCGGGGAGTGCTGTCAGAGGCGCTCAGGATAATACCAAAATGGCTCTCCTCAGGGGGATTTCTTTTTCTGATTATGGATTTCCTTGCTCCTTGATAGGCTGCACCTTTGATTTAGGATTTCAAAAAGAATTTAATCATGAAAGAAAGCTCTGTGTGCTGGGTGAATCCTCTTGAAAGCAAATGCCTCGTCTGTCTCCAGGTTCTTAATCGCTCCTTCACTCTGCTCTGCTGTTTTATTCTCTTTCATGTTTGGATCAACATGTAAATAACGGATGATGATGGTTGAAGTTACCTGAGGCAGGTGTAATGGAAAGATAGGAAGAAAGCCCAGGCTGAAGTGCACAGGAGAGAATAGGCCAGTGGGGCAACCCAAGAGACTGAGTGCTGACCCATTGTATCAGAAGATAGCTTTGAAGGTTGAAGCGTTTGCACCAGAAGTATGGGACTCTTTCAATTAGTTTTACCCAATATGAAATGCAGGAACTGTAGGCAGGCGAGGTGTTCTAGGGTAAATGCTCAGGTCAGACTTGTCTGGAAGTGCTAGGTGCACTCTGCTGTGCTGAGTGGACACTGGAAAGACTTGGTGTAAGTTTCACGTTGCTCTGTGCTTTGTTTTCCTACCTGATTTGCCAACTGAACTCTTTTAGAACTGCTTGCTATTATCTAGTTGCTTCTGGTCCTCTCCTCCTTTGCAAAACCTAAAATTTCAGGGAATTCTCTTTAATTAAAATAAAAAATTGCCACATTGTGGTTCAAAGTCGGGGTGAAAAATTAGTACATTAGGGGTCCTTTTACTTTATATCTCATGACATGGATGTTTCATTGTCGAGTTGTTATTTTTGAAAAGAGAATCTAGGCTGTGTCCCCTGTTAGTATGTGTTCAGCTTTCAGAATTCGGCTAAGGTGCATGGAAAATGTAAGATTTGATATCGTATAAACATACTAATCATCATTTATCCATTCATTTATTTAACAACTGAATATTGAACACTTGAAAATGCCATGTACCACTTTTGCACTTGGGATACACCAGTGAATAACCAATTAAAAATGTATGTCCTTGAAGTAGCAGAATAAGGCTTTTATTTGATAAATATTTATGAAGCTTGAGGCTTACTTCTAACAGTATATGAGTAAGCTTCTACCTATGGACCCTTCTGCAGATAAAAACTATAAAATCAAGGCAAAAACAGACCAAAACCAAAGCGAAATATTGGCCAGAGGTTCTGGGGACAGCAAAAGTGCAGGCAGATTCTAGGGGAAATTGAAATACAAAGAAAAAGAAGACATTGGGTGAATCCACATTTTCCAAGGCTAATATCTTGAATGAAGATCCCAGCCTATGTTATCTATTTGGGCATATTAAATTTGTGATAAAAATGTTAGAGAATTCTTCTTTTTTTGGTTAAAAAAAAGATAAAAAAAATTTATAACAAAAAAAGGCCATGTACCTGAAAGGCAGAGTTGTGGGGAGAAAACAAGTAACGGAGACAGAAGGGGGAACACATAAAAGAGATCCTCTATCCTCTCATTCAATCCCCAAATCTTCACAAAGTCCAAGGCTGGACCAGATCACAGCCAAGAGCCAGAAACTTCATCTAGGTCTCCCATGTATGTGTCAGGGGCCCAAAGAGCCATATTTGTGCTGCTTTTCCTAGGCCATTAGCAGGAAGCTGGACTGGAACAACTTGTAAACAAATCAGCACCCACCTGGGATGCTGACATTGCAGGCTGTAGATTTATTCACTATTCCACAATGCTGTTCTGAAAAATCAAAGAACAAAGTTCCAGACGCTGTACAGCTTCTGAAAAATGATGGAGCCCTAGGGAAGGAGCACACACTACTGTCAATAAACACATCATGTTTGTCTGACCAGATTCTGAAATACAAATGTTTGGGCAGATGCCAAGCATCCTACATAAAAAAAAAAGTATGTTGAAGTTGCCTTCTGAAAAATAGCTTGAAGTTTGAGGTCTGCCATGCTAACTGCCTGTTAGTACAAATAAACCTAACACAAAAACACTTTTCAGAGGAATGAAAGAGAATGCAGCAAGTCACAGTCCAAAATTATGAAAGCTTAAAAACTTGCAAAAATGGATCCGTTCGTAAGAGGAGAGAAGGGATATAAAGATCACTATCAAGAGTGGCCACATGTTGGACTTCCTACAAGAATTTTAAAGTAAGCATCTTAGGGTGCACAAGACAGGGTGCACATGCCTGATGAATTAGAAGAAAGTGCATTTTGCAGAGAAGTAAAGGAGTAATAAGAACAAAATTTTGATTCTATAATCAAAAAATGTAATATTTAAAGATTAAAAAATGCACAGAAGTGGGCTTAAAAAGGAGATGACTAGAGACTCAACATAATTGAGAGCAGATCAACTAGAAATAGCTGAATTTGAAAAAAGAGACTAAATATTAAAAAATTAATAAAATGTAGAAAGATACAAAAACATTTGTCATAAGGGTAAGCCACAGTTCGGAGGAAGAGAAAAAGAAAATGGCATAGAAACAATGATCTGAATGTTTACTTCAATGAAAATATGCATTGACTAATTTTGAGAAGCTTACAAAAATCTAAGTAGGGCATATGCACAGAAAATTACATATAGACAAAACAACCAAACTGTGGAAAACAAAATATAAGGAGAAAATACTGACGGTAATCATAGACAATTGACACACATAAAGGAGAACGGCCTTTAACAGAGAAAAATGAAAGCCACTATATATTAGAATGAAATGTCTCAAGTGCTGAAGGGCCAAACTGATTAACTTAGAATTCCTTAATCAGGGAAAACATCAGGTAAGATAATTGCAAAATGAAGGCATTTTCAGATAAAAGACAACTGAGAGTTTTCCACCAACCAACCTTGACTGGAACCAGTATTGAAGGAAGTTCTTCAGGCTGAAAGGACACGGCCACCCAGAAACTACCCATTTGAAACGTTACTGTGGGAGTAATCAAGGCAGTACAATATTGGTGAAAGAACAGACATCTATCTAGGTCACTGTGATGGAGCAGAGCACTCAGACGCAGGTGCAGCTGATGAGTTACACAAATTCTTGCAATGTCAACATCCAACATCACAGTTTCCCTGTTCAAGACATGGCTGTTCTGCTTTTAATCCAACTCACTGCTAATGCACCTGGGAAAGCAAAAGAGTGAACCCAAGTGTTTGGTTCCCTGCCATCCTTGAATTCAAGACTCAAGTTCCTGGCTCCTGGCTTCATTTAGGTCCAGTCCAAGCTATTGTGGCCAGGTGGGTAGTGAACTGGCTGATAAAAAATCAATTTTTCTCCCTTTGTGTCACTTTTCCTTTTAAATAAATACACATTCAAAAAAGAAACAGTTCCAAACAAACATAGTCAATTGATTGCTGACAAAGATGAAAGCTCATTTCGGTGGAGAATGAAAGATTACCCAAGAAAATATGTCAAAACTCAGCAAATGCACGCCTAGAATTTATGCATTTCAATGCATGAAAAACCTTGTCTCAAGAAAGAAAAAGTAGGCAAATAATGAAATCTAGTCAATTATATGCATGGTGACAGATTTAGGGGAAAATGCACCAATATCTTCCATTTACTTTGAAATTAATTAAAATCAAGATGGATTGAAGAATAAATAGATGAATGGATAGCTATGTGACAAAGCAGTTTTGGAGAAGGACGATGATAGATTTGGAGTGGCAGCTATATATGAGCTTACAGCATTATTTTTCTCTACAGATTGCAAGTATTTATGATAAATGCTATAAAAATATGTATGAATAGCTTTTGTGTCAGGGCTGTGGTCCTGCAAAACAAGAAAAAAAAATGATGCATTCTTCTTAAAGATTTCCTAGTCTGTAGAAAGAGACAAACATGTGAACTATAAAATGACTGTATTGACAATTCAAAGAAGATGAACAAAATCAATATAGTAACAACACTGAAAAGTACCATCATCAAGCCAGGGATGGTGAAAGAAGATATCTGGCATGAAATCACATGTGCACTGCACACTACAGGGTGAACCACAAATAGCTAGATAAGTTAGGAAAGGAAGCTTTGGGAAAAAAGGGTGTTTTAACTAAAAAAAAAATTAGCATGGGCAAACACAAATTGAGGAAAGGGAACATGAGGTATGTAAACTCTAGGCATTTTTCTGTTATAAAATTTTGACGTAGTAAAATAAATTGATGAAATATTATTAGATATAATAAGGTACCAGATATTGCAATTTGGGGGAGCTATTAAAGGGTTAAATAAAGAATAAACAAAGAACATGATTAAATTTTAGCTTTAGATGGACTGTTCTGGGAGCTATTGGAAGACAGAATTGAAGTCTGGCTTCTGAAAGAGTAATGAAAAGTCTGAAATGTATTTTAAGGGTACTTATATTTTAAGGGTGGGTCAACAAAAAGGACTTAATTGAAGACCCAGAAGAAAAGTAAGATTGGATGCTGGTTTAGCGAAACCATATGGGAAATTTTGAGGACCAAATCTGACAATGGGTATCATCAACTCTACTATTCCAGTAAAAATGGAATGTGTTGTCATCTAGAATATGGGAGTGCATAAATTAGAGGCAGGAGATTGGAATGATACTGAAGTTCCCAGATAGATTGTCAGAGATAGGAATAGGGATAAAAGTGAAGATGAGAATCAAGGAAATCACAGTTGAATTGTTTCTGCAGGAAGGAGTTGGCAGTCAAGGAAAACTTGACGACGATAGTTAAGGATAAAAGTGGCATTTGAGTGATATCTTGAAGGATGTAGGTATTGAGTTTCTAAAGAATGTAAAGATTCCAAAGTATGTAGGATTTAGATCTCCAGAAACATAGGAGACTTAGGACCAAGGTAAGTTGTAAACTTTGAACTCTGAAATGAACCACTTAGACTAGAGGTGATTTGGGGATTATTCAAAGGTTTCTAAAATAAGTCATGTATCTTCTCTCGAGTTTGGATGAAGGAGCCCCTCATGGAAGGCGCTGTCTTTGAGGTCTTGTGGTCAGAGGCATTTTTTAACTTTTAGAATGGACTCACACATATAAAGTTCAGAGAAAAGGGTCATAGAGACAATGAAAACACCTGATGTCATTGTTCGGTTCCGATCAGAAAAGTCAGTCAGTTGAGACCATGTTATATTTGGATAAATCTTTCCGTTTTCTTATGGGAGAGTAAATGAGTGACAAGAAATGGAGGTTCTACTGGCTTTGCCAGATTTTCCTGGTGTGCAATTTATTTCACGGACACGTGCAGGACAAACACCTTTAATATGTTTATCATAACTTCAACCCCATTCTGCTGTTTGGGAAATATGTTAAATATGTTCCCGAAGGGCAGCAGCTCCCTAGAACATTCTCACATTGACACCCTTTTTGTAGTCTCTTTTTTGTTTTCATCAAATGCCATCTTCACATCTTCAATCTTTTGGATTCCTCAAAGTGTAATTTAATTTGCTTCTGCTTTTACCTGATTGATTTGAACAACATACACTTCTGACCACTGTGTTTTTAATGAATTCTGTGCCACCAAATCTCAGTGATATTGATGAAATATAATTGATTTCTATTAATCCTGAAGTTCACCTTGACTATTTAATCTCATCTGTATGCATTGGTATATCTGATGAAATAGATGTAGATTTTTATATTTTCACTTGTGTTCTCCTTTGTGTCTCTGAACACCTAATCTACTATTACTTTTTTTTAAAGAAGTAATGTTGACTGTCATTATATTTTCCCTTTGTAACTGAGAATATTTCATCTTCTCCTTGATTCCAAATTAAATTCCTTGCAACTGGAACAGCAAATAATTTTCTTCTCAATCATCATGGCATGCTTTGTGTCGGGGCATTTCATAACCCCTACATGGAATTCAAGGATGCGTACCTTGTTTCTTTTTTCCAAAGTCATAGAAGGCATACACTAAATATGAGTAGGTCCTATCCAGAGAGTTAGTAGCTTTTGGTGGGTAGAGAAAACGCTTTTCTAAGGACAGAAGTGAGTCTCACTTCTTATCTTCTTTTCTTACCCAATGTAGGCTGAGGGAAACTTCAATTGTGAAGGAATTCCTGATCAAGGATGACCTAGAAGAGTTAAAAATGATAGATGAAGGAAGGAGGGTCGAGGGGCCAAGTATTGTGGTACATTAGGGTAAACCACTGCTTGGGAGAACTGTACACCATATCAAAGTGGTGGTTTGAGTCCCAGGTATCTGCACTGGATTCTTTCCTGCTAATACATCCAGGGAAAGAGCAGATGATGGCGAAATTCATTGGTTGTCTACTCTCTGTATGGGGGACCCAAACCATGTCCTGGGCTCCTGGATTTTGGCCTGTCTCAGACATGGATGTTACAGGTGTTTGAAGAGCGAACCAGAATTTAAAGTCGAATATTTCTTTCTGTGTATGTGTGTCATCAGACTGTCTTTCAAGCAGGTGAAAATAAAGAAATAAACATTGACAAAAAAATCCCCATAGAATAGAAGGTATGGTAAGGAAATTTTGAGAATATTTTGCTATGGATCTCTGGAAGAGTTTTTTTCCCCCCATGTTGTCACTAGGAAATTATCAAGTTCTATAGAGCAAATAAATAAACTAATTGGCCTTATTTTAGCTAAAGCTGACAGCTAAAGGCTGCAAAGTAATACTATAGCTCATTCAGGCCAGTGTTAGGGAAAACACAGGGTACTTCAAAGTGATCTTGGAAAAAATCTATGTAAAAATTAGTTTAATTTGGCACGAAGATTTTAAAAATTCTGTCATTATTATTGCATAACATATTATCCATGGACTTTTTTTGAAAACCTCTTAGCATTAAAGACCTATCCTTACATGGACACTGGGGTTTCTTTAGAGGGAGAAAAAAAATCATTGAAACTTTTGCCTAACTTCATTCACAAGGATACTGAAAACAATTCAATTGGTGGGACTGAGAAATTCGTGGCAGCCACTGGGTGCCATCTGCAGGAAGTATGGAGACTGCATTATCGCTTCAGTGAGAAGCGGACATCTCTCCCTCTCATTCCTTCTTACCCTTCCTCTCTCTCCTATACCCAAGCTTCCAGGCTAGCAGGGACTTGCAATTCTCCACACTCATTTTAGCCTCTTTAAGGCTATGACTTCTTGGGTAAGGTAGGACTGTATACTTTCCAAATTCTGGGTTTGATGAGTGGAAAAAGAAGACTTTTTGGGGGGGTTAAGATTTATTTATTTTTATTGGAAAGTCAGATAAACACATAGACAAGGAGAGACAGAGAGAAAGATCTTCCATTGGCTGGTTCGCTCCCCAAGTAGCCACAACAGTTGAGGCTGAGCTGATTATAAGCCTGGAGCCTGGAGCTTCTTCCAGGTGGGAACAGGGGCCCAAGGCTTTGGGCCATTCTCTACTGCTTTCCCAGGCCACAAGCAGGGAGCAGCAAGGGAAAGTGATGTAGCCCCAGGACATAAACCAGTGTCTGTATGGGATCCTGGAACATACAAAAAACCAGGATTCATCACTAGGCTACCATGCTGGGCTCAAAAGGAAGACTTTCAATCACATTGGTTTCAGACTTGTTGGCAATGCGACTGATAGTTATATCCCAGTTTAGCTGGCTGTTGGTGTTTGTACCCTGGAGGGAACATGGGTAAAGTAGTAATTTGAATACCAAATCAGGAGCATCACATTTTTCTGGAATGCATTTTGTGCGTGCTGTTTCCTACTCACACAGTGCTATCAGCTACAGGGTCAACCTGCTAAGGTTATGGGGCCTTAGGTCCTTCAGTCAAAAATGTTTTGGAATGAGCTGTAATCAACCACCTTAGCCAAACAAACAATAAAACCCTGTCAGTTATCAGACAAATTTATATCTACATCTAAAGTATGTCCTCAGATAATTCATATTTCTCTTCTCCTAATCTCTCCATATAAGGTCCTAAAACAATGTAGCTGAAGTGATGTAACAGTACCTTTAATGTGGTGAAGTAATCGGAGGCACTGATTGCTGAGGAGTAGAGCATACCCCACCCCTTAAGCACGTTTTCTTTTTTATCAGAGTGTCATTGACTCCAGCTGGATGCAGCTGAACTAGAGGTACCATGGCCATGATGTAGTGGAGGACCCTGCTCACATACATATACAGCTTCCGTATTTTGGCTACATAACAATGAAAGTTTGTTTATAGACCATCTGGTGATCCGAGCTTCAGTGAAGAGGCTCATTGTTTGCCAGCTCTGTATCTAGATGAGTATGTGAGGAAGTAATGTGTGTTTTCTGATGAAAGTGTGTTCTTAATGGAAGAGGATGAATTTTGTAGCTCAACCAATGAGTTAATGCAGAACTGCAGAGTCAGCTTTCTGCTTAACTACCAAAAGGGACATGTCATGAATCTACAGGGTCAGATTGTATGATTTATATTAATAAAATCTTTAGTGGTGAATAGGATTAATGTATCTAATATCATCTTCTCCAGGTCTTTACCTTTTCAACCAACTTTAGTTGAGTATTTGTCTCTATAATGTTACTGAAATTGTTCTTGGCAAGGTTGATTTTAATCTCTCTGTTGTCAAACCGGAAGATTGCTTCTCTACGTATCTCATAATCACTAAGCAGTATATCTATGTCTTCCTTAATGCACTATGTTTTAATGGCTTCTCTAACACTACCTATTCTATTTTTACTTCCCATGTCACTTCCCTTTGCCTGGTTGCAGTATTTTAAGGCTGTCCTTTAATACAGCCTCTAAATGTCTGAGTGTTACATAGTTATTTCTTGTCTATTTGCTCTTTATCTATTACTAATATGATTTAGTTTTTTGCTTGCAAGACATCTATATGCAATGATTTTAAAATCCTTATCTGTTTGAAATTCACGTTGTAGAAGCAACTACCTTTTGGATGTTCATGTATACATATGCAAGGGTCTTAGGTTTACTCTTTACAAGGTGGAAATAAACTTGTTTTCTCCCAGATTTTCACTGCTTCTCTTAATGGCTATCTCCCAGCTGGCTAAGTAAAAGTCTTCTGTCATTTTTTATTTATCTTTCTCACAAGTTCTATATTTTAGCCACACCAAGACATATCACAAATCAAACAGCTTCTCATCATCTTAGCTGATCCAAATCCCATCTCTGTTGGTTGATTGTAACAGCTCATTGTCTGTCCTCTGAATTCTGATCGCTGGTTACATTCCATTGTCTCAGGAACAGTCAGGGCGCTGTGCTTACAAGGAAACAAGATTATCATCAACTGCTTTATTATCTCACTCATCACTTATTCCATACCTCTCTCACATCTCATTGCTATTTTCCTTAGAGCTATTACTAAGTGTGTGTGCAGGTATCTATAGTGTGCGTCCTATAAGAAAAAAAGAACCTGTCAGAAAAGAACTTGTCCGCTAAGTTACCTTTCATGTTGCTGGGCAGATAATTAGCCCAGTAGATATGAGACATCTTCAATAAGTCATGGAAAATTGGTGTATAAAGAAACTCTGCATGGATCTTTTTAAAAACTTTTTCTGCACTCTGATAAGCCAAGTTTTAATTTCTCTTTTTCCATCAACTTTATGAAATACTCTCCTGTTTGTTGAAAATCAATGGAATATCTACCAGAGAAGGTTTTCCTTTTTAATCTGAATGTCTGTACCAAGAACATTGTTCAGTATCTACCCAGTCTTGTTTCTTTTATAGGAAGTTGAATTGCAGTAAGCAACCGCCAGCCTCTTTGTAAGGCAGGGGTTGACCTTCTATTGTTTAGTAGACATGAAGTCTTTCTGGGCACAGAGTATGGGCTATTTCTTTCTCAGAGGGTGGTTCTTGACTGTCTTTTCTATTTTATCTAACATTGGCAAGGAGATGGAAAAGGAGGACACTTATACATTGGTGTAAATTAATACAACCACTGTGGATAACAGTGTGGAGATTTCTTGCAAAGTGAGAAATAGACTTTCCACATGATCCAGCATGCTCATGACGGAGTGTCACCCCAACGGCAGGAACACATTGTGGCAAAGAGATACTTTACCATCCTGTTTGTAGCAGCACTTTTAGCACTGTTCATATCAGTCAAAACTTAGAATCAACCAAGTCTACTATCAGATGAATGGATAAAGAAAATGTGATATATTTGTGTGTGTGTTTATACATACACACATATATATCAGAATATCATTCAGCTATATAAAAAAGGAATGGAATTCCACCCCTTACATCAAGATGGATACAACTGGAGGGTATCATATGAATGATTTTATCATATGAATGAAATTATCTGGACACAGAAAGACAAATATTGCATATTCCTCCTGGCATGTGGGAGCTAAGATTTAAAAAAAAATCAAAGAATATGAATTGCTTGTGTCTATCAGTATTGCTGAAAAAATATTTTTTATTGAACTTTGTTTTATTTATTTCTCAAATCACTGGTTAACAATGTTATCCTGGGGCTGGCATGGAGGCACAGCATGCTAATCCTCTGCCCTCTGACACCAGCAATCCGTATTGTGCCAGTTCGTGTCCCAGCTACTCCACTTCTAATCTAGAACTCTTATTATGGCCTGGAAAACCAGCAAAGTGTACCACATGGGACAGTCAGAAGAAGGTCCTGGTCTCCCAGCTTTGAATCAGCTCAGTTCTGGCTGTTGCCACCAGTTGAGAAGTGAACCAGTGGATGGAAGACTTTCTTTCTTCCCCTTTTCTCTGTATAAAATATACCTTTCAAATAAAAATAAATAACCCTTTTTAAAAAGAAAGAATGTTATACCAGTATAGTTTTACTGACTTATGATTATTTTAAAATTTATTGTATTTGGGAGAACTGGTCATCTTTCCATTGGATTATTGTTTATAGCCTTTGCCCATAAATTACCACTGAACTGGGATCTTTTCAATCCTTAATTTCTTCAGTGAGTGAGCCATTAAGTTTTTGGCTAGAAAAAAAAATACTAAGAAAAAAAGGAAAGAAAAGAAAGAATGAAAGAGAGGGAGAGACAGAGGAGGGGAGGAGAAACAGAGGGAAATGTGGATGGGCAGAAGCGAATATTGCTAATGGGAAACATTTGTTCCACAATTGTAAATCTTTTCCTTTTATATGGATCTATTTTTTCCCTGACAATATAGTGCAAAACAGAAAGCTTGGTGTTTACAAGAGAGACTGTTTTCCAAAACCTTAGCGTCATCTTTTTTGCCAATTGAAAAATATGTGTGAATGTACTTAAAATCTAGTATTCACTCGAATATTGTGTTGTAAATGGAGTCAAAATACAGAATATATTTAATAGATTGGATTTATTTGTGCAGATATATGGGATTTGTGCTTTTTCCTTTTTCCAGCTCTTTGATGAGTATGATGCTAAATGTGTTGATGTAGCCAATACAAATTGTTTTTATAGGAAGATCACTATGAAAATAAAACCTGGAACTGTATAAAAATAATTCTTTTCTCACTGACTTGAGAGGCAAAGAGAGAAAGAGAGCTCTTTTCCTTTTGTTGATTCACTCTTCAAACGTGAGCAACAGCTCTGTCCTGAGCTGCATAGACGCTAGGAGACTGGAGCTCAATTTAGTTCTCCTGTATGGGTGGTAGGGACCCAAGTACTTGACTCATGAGCTGTTGCTTTCCAAGGTAACTGGAAGCTGGGGTTTTATAGAGAACAGCTACTAAAACCAGGTGATGTGCTATGGGATGTGGGCTTCCCAAGCAATGTCCTAACTGCCAAATGCCTGCCTAGTGGCTCTAACCAGTCTTTTATCAACTTCCTCTCTATCCCATTGTGCTTTCTGAGAGTTTTTCCTTGGGAATTCTCTTTGTAATATGAATTTACTATGATAAAGAGTCTGTGAACTCTCGACTCAACAAACTTTATAATTGGAGTTGACTCCTGTGGCTTCAGCATAATTAGCATTGGCTCCCCTCTTGTTAAAATCATTTCAGTTTGGATAATGTATTTTATGGCCACCCTCTCTGGCAAGCATGTGTGCAATCATGCTGTTCTTGGCACAGAACCGCTGTTCCCTTGATGCTCACGACTCCAGGTGAGCGGTCTCAGGTGGTACTACACCCTGCAGGATCCCCCGGGAGCTTCGCCATTAGTGGTCACATCTGGCTATTGAACTCTGATTTGAGCTCTCTTACCGAAGTGGACAGACCCATTTATCTAGGTGAGGCAAAGAAGCAATTAACAATAAGCCTCTCCCTAGAGCTGCTGAGCTGGCTTTGCACAGGGAATTGCCTGCCTGTTTGGGAGAGCTGAGTCATCAGCCAGGAAGGCACAGCCTTCAGTATTTGAAAATCTCATCTCTCGCTGCCTCTGTGTCTCCTGCCAAACAAATTGCTTGTTGTTAACAGAGTCTACAGGTCAATAGAAAAACAATTTTTTCCCTCTCCCTTCTTTAATTCTTTACATTTTTAAATTTTAAATTAAAAAAATCTATTTATTTGAAAGGCAGAGAGAGAGAAAGAGCCAGAGAGAAAAAGAGGAAGGAAGGAATGAAGGGAGGAGGGAATGAAAGAAGGAAGGGAGGAGGGAAGGATGGGTGATGATTTCCTATATGGTGGTGGCATGAAGCAGATACTGAGCCAAGTCAAAGCCAGGACCAGGAGCCAATAATTCAAGCCCAGTCTTTTATGTGGATGGTAGGGACTCAGCTGTTTGAGTCATCACTTGCTGCCTTCCATGGTTTGCATTGACTGGAAACTAGAAACAGGATCCAGGTACTCTGATATTAGCTGTGAGCATCCCATGTGGGATTTTCACTACCGCACTAAATGCCCGGTCTCCATTTTGTTTTCTTTAGTACATCTGTGCTTCACCAGCAAGCATTTCATGAACTTGGGCAAATCATTTTAATCAATTGATTCTACCCCATTTAGCACAATTCTTTTTTTAAAAAGTTTATTTATTTTTATTGGAAAGTCAGATATACAGACAGGAGGAAAGACAGAGAGGAAGATCTTCTGTACGCTGGTTCACGCCCCAATCTGGTAGCAATGGCTGGAGCTGAGCTGAGCTGAAGCCAGGAGCCAGGAGCTTCTTCAGGGTCTCTGACAAGGGTGCATGGTCCCTGGCCACAAGCAGGGAGTTGGATGGGAAACAGGGCTGCCAGGATTAGAACTGGTGCCGATGTGGGATCCCGGCGCATGCAAGGTTAGAACTTTAGCCACTAGACTACCATGCCGGGCCCTAACACAATTCTTAAATGTCTACATATGTTAGACATTGATTTTTGCTGACATTGATTTTTGCTGACCATTCTTTTAATGGTCTATAATTCAGAGTTGTAACATTGAATTATATTATTCTTCACCTACGTTACTATCGTTTAAATATCCATTTATTTATTTTGAAAGCCACGTTAAAGAAAGTGAGAGAGAGGCACGGAAGGTGAGATATTGCAATAGCCGGTGGTGGGCCAGGCTGACACCAGGAGTTAGGAGCTTTATTACGGTCTTCCAACTGGAAGCAAGGACCTAAACCCTTGCACCTTCTTCAACTGCTTTTCCCAGGCCATTAGCAGGAATGTAGATCGGAAGTGGAGCAGTGAGGACAAGAACTGGCACTTAGTGGGAGGCTGGCATCGCAGGCAGACGTTTTACCTGTTACATTGCAATGATGGCCCCAGTCACCCAAAATTATTTTAAATTTAAGTTACTTCATAAGAGACTCTTATGACATGGTTTAATGTTTCATCATAACAAATGAAATCTTTTGTAATTTTTTTCTGGTATCATTTTGTTAACATTGATGACAGCAAACGTTGCTTTGCCATCTGGTAGCTTTTTGAAAATACAGTGTTAATTGACTTTTGAAGGTTTTTCTTCACTCTGAATATTTTTGTGATTTCTGTTGTTGGTAATGTAACTTGTACATATTAATTCCATTAATTTATGTTTCAACAAATGAGTCCTAAATTTATTAAGTCTGAAGTTTCATGATGTGGCTTAACATTTGCTGCGTAGCGAACTGTCTTAAACTTCATTATTTAAACTGTGGCCATTAATTTAGCATCTGAGTCACTGAATCGGCTGTTAGGGCTGAGTTTGCTGTGTGGTTTTGGGCTGATCTTGGCTAGGCTGAAGAATATAGACATACAGTCAGGTTGGTTGGATTTCCTTCCACGGCTGGATGGGCACTTGGCTGGGGTGAGACACCACTTGGGTTCTGTGCTTTTCATTGTCGGGTCCCTAGGCTTACGCATATGGCTGGAGTGCTTCCAGGAAAACATCAAAAAGACACATTCCACATCCCGAGTGCTTTTTTTTAAAACTTCTGCTTATGTCACACTTGTTTCTATCTAGTTGGCCAGAGGAGGTCAACATTAGAGTCAGACTGTAGGTGTCCTACAGAATAGCATGGACTCTTAGGCAGAATTATTGGGATCTTTTTGGTCCATTGACCACAAGTTCCTACACTGAAGGAATGGATTAAAAAGATTGTTATGCTTTCTGTGTAGAATTAAGTGAATTCTATGCAGAAAACCTAAAGAGATTTAGTCAATGAGTGTGGAAAGACCCCATTGTGAGTTTCAGTTAGTCTTCGCCCCACGATGTAATGCCAAAGAATGACACTATGGTGGCTCTCTCATGTACTGCAGCCAGTGCCATGCACTGAATGACGGCCTCTCAACATGGAGTGGTAGGCTGAAGCACTGAGCTTCCTCCAGAAAGCTGGTGCATGTATTTCTTGGCTTCAAGTGCTCAGTTGTGATCTGCTAAAGTACTGGCCTCTCCCATCTCATCCAGGCCCAGCACCAGGATCTGTTTATTTCTGCCTCCTGACTTCAGCAGGGTACTTGACAAAGTGTGTGGGTTTGTCTCTCTTGATTTCTTTCCAGATGTTTCTTCTAATTCCTCTCTTTCTTTTGCTGTTCTGTTCTCCTTGTTTCTCTTCCTTTTCATCTTCCTTTTCTCTTGCTCCGTCTCCTTTCTTTGTTATCTCCTACATCATCTCTTCCCTTCATCTCTCTATCCTCCCTCACCGCTTCTGGTTTTTTCTGCTCTAAGCCCAGCAGGTGACCGCATTTGCTTTCATGTTTACAGCTCCCTTTTCCACTGGGGCTATTTAGGCTACAACTCCACCCCAAACTCCCTTTCTTGCCTGGGGTATTCCTTTGGACTTACGCAGTAGTGAGTGTTGGCTGCTGTAATGGAGTATCAAAAGCCAGGTAGTTGAAGCTCAGTGCTTCCTTTGGGGGTGTTGCCAAGAAACAGAACCTTAAGGCAGCATGACATGTTTTGATGACCAGCTAAACAATCACATTTCTGGGATTAAAGACTTTATGGGGCTGGCATGATGACTCAACTGGCTAATCCTCAAACCACAAGTGGCGGTACTACTCTGTGAGCTATTGTTTTCCAAATGAACAATTTATGTGGCTACAAAACTATTCCTGACTGGACCATATCCTTAGGATGCACAATCTGGTAGCAATGGCTGGAGCTGAGCTGAGCTGAAGCCAGGAGCATGCAAGCTGATTCCATTGCTTAGATTTCATAATGGATTGTTTTTAATGATTAACATGTAATTTATTTCCACAACAATATATATACACACACACACACACATATATAGGAGGGAGGTAGGGGAGAGTGAAACAGAAGAATACGTAATACAGTAATATAATACATTGTAAATGAGGCTGCTGTTGAAGTAGTGCTTGACCTATTTACTTAACAGAATCACCACACGGGTGACAACACCACAGGCCTTTCAATGATGCATAAAATCACCGAGCTACTCCAGTTTCTTCAGGCTTTCTGAGTATAATTTGAAGTGGAAAGAGGTCATAGGGTTCCAAGTAAATTGGCCTGGTGTCACATACCTACAGAAGGAGACCAGAGTTTTGGTCCTTTTCCAATGCCAGCTCTCAGGAGTTCAATGTGTTGTTGAATGGGCTTCAGGTCTTCTCCCTGTAAAACAGAGCATTCCAACTTGCTAGACTTAAAGAAACCCTAAGTTAGGGTTCCTCACTCCCTGTCCCCTCCTTATTAGAATCACGTCTATATAATCCCCAGGTAATCAGGTAAGCAGAAGTGAATCCCAAACGTTCATAATAATTAGTCTTCATTGCCCTGGTCACTAAGAGAATATTTTAAGAAAGGGAAATGATAGCAAAATTTCAAACTGATTTTCAACCTATTATTCTCCTGCCTCAAACAAGGCGAGGATGAAATGAGTTAGCAGCAGGAGAAGCAAGCTTCCGTGGGATCCTCGTGGCTGCTCTGATGAGAGGCGACCAGACACTGCCCTGCTAAGTTCCGGCTGATGTCTAGGTCTTTGCTTAGGAACAGGGTTTTGAGAACTAAGCAGGAAAATTGAGGCTACCAGTTGCTCAAAAGATAGCAATTAGTGCATAGGTAAGCTCTCTTGGCTGTCAGGTAAAAAAGATATGGTGGTCTCCAGATAAAATCTAAATCTAACTAAAACACTTAGTCTGCATCTATTTTTTTGCACTATTAATTTTTGACTATTATTATTTATGAATATGTTTTAAAAATTAGCATGAAGATTTCAAAATAAAAAATATCAGTTCTCCATTCCTCTCTTCCAATCTTAGCTCCTTTCTTGTCTGTTTTATTTTTTTCCATTTACATCTTTTCTTGTTTACATTCATAAATCACTGTTGATATTTTCATATACATAATTGCTCAAATTCAAAGGTCAAACGTAGAATTATTCCATATGGTAGCACCTGAAAATTATCCAATATCTTTTCTCAACAACTTCTTTGAAAAGACTGGTCATTTTTTTTTTTAAGATTTATTTTATTTTTATTAGAAAGGTGGATATACAGAGAGGAGGAAAGACAGAGAGGAAGATCTTCCATCTGATGATTCACTCCCCAAGTGACCTCAATGGCCAGTGCTGTGCCGATCCGAAGCCAGGAGCCAGGAAGTTCTTTCTGGGTTTCCCACATGGGTGCAGGGTCCCAAGGCTTTGGGCCATCCTCGACTGCTTTCCCAGGCCACTAGCAGGAAGCTGCATGGGAAGCTGGGCCACCCGGATTAGAATTGGCGCCCATATGGGATCCTGGTGCATGCAAGGCGAGGACTTTAGCCACTAAGCTATCGCACCAGGCCCAAGACTGGTCATTTTTAAGTGGAGGAAATTCCATAATTAGGATTTTTTTTTTGTAAATGGAACTACAAAGCCAAAGCTTGGAGAGATAAAGAGAGAAGGAGAGTGAGAGAGAAAAAAAGAGGAACAGAGAGAGAGAGAGAGGATAAAGTTCTGTTGGTAAACAAGCAAATAAAGTTCTTTTGACAAAAGCATTGCACATAGAAGAAAAAAGATTAATGGGGAAAATATATGAACATACCCTTTCTGATAAAGAACCACATGAAACAAATAGGTGCATTGTCATCTATCAAACTGACAACGGAGAAAATTAAGAATAATGTAAATATCTAGTATTGGCACAAGATTTAATGTGGAATCACAAGTAGTTTCATATTTCTGTTTGGCATTTAGCGATTTGACAAAGTTTAATAATATGCATACTTTATGAGCAAGCACCAATAAGACTATTAGAGTCAATTCTAATGACAGAAGTGAGTGGAAACACAAAGTGCATGCATATTGTTGTATGCTCGTTTTTAATAGCATAACACCAAAACAAACTGTGATGTCCGAAGTTGATATATGAACTATATTAGATCCATACAAAGAATCAATTGAAGGAGATACAATATTCAACTACATTTATTTATGAGTCAAGATGCTTACTGTGGTTTTCTTTTCTAATTTTTTGAGGTAAAAGTGATTTTTATTTTTATATGTCTTCTTGGTCCTTTACATTTTCCAAATGTTACAATAGGAAGGCACATGATTCTGAAATAATACAATGAACACTGTTACTAAATTAGCAAGAACATTCTTTCAAAATCTGTGGGTTCAACTGAGCTGTATTCTAAAGTAATTTTTCATTAATTTTTTTATTCTGATTTTTAAAAAAGATTTATTTATTTTATTGGAAAGGCAGCTGTACAGAGAGGAGGAGAGACAAAAGAAGATCTTCCATCCGATGATTCACTCCCCAAGTGGCTGCAACGGCCGGCGCTGCACCTATTCGAAGCCAGGAACCAGGAACTTCTTTCCGGGTCTCCCACACGGGTGCAGGGTCCCAAAACTTTGGGCCATCCTCAACTGCTTTCCTAGGCCACAAGCAGGGAGCTGGATGGGAAGTGGAGCTGCTGGGATTAGAACCGGTGCCCATATGGGATTCTGGGCGCGTTCAAGGCTAAGACCTTAACCATTGTGCTATCATACTAGGCCCTGACTTTTGTTTTACAATTTTACAGGCATCGGGCTTCCTCCCTCCCCATCGGACCCATTCCCTTCGCTCCCTGTCATTGTCACTTGTGTTTTGTAGTAAAATAGTCTGTTAGGCATTTTTGTGTAAAAAGTTTGTCCTTGCCTTGCAACGCTGGGAATAAGGAAATGTTTTTATTTTTGGCTGGAGTGGAGGAGCCTCATTAGTTTCTCTTTTGGATACCATTTTCACCTTTTCCTGTATCTAAGGTCACTGAATTGTGCAGAGTTAAAAGGGTGACGATTTCTTGTTAAGAACAAGGTCATTAAATTTTTAAAGAGATCCAAAGAGTGCATGGTTCTTTGTCTGTAGGGAAAGTTGAAATTCAAAGGGCACCTGTGAGGGAGAGGTCAGAATGGAAGTTGCTAAACTTCTCTGCCTGAATGTGTGTGTTGGGCATAGGTCCTGTTCGATTTGGATTGTGCTTGAAAATGAAAGTCAATTTCTGTTTTTCATTTTGGAAAAGGTTTTCAAGATATGAAGAGACATGAACACAGAGTGTTAGGGAGGGTACTTGGCATAGCAATTGGTGTCGCACCTAGGATGTTCACATGCCTGGGTTTGCATCTTGACTCTGATTCCACTTCCCGGTACCTGCTGGTGTATACTATGGTAAACACAGGTGATAGAAAGTTCTGGAGATTTTGCTACTGGTATGGGAGAACTCCATTCTGTCTGACCCTTTCCTGACTGTTGTGGGCATTTGTGGGAGTTAACCAGAGGATTGAAGAGCTCTCTCTATTTGTTCTCTCTGTCTCTCTCCCTTTGCCTATCAAATAAAAACAAACACAAAAATAAATAGGTAATTAAAAAAAAAAAGAAACCCTGTAGTGTCAGGGCAGGTGTTGTGGTACAGCAGACTGAGCCACTGCTTGTGACAATCACATGCCATATCGACATGTATTAAAGGTTGTCCTGGCTCTTCTGTTTGCAGTGCAATTTGCTGCCACTGTGCCTGCAAGACAGCAGAAGTTGGGTTCCTACCACATGCGTGGAAAACTGCTGGGGTTCCTTGTTCCTGACTTTAAAGTGGCCCAGCTCTAGCTATGTGGGCATTTGAGTAATGAGCCAGAAGACTTTCTCTCCTTCTCTGTCTTTCAAATCAGCCAATGAACAAATACATCTTAAAATGTACTTATAAAGATGTGGGGGCTTTGAGATGAGTTAGAACCCGCAAAGAAGGTATGTGGGTTCAACTTAGGGCAAGGCAGTGATCCAGGTCTGCTGGATGTCTTGTCTCTATGACATGCAATTGATAGCCCTGAGGAACTTGTGGTGCACACCGGCAAAGGATGTATGGGGCCAGTAGCACACAGGTACGTTAGAGGTTTCTGGGCATGTATTTCAGGGGAGGCTGACAGTGCTGTCTGCTATCTGATCCAGCAGATCCCTGCAGGGGCGCTGGGCTTCTGAGGCCTCTTCGTTCTTTGGAAGACTATCCAGGATCTGTGATCACTTCCGCACATGTGCGAACAGGAAGTGCCCAGAATTGATCTTCCTCCAGCCCAACCCTGAGTGACCTCCAGTCAAAGACTGATCATCCAGGGGTGTGAAAGTGCTTCATCCTTGCTCCACCTTGGCATGGACTGCCAGCTGCATGTACGCTGCAGTGCTCCTATCGGGACCAAGCAGAGACTGGAACTATTGCTTGAAACAGCATCATTGCATTGCTTCTCCCCTTTTCCTCCATTAGTTTATTTAAAAAATTTTTTTCATGATACAGTTCCTTAGGCTCAGGGATCCCTAAGCTTCTTCTTTTTTCTTATTCAACTTTCCTTTCTTCTCTTATAGCTTCCTTCTGCAAGCTAACCCTTACATGACTGTCTCAATCAACATCTGCTTTTCAAAGCCTGAGTCAAGTTGACCATGTATTTTGCTCATGTAGATGATAGCAGGTACAGGGCACATTTTAGAGAAAGCAAGTTCAGTTTTAGACATTGTTGATTTTAAGCACATTGGTTTTAGATGTTAGAACTGAGTTAGAAATGCTTGTTTGAGAGCCATCAGAATACAGATGGTATTCAGATCATGTGAATGTGGTTTAGACAGGCAAATTGGATGGAGAGTCTAGAGCTGAAGAGTCTGGGATGTGGGACATTTTGACAGCTGCATAAAAACGTAAACCGTTTACACACAAGTGAGACTATTTCCGCATTTGAATCACTATGTGATTTGGCCCTTTACCATATGAAGGGAGGGTCAGGGAGCTGTATATTAATTACTATTGCTGTATTTTTCAGATGAGAAAATCATGACTGAGAACTTACAAAAATATGAAGTCATCTCATGAAAGTGGCAGGACCAGCACAAAATCTGGTTTGTTTCATCTCTATCACAGAATTTTCCTGCTATTCCACATACCTTTTGAAAAAAATTAGTGCCATCTTCTTTTCTTACAGACTCTTTAAAGATGTAGGAAATATCTCCTCCCTTTTTTGCAGACTAAGCGTTCTTCTAAATGCATGTTACACCTGCTTCAGCTTTTATGGTATTCCCATCAATTTATCATGAGCTTTTGCAGAACACCTTGACTTGCCATGGCCCCGAAAACGCCTTCTTTCAGGAAGTCAATCTGAACCAATTTTAGCCTTTTGGTTATTTTTAACTTTCTGATGTTAATCATTTTTCAAAAAGATTTATTTTATTTGACAGTGGTATTTACAGAGAGAGAGAGAAAGAGAGAAATCTTCCATAGTTGGTTCGCTACCAAAATGGCTGCAATGGCATGAGCTGAGCTGATCTGATACCAGGAGCCAGGAGCTTCTTTCAGGTCTCATATGTACAATCCCAAGGACTTGAGCCATTCTCAGCTGTTTCCCCAGGGCATAAGCCTGGAGTGAAAGTGGGGCAGCTGGGACATGAATGGATGCCCATATGGGATGCCGGTGCTGCAAGACCAAGAATTAGCTTCTTAAGTCACTAAGGTGGCCCTAACAGGATCCATTCTCAGGAGTCACCAGCAGGTGTGTTTAATCCCACGCCTCATGTGGAGTCTTAAGCTGACTCCTGGGACGTCTGACTAGCCTGGGTCTGTCCAAGGGAGGATTTAGAGAAGCTTAGGGTGGTGATCCAGAGACCAGGCCCTTAGAAGTGGACTGGAAAAGGACCCATTGCAATTCTATGGGGCCTTTCAGCCAGGGCAGTATTAATCTGTAAAATGGCACCAGGCTATGTTTTCAAGAGGTTCACAGATGACAAGGTCCCAGGAACCATCCATGTCGCTTGCAGAAGGCCAACTCTTTGAATGAGTACATTCTTTGGGGGTGCTTTTTATCTTTCGTGTACATCAGCTTGTCATTATGTGAACAGTTAGATGGGCTAACAGGCAGTTGGTAAGGGCCCTGTTCCAGTTTTGATCATTTTTACAGCATACTGTTTCCCAATTTTGATAGGCTGCTTTTGGATTTTTATACCCAGTTAGTATTTTGTTGTTCTTCCCTCAACCATGTTGCAAGACAATCTTCAACATGCTCTCTTCTATGTCAGATCAATGAATTCGCATAATAGGTGCTTTTAGAAAAGATTTACTTGCTTTATGTCATAGGCAGAGTAACAAGTGAAAGGAAGGGATGGAAGGCGGGAAAAGGAAGATAGTTCAGTAGGTTCAGTGGTGGTGGAGTGGCAAGAGTGATATTCCATCTGTTCATTCAGTTTCCAATGGCTGCAACAGCCAGACAAAATCAAGATCCAGGAACTAAACCAGGCTAAAATGAGGGTCCAAGAATTCACCTGGGTCACCCACACTCATGGCAGGAACCCAAATACTTGGGTCATCAGCCACCACCTTCTCAAGGGCATTAATAGTGAGTGGTACTCATATTTGGGATGCCAGTATCATAACTAGTGGCTTGATCTGGTCCACCACACCAGCCCCCAATTTTTAAAAGATCAATCTTCCTTTTAGGAAAAGACAGTGGCATTATAAATTTTGATTTTTCCTCCTGTTGTTGGTTTTGTTTTATGGCTTTTCATTTAAGGGAATGTCTAGTAACCGTAATGGAGACTATCATATCCAGATGTGAGGATACAATGCAGTGGGCATCCCTACTTCCAGATCAAAGATGGACTCCCAATGAAACTATTAACTATATCTTGACAATAGGATGCCGGACTCTTCCATTGTCCATGCCCACAATGATGGACATATGACTGTTTATGAAGAACTATACTATAGTAATAATATAGGGGGACTCGGTGGGGGAGAGGACTTAGGGTGGGAGTAAGGGAAATCCCAAGGCCTATGGAACTGTATCATAAACTAATAATAAAATACAATCTTTCACTATACAGTACTCTTCTAAAAATTCAATGAAAATTTTAGAAATTAAATTTGTTCGAGTAAATGATACTTTTAGCCTGCTACTTTTTCCTATGTTCTTATCCGTATTATTTTATACTGTGGTATTTCTGATGTTTTCAATTATTCATCCAGGATGTTATTTGATGTATGAATGTATCTTGTAGCCAATTTAGACTCTTCCCTAGGGTATAATGCAGTTGTTATATATAATAGGACTCAGTGGCTGCTTGGATATAAACCTGCAAAGGATGACTCAAATATTTTATGAGGTGATGGAAGCCAAGATGGTCAAAAAAGAGCCATGTAAGTTTTTTTTTTTTCTTACAGGGAGATTTTGACTTCAGTAGAATCAAATGCTGAACAAATTTAATTGGGTCAATTGCCATCATTTTATTAGGATGACCCTGTTTGGTGAGCTTGCGTTTTTATTTTCCTGTTCCTATTGAGACTATTTAGACAGCTGGGAGTGTATCTGAGTTAGTAAAGAATTTGGTTTTATCTGATTCTTATTCAGCTGTCAAAACATGATTGTGACCTCCTTTCAGAGTATTATATAAAATATTCTTCTGGTTTTTGATTAATCAATTTTCCAAGTTAAGAGAATTCTAGTATGCCGGATATTCTGTTTCTAGCCAAACCATCTCCACTCAAGTTTTCCATGTTCTGTATGTTTATCTGACCAGGATCCTTTCCTGGCATTGCAGTGTTGTATTTAACCGTGGCCTGCTATTAATCTGGGTGTATTAGACTTTCAAACACTCATTCTGCCAAACTATACACTGGATTTGTACTTTGCTGGATGACATTTAAGAAGTTTGCTTGGACATAACATATCCTCAACACAGCATGAAAATGTGTTTACTGAGGGCTTTGTATCTGGGATTTAGATGAAAACACTAAATCTTGCTCTCTTTTGAGATGTTTAGCTTACATTTAATTGATTTTTAAATATATTAGCATGAGTACAGCACTTGAAAACAAGTTAACTTATGTTTTTTTTAAATTACTGAAACAGGTTACTTTGAGGATTTAACTTTAAAAGCTTTGACATAGGGACATTCCAAGGAGATTTTTTTTTCTTTTTTAACTTAGAGAAAGAACAGCACCCTTGGAAAATATTTATAATTTATGCTCATGCTTTCAAAGTTTGAATAGACATAAACTTGCTTCTGGAAACAGAGGTTTTCATGTTGAGGGACTTGACGTTATAAACCTTTTCACAGGATACAGAAACTTGTATCTTTGTTGTGAGATGATAGTGCCTTCATTGGCTTCAAGCTTGGAATGCAGTTGGTGTATTGTTGGAGACGCGTATGAGATGAGAAAACTTCCATTTCAGAATATGTCTGCTACTCACTGTTCAGGGTGTGTCTCTGAAGGCACAGGCCTGTGCCACCTGCATTCGTGTCATGTCTGGCCAATGTGGAATCGAGCACCTGAGGACGTTTCAAAAAGTTCATGGGAAAATAGAATTTAAGGACAAGCCTATTTTGATAAAAATTTTCTTAAAATCATTTCATAGGTTTTTATTTCATATACTGCATATTTTTTTTAATGAACTCTGTGAAGATTCTTCAAGTGGCTCTTCTGTAACAAATAATGTGACTCCATTAAGTTTTGCTGGACATTTTGAGCTTAAGCTATCTGCCCAACACCTCTTCTCTGGAACTGTGTGAAGTGCCATGCCAGCAGAATAGTCCGGGGAGCAGCGCGCCCACCGGCACCTCAGGGTAATCCGCTGCTCTGTCCTGCCAGCAGGCACATCACCAGGCAGTAACATTTCCCCTGAATAACCACCTTCACTGAATTTAATTTAAAACTACATCTTGAGATTAGTTAGTACTGCATTTGGTGTTTTAGTCAAAGATACACTAGGTATTATTCTATGTAGTGTAATTTGAAAAAATTCATTCAGCATTTATAACTAGGGACGAAGTGTATGTGCCTTTACTCTGTATCTTTAGAAAATTGGATTGCTTTCTGCAAACAAATAACTTGAAGTATTCAATATACCGATTTCCTTATTTCTGAAGACACACAGAGCAAAGTTGAATAGGCAATCACTATAATTATACCAAACCTCATGCTTAGCATTTTCATTTTCTCCTACTCCTGCTTATATCTTTGGTATGTTATTTTTTTCCAGAACTCTTTTGTAGACATGGCTGTTATTTTAAGGTGCCTTAAATCCCATTTGGAAAACAGAAAGTGTAAGCGAACTGTTAAGGGAAGAATAGGAAAGGGCTGTTTATGAGGCCTGAGGATACAAGGCTCTGTAAACTATGGAACCACAATAACCACAATAGGAAAATTATGTGTTTTGGCTGTCATTTTACTGCCAGGCGACTTGTGCTTCTGGACTCATGTTTCTGGAGCTACTAAGGTTTCTCACACCGTGTAATGTACTCTCCTGCAGACTCTATTAATTGAGAAACATAGTAAATGGGAATTTAAAAAACTGAGTTAATTGAAGATACTTTCTATGTTGAAAGGATATAGAAATTGGAATCTTTTTTGTTGTTTTTTTAAATTAATTTATTTTTTTATTTTTGGAATGTATCATACAATTCTGTATAGTCTGGGATTCCCCTCCCCCCATTTTCCAACCCTCGATTGATTTTTCCCATACTGTCACACTCTTTATAAGGAGTTACAATTCCATCAGTCTGCTATTTAAGTGTGCCCTGACAATATTGGTACAGACAATGTCAGACAGTTCAGCATCCCATTGTCTAGATATGTCCAACGCTTTCACTGGGATTCCATCTTTTGTTTGGAAGCAGAAATGCATATTGCATTGTGTCTTCACTGCTGGATATGGTAGTCTTCATGACTCCACCACTACACATTCCAAGAAATTAGAATCTTTGGTCATCTGAAAAATATCCAAAGTGAAGCTAAGTGAAGTTTAGTGCAATCTGCAGGAGAGATTATGACCCAATGAAAGATCCTTTCAGGAGCACAGCTTGGTCTAGCATTAGGAGTTCCCATGTTCCATACTGGAGTGCCTGGGAGGCTGCTCATCCCAATTTCCTGCCCGTGCACATCCCAGGAGGTAGCAGTAATGGCCCAGGTGACTGGATTCCTGCTTTCCAGAGGGGAGAGAGGGAGAGAATTGGATTGAATTCCCAGGTCTGAATTCCAGGTTCTGGCTCTAGCTCCATGACAGTAACCGTAGGCATTTGGATAGTTACCCACAGATGGAAACTATATATCATCTCTCACTTTCTGCCACTCAAATAAATTTAAACAATGACTTCATATAACCATGCAAAATTACATTTGCCTTATGCATTATGCTTGAAATTTCGTTGTTACAAATATGGCAAATTAAAAGCTGGAAACAGAAGTGTGGGGTTAAAATTAGCCCATGATTAGCCAATTATTAGCCAATTATTAGCCAATTATTAGCCCATGATTAGCCATAATTAGCCAATTATTGTGGTGGACAAGGACAGCATGGAGTGAATGTATGATGCAGTGGTCAATATTTGACTTGGGGAATATTAGTGCTAGAGTGTCAGAGGTTGAGGTCTGGCTTCACTTCTGATTCAGCTTCTTTTGGTACATGCCCTGGGAGGAAACAGGTAATGGCTCAGGTACTTGAGTCCCTGTCATCCACATTTGAGATCTGGATGAGGGTCCCAGCTCCTGGCTTTAGCCTGGTGTGTCCTTGGTGCCTGTGAACACCGGGGCAGTGAACGAGTATATGGAAGTCCTCTCCATGCCTTCCAAATAGATTTCTAAAACGTTTTAAACAAGTATAACCTATATAAAATAGCCACGAAGCAACTTTCATTCCAACTTTATCTTTTCATTGAATTATTTTTTGTTTGTTGTTTGGGTTAGTGCCTCTGCTTTTGGATGAGAAATCTTGCTGTTTGTTGTCACTTGTATGGGCTGCTGTGAGTTTTCTGTTACCTTTAGTCACAAGAATTGGACTCTTGTTTACAGTTCAGTTTCAGGGCCCAGCGTGGTAGCCTAGTGGCTAAAGTTATCACCTTCCATACTCCAGGCTCCTATTATGACTACAACAGCTGGAGCTGAGCTGATCTGAAGCTAGAAATCAGCAGTTTCTTCTGGCTCTCACATAGATGCAGGGTCCAAAGGCTTAGGGCTGTCCTGTACTGTTTCCCAGGCCACAAGCAGGGAGCAGCTGGGACATGAACTTGTGCCCATGAGGGATCCTGGCACTTGAAAGGTGAGGAATTAGCCACTAAGCTATCACTCCAGACCCTTATTTATTATTATTTTTTAAAGATTTCTCGAATTTTTATTGTAAAGATGGATTTTACATAGAGAAGGAGAGACAAAAAGAAAGATCTTCCTCCATCCACTGGTTCAAATCCCCAAATGGCCACAACAGCCAGAGCTGAGCGATCTGAAGCCAGGAGCCAGGAGCTTCTTCCAGCTTTCCCATGAGGGTGCACAGTCCCAAATCTTTGGGCCACAAACACGGAGCTGAATAGGAAATGGAGCACTAACCAGTGCCCATGTGTGATACCGGTGCCTACAACTTAAGGATTTAGCCACTAATTTATAACACCTGGCCACGGGCACAAATTTTGAATCTATAATGTGTGTTTTAAATTATATGGAAAGTTATATACATATGGAATATTTCAGTATGAAAAAGATGATTAATCAGGTAAATTACCATTTCAAGATATTAAAATAGTATAAAGTTATATAGCATCTTGTGCTACTTAATGTGATATAATCTTAAGCATTTGCAGGGAGATCAAAGAAAGAAAACAATTCTAAGTAGGCATATTAGTAGGTGTAGGATATTTCGAGGAGTTCACGTAAAAATATTTTGTCATCTGTATTTTTTTCATAATATGTGCAATTCATGAATTTTTTGGAATCCTTTATATGAATTACAGATATGAAAAGGGGAGGGATTATTAACTCAAATGTTGCCTTTAGTTTTAGTCTCTATAGCATATTAAAATAAGTTTCAGACCATTATTAAATCATGACAAGCCCAGCCCCGGGGCTGTAGCCTAGCTACTAAAAGTCCTCACCTTGCATGCATTGGGATCCCATATGGGCACCGGTTCTAATATTGGCAGCCCCACTTCCCATCCAGCAGGAGTTGGGACTCTGCACCCATGTGGGAGACCTGGAAGAAGCTCCTGGCTTCAGATCGGCTCGACTCTGGCCATTGCGGTCACTTGGGGAGTGAACCAGTGGACAGAAATCTTCTTCTCTCTCTTCCTCTCAGTATATCTGGTTTTCTAATAAAAATAAATAAAATGAAAAAAAAAATATGGCAAGCCCAGGAAATGCCTAGAGGAAAATGTTGGGTGTTGGCCTGTCTGAGCCTACGTTAGGTAGGATCTTCTGGAAGGCAGTGAGATGTAAGTGCATTCAGAAGACAGGACAGAGCTTCACGTACTTCCAAAATTTAAAGTGCACGTTAGGAAAAATCATTACGACACTTATGAAAATGTGAACAGTATTGATTTACGAAAAAAACGAGTCCAATTAATTTTCACTTTGCTCCGCACAGGGATAGACTTCTAATACGAAGCATGATAGGCATAGTCTCAAAAATCCATATGAGAAAATAAACAGAACAACCGCTGTTATAAATCAATGAGATAAACTGAGATGCCAAAAAAAAAAAAATACCTGGACAAAGGTTATAAATGATCACTTGAGTGAAGAGAAAGTGCAAATAAATTGTCACCTTTGGAAAGGCACTTGGCTTATTGCATAACTAAAACTTGCAAGTAGAAATGAGACATAACATCTGGTAAGTGTAGGAAGCCATTTTTTTAATAGAGACTACTCATTGCTGGCAAGTTTCATGAAGTGGACACTCTGAACTGCTAAAAGTATAATGTTAATGTTCCAAAAACGTAAGTCAGAAATATGAACTAAGAGATTAAAGGTGTTTATATTTTGGGGGTCAGATATGTAAATTGTGATGATTACATAAGGTAATTTATGTTAGTAAAATATTGAGATATTCAAAGTTCTGTTATAAGAACTGCTTAGATAAAATGAGTCATACAGTTGAAACAATTGCTGACATTAAATATAATTTTTATATATAAATTTTTAAGGATATAGAAAATGTTTATGATAAAATTTTCAAGTAGAGCACAAAATTATATCAAGTGTGCAAAGCAATATGTAGAAAAATAAGGAAATTATGATAACACTTTAGCAATTTCTTTATGAGCTAGGATTATGATTTTTAAGTAGCTTGACTTATTTTGTTATACTTTCTCCAAAATAAATATGTATTATTCTCCTATCAAGAACAAAATGGAGATGATTGCATATCAAACAGCTAGTTCAGATTTTACATCTTGTTCTTTGTAGAGATTTAGGCATGGGCTCCATTTCTTAAGGGTGAGGCTACCATCCACAGTGTTTTGCTGTAGCTTCCTCACACTGTAGATGGCTATGAAAATGCTAATTCTGTTGTAGGTAACATTTGGTTACACAATCCGTCACCTCTTCCTTTTTTTGTCTTCCTATCAACCTTGCTCAGTTTTTCAATTTTTTTTTTCTTTTCTGATCTATCTGCCCCTTGTGAACAATGATGTCTCAGACCAGTGAAAAAGTTGATTGTGTCTGTCTGTATTTGTGCCTACTATTCCCAGGCCTGAACGTCTGAGCTGAGTTTGTCATTAGAACACTTTTTTCTAGCAGCCTTTAATCTTGGCTCGATCTGTAATCTCAATTTTTTTTTAATGTGGCCTTTTGACTCCTATCATATACCAATAAATATTTTAGAAAAGGGCCCGATCTTCGTGTAAAGTCTTGAACAAACTGAGTGTACTCTCAATCTGACTCCCTCTTTGGACCATGTTTGGCCTGCTGTCTCACAGGTATCAATGTTTATACAAGGCAAGTGTTGTGCTATTTGCCATTCTTAGATACAGCATTTCCTCGGGCGGTGGCAGGGGGATGCCTTTAGGAATAGGCTGAGGATTAGGACTGGAGAGGCCGTTAGCAAAAATGACATTAGCTTCTGAGTTTGTGGAGGTTTGTCCTTGAGAAAGGTATTTTGCAGTTTCTGGAACTTCGAATGCCCAGAAAGTTTTGAACATCACATAATAATGTACTAGTCCATTAAGCTGCATTCCTTCATATGTGCTGCTCACGTTTCAAACTTTAGAGAGGCTCTCAACAGAGCTTTCGCAGTAGCTGTTTACCTTCTTTCCACTAAAATAATCATTGCAAATACCCCTCTGCGAATGTATATTTTCACATGCCAGGTAATCAAAGCTTAGTTGTACTCAAAGGTTTTTTTTTTTTTCAGATCCAAATGGAAAATAATTACTTTAAAGTACCCACTTGTGAGGATTTCTGCTCATCAGTATAATTGCCAGCAGCCACTGTCATTCTACCACAATGAATTCACAATGATTCATTAGCTTCTATTGGGGGGAATAAAATAGATCATCTTGTTAACATTAACTTGGATTTGTAAATGGTTTTACTTGATTTCATATTGGAACTGCAGTTTATCTATAAACTCAAACAATAGAAGTCTCCTGTCCCACTTCAAGGAACAGGGTAGGTAAGAGAAGATGTTAAAATTAGAACTCAGCCAGCAGGAGTTAGATATGAATTCTCTGTGCATTTACTCTAGGAGCATTTTTGTATCTTCATTATTGTCAAAGGAATGCAATTTCTTGACTATAAGCCTTTGCATACAGAACCCAGCAGTTGGCAAATAATCCTTGGGCTATGGTACCCTGCAAATTTGTCCCACTTTCTCTCCAGCAGTAAATGAACACAAGAAGCTGCTGGGTATGAAGGCTTGTCAAGTTCTTCCTAGTCTTATTTAACATGTTCTCTAGACTGATGGGTTAATTAATGTATTCCCAGACTACACTGCAAATATTTGTCAAAGCTTAGCACACCTTTGCTAATTTAGTAGTTTTTAACTAGCTTGAGCAATATATTTCGACCTTATCTTTGTCTTGATAATGACTCATAATTATGATTTGTATCAATAATGTCATTGAGATTTCGTCAGCCTTCTGAGGGGTCCACCTTGGTTTTTCAAAGTCAATAGATGTTGGCATCTAAGACTCTTCCTCAGGCAGTTGCAGGCCTGGAGGCGTGGGGCGCTAAGGAATACACTGTGACTGCCTCTCTGTGGTTCTATCTGCATTCCTTATCCCCATTTCACCTTGTCAATCAACCTCCAGATTCTATGTCTGCGATAGTTGAATACGAATAAGTGAAAAAAGTGATCGCTCCCAGGATATTCTAAAATGGAAAACACTGAGCTTTCAAAGATTGAAAGACAAATAAACCAATCGAGGGTCCATTTAACTGCTTTAAGCTGCTTCAGCATGATGACACAAAACTGAGAGGACTTCAAGGAAAACAGAATTCTGTGAGAAGACTACAGGGGAGGTGACTTCCAAAAGACAGCTGAGAAGGTCCTACTTGTCAACCTTGGGTGAGCCAAGCAGGCAGCAGGTAGAAGTGCCTGGCCAGAACCAAAAACAATGAAATGACATGAACACAAGCCTTAGCAAGTAACATCAAGTGCCAGCGTACAGGAAAACAGAGCAGAGAAATCACAGGCTCTTAGCTGGCGCAGTGAGTGGGGCTTTGCTTCACAGCACACCCAGCGCACCTGCTGCTGAGTCTAATCATTTGTTCAGCAGGCTGTAGAGGTGGCCTATATCCAGCACAGCATCAATGATTTGTAAAACCACTCTGAGGGGAAGCAAAAAGCACTTCTTTAAAGAAAAAAAAAATCTGTGGGCATTTCGGATGTAGAGTACGGGCAGCAGCAGTAACCTAGTTTCTGAACTGGCTGAGGGAAAATAACAAAGTGGCAAATGTTCAATGCTGGGTCTTTTCTATAAGAAATAACTGAATAAAAGTGCCTCCATGAAAATCTTTCAGACTTAAACCAGGGCAATTTTCAGCTGTTTGGATGAATGGCCCTAATTCCTGGTAATCTAAGCTACATTTATCTTGTAGTAGAAGATCTGAAATCCACTGTGATGCAAAACAAATTAAGTGCAAAGCTTGTGATGCAATGAAGGTTCATGAAAACTGCTGTTTAAAGGATTGCCCTTTAAATAAACATGGTCATACTGTGTATTATGACAGTATAATTTTCCCCCAAGAAATGTTTTCTTATGTAGGTAAAGTGATGAGGGAAAATGTTTGGAAGAAGCGACGATGCTTACGTGTTACATTTATTACAGGGTCCATGAACATTTGATATCTGACGGACTATTTTGCCTGCCATCCAGCTTCTCCCAAGTCTCCTTCCAATGTGTCTAGGATTGCAGTTCTTGCTCACTTCAGCATCACATGGCACTGCATGTCAATGCCTGATTTCTCGAGATGGGGGTCACTGAAAAGTCTTGCTGTGACTGTCCGCTTGGTCTTTCCAACCCATGCCTCCTTCCACACCCTACAAAGCCATGGGCAACTTTTTATTAGGTTATTTCCTTTTAAGTCATGGATTACTCACAAGTAGCTTAAGATGTACCAAAATGAATGAATATTCAGATTTCCGATGACAAATTTGGAAGTGGAAGCTTCCTGAGAAGAGCCCAGAAATAACCCAGGATGGCTGCCAAGAAGCCAAGACAGACAAACTCCAGTTTCAGTTTTCAGTTGGGGTGAGAACTGGAGAGAATCTTCTTGATTCAAGAAATAAGTTTCCAGCTCAGAGAGTTTAGTGTTCCGAGGTGAAAATGTTAGCATCTTAGTGCTAGGCTGTATAGTATAATTCATAGCAGGCAACAAGTGCTGATGGCTGATCCAGCGTGAAACACGTGTTGCCTGAGCTAAGAGAACAACAAGCTCTCATACCTTCATACTATCCAACACAAGACTTGCAGGGTGATCAAGGGTTGCCTGGGGACAAATCCCAGAGAAATGAATGATTTGCTCTCTTAGCTTCTTGGAACCCAAGGGTACAGGAATGAACATGTTTCAGCATTCAGTGATCGCTCAAGGCTCAACCAACACCAAAGATCTGAGTTTTCTTGAAGTGTCTTTCAGGAAGAATTGCCAAACCAAGGTTTTGATGTGTTTCCGCTGTGTTTTCTAGCGATTTCATAGTTTCAAATCTGTTATTGAGGTCTTTGATCTGTATTGAATTGATTTTTGTATGTGGTCAGAGGTAGGAATATAACAAAAGAAATATGCTCCAATCCTCCGATCATACAGTGATGTCAAAGGGAGGGAAACAGTGACTATCCTCTTTAGATGAACATCCTTTGCATACCTGTATTGACATTTTGCATTATAGTCTGTGAATACACATAATTATGGTTAGTCAACAATTTTGTAAAATAAAATTGCAGCAGCAACACTGTATAGAACAACATGGATATTATCAACGGACTTCAAAAGCAATCAGGAAAGAGAGGTTAATCAGAATTGGATCAGTACACATTGTATGTCATAAATATGCACGATTAACAGTTGATAAATAAATTTTTAAGACTTATTTATTTTTATTGGAAAGTCAGATTTAAAGAGAGAAGGAGAGACAGAGAAACATCTTCAATTCACTGGTTTACTCCCCAAGTGGCCGCAACAGCCAGAGCTGAGCTGATCAGAAGCCAGGAGCTTCTTCCGGGTCTCCCATGCGGGTACAGAGTATTCAAATTATCAACTGCTTTCCCAGGCCACAAGCAGGGAGCTGGATGGGAAGTAGAGCAGCTGAGATATGACCTGGCACCTATATGAGATCCTGGCACGTGCAAGATGAGAACTTTAGCTATTAGGCTACTGCACCGGGACCAATGAAGAATTTTTTAAAGATTTAATAGGAATCATGATACAGTGAGTTAAGCCACCAGTTGCGATGCCTGCCTCTCCTATCTGGCAGCTGATTGTTGTCTCAGCTGCTCTGCTTCCTTTCCAGCTCCCTGTGATGCACCTGGGAGGCAGTAGATCATTGTTCATTTACCTGGGCTCCTGCCACCCACATGGGAGACCGGGATGAAGGAGCTGCATTTTCCCCTCCAGCCTGGTCTAACCCCTGCTTTTGCGGACATGTGGGGAGTGAGCTAACAGATGCAAGATCTCTCTCTTTCTCTTTCCCTTTTTGTGTGAGTATCTGTCTTTCAAATAAATAAATATTTTAACATAGGAGCACTATAATGGAGGGGAGACAAGAAAGAATGTTGACTTTTTTGAAGTGATTTTAAATTCTGAAGAAATGCTGTCCAAATTCTACACATATTTCTGTTACATTAGGGGGAATTGTGGTCATTTAACTTTTCCCCTCTAAGGCTCTGTGGTTTTCCTTTACAATCTAGTCTGTGTTATCTACCTGGAATGTACTTAGTCTTTTTTGGAACCATTTGACGTGTCTGACTTTGGATCCATTTTCTGTTGAGAGGCGAGTTCGTCATCGCCTGACACTGTCGTGAGACTCTGTCGTCCCTCTTTCCGGCCTGACAAGAGTACCCTTGCCTCCCTTCCCCTGACTTGAGCTCACAGCAGCATCATTCTTCAATTCAAAGGCTGCCCCCAGTTACGTTCCCTCCTTGACACAGCACTCAAAATTGGTGCCCAGCCTCCATCTCTGTCTGTTCTTGTCATAACATTCTTGGCTGCCCCTGGTGAGTGAGTGACGTGCCCAGCTGCTTTCTGCTGGGCCAGGATATGGCACTATTTGCAAACCTCTCCTGCTTCTGGGTCACAGACTCCTGAAAGACTTCCTAGTGGCACAGATTTTACACCCCTCGCCTGTGCATGAAACCAATGCCACTCCCACACACAGCTTGTAGACAGGGCTCCACTACACACGATGGTATCTGGCCACAAGCATATGCTCGTTCATCCTTGCATTACATTTACTTACCAAATGATTATGTTCTTTTCATTTGTCTCTTCCTATTTTGTGGGACTTGATGAAAAACTTCTATACCATTTGGATACCCTGTTTGGTTCATCTTTATGGAGCATCTATTGCCAGTCCCAGTTTCCCTCCTCATTGTAGTGGGTGGGGTCCACACACTGACCATGAATCTTTTGACCCGTCTATGATGCAAAGGTGCAAAGCATGGTTATTCCCCACGAAATGCTTATTACATCTGTACTTGGCCTGAGGGGAGATCCATTTCCCTGTTGGTCTAACCTATCTGTGGTCTTTGTTCTGTTACTTTCTAGTTATGTAAACTTGTATCTACCATTCATCTCTTCTGAACTTCCCTTTCCTTCTTTGTGTCATGAAGATAATATTATCTTCCTCCTATGGTACTAAATGAGATTATCTAAAACCCTCAGCAAAATATTTTATGAATAGTAAATGTGTAATTCATGTTAGCTGTTCTTTCAGTTCTTCTGAAGAGGCGGCTAATGACTTTCTCTATGTATGTCACGTCATTCTTTTAGAATTATTTTAATTTTTGTGTTTTATTACCATAAATTGTTACTATTTAAAAATATTTAGAATTCTCTCCATTTGATTTGAAAGGCAGAGAGACACAGAGACAGAGAATCGGAGATCTTCCATCTTTTGGTTCTCTTCCCAATGCTTGCTCTCCAACCTGGAAGGGTATATTGATGGCAATTGAAGGGCAATCATCAAATCATGATTAAAACCACACCATTTCTGTCATGCAAGACAATAACTACTACATTTATTAGCATCCACTTGCTTTAAATTTCCTTCTGTCACTTAGTAGTTTGTTACATAAATTAATGACAAAATGTAATTGAATTACAGTAGTTCCTTTTACTTTCAGCCAGGTTGAAGCCAGGAGACTCAGTCCAGGTCTCCTCTGTGGGCAACAAGGACCTACACATTTGAGCTGCCATCTGTTGCCACCAAGGATGTACATTTGCAGGAAACTGAATCAGAAGGGGGAAGAGCTGGGACTTGAACCAGGTACTGTTATGATCTGGGATGCAGACTTCCCAGCAGACTGTTAACCACTGCACCAATGACTCAACCTTTCAGTTGTTACAGCTAAATATCAACTCACAAAGATTCTTGCTGGGATAATTAATAATCGTAAACATTAATCACACAATGATCATTGACTTTATGTCATTTCCTAATGACAGCTTTAGACTCTGTCTCCCCCACAGAGTCAGTGATCTCTCTCTCTCCGAGTGTGAGTCTGTGAGTATCAGGGTGGGTAAATGATAGTCCATCCAGTCTTGAATATCCAAATCCTTTCTAAGTTCTTGCACTTGAAGCCCACATATTACTTGCACCCTCTTGATCAATCCATTTTTCTCTAGTTGATATCAGGCTCTTTAAAGCATTATTATTCACGATTCCTTATTGAATAAGCATGATTAGAATTGTTATTATTTGAAACAATGACAATAGCTAAATACAAAGGTGGATATTTTTTATCAGACACTGAAGTAGTGCTAGGAATGACGGAGTGATGTCTGAAATGCAGGCTCAGGTACAATTCATACTGAAACATTCAATCATAATGAGTGTAAATGGCTAAAGAGCAAGTCCATTCTTTAAATGTCAATTGGGAACTACTGAATGCCGCCTGCTTTAAGAGAGCCGCTGGTTGTCTGCAGTTTTCAGTTAGTTAGGCTTTCGATAGAGGGCTATGTATGTACAGCTCACTTCCATTTAGTAATGAGACCCCTGGTAAGAACAGCGACATGATGTGAAAGGAAATCTCCGAGAAAGACTCTTTAGAGAGACTTTGTTTCCAACCAGACTAGTTCTCTAATTAGGAAAATGCTCAATGCTGCTATAAAATACTACTTGCTGAATTTATTAGTATAAATATTGCTTTCAATCCTTTTCTGTAATGTAATAATTTGTCTCATGTCTAGATGGCAAAATGTAATTACTTAGAATGATTCCTTTTGCTTTCAGTGTAGTTTTGTCATGTTTTCATGCTGAAAATTGATATGGAACATAAAATTTTTAGAGTTGTCTGACAACTCCCCGGGAAACTTTTAAAAACCATTACTTTAGAAACAATTTTGCTTCTGTATTTCATCTCTCAATTGATTGTGATGGAAGTAATTGTCACATGCAAAGAAAGAATCATGACTTCGGGCAATACATAAACATCTAAACCCTTTGGTAGCAGCCTTGTTTTCTTCTAAATGCCCTTAGTTATAAAGAAAAATGAAATTGAATCAGGGAAGCACCATGGTGTGACAGAATTCTTTACCAATAACAATCAAAGGTTTGTGCATCGTGCACATTAACAAGGGCAAGATCCTTATTTTATCCCTCAAGTTTTTATTGTTCCTAACATTTGCTTAGGTGAAACTACATACAGTATCTACATGCTGGCTGTTATGGGTGTTTAAAAAGTAGATCAGATCATGGAACATCTTACTGTCTCTCTTCCTTGTGACATTCAAATACATGCAGGCATCTTAAGTATAATTTCTGTGTCAAAATCTAAACTTCTTAATTTGTTTGAAATTTAATGTATTATTTTTAAGAATAAAGGCAAAGGTAACTATTCCTCCTCCCCCCATAGGATTGGTGGGAGATGTGGAAATTAACAAGGGTTCTAATTGGTTTGAATGTACTTAATGAGTGATTAAAAACGGTAAGTTTCTGTTTGTTTCATATACTATTTGTGTATGCTTATGCTACCTATCATCAGAAGAGAATCAGTGCTGGCTCTTCCACTTTGGAATAGTTTTGAAAGCTGAACAATTATGAAGAGCAGCTCTGTAAGTAATGACATCACAGTTTTTGTCCACCTTGTGAAAGATTGGAAAAGCCTATTCCTAAATGATGTTCACTAATACTCTGATCGTGTTCCAAGAATCTAAATAACCAAGCAGTTGTTTTACTTATTTGATGCTCAAGAAGTTTGATGAGGATTTTGTGCGTTAAACTGCTGCATCATTCCTGAAGTGTGACCCTGTTCTGGTGAATTCAGTTGCTTGGGAGACAATTACCATTTAGAAAATAATTGAGCTAACAATTTTTGAACATCTACTGTAAATGAGGTGATGTGGGAGCTACAAAGATGGATGTTGCATATTTCTCTATGTGGTGTAGAAATTAATTACAATTCGGTTTTCTTTTGGAAAATCTTTTCTAAGTCACTGTTAGGTAGAGTTTAGTTGGGATTCATCTGTTTAACTCAGCACATTGTTCCTTTCACCAAAATTGTGTATTTGCCTTGTTTCCTTGCTTAACTGAATTTGGCCCAATGGTATGGAAAAAGTGATGCATACAACTTTTTCTTTTTTTTTAAAAAAAAGATTTATTTATTCTTATTGGAAAGTCAGATATACAGAGAGCAGGAGAGACAGAGAGGAAGATCTTCCATCCGCTGATTCCATCCGCTGATCCCTTCCCCAAATGGCCGCAACACCTGGAGCTGAGTTGATCCACAACCAGGAGTTTCTTCTAGGTCTCCTATGTGGATGCAGGGTCCCCTGGCTTTGAGCCATTCTCTACTGTTTTCCCAGGCCACAAGCAGGGAGCTGGTTGGGAAGCAGGGCCAGTGGGACATGAACTGGCACCCATATGTGATTCTGGTGCTTGCAAGGTGAGGACTTTGGCCACTAGGCTTCTGTGCCAGGCCTGATACATACAAATTCTTATGTTCCATTTTCACTCTGTGTGCATGAGTTACGGCTCATGCATTTGAGGTTGTAGGAGAACAATAAGAATATTTGTGGTCTAAATTAGAATGTGTTCTCACAGGAACTGATCCTTCGCTGTGCTCCCCTCTCCAACTCCTCGAAGACCAGATTGAATCCCTTACACCAAAAGAATTCCCTCATCTCTCACCAAGCTACACCTCAGAGAGTTTCTGCCATCTTTCAATTCCATTAGACTGGGAAAAAAATTTCAGTACATAAAGACAAACTGTATTCAAACTACCACACTCACGAACTCATTGGCATCATATGGGTGAGGACTACATAAGAATTGGGAACAACCTTGTCTTCTTGAATGACCTCACAGAGCAGTTATTCTACAAGCCATAGATGCCTCACTCTTTCTTGGAATATCTTTGTTACATAAATTAGTTGACTTCATGACTGTTAAAAGTCCCCTATGTGTCTATGACATGGCAAACAAACAAAGTGCTTGCAATTTCTCCTTCATTTTACTGCCAAGAGTCTTTACTGTGAAGAGTACCTGGCCTTTCTGTACAGGCTTATTTGGCCGTAGGGACTTGGCTATCACTCTTTGTGTCCTTGCTGGCAGCCGTCCAGCTGACATCAATTCATACCTGCACACTGAAGCCACTGTTCTGACTATAACTTCTCAGAGGTGCCCTGAGCTGAGATTAAAAACATAACTCCTCATCGTCTTCTTGCTGTCACAGGGGTGACAGACAACTGCTACAGGCTGATCATGAACAAAGTTCACCTGCAGAAATAAAATGGGTATGCTTATGAAAAGCAGCATTTTGTGTATTTTTAAACTAAAAACAATCTCAAGGTTGTCCTACCATCCATTAAAAAATTTGTGGAATTAATGTTAAACTCATCATCTGAACCTGTTTGTGGAGATACGGAAGATCAATGCTCAGTTGTCAGAGGAGCAGTAGATTCAAACTCTTTTAGGAGTGTTGTGAAAATAGGATTTCTGCATACAAAGTGAGAGATGACAGGACCTTAGGGGTGTGCACAAATTTTGCTATGCAGTATCCACTGTTTTTGTGAGACTACTGAGAAAAAAATTATGCATAATGGACAAGGCCAGGATAAGGCACACCAGGTAGTTAGCTGGGGTTGGGGGTCAAACTGCAGTCTCAATACTTATCTTTGCTGGATAGTGTGGTGGGCACTTTCATGCAGGAGAGAGACATATATTCTCTCTCTCTCTCTCTCTCTCTCTTTCTTTCTCTCTCTCTCTCTCTCTCTCTCTCTCTATATATATATATATATATATATATATATATATATTTCCCTCCATCTCTCATGTCTTTTTTCCCTTAATTTTTGTAAAAACTTAATTTCTTTCCACTCTGTAATCACAAGCTTAGTGTACTACTAACCATAATACTCAACAAACAAAAAGTGGAAAGATCACAGTTTCACAAGAGTATAAACAAGATTGAAGCAACAATCAAATCACAAGATATGTGTTTTATTTATTCCTATACATTCTTTTCTATTCTGTATGAACTACTGCATCTAAGAGAAAACATACGCTATTTTTTTTTTCTGCAGAATGGCTTATTTCACTATGCATGATGGTTCCAGGTTTATCCATTTTGTTATGAAAGTTAATTCTTTTATGTAGATAGTAGCACACCACAGTGTGTATGTACCACATCTTCATTATCCAGTGAGGGACATCTGGGTTGATTTCATAACTTAGCTATTGTGAATTGAGCTGTGATAAGCATGGAGGTATGGCTGGGTCACGTTGATCATGAGTGTATCATAGAATATCATTGCTTCATGGGAGAGCTAACCCATCAAAAAGCGCTAAGAACAAGAAGCATTTCCGTAGATGTGGGTTGGCTGTGGCTACCTGCAAGAGGAATCATCTACCACATCTGCCTTGCAAGGAAGATTGCCAAGGCTCATTAGATATACCCAGGCTCATTAGAGACAGTGTGATAGTCTCTGGCACAGCTGACCAATAAAATCTTCTTTTTTCTTGGTAGAGTTGGACAGGTTGGAATGAAAACTTTGCCCATGCTTTCTCCATAACAAATGACTAGCTGGTTCAGAAGGCCTGCTAGGAAAAATAGCAAATGAATGATTATACCTAGAAGAGACCATCTGATAAACATTTTTTCCATTTATATTTGTCTTAGGAGCTAGAAAATATCATTTTTTATTCAATGAAATAGTCCTCCATACCAGAATAAGATCTATGATCACTAAGAAATAGTTCTTGACAGTGGAAAAACTCCTTTCCTTTTGAGAGATGCAGTATCAGGGAACAAAAATCAAGCCATGTGTCTATTGACCAGAATGAAGGGAGGCCAAATTCACATTAACTTCAGTATGAGTGCTCTAATTTCCTTACAAACCTATGCTTCAGAAATTCAAGCTGTGTACTCCAGGAGGGTGCACAGGCTACCTCTGCTGGCTACAGTATTTCCAAGATGCTTTATGCATTTCATCTTTTTTTTTTTTAAGATTTATTTTTATTACAAAGTCAGATATACAGAGAGGAGGAGAGACAGAGAGGAAGATCTTCCGTCCGATGATTCACTCCCCAAGTGAGCCGCAACGGGCCGGTGCACACGGATCCAAAGCCAGGAACCAGGAACCTCTTCCGGTTCTCCCAGATGGGCGCAGGGTCCCAAAGCTTTGGGCCGTCCTCGACTGCTCTCCCAGGCCACAAGCAGGGAGCTGGATGGGAAGTGGAGCTGCCGGGATTAGAACTGGCGCCCATATGGGATCCCGGGCGCGTTCAAGGCGAGGACTTTAGCCGCTAGGCTACCACGCCGCCGGGCCCTACATTTCATCTTTGTTCTTTGTTTTCTGGAGCTGACCTTTTCTTAATGATAGTTTACTGCCACTCAAGTTCATGTCACAAGTGGTGTGTTTAAAAAAAACATTCTATAGGACTTTACTGGTAAATTTTCAATGGCTTATCAGCATTTTAAATACTTCAAAAATGTACTTTAAATATTCACTTGAAAGAATTTGGTAGATAAAATAATATTGACTTTCATAATAAATTGATATCATTATAAAAATATACAGTAGAGAACATTAGAAATGAAAAATAAGTTCTTTAATGATGTAGTTTATAAATCTATTTTAGGTATCTTTCAAATGGTGAGAGTGTTGGCAAGACATGTTTTCATCGTAATTATTTTCTTTTTCTTACCACCATTATGCCTCTAGTATAAACAGTACGCTTCTAGTATAAATGATACTTGACATTTAGCTGGATGTGGGAATATTTCCACTTCCTGTTTCTAAACATGGAGCGCTAGTAATGTCACCCAGATTGTATTTATTTTAATAATGATGATTCTAGTAAAGCTTATACATAGATAAGAATTTCACTATGCTCTATCTGAAACTTTATCTCCAGAAAAGTGGTCAAATGATGCTTTGCAAGTAGTTGTAATCGATGTTTTAACACAAAAATGATGTATGTTTTTGAATTTAAAATAAAGATCATAATTTGGGATTAGAGAGTTCTTGGGCCTGGTGCTGTAGCCCGGTGGCTAAAGTCCTTGCCTTGCATGCACCAAGATCTCATATGTGTGCTGGTTCATGTTCCAGCTGCTCCACTTCCCATCCAGCTCCCTGCTTGTGGCCTGGGAAAGCAGCAGAGGACGGCCCAAAGCCTTGGGACCCTGCACCTGCATGGGAGACCTGGAAGAAGTTCCTGGCTCCCACCATTGCGGCCACTTGGAGAGAGGATCAGCAATGGGAGATATTTCTCTCCGTCTCCTTCTCTTTGTAAATTTGCCTTTCCAATAAAAAATAAATAAAATATTAAAATAATAACATAAAAAGAGTCCTTAAAGGACGTGTTTAGGCATGAACAAGTTCCCTAGAAATGACTTCAACCCCTGTGCATGTGATCTGCTTGCTTTTTTATCCTCCTCTTTTTTATTCTTCTAAATCCCTCGTTTTTGGCTTATTGAATGGATGTTGACCAGAGGGAATCAAACTCATGTTCTGAAAGCAGATGACTAAAGCAATAAAGAGATGCATGACTTCATCTGAAAAGTAGGAATGAGATCCTAAGCAGAAGGCAGAGACAGCCAGGAGTAGATGGGCACGCTCCACGGCTGCTGGCGAATGTGAGTGTGTTGTTCAGGACTTGAGCTCCAGCACTGTCATTCCCCGGATGGCGATGACTCATGCAGCAAAGGTTTACGTTCATCTCCCTTCATCGCTGGTGCTGGGAGAGGACTGGGTCCTACACGCTCTCCAATCCAGACATAAGGAAACAGGAACATCCCATTGTGGGTAGGCAGGGGTCATGATGAGAGTCGGAGGGCTGCTCATCAGCTCTTGATGAAGTAGGTGTTATTTATGTCAATGTCCACTGGCCAGGGTTAATTAAATGGCCTGAATATACCAAGGAAAAGGAAATGTGGATAGCATATGTCTCTGTTACACATGTGTAGGGAAAATCCGATCATAGAGAAGTCTCTAGCTGACACAGCCTGGTACACAGGCTGGTGATAAAACTGAGTTAGACTATGCCACTACCCTTGGAATTGAAGATTTTAACACTCCCCTGGGTTTCCAACTGGCCTGCACTTGGGGAGCTGCTTCCTTCTCTCAACATAGAGGACCTGGGTCTGATGAGTAGGGCAGGATCCACACGAACGCACTCTAGATTCCTGACTTATTTTTGCCAATTGTACTGATAGAAGCATGAGTAGAGGCAGCAGATTTGTGTGCGGCATTTTCTTTGTCCATGATTTCCCTCTGGGGTACAAAGCTGTCCAAGACACTTTCAGAGCCAGATACATACTTCAGAGTTCAGAATGAAGCCAAGTCCTTCTCCACCTGCCCTTTTGAATTTAGGCCCACGTTTCTATTCGGAAACAATTTGATCCTGACTAGGTACACACATTCTTTTAAGGGAGAGCTTATGGCAGTCTAGTCCTATTGGTTCAGCCAACTTATCACAGGGGCAGAGAGATCAATGCCAGCACTTCCTGAATAGTATCTCTGCCTCCAGCCCTGGAAACCCAGCCAGTTCCCGTTCTTAATGTTGGAACAGAATCTTGTTTACACTAGTTAGAAAACCTCCACCTACAGACAGATACATTGGCATTGCTAGTGTCTGTATTCATGCGGAACAACTCTGGAAATCACGATTTTTAACACTTAAGAAACTTCTAGCCAGGTCTACGGACTCACATCCTCGAATACAGGCAGAGGGGAGCAATGGAAGATCAAGTTCTTTGTAAAACGGTTAGAGTTCTGAGAATACAGGGAGCAGCATTCGTGCCAGAACATTTCACAGCAGCACAAGGTGGTACCAGCAGCTACTGTTGAGACAAGAGAACAGACTTCAGCACAGATAACAGGACTTGTGGCATCAGGCTCATTTGCCCTCTGTGCAAATGCCAGTCTCCTTGTCATGGGGGCACTGGCATTCTTGTGTGGAGCTTGGCAAATGCTAGCCATCTTAGCAGTGTTCGCCACATACACAAAGCTCTGTACGTTTAGAGGGTACAAGAGGCAGATTTCCAGCTTTGGTCTTGGCAGAATGAGGCAGTTGGATCCATAGGCAGTAGAGAGGCAAGGAGGAAGAACAGGTCCCACATCATGTGGCAGGCAAGAGGGGCTGACCCACTGAGCGCACGAGGGACCTTGCTGACACAATTTTCAGAATAACTTTTGGGAAATCAGAGGACCAGTATTGCTTCAATAGGGATGTAGAGGGAGGTGATGTGTAATCTAGAAAATAAAAATTGAGACAGTCACAAAGATTACAAAAGTGGATGGCCAGAGAGAAATCTGTTTCTCTGAGGAAGATCGTTGATCTAAAAGACTTCTACTGAACTGTTTGGGGTATCACGTTTCAGGAATTAATGTTGCACAAACATTGGTACCTACATCCCATATTGATGTTGACCAGCTAAAGCTTGATAATCAGGAGGTAACAGTATGCCCCAAGTGCAGAAGTCAGTAAAGAGTGTCTCAAGGATATCCTTAAAGTGCACAGTCATGTGACCTTGGATCATTGCCCAGCCGCGGGCTTTTGCCCACAGGCCTCGACCTTACTCTGGGACTTTTGCCCATTCGTACACCTTTCCTGCGGAGTTTGACCTTGGTCTCTGGTCCTGGTATTCTGTGCATTCAAGATGTCAAGTATAATCTGTCCCGCTCTCCCAAAATACACTGTTATTTTTTATAAACTGCCTGTGGCAAAAGTGAATGTGGAAAAACACTTTCTGGGGGCTGGTACCACAGCGTGTAGGTCAAACCTCTGCTTGCGGCACTGGCATCAGGCTGGGTGTTGCTCTGAGTCCCTGCTGTTCACTTCCAACCCAGCACCTTGCTAATACACCTGGGAAAGCAACGGGAGATGGCACAAGTGCTTAGGTCCCTGAACACACCCGAGAGAACCAGAAGATCATCTTAGCTTCCAGGTGTGGGCCATCCCAGCTCTGTTCCAGTCATTTGTAGAGTGGACCAGTGAATTGAAGATCTCTATCCATCTCTCCTCTCTCTGTTAACTTTGCTTTGCAAATAAAAAATAAATAAATTCTCAAAAGATACTTTCTGGCCCATGAACGTTTTACTTGCTTAAAATTAGTTCAATGTTTTTGTTTAATTTTTAAAAAAGATTTAGTTATTTTTATTGGAAAAGCAGACCAGAGAGACAGAAAAAGATCTTCTATTTGCTTGTAAACTCTCAAAATGGCTGCAAAAGCTATGAGCTGATCTGAAGCCAGGAGCTTCAGTTCTCCCACGTGGGTGCAGGGTCCCCTGGCTTTGAGCCATTCTCTACTGTTTTCCCAGGCCACAAGCAAGGAGCTGGATGGCAAGGTAGAGCAGATGGGACACGAACAAGTACCCATATGAGATTCCGGCACTTGTAAGGTAAGGACTTAGCCATTGAGCCATCACATCAGCCCCTGTTCAATGTACATATAGTCACGTAGAGGAACTGTATAAAAGAGACTATCATATCGAGAAGTAAAAATACATTGCAGTATGTATCTCAACTCCTGAATCAAAGATAGACTCCCAAAGAAACTATGAAATTTATCTTGACAATAGGACGCTGGACTTTATACCATGTATATAATGTGTGTGTGTGTGTGTATACATAATATATATATATACTATACATTTATACCTACAATGCCATCATACACTTAAACAGCAGAATGGCAGACTTATTACTGTGTTTGAAGAACTATACTACAATAATAATATAGGGGACATCAGTGGGGGAAGGAAAGTTGAGGAAGGGGAGTTGAGGAAGGGAGAAGGGAAATCCCTGGGCCTATGAAACTGTATCATAAAATACATAAATACATTATTAAACAAAAAACTGAATTGAACTGGAGTTTTATTTTTGCAACCTGGAGCTAAAGTTTCCACTAATAAAAGTCACAAATCTTTTCATGTCAAAACAAAGGAAATATTTTATTGTAATTGCTAATTATAAGCTCATTTACGATATGTATTGATTACATTTCTATCTTAATAACTCCCCTGGTGTCAAGTCATATTGTAAGATAAGCACAATTGTTTATCCTTGTAGGCAGCCCTGCATTCTACCTTGCCTGAGTTCCAGCTCATTCTGTGAACAATTCTCTTGGGTATGGCAATTTGTTGAAATATTCAGCAGCAAGAGTGGCCTGGGTGTTTTCTTTTTTACTTTATGTTAAAGCTTTTACCTTTGAAATGAGTGGAACAACTTACATTTTCCCCGAGTTATTAAGAGTTGCTTATGCAGCCTGGGGGCTTTGCCCTGTATTACCAATGCAGATCCTTTAGCTCCCGCTCTGCAGTGGTAACCTCATTAGACACCTGGCTGGGTTTTGTCTTGCTTGTCTCTAATGCAGTTCCAACGTTCAGCTATGTGCACTAGGCAAAGCAGGCATATCCATGGAGGGAATGCCATTGGACCACCATCAATTGTTCAAGTCCTTTGGGGAGATGTTCAACAGTGAGGAATGAAACTGCTGTTTTCTTTCTCATTTTTAAAGATTTATTTATGTATGTAGTTATTAAGAGAGAGAGAGAGAGAGAGAGAAAGTGACCACTTCTTTTCTCCCATTTGTTCATATCCGAGATCAAGCAGTAGGCATTGCCCGATTTTATTTATTGCAATATTGAGGCTATTTCTGGATTGGAAAACACTTCATGCACTCAGCATTCTTACTTAGCTCATTTCACTAACATTTTGTAAATGGAAATAAATGAATGAAATATGAGTCACCTTTAAAACTTCAGGGTGCTTGTCAAATTAATTGTTCAACCCAAACACCAGCTTCATTCCCTCAATTGAACGTCTTTATAGTTGCTACCTTTCAGCCCATGCTGTAATTAATGACCATTTGTTACCATAAATGATTCAACATTTGTATACACACAAGATGACATGCCATAATTCAAGGAAATGCCAGTGCTGTGAAATTACCACACACAGTGACAAATGTGCCGTCGATTTTTACATAATTACTCTAGATCTATCTTCGTATCCTGATGTGTTGAAGTGCATTAGTGTGTAACAAATGCAGATCACTCCAATGATCAATATTTTATTTGAATGGAAGTCTGTTGCTGTATAATTATCATGTTTTACTTTCGGATGGCTTTGTGTTCAATGACGAAAGTGAAACCAGAACAGCAGGTTCTAATCTGCTGCTCTTGGAGTAGAATGACTATACAGTCACAATGAGTGCATGGTACACACTTATGATATGAACTTGAGCGCTAATATGACTTGTGACATCATTTACATTTTAGATAATTTGATATCTTCACTTGATAAAGTGTTTTTTGGCTAGTTACACTGTTCCTTATAATCTCTGGTCATTTATTTTTTAAAAAGCTTTTTTTCTTTGATATGTTTCTTTGGATATTTCTTTAGCTTTGTTTTCTCTTCCTTTATCTCGTTTATATTATTTTGCTAAGGCAATGTTCTCTAGGTTCAAGACTGAGATCTAGTACAAAGGATCAGGCATTATGCAAAATAAAAATACCGCTTTGATAGGAGAAAAAAAGTTTGTTATAGTAATATTTGATGCCTCTAAAACTTTCTAATAGTTTCTTAGAAAGAATAAACAAACTTTTCGATTTTGCAGGCACTGTAGCCTAAAGATGCCTTTGTAAAGGACAACAGCCTGCTCAAAAATCCAAGGAAGGATACAATATGTCACTGAGCTGCAGCACAAATCTGGTTTGGACTGGTTTCAGATTCAGTGTCCTTCTATCCTCTCTTGTGATCAAGCACCACTCAGGGTGGCTTGGTTATCTTGTTGCACAAGAAGCCAGTGTTAGAAACTATATAATCTGATATTTTTGTCAACAGTGACTGCTCTCTAGTAGGCAATAATCTACTAAATATTTAAGAAATACGTTAAGAGATTGGAACAGCTAAGAGAACCATGACTCTAAGGAAATAGAATTCAGCAGGAAGTGGGAGACCTGAAACACACAGGACATTTCCACACATGTGTAGCTGGGACTTTGGGAATGCCTGCACATCATGCGTGTACTTGCTGAGGGCTTGCAGAGAAACAGTTCTAGCTGCAGAGGCAGCTTGGCTCCTTGGCAGTTCTCTGATCTCTCGGTGGCTAATTAATTGTTTTGGGACATGACAATGGTGACACAAGCTAGGATTCAAATCACAGACATACCCACCCACCCCAAACAGCTACTACTTTTCTTTAGCAGTGTTTGTGAAGAATTCTTGCCTTTCCACACCCACCAGCCTCATCGCTCATCTGGGCCTTGTGATGTCCCTGGACATGGGCCTGAACTTCCCTCTAACTTTTAGTATATTTCAGGCCTCTCACGATCAACTGGCTTCATTACCACAGTTCTTTACATGCCCTTTGCTGTCACCTCCAAATATGAGTTTAGTTTTTCTGATTTTATGTATTTATGTCAATGAAGTAGTCACAGGATGTGGTTAAGAACTTGCATTTTCTAACCTATTGGTCACCAATACCATGTCAATTAACTCCATGATGTTGTAAATTGTTGTTGATGTTATGTTGTGGCTTTTCATTGGAGGGGGTGATATTCTTCCGGCTCTGCTTTCAGACCAGAGATGGTCTCCCTAAGAAACTGTTGAATGTATCTGCACAATGAGATGCTGGACTCTGTCATGGTACATGCTTGCAATGAAAGAATCATGACTGGATTTGAACTGTAATACTGCAACAAGGTGGAGGAATCCACCATAGGGGGAGGGCACGGGGAGGGGTTGGGGGAATCCCAGAGCCTATGAAACTGTCATAAAATGAAATGAAATTTAAAAAAATAAAGTAAATAATCCTTAAAAAAAAAACCCTCAACTGAACTTGAGCTGTGGTTATGCAACAAGGTGGAGGAATCCACCATGGTGGGAGGGTTTGGGGAGGGGTGGGGAGAACCCAAGTATCTATGTAATTGTGTCACATAATACAATGTAATTACTGAAGTTAAATAATAAATATATATATAAAAAAAAAAACCCTTGTACAGAAGCATAAAAAACAGAGTAAGAGATAGCAAGAGAATCCTGAGCACAGGCTAGAGCAGGTGGAGACTGGGCTGTAAAGGGCAAACAACACCAGCACCAAACAGAGGATACACACACACGTGATTTAAATGCAGTAAAAACAGACGTGAAAGCTGTGTACATACATCCACAAGCAATGCATCAAACACGGAACAAATGGTTGAGCGGAGAATGGAGTGTGGATTCAGGGAGTGCTTCATGCTTACCAGATCCAGTATTCTGGCTCTGACCATTGGAAAGTTCACTCTCTTCGTCACCACCCAAATAAAAAATAATGCACATCTCACGGTGTGGTTATAATTAAAGAGCACAAATGATGTACAAACAGCTCAGTAACAATCCAATGACAGGTGCTACTGGGCAGTTAGGCGTGCGGAAGATAGATGAAGCAAAATCTGTCCACGTAGGTACACACACATCGAGGAAAGAGAAAGAAAGAATTGTTCAGGAAAGCAATTGAAGGTGGTGTCACTTAAAAAGGAAACAACAGTAGCATTGATGCTTGGCTTAATTCTAGGGAGTGCTTCCATGCGTTCTGTTGAGCTAATCAACTGGAATCGACATTTCCTCTCTATAGTAATTCTACCCTCTTTATTGTTGCAATCCTTGCTAACCACAAATGGATCTCATTACAAGTCTCTGTGTGTCGGTGTGTTCTGTGCACGTCACTGGGTTATTTTTATAATTTACATAGAAATGTTCAAGATATAGTTCCACTTACATAACCACACAGTGATGTTTCATTCCCAGAGAAAGAAAATGCAGAAATTGTATGGGAAATCTAATTCAGTGTGGAGAATATTATTGCATATGTCACTTTCAGGTTGACATGCTTAAATATACTTGAGGATTCAAACAGCAGTCAATGCACTGGAGCATGACATAGCATGCTGCAAAGTGAAAACTAGAAAGATTAATAACTTCTAGCATTGAAGAACTTTAATACTCAGGCACTAAGCTATGGGTGTACAGATGGACTGATTGCTATTAAAATTGTAACACTACAGAAAGAATTTAAATGATCATGCTATTAAAAAAAAACCCTTTAATAACATATGTTTACCTTAGGGCAGTCGCTAAAATAAACATTAATGCAAAATAGCCATTAAAAAGGTATGTCTTAGTTTGAGAGGAAACCCTAGTAGTGGCCATCTGGTTTAAGGTTTCATTTTTTTCAGAAGAGGAAACTAAACTCTTCGGTCCTTATGTTGCTAGCTTAGGGCTGTAGTGTTTGTGGCAAGGAGCAGTCTGACATGGCCGATTCTGGTCTCACAGTCCACTGCTCTTTCCACCACACTACACTGATTTGTTCAAAAATAGACAAAGACTTCGTTATCAAAAGAGGAATTGTTGGAAGCTTTCCCTAAAAGTCACTTTCTTTTTTACTTTGAAGCTGAAGATCTCAGTGTTTATTTCTTGTGAAGTAGGTTGATTTTTGTTCTACAAAAGGATCCAGTTTATTATTTTTGAAAAATTTTCAAATATATACATAAGGTAATAGCAAAATGAACTTTTCATCTGCTGCTTGGCTTCAGCAACCAGTCTCAGACCCGTATTATTTTATCCGTTCCCTTGACCAACTGTCCATCGCTGCCATGTGGATGATTCCAGCTATATCATCATTTATCTGAAAACATTTCAATAATTCTCTCTAAAAGATAAGGACACAAAAAGAATAGTTATTACCCTAAACACAAACAATAATCCTTTGTATCCTAGATATTTAGGTTTCCAATATCTCAATTTTCTCAGAGCAAGTATGTAAATTCATTTCTTGTTATTAGCAAACAACCTTGGAATTCATCCTTGGAATTTCCCATAATCTTAATTCTACAGTCATATCCATTTATGAATAGCATTTAAATTTCAGTCCTGTCATTATTGTATAATTGGATTTAAAGAGATGTCACAACATTTTTTAATATTGCATTTATTGTTCCAAATGTGCTCTGTAGCGCAGGTACACAAAATACACTCTTCAAAACCCATGGAAGTTGATTCTACTCTACTGAGGACCCTTCCTATTCATAACAATATCTTTCCACTGCCTCTGCTCTGTGAGACCTACGTGATTGATCCTAAATAAGCCTTCTGTGGTTTTGCCCCTTACTAGCTGGGCTGCAGACAAATGGCTCACTCCCTTTCCTCCAAAGCTCCTGTCTTTCTACTTTGTCAGGTGACGTTGGTGGTTCCCTTTTCCTAGAGAGTTCATCTCTGCTATGCCTCATGACTCATTCCTTGTTTTCTTCGATAGTTTCGTGACTCATGTCCTTGTGTCCTTCACATCTTAGGCAGATGTTATCTTCTCAGTAGGGTTTTCTATGGCGATCCAGGTAAAATTTTATTATTATTGTATTTATTTGAGAGGCAAAGAGACAAAGAAAATGGGCATGTGTGTACGCGCGTACACACACACATACACACACAGATAGAGTGAGAGAGCACTCCTACCCATTAGTTCACTGCTCAAATTCAAATGCCCATAATAATTTGGACCTGGCAGAGGTGGAACACAATTTGGGCTTTCCATGTTGAGGGCAGGAAGGTATGAACTCTGCATCCCAGGATCTGCGTTGGCAGGAAGCTGGAATCAGAAGTCAGAGCTGAGTGTTAGATCCAAGCATTCCGATGTCAGATGTGAGTAGCTTTACTAGAAGGTTAAATGTGGAATGCCCAACCAACTTTTAATGATCATCTCTGCCCTGCACTCCCAGCTCCTTATTCTATATTATTTGTCTCCATAGCATTTATCTTACCTGATATTGATTCATTTTACTTATTTAGTAGTTGCTGAGCTCTCTGCATTAGAATATAAGTCCAGGCCATTATTTCAGGAAAGGATCCCATGGACTTCAAGGAGGCCTTCTAGCTGTTTGACTGACAGGCGACAGCAAGATCCTGTACAGCTAGTGTGGTGAGGTGATGAGGGTCCTGGGTTAGAACCTCATCAGCGCCGAGGTGTTCAAAATCCACAGGAACCCCAAGAGTAATGAGATAACTGTGAAGGTGCTGGATTGGAGCACTGCCCATTGACAAGTACCAGAGCTAAATGGGATGTGGGACAGACTGAACAAGCCTGTGGTACATACCGGCATGGGAATGCATGGGAACCACAATAGGGAGCAGGCCTGGTGGGGGTTATGGAGAGTCGCCCCAACTAGGCTGCAGCTCCCACTGGTTTGCATGAGGACCGAGTATGAAGTGGGTAGGATCGAGCTAGACTACCACACCCATTGGTTCAAATGGATGACAGGGCTGGAAACAGAACTAACCCAGCAATTGCAACAACTAGCATGTGTATAAGTCTTTAAAGACTTTAGCATTGGGATCTGATGAGGGCAGAGTTCATAGGGATTGGAGTGTGTGAAATTAGAACTTGATAGTAAATCCTGAAAGCAAGCGGCAGTGAATACAGGAGACACTTCAGAGGCAAACTCAATAGTATTAATGACTAATTCAATATAATGGCAAGTGAGCAGAGAGAAAGGAGGAATGAGAAGGGATAAGCGATGTCTAAATGAATCCAAGGAAGGATGAAAGTCACAATAAAGGGGAAGTTTCAGGAAGAACCTAGTTAACTGTGATGAAAGTGAGGGGAGGTAGAATAGACTTAAATTACTTATGGTTTTATTCATTGAGAAGTAAATTATAATCTTTGTATGGGTTTCAGAGGAATGGTTAGAATAGAAACCAGTAATAGATTCAAATTACAGGAATCTACAGATGTATAATTTGAAGGATCCTTTCTAAGGCAAAGAACATAGCGTTACAAATTCAAAATCACGTAAGAGGCTTTGGCTTAAGTTCATACAAAGTTCATACAACTTCATTTGCTTTTGAATATGTCCATCGTTGGGCTGAAGTATGAATGAGTGGTGAGAAAATAACAGAGGTTGAAACTGTTAACCAGAACTTTAATTTGGAAATAGAAAAGAAGCATTGAAAAATTGCTGTTCATGGACACAGAGTTCAGAGGGCATGAAAGGAATGTGTGTGGATGTGCGCATGATGCGTATGTGTTTAAGTAATGACATGAGCGTGCTAGTGATGTGACTGTAGGTGATGGAGAAGGAGACACAGAAGAGGGATCAGAAAACACACCACAGGCAGAGCGAAGATCTGACGGCATTAGGAGGCACAGACTCAAGAGGACTAGAGGACAAGAAGAGAATAACAAACGTAATAGGATACAAGGAAAGATTCTTATTGTGCAACAGCAGAATCAGTAGGATGCTGTCACAGAATCCTAGGAGAAACTGAATGAGTCTGGGATTACAGCTGCCACGAGGGAGTAGTAAGTGGGGCTGGAAGGTCCGTGATGAAGACTCAGTGTAGTCCGTATGATTTGACAGGTCAATGTCATCGCCAGCGTTCATCAAGGAATTTGGAATAGAGTGACGAGAACAGACATCTAGTGACATTGGCTTGAAAGTTGAAGATTTGCAATAAAGCACAAAAGTGAACGTTGACTAGATAAGCAGATTTGTTTGTGAAAGGAATGTCGGGGTCAAGGGAACACGTCAGGTCTCTTGAGGATTTTATTCTTTGAAGAATTACAGTGTGTGGGATGATGTGGCATGCTTATGGGGTGAGGGACTCTAGTCAGGAAACAGAATAAAAATAGGATGAGTGCATGGGCTATGGTTAAGCTGCTGGTTGAAGGTTATACTCCACATCTTCGCTTCTGGATTCAAATCCTGTTTCTGACTCCTGACGTCAGCCTCTTGCTAATACAGAATACGGATACAGTTGTGATACTCGAATATTTAAGTTTCCTGCCAAGTTCTTGGCTTTGGCCCTAGCCGGGGAATGTTTCAGACATTTGGGAAGTAAAGCATAGATGAATGTTCTTCTGCTCATCACTCTTTCTATGTCTAAAATTAATTAATTAGAGATAAAGGAGAGAGGGAGGAAGAGGACATGGTAAGTGTATGAAGGAAAATTTTGAAAACATTAGTGTCCTTTTTCTAATTTGGAAAGCACCATGCCTAGATAAAACATTCAAATAATGTAGGGGAATATATTTTATGAAAATCTCATATAATTGTGCTTTCCAAATATAATCATTAATCTATTGGACCTACAAATATGCCTACTTAATACAGAGATTTTTGCTTTTTAAGAATTAAACTTAGCATTGGGTATATCCATTTGACAGTTTTAAGTAAAATGATGGGCTGATGCTCTTCTTAGAATTTGGGAATCTTTCTTTTTGGGTATGGTTTGTAGCCAGCTTTGGATGTGCGATTTGTTTTTATGAATATCCTAATAATTAATGTAATCGTTTTTACTACTATCACAAAGGCACAGTCAACCTCTGTATAGATGTGTATATAATTTGTTGCTTAATCAAACTATCACATCAAAGTGTCTACAAATTTTTATTACTAGGAAATATTTTAAAATTTCTCCGTAAAGATGTTACTGGAATAGTATTTTTACTATATATAAATAATATATAGTATTTAGAATATAGCATAAGTGGTATATAGTATTTATACTATTTATACTCTAGCACTGTATATTTAGTGCTTGAAAAACTGATTTAATGTTAAACCTAATAAAGAACAAAGGCAATCCATGCTAGAATCTTCTTCACTAGACACAAATTCTTGCAGAAGGATCTCAAAGGTAACTGCTGATTTATTCCAATCTAATATTTCTTGAAGATGTGGAATTCAATATTACATTAACTTCTGATGAAATTTTTTATGATTCACCTTTGCTGATCATTATTTTTGTTGCAGAAATCAGTATTTTTTTGCCTTAATTGCTATATATATATATATATGGCGGGATGCTAGAAAGTTAGAATTGGAAGGGATTTAGAACACTTGTATAGCTTGACAAAGAAAAAGCCTGGCTTACTTCCATGCACTGGCTTTATCTGGGATGCCTTCCATTGCGAAAGAGTCTATCTGGTTATGTTGTAAGACTCTGTATTTGTGTAATATTGAACTGAATCTGCCTTTCATTGTGAAAACTGCTTTCTGGTCATGTTTCTTGCTTCCAACATTTCATGTGATAAAATGACTCAGAGCAACCCCATGTCCAATTCTTTGAATTTCCAATGTCATTTTCCTGTTTTAAATCTCATGACTCACTAGACTCTCGGAATTCCTCTTCATGAAGTAAATAATCTAAAGAATTATCACCTGTATTTTAGCATCACAAAATCGAAACATTTAGTCACGGAATGGTCTTTGATATAGGAATGCAAGAGTTTCAATCTAATCATGTATCTAAATATCTGAGAACAAACATGTTAAATGAACAGGGGTAACGGGATTAGCATCTGGTCAAATACACAGGAAAAATGGTCTACTTTCCTTAATAAACAAGCTATGATGAAGATGGAGAGAAAATCTTGCAGATTTAAGAAAATTTTAGATTAAATATATTTTTATCCCAATTTGAACAAGTAAATTAGAAAACCATTTGTAATGCAATTGAGGAATGTGTTGTCTAATTGGATATTTCACAGCAATAAGGAATCATGACTGTAATTTTAATAGTTAGTAAATATTTATCAATACTCAATTTTCAGGACAAGAATCTTGTAGAACATTTAGGGTTGACCCCTACTAAATGTTGATAAGTAATAGTGCTGCTGTCAGCTTTTTTTTTCTTCACAATATTCAAGTTAAATACATAAAGATAAAAATATTAGAAATAAGAAAAACCGGCACACTGTAATTTTGAGAAACAACATACTGTTCTGTGAAGACAAAATAATATTTAAATGATATGAATTGTGAAAAATTAAAGAATTGATGATTTTTCTTTATGTAATTTTGATTAGTATGAAGAGAACAGATTTCGTGTATTTAATAGGTACAATTCTAAGAAGACAGCTGCATTTTCTTCCCCTCCTTTTCCTACACGAACAAACCCTCTTCCTTCCTTTCCTTTCTTTTTCTTCTCATTGCTACCTCCAGTACTGCTGAGGTGCAGAATATTGGTTCTAATAGTTTTCAAAATTAGCTTTAAGTTAGAAAAGAAAGGGACACTCTTAATGTAAGACATAGAGGACATGTTGATAGGACATTCATCTTGCTGTTCATCTATTCCAATTGGCTTTTGGATATTCAATGTGAAACCCAGACAACCTTGAAGAAGTGATTTGTTCTTCTATCCTTGCTGCAATTTCAAGGTCTGAAACTCATCTTCACCCTGTAAAGCATGAAATCAAATGGAGGCTGGACTAAAAGGAACTAGAACTCTCACATGTGAGAAGAGAGAGGGAAGGCTTCACTGAGTGTTTTTGGAGAATTACCACTCTGTAACTCCTCTAGCTGAACTGATGACTTGGGAGGTTTCTAAGACCCTCACATGTAAGCATTACCTGACTGCTGGCCAAGAGTGGGCATTTTGGGATAGCAGGTTCTCTTCCAGGATGGACTATAGCTATACTATCATATTTTTTCATATCAAAGTTTCCTGTATTATTTGTGTTATATATTCTGCTAACTACAAGATTCTCTGTGAGTTCAGGGACTCATTGGTTGGAGTTCACTCTGCTGTTTCATTACGCTTCAATGAAAAGACCTGGTTATGAACACATGGAAGAACAGGTCTTCAGGGACTACTTCTCAAAAACCAAGTATGTTTGTGGGACATGTGGTTTCCTTGGTAACTCATGGAACTGAAACCAGAAAAGGCTCTAGGCCTATTTTCACAGGGAAGGAAGATGGTGTTTGTGGGAGCTGATAAATTACTAGTTGCCTACATTTTCTACCTATGTAATAGAAAGGGGATTGTTAGGATATAAATTCAGTTTAGAAAGTAATATTCTATATTGAAAATCTATTTTAATGGGATTATAAAACTTACAAAAATATGTACACTGTTTTATTTCAATGCATGGAGAAGATATGGATGTCACATGTTTTGAAGTGTTCATGACAATTAGGGGCCCATGGTATACATATGCATGAGCAAATGCACACACATACACACACACACACGAAGGCTTGGAATAGTGTATTAATAACAAAGGCAAAAAGATGGATTGGGGCTGGTGCACAATTAGCTAATTCTTTGTGTGCACGTGCCAACATCCCATATGGATGCTGGTTCATGTCCCAGCTGCTCTACATCTCATACAGTTCCCTGCTTGTAGCCCGAGAAAGCAGTCTAGGATGGCCCAAAGAGTGGTGACCCTGCACCTGCGTGGGAGACCAACCCACAAGAAGATCCTGGCTCCTAGCTTTGGTTAGGCTCAGCTCTACCACTCGGGGAGTGAACCAGTGAATGGAAGATCTTTCTCTCACTATTTCCTCCTCTTTGTAAATCTGTCTTTCCAATAAAAATAAATAAATCTTTTAAAAATATGGAAATTCTAAAACCTTAAGAACAAACCAATTGACTGTGAATTAAGTCAGAATTGATACAATGAGCATTTTCTTCTGAATTTCTTCTTCATCTTAAGTTGAGAGATTTTAGGCCTAACTCTTAACTGTTGGAATAAAGAAATATCTAAATTCTGGTTTAGGATGATCATGTAGATTGGGACAGATCTAAGAATCCTTTAGTTAGTTCTGTTTTATGCAGGCAAGACTGAGAATAAATGTTTTTGTTTGGGTTATTGACTGGAACTAGCTATGGGCCAGCTCCTGATTGTCAATCATACTCTTGTCTTTTCAAGATAATGTATCTGTTTTGCATTCTTGGCCCCTGACTAATAAGTGATATCAGAAATGAATAAAAAGAAAGGCAAGTGTGTGAGTAACACCAAGGCAGTGATATCAAGTATAAACGGAACTCTTTCCACTCTCACGGATTAAGTATTAAGCATGTATATGGCAGTTTGATGAGTCAGGCTCTTCTGAAAGAACTGAGATGAAGTATTAAAAAATGAATGATTGGGCCTGGCATGATAGCATAATGGTTAAGGTCCTCACATTGAACACGCTGGGATCCCATAAGGGTGCCGGTTCTAATCCCAGCTGCTCCACATCCCATTCAGCTCCCTGCTTGTGCCTGGGAAAGCAGTTGAGGATGGCCCAAAGCCTTGGGACCCTGCACCCGCGTGGGAGACCTGGAGAAAGAACTTGCTGGCTCCTGGCTTCGGATCGGCGCAGCACCGGCCGTTGTGCTCACTTGGGGAGTGAATCATTGGACGGATGATCTTCCTCTGTGTCTCTCCTCCTGTCTGTACATCTGCCTTTTCAATAAAATAAATAAATATTTAAAAATTGAATTATTTAAAAAGGAATCAATGGCAGTATATTCTTAGTAAATGATGCATTCACTTTTTTTTTTTTTTTTTGTAAGCAGCCAGCCAATGCTATTTTGAATAATTCTGGGAGTACAGCAAACCAAACAAAACGGACAAAAACTGAATTGGAAAATCCACAGGTGTTAGCTCCTAGCAGTTATTTTGTCCTTTGTCTTATCTTAAACATCACTTTTCTGTGGTATCAGTCCTAACACTAATGACAGACAAAACTTGACATAACGAGGTCCTTGAAATGTTCATTCAAATTAGCCCCCTAGAAAAAGGAGCAAAAAAAAAAAAAATAAAAGTAAACTTCCTAGTATCCAAGAGCAAGAGAATGCTTAAATACATTTTGATTTAGTCATTAAATGAATTGTTTCAGAATTATTAATAATGACAAATATATAATAACATGGACAGCAGTATAATGCTAAAAATACAAATAGTTGTATAGATTATAATGGAGGTCTTGTTAAATTCAAAATGAACAACAATAAAAATATTGAAAGAAAAAATCAAATACTTATAGACCATTAACAAACAGAAATGTAATTTAAAATATTATTTAAAATAACATAAGTGTAAGGGTAGTTAGGAAAAAAAGAAACAAGTTTCCTTTAAGTTTTATATTTTAACTTTTAATTAATATACAGCAGATTCAATGTGATTTGTGGTTACAATTCTAAGAACAGAATTACATATCTTTCATCCCTATCTTCCTCTCCCTCCTTTTTTTTTTAACTTTTGAGATAACATATTTTTGCATTCACACTGTAATAAAAGGCTTAATGCTTTACCACAGAAGAAGTTTAACAAGTAAAAAGCAAAAAGACCTAGTTTAGTGGGGCTACAGACAATTCACCAGAAAAATGATCATATCACTGAGATACAGTAAGGCATAAGCTAATCACAGATCAATAAGAGTGTAGCATTACTTATCATTGACTTGACAAAAGTAGAAAAGTTTAACGAAACTGTATTTGTAGTGAAACGGATACACATGTGCACTTTTCTCCCTTATTTTAATTTTTAAAATTTTAGCTCCCATATAGAAAGGAGAACATATGGCATTTATTTTACTTTCTGAGTCTGGCTTACTTCACTCAATATCATGTCTTCCATTTCAGTCTATTTTGCTGCAAATGGTAGAATTTTATTCTTTTTATGGCTGAATGGTATTTCACTGATACATATATATATATATATATATATACACATATATGTATGTATGTACATATATATACATATTGTATTTAAAAATCCATCCATATGATGATACATATCTTGCTGATTCCATATTTTGGTTGTTATAAATAGTGCTACTTTAAGAAGGGTGGCACAGGAATCTCTGATTCATTGTGTTCAAGTCTTTGGAGTACATACTAGTGGAATTATTGGATCATAAAGCAAGTTTACCTCCAGTGTTTAAAGAAATGTGCACAGTTTTCCACAGTGACAACAGCACAAACTATGCATGATATCTATAAATTAAGCTATGGATTTTTAAAACCTTAGCATGTGGATTTCCAAAAAATCTGAGGATAAGGAAAATGATCAATATTTCATGGAAGTATTGGATATAAATTTTGTTTTACAATATCAGGATATAGTCAATTGTTACAGTCTTTAGTGCAATACTATTTATGTTTGGAGATCAAATTGATTCTTGCGTGAAAATCAAAACCCCCAAACCAGAATTTTTTCTTTTCTTCATTATTATTTTCCATGATACAGCTTTGTAGGTATATGGATTCCTCTCCCCTCTATTTCCTCCTCCACTTTCTGCCCCATTTTTTTTTTAGCACAGTAGTATGTTCTTCAGTAATAGGTACCAATTAAACATTCTGCCACTTACACATATCACGCATTGTAGGCGTAAGCAAAGATGGGAAATCCCATATACCTTGGCAGCATGTTTTTTTGTGTGTGTGACATCTTGAAATACAGCAGATGTAGGATTGCAGATCAGTGAGATAATAAAGGAAGACAATTGATGATGCTGGAGAAAATGACATGAAAAATTCACCTCACACTGTCCAGACATGTTAGATGTTGGCTAGACTGAAGAAGTGTTTATGAAAGGCAAAGACGTAAACTTTTAGGACAACTTACAGTTATTTCAATCCCACAATGGGCAATGTTTCTTACATTGTGTAAGGAAGTTGATTCACTGAAGTAAAAATGAAAAGTAGGTTGGAGGAGGGGCACGTTGTGATGCAGCGGAGTGAGTGTGTACTGATCAGAGTGCCCATTCAAGTCCTGACAACCCCACTTCTAGTCCAGTTCCCTCCAACACGCCTGGAGAAAACAGCAAAGGGTGGCTCAAGCACTTCTGTCACTAGTGATTTGTCCTCCTTTATGAGGGAGCCAGGCAAGTGATTTGTCTTGACTTCCTTGCAAATTCCTGTCTTCTCTTTTTGGCTGTGTTAGCCCCACACAATCTGGAATTTCAGATAGCCACATGCCTTTGGCTGTTGACGTGGGCACTGCCTATTTTTGGCTTGATCTGCCAGTGGGTAGAACCAAACAACGACTCACACACTAGCTTAGCTGAGCAGCTGCCTCTCCGTGGAGATGCCAAGTGTGAAATTTCACTGCTTTAAGTAATCAGGTACCTGTGAGTCCCAGGGTGCTGGGCACACCAGTCTGCTGGGTATTTGTTGATGCTAAGGGTTTCCAGTGAGAGTAGGACATTATAGGTGAGAGCTGATAGCAGGATCTTTCATTTGATGTTAGGGGTAGGAAAGGATTCTAGTCTTATTTGCAGCAGTAGCCCAATTCTTCACACCTAGAGGAGATGCATTAGTTATCTAAGCAGAGCCAACATGGCCATTTGTTTGGGAGGGGGAGTTTTTAGCATTAATCTTTGACCCCATAAGAAATGGGATCAGGATCGTACTCAGTGTTTCCAATTATAACTTTTTTCCATCGGACAAATTACATTAGTGAGCATGGGAGTCATGAGAGACAGTGGAGCATGAGTTTCTTCTATGGAAAGGATCACTTTCAGATTAAAACTAGCTGTTGCCTTGGAAAAAAAGAAATAGACATAAATGCAACACTACACTAGGAGTTGAGACCATCAACTGTAGGCTGTGCTCTAAAAATTCACCAGGCAGTCTTGTCAGAAGTATCAACTGTCTGTGTAGCACTGAAATCTGTGGTCATACCCATGGCGAAAGTGATGCACTGATTTTGGAAGAAGATGAGTCTTCCCTTGTATTTTCAGAGCATTGCATCAGCAACTTTGATTGCAAGAAACAACAAAGGTATGAAATGTCCAATTTCACAATTTTCGTTAGCAAGATGAAAAAGCTTGGCTATTCCCATTGTGAATCAGCTTGAAATTTGGCAAGAACTAGTTCCATGTTAGCCTTACAGTTTTAATAGAATAAAGATGCTTAAAATATATTTCAAGATAACCTTGGTGACTTAGGAAGTGGAGGAGCTTGTGCCATTCAAGGTCAGTGAGAACCTGATATTGTTCTGTAAAAGAAAGGCCCCTCTATTCACATGAAGTTCATCATACTACAGCATCAGCTATTTTTGGGTAAGCAAATGGGCAACTCCAATAGGAGTAAACAGCTTCTTAGAGCCTGTTAATATGAGGGAAATCAATAGGATGACAAACTAAGGGCCTGCAGACCTATTTTGACTAGCTTAATTAGAGCTCAACATTAACAATATTTATATAACCATCTAATCTTTTCACAAAAAGTTTTTTTTTTGTTAAAAATTCAAACTGTGTGGTAATACACACTGCGGATCTGAAAGCTGAAGTTTTCAGATCAAATGAAACACATTTGATTTCAAGCATTTTTGGATAAGGGTTACTCAATAGAGGCTGTGCCCAAACTTCGCAACGGTAGGCTTAGCCAGGTCTGAGTAGCTGCTGCTGGCTGCAACATTCGCTGCATCATCTTACTCTCTACATGCTGTTGTTTGACGGGTTTCAATCACTGACACTACAAAGCACTGGAAAATGCCCGTTATGGCTTGAAGTCTTACTTTCCAGGAGCTGGATGGCAGATTAGATAGATAGACAGATAGATAGATAGAACATGTATGCACACATATAATATGCATATAACAGAGTATATATAGTGCATTTCATCTCAATGCAAACAATTGAGCTACTATTGAAAATAGGAATATATATTGTAATGCTTTCCAACCCCTTATCTCAAGTCTTACAGAGTCAATATACTCTATAAGAATTAAGTGCAGAAGTCTAGTGGCTGAAGTCCTCACCTTGCATTCACCGGGATCCCATATGAGTGCTGCTTCTAATCCCTATGGCCCTGCTTCCCATCTAGTTCCCTGCCTGTGGCCTGGGAAAGCAGTAGAGGATGGCCCAAAGCCTTGGGACCTTGCACCCGCGTGGGAGACCTGGAAGAAGCACTTGACTCTTGGCTTCAGATCGGCTCAGCTCAGGGTGTTGGGGCCACTTGGGGAGTGAATTAAGGAATGGAAGATCTTCCTCTCTGTCTCCTCCTCTCTGTATATCTGAGTTTCCAATTAAAAAAAAATAAATCTCAAAGAATTATTATCTTGTCTATATAGAGGGGGATATTCACAGATTATTTTCTTACAAGCCTGTCTCTACCTTCCCTTGATTTTATAATTTCATATGCAATAAATTTCAGACAAAGTCCACAGAACTGTTGATTCCTTACCCTAATATTTTATGTGATGACTCCTCATTACTGTCTGGAATCCCAATTTCCAGTGGTTTCTGTGGACTCAGGATTTTTGTTGTGTTGAGTCTATCTTTGGTAAATGCCAGCAATTGTGTTTTTATGCAAACCCTCCAATAGCACTGGTTGTTTTGTTTATCGTTCATTACTGGATATTTCGCTTCCTATATTTGTACCAGGTTCCTTATTTGCTTTCCTTTTTATAATAAAAACTTTGACTAGTAATGTCTAGTTCCTCCAGGGCTTCCTGTGGGCGTAGGTTTCTAAGACAATGTGCGGAGACTCAGGGATATTACCCAAGGTCTTTATAATGACCTAGAGGAAAGACGACAATCCCAATTCCCTTAATGTTTTCAGTTTCTTCTCTTGACTGTATGTCACCTGACTTTGAGTCTCTCAAAAGCTGCTCCATAGAATGAAATATAGGGAAGTTGGCACTAGCTCCAAAGATTTTTTGCATTGGTATTATGTGGGGGAAAAGGACATACATTAAAATAAAGTAAATCAGGAAGACTTGTCCACAAACTCTGGATGAACTATTCAAATCACATATCAATGACTATTTCAGTTGAAAGAATATACGTGAGTAACATTTATTGGTATTTTTCCTTCCATCACTACTTTCACTTATTCCATTACCTGGATCAAAATTGTCTTTGTGCCATAATTGCAAGAATAATGCTATTTTCTACTGTAGTGAACATAATCATGTATTAAAATCGTTTGTATAGCTAGTTTTAACCAATCGTTTTGATTTCCGTAAATTTTGGATTTGAAAAAAACTGTTCGGAATGAGTGAATGATGTTAATGATTGGTTAAGTCAGAATTATTGTTAGGATAGTTGCATATTATAAGCCATATAAAAAGCACTCAGATGTATTGGGCTAAAATATTAATAACTGCAAAGATTTTCACACAGAAATTCAACTTCTAGGATTTTTTTCTATAAAATAAATTGAGTAATTTATATTTTGCTGAAGAATTCCTCCTAGAGTATCTTAATTGAAATAATAGACTACTAAAAATAAATTATTGAAAGTCTGGGATTGACTAAATTATAATACCACATCCATAAAGTGTACCCATTAAAATGACATTTTAAGCAAAATGCTTAATGATGTCTATTACTGGATTCTGGCTGTATTTACATACACAATGGGATGCCACTGCAGCTGTGAAATGAATAAGGAGATGCTCTATCATAAGCTAATACAGAGGGACCTGTAAGATGTATTTTCAAGAGAAAAATGCAAGGCTTAGAAATATATTTAATATGTAACTGTTTGAGTGTAGTTTTATATAATAAAGTGTAATAAAAAAGAAAACACATATGCAAACAATATTTCTCTGAACATTACTTTTTGAATATTGTTGGTATTTGAAACATAATGTACCTTTTTCAAATTAAGTACAATCAGAATGTATAATATGATACTCTAGCAAAGTAAAAAATGACACATCGGTTTGATATAAAGTTGTTAATAAGTCACAGAGAGTTAAATTATTCCAAATGATTCCAAATTTTTGATTGTAGCATTCTATTAACATTTATTTCTTTATGTCCATTTTATTTAAAAAGAAGGAAAGGAGGGAGAGACAGATTATCCATTCCACTGGTTCACTCAAATGCAACAGTCAGGCAAAGGCAGAAGGGCAAGGCTGAAGGCAGGAGCTTGGAATGCAACCCAGTTCTCTTCTAGGGAGGACAGGGCCACAAGCACGTGAACCGTCATTTCCTGCCTCCCAGGGCACACATCAGCAAGAAGCTAGGTTGGAAGTGGGGCAGCAAGGACTCAAACCAGGCTGATGGAAATGTCTTCTTAAGCTATCATTTAACTACTGTGTCAAACACCCACTCTTTCAAGTATTTCGACTACAAATTATTAAACATAGTGCTATTCTAAGGGTAGATAGATTTACAAAAACGTTTTCAAATATATTCATTTCTTTGGTTGTTAGTAGTAACAGTGGTATGATTTTAAAACATTTTGACATATATTATAGAATGATGTAATTATATAGTTTGTCATGATCTCAGTTCCCATAATTTTCAATATCATAGGAACGAAACACAAGTGGAATATCCAAGGAGTTAAGTAATAATTTAGTTGATGTATCAGCCTGTTCCCCCCCACACACACCTTTTTTTTAAGATTTATTTATTTTTATTTCAAAGCCAGATATATAGAGAGAAATATCTTCTATCCGATGATTCACTCCCCAAGTGACCACAATGGCTGGAGCAGTGCTGATCTGAAGCCAGGAGCCTGAAACCTCCTCTGGGTCTCCCACATGGGTGCAAGGTCCTAAGGGTTTGGACCATCCTTGACTGCGTTCCCAGGCCAAAAGCAGGGAGCTGGATGGGAAGTGGGACTGCTGGGATTAGAAGCAGTGTCAGGGCACGTTTAAGACAAGGACTTTAGCCACTAGGCCACCATGCTGGGCCCAGTCTGCTCTGCTTGTAAAGATTTATCCATTTTTTTTATTTGAAAGGTAGATTTTACAGAGAGAGGGAGAGCAAAAGGGAGATCTTTCATCTGCTGGTTCACTGCCCAAATGTCTGTAACAGCCAGAATTGAGTTGACCCAAAACTGGGAGTCAGGAGCTTCTTCCCAAGGACCCAGGCCATCCTCCACTGCCTTTCCAGGCCATAAACAGAGATCTGGATTGCAAGTGGAGCAGCCAGGACATGAACCGGTACCCATAAGGAATGCTGGTGCTTACTAGTGGACGATTAGCTAGCTAGACCACCATGCTGTCCAATATTACATCTTAATATTATTTTTCATTTCACTATTATGAATTTTTTGGTTCTCTCCACTTAAACAGTTGACAAAGTTGATGACATTTATTAGCAAGCACATGCCTACTACCAAGATTGTGGCTTTAAATATTATTTTTAAGTTACCCGAATGCATGGTTTAATTCATACATAAGAATGTTTTCAAGCTGAGACATAAAGCAAGAAATCTATGAATGATTACTGCACTAACTCAAGGGAACAGCAGACCAACAATAAAGAACTCCATTTGGAAAATTAAAATACTTTTCTTTAAAAAAGTCAGAAATGTATTGAAACACATCAGTTGTATAGAAATGTACTAATTATAATGACGTTTAGAGGAAAAAAAGATGAAGAGTGAAAGCAGACACATTCTAGCTCATGGTTTCAAGGTCAGCCTTGTGCTCCATGATTCAATACGAGGACTTAACAGAATTCAGCATGTTAAGGCACTGCAGAGCAGCTGTGAGTGGACACCAAGGTGATGGATGCTCACGTCCATTATAAAATGACACAATGTTTGTATTGAACCCATATTTATCACCCCAAATTTTCTAAATCATATCTAGATTACTTACACAATAGCTAGTACAACATTAATTACAGGTAAGTTATTGCTCTGTATATTTAGGGTCTAGGACAGAGAACAAAGCTATATGCATGTCCAGTATCCAAACAACTATTGTAACTCTGCAGAATACAGAAAGGATGTTCAAAGCAAACAATGCCTAAGCAAGTGTTGGAGAGACTCAGGAGAGTACTGTGGTAGGAATAGCTGAGTGTGCCCCTGGCTTTATTTCATTACAATGAATTCACTGTAGTGCTCAATGCATGACAAAGCTAAGATTTGCCTTTTGGATCTTGAAATTACAAGCATTTTCAACCCGTACTTGGTAGAAACCATGGATGCAGAATCCAAGAAAAAAGAGGGCAAACTGCAGTTGTACAAGGACCAAGATTTACAACTGGACATAGAATAAAATTAGGAAGAAAATGGCATGTGGTAAGGTATAAAGGAAGCCAACTTATTGCTTCAGGAGTAATCACAGTGGAGCCACACACCATAAATTTAGATCCCCTAGCAATGAGTTCAATGTAAACTGTTGTCTACCAAGGAATGTTGTTAAAGATCAAGTGCCCATGGTTTTTACTGAGTCCTGCTGATGAAGGCACTGTCTGAGCCAAGATTCCAGACATCCAGAAGGAAGGTTCACATTCAGTATAAACCACATTGTACAAACAATTTAGGCAGAGTGGACCAATCTTCTTGGTTCAGCAGTGGTGGCACCTTCCCCCTAGGTGAGTTGTACATGCCAGTTTTAGCTGGCAAAGCCAGGCTTTGTAAGGATGAGCATCTCAGGTCTGTTGGTTAACTCTTCTCTGCATTGTCTTCACTGAACATCAATAGAAGTGACAAGGGTAGTAAATTTTCATGTCAAAACTGGCAGAGACAATTGAAATTTAGTTTGGCTTTCCTATGTCCATCACAAGTCAGAGAAGTCGAATATTCACATCTGATAAAAGAAATCTCTTTGCAGAAGAATGCAAAAGTATCAACGTGAAAAAAAAAGGAATAAAAACTTGCCATTGTGCAGCTGGGAGTTCAGATGCATAAAATGGTGAAGCATATAATGATTATCAATGCATAAAATCATGTATAAAATCATGAATAGTAAATGGTTGATGGTAGACCAATAATGATAGAATCATGTTACTGTTTCCTAACATTAGTCAACAACTAATGTGAACTTTCACACGTTTTGTGTAAGGAGTTATTCCAATATCCTTCCCTGGACCTGGCGCCATTCCTTCTTCCTCATAGCTCACGAAATTCGCGCCGGTCCAGCCGTCCACCAATCGGATGTAACCTGGCATTCCACCCGAATCCCACCCCCATCTTCCAGCCCCTCCCCCAACCCCGCCCACTCACCAATCATCCCCAGGCACTAATCCCCTGGGGCCTGCCCTCAATCCCTCCCAATCCCCACCCCCTACACCTGGCAGACAAAAAGGCCCCCCCAGGTGCGGCTCACTCTCTTATCCCTCTTTTTCTGGTCTCTGTCTCTCTGCTCTCTCCCTCTCTGGTCTCTTTGGCCTCTCCTCCTCTCTCTCTCTTCTCTCTCTTCTCTCTCTTCTCTCCCCTTCTTTCCTGATCTTCACCACCTCTACTCTGTTCCTGCCCCATTGGAATAAACCTCCTAAGATACCTCGTTGCGTCTGGTGTGTTTCAGCTCACGGTAAAGAACCAGGTTGTGGGAATTAACTGCTCGTAATAATCTCGTAATATCCTATGAACTAGAACTCTACCATCTTTTTTAAATGACTAACACCATCCAGCTCCCTGCTTGTGGCCTGGGAAAGCAGTCGAGGACGGCCCAATGCATTGGGACCCTGCACCACATGGGAGACCGGAAGAGGTTCCTGGTTCTCGGCTTAGGATCGGCGTGCACCGGCCCATTGCGGCTCACTTGGGGAGTGAGTCATCGGATGGCAGGTCTTCCTCTCTGTCTCTCCTCCTCTCTGTATATCCGGCTTTCCAATAATAATAAATCTTAAAAAAAAACAAACTCTGGTATGTAAGAGGTAATATACCATACAATAACAACAGAAAATGAAATACTGATACACACTCCATCATATGAAATTCAGAAACATCAAACTAAGTGAAAAACAATCAGATATAAAAATGATTTAATTACATTTCCAGAAAATACCTAGAAAAGGAAAATATACGTTAGTGATTATTAAAGTTGGGCATTAAAAGAGGAATAACCATAACTGATCAGGAATGCTCTTACATGACCAAAAAAGATACTAAAACTAGGTCAGGGTGAAGTTGTAGAATTTGATAAAGTTATTAAGATCATTATTTACTTGAGTTTTATTCATCTATGATACATAAAGTCTATTTAAATAAAGCTAAATGAGAAATAAGCTGAATGAAAATTTAAGTTTGCATTTAGAGGCAGATTTAATCCTCTAATATTAAAGAGTTTAAAACATTAAAAGAATGGAAAAGATAGCATACTACCACATTCATGAAAGGAATCTGGGGTAACTATCATGATGGTTAGGCTAGGTTCAGAAAAGAAGAGAGTAGTTTCATAATTAGGAAGCAATGAATTCATCAAAAGTTTATAACCAGTCTTTATGTGCATGCATTTAATAAAAGAACTTCGAAAATCAGAGAGCCAGAAGTAATAGGAATAAAACGGGAAAATTTGAAAAAAAAAATAAAAATTCCACCATCAGAAATAACAGACCTTGATGCTTAGACTCTTAGTGTTCGGTAGAATCAATAGACAGAAACCAGCTTGAACTCAAGTGCGGGGTGTTCTGTGCTTCTAAGAGAGCTTTCTGCTGATGTACCTGAGAGACAGTGATTGATGGCCCAAGAACGTGGTGCCTGCTCCCCAAGCTTGACCCACATCTGGCTGCTGTGGACCTTTTAGGACTAGATTCGCAAGTGGAAGACAGCTCTCCATCTCTCTCACTCTGCCTTTCAGGCAAATAAATGCTAATATATTTTTAAGGATATCTTGGTTAAAAAAAGGTTTTTTTTGAAATTCATGCACATGAAAAACTCTTCAAAACATTGAGGGACTTGATGAAAACGTGATGCATGAATTTCAACTTTGTTTTGCACTAAGATAGTCTTATCTCTCAATTTCATTTTGTGCAGATTTTGCAATAACCTCACATTAGTGTTGAAATAACATTTAAACCAATCCAGTAAAATATGGTAATATGGTAAAATGCACATATTAATCTTCCTTCAAAAGATATCTACCTAATATTTCAGAAATAGGTAGTTCATTTAATGTGTTTAATTTGGAATGTGATCACATTGACCAAAAGCTTTTTAATGCTTCTGTAGCAAGAAGTGAGGGCAATGATCTTACACAGGGTTAAATAACCAAAGCTAGGGTACTTTAATGGGGACAGAGTAAAAAGAATTGATGGAGTGGTAAGTACATTGCCAGGCAGGTGTATTCGGTGCTATGTACTATACTGAGGTTAGGACCAAGTGTTTATGTTGTGTTTTTTTGCTTTATTAGTAATGTAATATAAATGCTCAGGCACACAGCTTATGGGATGATACAGTAGCAACAGCTGAAAATGTTTATAAAGTCTTAGAAGAGTCATTGGAAATGGGACAGAGTCAATATAATAACTTTTTGCACTATTTAGAATTTTAATATATGTTGGCTTTATTTCTATAATTAAAAATATGACTAAATAATACCTTTATCTGTGTCTATCCAGTGCCTAACCTAGAACTAAGCTGATAACAGGAACTTGAATATTTGATATCCTGCTATAAAAATAAAATAATTTTAACAGATTAAATACAGTAATGATAAATTAAAATTAGTACTACGGTTAGAGAAAATGAGAAGAAGCTGATTAGCTGGAGAGAGTTGCTTTAGTTGTGTGATTATGGAGATTTTCGCTGGTTCAGTTAGCAGGGCATTACATATAAACAAGTTTGTAAGCCCATTTTATAAACGCTTCCCTAAGGGTTTTGGTTTGCCTGTCAGCAAGAGGTGGATCCTGCAGAGAACTCAAGGGAAGAAAGCTAAACAACAATTCACTTAATATGTGTTTTGCATTCAGATGAATATGCGGATAGGCTTAGTGAAATGAACCTGGTTACAAGAACACTTTGAAACCCATGTTGAATTATTTTCAATAGGCAAAATAGAGACTAGCTCATGACTTTAATTTATCCCTTCTGGAGTCATGTGGTTTTGGCATCATTTTAAAGTGGTCCTGATTAGTCTATTCTAATTCCATACTTGAGGAACACAGATGCTTGCTGTCTTATGCTTATTTCCATGATAGATAATATGTATTTCTTACAAGCTTTGTGTAAGTTTAAGTAAAAAAAAAAACCACATAGGGCATTAAAAAATAACAAAAGGTTTGTGGTAAATGAAGTCGAAAGATAAGTTTACTTTGGTGTAAACAATTTTTCAATCAATACTTTCAAGGGGCTGTGAAAAGCTCATGGAGAATGCCCACTAGGAAAAAAATTTACCTAGATTTCAATTTTTTTGCATAAAGTAAACTTACCTTTTAATCACACTTTCCCACAAACTTTTACAAGTTCTATATATATATATAATACATTGTGTAAACAGTTGTTTAATATCTATTTTAGTAGTCTTTCTGACACATGTGCGTGTATCTATGTAACTATTAGCTATGTATCTCATAGTTTTCCTAGAGAAGAATAACACTGTTGACCCTCTGAGGCTAACACAGGACTCACGTAGAAGTCTGATTTACTTACCTATGCATTCAGGTGTTTGCCCATTTTCCTGTATGTTAGATGTGACCTTAAGAAAAAATAAAATGCAAAGGTGTAGTACTGTAAAGTTGGTGACTCTCTGGCTATTTTTGAGGTCAATCCTAACTACCAATCAGTTATACATACTTAGTTCCATAAATGACAGTGAATTGATTGGAGAATGACAATTCACACAAAATCCAGGATCCTCCTAGCTTACTTGCTTGATCTTCTGCTTTTTTTAGACTAAAATCAATGAATTTATATATATATATGAAGAATGTTGCCTCTTTTGCAGAAAAAAAAATAACCAAAACTCCAGTGTGTTTCTTTTACTCTGTGGCTCTATCGACTTTTGAGCTTCAATTTCCCTGCAGACCAGCTGATGATTAAGTTGTGAGAATACTTTGCAATGAGTACAACTAGGAAGTGAAGCATCATCTGTTTTTGGATAAAGAGTCGAATGTCCAACATCTCAACTCCTTCACTTTTCAATTAGAAGATGCTGGGCCCTTCTTTTTAGGTAGGTGGGGTATAGAAGTCTAAAAAATGGCTTATGTATCTACCAACATACTTACTCAACTAGCATCATGGTCAAGATATGGACAGTTTCGTTTGTCAATTAAGACAAGAACTGAAATGCAGCATCACAGGCCTTATCTGGATGAGGCAAGTGGGAGAACAGAGTAAGAAAGGCTGAAGGAGCCCATACTACAGGTGAAGTGGCTTTGGACATGTTGAGGAAAGCATTTCCACATAGTGTGGGGAGCACCTCAGCATGCCTATCCTCTTTCATGGCATCAGAAATCGTGGTTTCTCATGAATTGTAAACAATTTGATTTCTTGGTGTTACTTCAGCAATTTTTCAGAAAAATGACCCATTGAAACTAAAATGAGCATGACTTGCCATGAAAATAAAAGGAGGCAGCCAGCACAGAAAGGAAAGATGTGAAGAATTCTGTTGCAAGATGAGCAGAAACCAGTAATTTACTGTGGCTTTCAACATTAGAAATTTGCCCCCCCCACCCCCAAGGACTAGTGCCACTACAGTGATTCTACCTCCACGATTATTCGTCACAGGTGAAACTGGACACTTCTCAGAAGCCAGCCTAAGTTTTCAAAGATAAGTGCCAAGTTCCTTCCACTTAATTCACACATGTATTGCTGGCCAACCAGTTATAGCCACAGATGCCAGCATTGTCAAAATTCAAAGTATTCAATACTTTCAAGAAATAGTTTCAAAGAGATGGGAATAATTTTGGCATACAGGCTACATATTACATGCTATAGATACATATCATATACTCCTAATATGTATATGTGACAGTTTTCTTTGACATTCATCAAGATGTTTCTCCCCATCCCACACAGACAAGATTTTAGTTAGAAGATTGTCTTCATAAAGCAATTTTCACATCCTAAGAAAATGTATACACTTTAGTACTCAACAGTGTGGATGAGAATGAAAGTGGAGAAAGAAAAGGAGATACCTGTGGGGAGAACTTTTCACTACCCAGGGATTTAGCTTCTGCAAGACAGCAGGCAGAGAAACCAGGTTCTCCACAAAGCCACCTCCCATCCTTTGGGGAAGCATCACCACTTGTTCTCCACTGCAGATTGCTCTGTTGACATTGAAAACAATGAAAAAAAAATCAATGGACTATGACATGCATTCTGGGTAAGGAACCATCTTCCCTGTAAGCATTTTCTTCCTTCTAGGGTTCTTTTGAAAAGGAAAGTGATGCATTCATGGCTTAGCATTTCTCCCAAGAGTAGATAGAATCCTCATTTGCTTCTAAGACCCAACATTACAACACAAGGGAAAAAAAAAATCATTCCTGGAAAACAACAAACCAAAACAAAAAGCTGTGAATTCCAAGGAAACCACGGGAGGTGTTGTTCAGAGCTTCATGGGAATGTTCTCGGACAAGCACACAATCCAAGTTCATCCTTAAGGCTGCATTTGCAAAGTCCAAAAATTCATGTCGATATCTTTAGAAATAAATATCTGTACTCTTTATTTTTACTTGAACTCATGATTGGTCTTTTTCAGAGTTCTGTAGCCAGTCCAGCTGCTGCTTTGATTGCTGGAAGCTGAGCTCAAATGGACTATTAAGAAGGAAACTCAGATGTTTGGGGGTAGGAGAAAAATTAAGAAAGGGCACACAGTTTTACATAATTCCTGATGATTTGTGGTGGCTGATTTGAGCTGGCTGTGTGTTTTAGTTGGTTAGGGCTTTGAGGCTAGGGTTAAGAAAGGGTGAACTTTGATGTACGTAATTAGTTCCAAGTCCACAGATTATGCTATTGAATCTCTGTGGTGCTTCCGAGGGAGCCAACACAGTAGTGTGTCTTGAGTCCATAAATCCACTCCTGTAAGTAATTTTTGCTGTTTTTAGAGTTGCTATAGATCCATAATGAAAGTTACATAATACAGAGAAATAGAAATGGGTTTGCTTTTCTGCTCCATTTTGTCTCCTGTGTTTCATCAAACTTAGTAGGCTAACTAGAAACTCTATTATTAAAGTGAAGTAGTCAAGTGAGATATTTGACAGTCCTTGCAAATCTGAATGATTAGAACTAGAACGTGCAAAATGTTACACATGCTTGTCTGGTTAGGACAGTGTTCATAATGGGAGCAATAAAAGCTGAACGAACTAGCAGTATTGGGCACCTAGTCACATGATTCTGTTCAATTTTGTGCGACTGTGTTTAAACTTGGACCATTTTAATTCCTTTCTTTGTTACCAATCCCTTGATAATAGCTTATAGACTTTGTAAAAAGAAAATCGTAAGAAGCCAATGGGCAAAACAGGCAAGGTTTTTTGGAGGGGGTTATGTGCAGGCGCAAGGGAGAAAACATGGGTGGAGGGGGTTCTGTCAACTGATTCAGGAAGCGGGTAGACAGTTTTTGTTGTTTTATTAATATCTCTTTGATGCAATTTGATCTGTGCCCAGCCTGGAGTTCTAAGTCTTCCAATTAGCACAGGACACTTCATTTTACACCTAGTTCTTTTTACTGTGTAGGTGTCATTGTTCCTTTTGCATGCAACATGATCACAATGGCTGTGTGGCTCACTCTTGCCATCCCAGGGAAACCATACACATCTGTTGAACAAGGCTGTTCCGATCGTATCTACAGCTTGGGGATGTACCTCACAAAACAGCAGGGATCTTTTTGGTTAGAGTCTGGATGTTTGTTGTTCCTGGTTGATTCATAACTAGAGATAAAAGCATCCGATAGGAGATGGACACACAGGTGTCACGATGGGAGGAGCTTGATTTAGTGAATGTTTCTATCCTGGCTCAACTGCTTGATTGCTAGGTTCACAATTATATAAAAGCCTGCGAAGGCAGAATGCAAAGAGCAAAGTCATGCTGAAGAATTCCATCAGAGCAGGACAGAGACCCCACATCATTCATGTAGCTATTCAATAAACACTCAAGAATAGCTATTTAGTAAAACACATTAATTAGAGGGTAAAAAAATCACAAAAAAGCAATTTTCCTGAACAGACCTTATTGGCTAGCAGAGAGTACAAACATAAAACAACAATTACATAAATAAATGTATAACTGAACTTGTAGTGACTGCTGTGAAGAAAAGCTCAGGGTGTTGCTCCTGAGAAGAGACGTTGGTTAGCCTTGTAGGTACTTCAAGAAGGCAGTCCAATTAATGTCTCTGGGGAAATTACAAGTTTCTTGTGGCTCAGGGAAGATAAATGTTATAGTCTCTTGGATTTTCTGGGACTTTAAGTTGACATCAGAACATTTTAATGAGGATTTGGAGGTCCTGAAAAGAGTGGCTAAATTGACCAATATGTTTTCCCACATTCACGCAGTAGGCTTGGCTTGTGCTGTCTGTCTGTTTCGGACCCTCCAATTGGTCCCACCCTCCCATCTTCAATGCCTTGGCTGTTTTCCTGCCCCTTTCCTTGCTAGTACCTTACATGTTCCTTTCCTTGCTAGTACCTTACATGTACCTTTTCTTTGTAACTGGATAATGTAACCAGAGATCACAAAGCAGAGAAGATGCCTGCTTTGTTTGGTTATACTGGATTGCTAATTGCTTATTTTCAAACATGAAAAATATTTTATTACATGATTGTTGAAACCTACCAAAAGAAAAATGGGATGTGTGTATTGCAAAGACAGGATGGTCCATACGTGAAGGAAAATAGGAAGAAAGCATTACAAGCACAGTGAGCGGCTATCTACATACAGTGACATGTGTACCTTTCTTAGAGTATTGAGGAGACAGAGAAGTGGATGGCTTTAAATTTAGCAGATGCACTTACTCTTTGTCAGTTCCACTCTGCAACATCTGCTGCTTTATACCAGTTTGTGATAACGCCTTTATCTTAATAAAGGTAATCCTGCTGATGTGTTGTTAACATAAAGAACAGTAAAAGAAGGAAACAGAATGATGGATAATCCCATACCCACAGTCATTTGCAAACCCTAGACACTTGCCACAGAGAACCTAAGGAACATGTAGAACAACTCTTTGGGAAAGAACCCATCTAAAATCGAACTGATGTTTAAAACATCTTTTTTATCCTTTAACATTGAATCTTCTTGTGTTTCTATTGTCAAAGTGCTTTTATTGGAGATGACATTTTTTGACATTCTGTTATTTTATTCAGTTAGCTATTATAACCCTTGTTTTGATTTAAGGAAAACTTTGCAGATCTCTACTGCTTCAGTGGATTTCAGATATATTATAAATTAATTTTTGAATTTCATTGCAGATCGCTTTACTTGACAATGAAGTTGAGAGTCTCAGAGGTGATACTGATTTAGTATAAGAAGTGATGGACAAGGGGAAGAAATGTGGAAGGATCTCTTTTTATATTCAAAGATAGAAATTTTTAAAATCCATTATTTGGAAAACTATATTTTAAAAGATGTATTTATTTATATGAAAGACAAAGTGCCAGACGGAAGGAGAAATCTACCTTTAGGGATGCACTTTCCAAATGGCTGCAACAGCCAGAACTGGGACATCCAAAGCCAGGAGCCAGAACCTTTCTCTGGGTCTCCCACGGATGTGCAGGGGCTCAAGCATTTGGTGCATCTTCCACTACTTTCCCAGGCACATTAGCAGGGAGCTGGATTGGAAGTGGAACAGACGGGATAGATAGGACTTCTAACACCCACAAGGAATGTTGACATTTCAGGTGGCAGCTAAATCTATTTTGCCACAACGCTGGCCTGAAGAAGTATTTTCTTAAATAATTAGTTGTTAGAGAGGCTGAGAGTTCTTTTATAATCATAGAAATTGATAGGTATAAAATACTTGGCAATGTACAAAGTACATAAAGTGGGATGATAATCACATGATTGAGGGCAACACGTGGACTCTGAAAAACTAATTGTTGTAAAGCTCATGATGTCCAGTTCAGGGCGACTGGGAAACTAAGTCTTGATTTTTATTTTTATTCCCCGCTGAATAGGAGGTAAGGTGGGCTATCAGGCACACATCTTCTGGAACTTTTTCCCCACTAGAGGGCACAGCTCAAAATTGTCCAGTTCTCTTCGAGATGAACGTGGTGCTTCAGTGTCTCGCTCTCCTGCTCTAGCGTTAGAATGCCCACTGGTTGAACTTCCAAAGCGGAGCAGAGAGCGCAATGAAATGACTTTTAATTCTAAGCAGAAACATTTCCCCGCTTGGCAATATCTTCACTATGAAGTGTGCTGTAAACCGTGGCACCCTTGGAACACTGTTTCACTATTAAGCAATATCTTCCCTTATGTCTAATATTTTGGGGGGTTGAAAAAAGTAAAGAAAAAGAAAAGCTCTATTTTAAAATCATATTATTTCAGCTAGCCTAACATATTCCAGTTACATTAACTTATCTTGGATGAGTCAGAGGTTCCCATTTGCTAGAGTTGATGAAAACTAAAGCACGAAGTCCTGCTTTATAGGAATTCCCCAAGGCTCAGAACATCAGACTTGGAAAGGACTTTATAGAGTTCACATTTCTCATTTTATAGATAATAAAACTAAGTGTGAGAGTGGAAAATGATTTTCCCTTAATTACCCAAACTTCCTTCCACCGAGAGTCTCCTAAGTCTAGAAGTAAGTTCTTGTATGTGTGTCATTTATATTATCCACAGACCTGTGAAAGAGCATTTGGGGATAATAGTCTACATAATTCTTGAGTGCTTGATTCTGTCCTGTGATGCCCTGACTGAAGAATCTTTTCAAGTAGATGAGGCACATACCTTTTGATTATCATTAGTTAATACAACCTAATGAGCCACTTGCAAGCTAGGTTTGACAAAGTGCCTTTTGCATCTTTGTGACAATTAGACTTGTTTTAGAAGAAGAACCTAAAAGTTTGCAGGTGCCCAAAAATAGAGAACTCATGGTTATGTGGTTGCTGTATCCTGCTGATGGAATAATGTTGATTAAGTGATTCCAACTTGCGTTGGTGGATGGAGAGAGGATAGCTTGATAAATGGGCTTTGGAGGAAGAAGATAACATAAAATTGCTGTCTTGTCTTATCTGATGATAAACAAGTCTAACAGAATGTATGAGTGAGCCAACATTTTGAACTTACATACTGGAACAGGCATTATGTAACGCAATAGATACATCATTAGATGTGTGGTCAAATAGTGTAAGAAATGAATCCATGATATAAGAAGCTTCTCAAGTTTGGCAGTCATCTAGACACTTTACTCAAATCTCTAATTTCTTCCTAAGTATTGCCTAAGTAGCACCTCAATATATTCTCTCCATTCTTTCCTCTTGATCTCTGTTCTATGATTTGGTTTTTTGGATACTCCCCAAACCATTCAATTCATTCCCGATACTGAAGTTATCAAGACCCTTGGACAGAGAGGATGTGATCATGTCTTTCTTCTGATTATCTCCCTCCCTCTTGACTGATAAGTGTTTAATCGCTTCTGGGAGAGGAGCTGCTTTATTTATGGAGCGAGAAAGTGGCCTGCCTTCTCTGCTTCCCTTCTTACTTGCTTGCTTGCGTGGGAGACGTCTTCCCTAGCTAGTCCTTTCTTCCTCCCCGAAGCTAAATTCCTCCAGGATGTTGGAAGATACTGACACGGAGGGAGGTTTGTGGAAAAGGGTTTCGTTTTATCTACACACAACCAAAAGTGGTACAGAGTTTTAAATTGTAAACAGCAGATGCCTGTGCACTGTAGTGAATCAGAAAGAATCCAAAGTCATCTTCTTCCAAGAAAAAAATAACCCACATGCACACATGCGTATGTACACAGATATGTGAGCCAAGCAGTCACCAGGTTCCTGATGTGGCTTACCCTACATTCTTCACTGCCTGGGGAACCACATAAATCTTTTGCAACCTTCTTTCTCACCTCTGTCTACCATGCTGTGTTGCTTTGAATTGCACACTACCTCCTTCTTTTTTATTTGTGATAATTTTATACGTGATAGCTACTGGCAATCGAAGAGGAAAATGAGGCAGTTTCTCATTTATATGAAAAAAATGCAAGACTGATAGTATAAACACCATTGCTTTGATTAGGGTAGCATTCTCAGCTAAATATTTAAAGAAAGATATTCAATAACAATGACTTTTTTAAAGCATTGAGAATAGGACCTTTAGCTCAGCCCATATTCCTCATGAATATATCTTGTATGTCTTGCAGATTCATTCAGTTATATTTTAAGACTCATGCCTGCAGTCTCCCACCTAAACATAAAGAAAAAACAATGGGAAGGAGATTTTTCTGATACTTCTGCAAGGAAATAAATCTGCAGCAAATTTGGGAAGGCATTCGGTAATATGAGGGTCTTTGAAAATCCATGAAAATGTGTGTTATGAAAACATTAAGCATGTATTTCAAGTTACTTTATATCAACATCAGCTTAGTTTTTAACTTTATTTTTTCTTGATCTTTCTGAAGTCCCCCATCTGTTCCTTTAACATATATTTAATCCAGAACTCTAGAGGTACGACAGCTTGCAAGCTCTTGTGATTGGACACACATGGATGCTAAAGGAAGAACTTTTGTGGGGGAATTGGCATGCCAACAGATATGCACTTGGTACCTGTGATGGAAATGCATGCCAGGTACTACGGGAGTATAACAAGAGAAAACCTCACACTTCTGGTGGCAGCATAAGCAGGCATCTCATAGAGCATGATACTAGCACTGGCAGAGACCCAAATGTGAGGGAGGCACTGGGAGGCGGGCAGGAAGGGGCAGTGTGGGTGGAAGGACTGGGTTTCTTGAAGCCTGGCATATGTAGTAGTGTGGAGCTGCCAGAGAGTGGGGCTCTTTTTTTCCCCTTTTACTTCTAAAATTTTAAGAAAAACAATTTTACTTCTCACAGTGTTGGAGGTTAAGAAGTCTGTAATCACAGATTTGGTGGGTAGTGAAAACTGCCAGTCTGCTTCTCAGATGACTCTTCCTGCCTCTTGTGGTTTGGGAGCAATGTCTCTCTCTGCGACCTCTCTATCAAACTAATCTTGACCTACTCACCTTTCAAAGGTCTTGCCTCCCACTGCCATTGCACTGGGGATTGGGTTTCAACACAACAATTTTTTTTTGCTGTTAAAATTATATATATATATTTATAATTTATTATTATTATTATTATTAGTATTACAATTTTGTATAGGCTGGGATTTTCCCCCCAAACTCCCACTCCTGTCAGATTCTTCTCATATTGTTACAACAGTGTAGTCCTTCATAAGGAATCATAATTCCATCAGTCTCTTATTTAAGTGTACTCTGACATTGTTGGTACAATGTCAGACCAGCATCCCATTGTCTACACATGTCCAACGGTTTCATTGGGAATCCATCTTTCGTTTGGATGCAGGGATGCATGTTCCATTATTCCCCCCCTCCCCCCCGTCTGTATTTGATAGACCCCAGTACTCCATCACTACACAGTACCATAAGTGAGAAGCCATGAAACAAGGTCAGCAACTGGCATCAGTTATAACAACCACAACCATAACAACAACATCAACAACAAATTACAGTACCAGGAAAAAAAAAACGCGACACTGAGTAACCAACACATAAGTTACAAAAAGGAAACACAGAAGTCTCTTGGGAAAAATGATGCCATCGTATAACTCATGAGCCCGTGATGAATTCAACTAGAGGAAAGAGATTATTTGGAGGCAGTCAAACTGAAATAAAAAACATCAAAACACATGGGATACTGCCAAAAAAGCAAACAAACAATCAAAAAACAGTATGGATTGGACTATTGGAGTTACATTTTACATGTTGGTTTCCTTATATAAGAGAGAACATATGGTATTTGTTCTTTTGGGATTTCACTGAGCATAATGGTCTCTTGTTGAGACCACCTGGTTGTAAATAGAGTAATTTCATTCTTCTTAATAGCTGAATAATATTCCATGGAGTAGGTGTACCACAGTTTCTTTAACCACTCTTCCTTGGACACACATCTAGATTGTTTCCATGTCTTTGTTATTATAGATTATGCTGCTCAAAATTAGGATTACAGATCCCCTTCTCACATCCAGATTTCACTTCTATTGGGTATATTTCTAGGAGCGGGATAGCTGGGTCATATGGCAGGTTTATTTGCAATTTTCCAGCACTCTCCATACTGATTTCCACAGTGGTTGTACTAGCCTACACTTCCACCAGCAGTGAAACAGGGTGCCTTTCTCTCCACATCCACACAGGCAGGTATTGTTAGTTGAATTCTGAATGTAGGCCAGTCTCACTGGAGTTAGGTGGTACCACAAAATGGTTTTCATTTGTATCTCTCTGATGGCTAGGGAGTCTGAGCATCTTTACATATGTCTGTTAGCCATTTGAATCTGTTCTTTTGAGAAATGTCTGTTCATTTCTTTTGCCCATTTTGTTACAGGGTTGTTATTTTTTGCTGTCCCTGAGTTTCTGAAGCTCTTTGTAAATCCTGGATATCAGTCCCCTATCACTTGTGTAGTATGCAAAAATTTTCTCCCATTCTGTTGGTTGCATCTTCACTTTCTTAATTCAACACAACAGATTCTGAGGAGGCAACATAGACAGTCAGTCTGCAGTATTGCCCCATAGTTTCTTGAGAAAGACTTTTGGAACTACTTCAGAAAGAAGGTCAAGCAGATACACCAAAGTTTTCCTAGCATGACCTGCTTCATATGCTCTTTAAACACATGTATCAGCTTTCTCAAGTTGAAACATTATTTAAATTCATGTGATAGGATATTATTTTATCTCAAGTAAAATCTCTCATTGTGGTCATATCCATTTTATAATGTTCCAGTTGACAGAAATGAGAAGAAACGTACCTTAATACTATGAGAAGACACATACCTTTAGGGCTTGAGAGAAACCTGCCTTAGCAGGATGCTGGATAACCTGTGGGATGAGTGCAGATAGAACAAGAAAGAAGGGAAGCTCAGCAAACCTTATATATTGTATGTGTTTATTTTCATCTTCAGTGTAATGGCAGGTCAAAATTGAAGTGTTTGTATAAGGATGTTGACCATTAAGGACAAGAACAAATAAAACTCTGTAAGTCATTTTGCCAAGTTTTCTGTGCAAGTAGAGGAAGGTGCACTTTATGGCATCCCTGGAGAAATGCCATGATTTGAATCTTCATTTATGATTTTTCAACATAGAAAATGCTAAAGGTATGTTTGGATGTTTGTCAAGCAGAAGTCTACTTGCAGAAATTTTCTTGCTGGCTTTTGGTTGTCTGTGTACAATAGAGTTTACCAACTGCTAATGTTGTTTCTAGGACCCAATAGCACTGTCATGAGACTTGATGTTTGGCTTAACCCTGTGGATCAAACAGGAAGTAGTGACTGTGGCAACTTAACAATTGGCTCTTTCATTGGGTGAGCTTTCTTATTATCCTCTCACTGCCACTGTCCCAGTTTATACACATTGTAAGGAATGCTGCCTTGCAAAAATGGTGAAAAATGGTGAATTGTTGGACGCTTTCTCCATACTTTGTACACCAAAAGCATTATACATATCATATTTTCAAATATAGCTTTGTTAAAATGAGCCTTTCATTTATTTTCAAATTAACTTATCTTTTTTATTGTTCTTCACCTCTTCTGGTACAATGCTTGGTCTATAGATAATTTTATCATCCTGTTGATTGTTTCATAAAAGTGGAGAACTAACTTATGTCCATAGTAGACATATTTAGATTTTATCTGTACAGCGTAAGTGCATCAACTCTTTTCTCATTAATTTGTATTTCAGATATCAAAGTAGATGACAGTAAAATAATGAAGCAGATCACTGCTGAGCATCTGACCCTGTTTTCACGGCAGGGATAATTTTCTCAGATATGTCATGATTTGGCTATTTCAGTAGCTTCCAAGAATAAATCAAATCCTCCATATTTCAATCCAATTGATGTAGGAGTCAGCGATTATTTCCGTTGAAAAACTGGATGGACAATGACTCACTGCTGTCACTCTCCTCCGTGACGGTTATGCTTTCATTGTGTCATAACTGAATTGTCTCCAATTTTCCATTAAATCAAAAATCAAATATAAAAGATTTGAGAAAAAGACAAACCTAATTCTGTGCTGCTTCAGTTACATTGGAACACATGAATGCAGTGCGGCCCCTCTGGTTATACATGATAGTGAGTTTGACCTGTTTTTCCACGGATTCATAGAATTTTAGAGAATGGTCAGATATTTGTCCATGTTGAGTGATGGAATCCAAGCAACTACCAAGGAGTACAGAATGAGACATCTCTGTAGAGCTGTCTAATTCATGCCCAAACCCAGGGCTTCAAGCAGCTCAGAGATCTCCAGTCCAGCTTACCCCTGGAGCAACTTTGGTTTGCTAAGCGAGGACATTTCCATTAAAATGAACTGATCTAATATGATTGATTTGCCTCTTCCTTTTTTGATATATATTGAAAACTTGATAGTCTAAGGACATCTCTTTCCACTCTTTCAGTTTATAATTGGGCTGCCCTGAGATAGATACATATGTGGGAAAGATGAAATTATCTCTAATGAGGATATGAAGGCATATGCTAGACATATCAGTTTAAAACAACATATCCATAATGTGTAACTCTTTTTTAAGGGCAAGGAGGGGCACAAAAAGAGATAAACAATATAGACTGATACAATACCTCTGCTTTCCTAATTGGGATGAAATTCCCGTGTGGTTCTTAGTGAAACGACAAGTGGAGGCTCTGTTTTCACTTTTTGTTAATTCTTTTCAAATCCATACCTAGGGGATACATGACCAAACTGAATTTATTGCTAAGCTGGAAGGGGAAGGGTGGAAAGCAGCAGCAATAGGGAAGAAGAAGTTGGGGGTAAAGTTCATGGAAAGAATGTACCCAGCAGGTGTAGAATGACTGTCTACACAGTGCACTTTAGTGAGTTATCTGAAAAAGCTGCCGATGTTGCATGCTCCTCCCAGCTCAGTATGATGATTGCCTATGGGAGGTGGGTTGCCAAATGTTTCCCTTGAGAAGATGCATCTGAGTGGGAGGTAGAAAGAAGGAAGATTTGGTTCCAAATGGTTGTTGCTCCATTCCCTTCCTGCATCTGAAGGATTCACAGCCACACCATCACACACAGGGGAGGGTCACTTACATCTGGCTCCTCCAGAGCAGGCTTCTTTTTCTTCCCACCCCGAATTTGGGACGTGTTTTGTTGGTTGTGTTTGCATTGCTGACTAACTCTTTTCCCTCCTATGGACACAAATGAGTTTAAGCCTTCACCATCTGATCTTCTCTTCACCATCCCTCCCATTTTGTCTTCTTGCCATGGCCAATGTGCTCATTAGTGATACGTTTAAAAGTTATCTTTTGGCCTGTGTCTGGAAACACATTGAATGGACTTTAATTGCTTGAATCACATGCTTCTAGAGGTGCTGTAGGGCTGCCACTGCCCTCCTACTGTTCTCCTGGGCATTGCCACTTCAACTGCTGGTACTCCAGGTCTCTGCAGGTCCTGAGGGTTCTGGCTGTGGCATATCCTGACTAATTAAACTCCTGAACATAGTATCAGTGCAATCTAATTATTCTGTAGAAATAAGAGTTCTCTCACTAATGAGATGTGAATCCTCGTGGCTCAACAACTTCTCACCACTCCTATGCATATTTATCCCCTGGAGCACCTTGTCTTTGTTCGGCTGACTGATTTTTCTGGAGTCCTATTTTATAACCACATCACCTGTGCTTCAACAGCTGCACAAAGGAATGACTTTTGCCGGTCTGACATACCCCTACTGGATAATGGCTCAACAGGCAGCTTCTTAGACACAAAATACAAGTTTCTGCGTAATTCTTGGCTTAGTTATAGTTTCACTTCTTATTCACTTGTTGTGGCTAGCTAGTTGTGAACTTATGTTCTCAAACAATTATTCTCCAGTTGGAATAGGATTATGAATCAATTGGAAAGCTTGCGAAAATAGAGGTTCTTGTTCTGGTTCTGTAGGGCAGGAATGGGGTTTAAGGTTTTCCATTTCAAGCTTCTAAGTCATACCAAGGGGGACGGTCCATGGCCCACGTTCTTCAGTAAGGCTGCAATACGGATGTGTCTATTCACAGACATACCATTTTGGTCTCTGTTGCTTTTAGGATGTGTTTATTCACTAATTTTTCTGTCTGTATGGGTTTAGAATTTTGCCTTTTTAAAATTGCCTTTCAATATTGCCCTTGTCCTGGTAACACCTTTGCCTTGTGTTGGGAGCCTTATTATCATCAGCATCCTTACTCACCAAGAAGAAAAAACTGGGCACAAGATGTTTCTCCTCGCCTTCTTTTCTTATCCTGCTCACACATCCCTTCCCATGCTTTCTATAAGCATTCACTTGCTCAAGAACTGGAGCTAGAAGATGTTGGGTGTTCATTAAATCTTTTGCTCAAAACATCTTTTCAGGCAGGCCCTTTTACTTGTCTCTCTGAACACTGGAGCTCCTAGCTCCCTGCTGCTCTTTCCTGTCTATCACGTTTCCAACGTCAAACCCAAAGCCTTGGCCGTTTGAGATTCATGCCGACTCAGTGCCTTGCTATGCCATCACTTTCTGTACTGCCTTCTAAAGTCATAACAGGATTCATCGTCATTCCACTTAGTTTCCTGTCACTATCACATATGTGGATTAAGCACCAAAAAAGGCTCAAACTTTGTGATATGACTTTTAGCCTTGGTTTGTGCCCCTAGAGACTGTGGTCGTCCTACCTTGCATTTGTTGTAGCTATGATTAATGGCAAATTAAACCCATGAATTTAGAATAGATTAAAGTTAGGCCGTAACAAAAACTGTTGAAGAGACAAGAGGAACGGGAAGTGAAGAAAGTGTGATTTTCTTCTTGAAACTGGACCTACGGAATATGTGAAATTTGTTTTGTTTTTATCAATAAAACCATTAAAAGGAAATCACGTTGCGTTAGAGATAACAGTGTTGGGGACCAGTATTGTAACAAGAGGTGCTACTTGTAATGTCAGCAATTCATATAAAGCACCCGTTTGATTCCCAGCTATTTTGCTTTCAATCTAGCTTCTGCTAACATATCTGAAAAGGCAGCAGCGGGTGGAAGGTGGGTCATGAAGTTGAACCCTTGACACAACAAGGAGTCCTGGATAGAGTACCTGGCTCTTGGATTCAGCCCTGATTGTCGAGATCATTTGAAAAGCATATCAGTAGATGAACTCTTCCTCTGTATGTACGTCTCCCTCTCTTACGCTCCATCTTTCAAATAAATAAATCTTGAGAAAAAAAGTAAGTCTACACGTTGAATTGTTGAATGAGTTTGCTTATCACAAAATAATGCAAGTCCATAGTTCATAAATTAAAGTCTATCTTGATGGACAAAAATGTGTCCCTGGTGTTCCGCTTCCCATCCAGCTCCTTGCTGATGTACTTTGGGAAGTAGCAAAGGATGGTACAAGTTCTTGGACCCCTGCATCTACAAGGGAGCCACATGGCTCCTTGCTTTGGATCAGCTCAGCCCTGGCTGTTGAGGTCATTTGGGAGTGAACCAGCAGATGGAAATCTTTTTCTCTTTGTTTCTGTAAAATCTGCCATTCCAATAAAATTCTTTTGAAAATATGATAAATCTTTCTTAAAAATGTGAGAAATTCATATAAGACCTACATAATTAACGACTTATTATTATTAAAAATTTATCCTGTATGACATTTTGATAGGTAGATGAATAATTTATTTAAATCGGACCATGTTAAGTATATGATATAGCAAAGTATTTCGTACTTATGTTACAATCTCATAATCTAATAGCTAGTACCGTATTAATATTTAATAATGAATTCATCCTTTTAAGTAGCTACCTAGCATTTCACTTTATGAATAAACTATAACTTATTTAGCACAGTTCCCTTCCAGCAGACTTTTAAATTGCTTGCAGTGTTGTGACAATTTTGCTAAGACATCTTGTGTTTACTTTTGTATATACTTCATTTTCCTTAGAATATTTTCTAGAAAATAAACATTGTATTGGATTGTGCCTCATAAAGTTGCAACCTTTGTTTCCCTGCGGTGAGGCCATTTCGCCTCTCTCCATCTTTTTAATCTCTCTATTTTTTTTTATCATTAGAGAAGCCACTAATCAATGCAGTCCTTAGTTAGATGTTATTAATGTAATTTGAATTTATTTGACTGCTACAGGAATTTCACATGTTTTCACACATGTATTGGCCATTTAAATGTACTGATGTTTGACCAAAACCTCCATCTTCCCTTTTCTTTATGATTTTGATTGGCCCTCTTAATCTTATGAAAGAATGTTGACAATGATATCTTCCCTTAAGTGACCTCCTTAATTAAAGATAAAAATAAGGAAGCAAAGTATTCTATTATGAAAAGCATTTGAGCAACTGGCTCTGTGATGGCAGTGGTTTGTGTCTGCTCAGACACCTGGAAAAGTGTCAGAGGACGGCACAAGTCCTTGGGTCTCTGCAGCCACGTGGGAGTCCTGGAAGGAGCTCCTGGCTCCTGGCTCAGCACCAGCCCAGCCGCAGCCAGTGTGGACATTCAGGGTATGAACCAGCAGATGGAAGATCGCTGTCATTCTGCTTGTATCGTCACCATTTCTTGTAAAAATCAAATAAATGCATGTTTTCTAAATGAGATGCATTTGACAGTTTCACATTCCAGTCTTTTTTTTTTTTTTGTACATTATAATAAAGTATTGGACCCTCTTCCCAATGTGAAGACTCTTGTTTTTCAAGGCTAATTATTATTCTTTTTAATTCTATGTTTTAAGCAGATGGGTATATACTCGTGCTATCTTCTGAGTTGTCATATACTCGGATCATTACATGTGTTTTTACTTACTTCTCCGAACATTCCCCACCGTGAGGGCTCCATCCAGTTCCACCCTCAGTTCCCTGATTGGTGAATCCAGACCCTCTTGGCTTCCAGCTGCAGCTTTCCTTTGTGAACTCCTGACAATCACCTCTGCACCCATCCCTCCATTAGCTCCAATGACAGGTTACAGGATAAATCAAGAGGTAGATAATATCACCATGAACTACGTAATGGTCTTGATTAGCCTTCTTGTATTTTAAGGTGCTTCTACCTCTTCGTAGCATATGCTTTGATGCTTATTTTTAGAGCAGTGCACTTTCTGTCTCTTTCTTACATGGTGCAATGCTTTAGGTATTTCTACCTCTTACGTAACTCTAAAAACAGACAGGCTTTATTTCTTTTCCATGTTACAGTTAAATATTTGGAAATAACTGATTTTATTCACTTTGGAATTATAATGTCTAAAACTTTTGGAAAATAATCAGTATTTTCTCTCTGCTTTTTAGAACTCTATCTTATAATCTGCCATTCATAGTCACACATATTTCCAATGTGTTCTGAACAAAAAAGAATGTAATGAGGTTATTGACAATGAACTGGATGTTTACTTCTGTTTATGTGGTCCAATGTTTTCTGGGAGTTGTAGTGATCACTTGAGGATGTCTCATTCCTTTTGTGATACAGTCTGTATTCTGACCACAACAGAAGTTCTCTGATATTGGCGGCTTTACCTCTGAATCGAGTGACCACTCACCTGCCTTGTACTCCTGTAGATCCCATCCTAGAGGCTCATAGACCGGCCTCATGAATGAGTACTAACTACTACAAAATGCTACTTGCAGAAAAGAGATTAGTGTTGCAAAACGATGCTTGCACAATTGTAATTTAAATTTAAGTTCAAGAGATAGGTCCTCTTAAATTCTGCCTCATTGCTTTCAGTCCAATGCTCCTGTATGTCAAATTGCTTTTAAAGCCTGGATGTGTCATGCAGTGTATTAGCTGGACATCCTTTCTAGTTGTAAGCTTTTTGTAGGCTTGGGCACTATGTTTCCAGGTACTTGCAGAGGATAGACTCATCAAATATTAAAGTAAGAAGAACTTAAGTCACAGCAAAAGAGCTGATCAGGAAAATCGGCATTAAAGTTTATGGAGCTGCCCTGGGGATGATCTATAGGGTACATGCACAGCTAAAGGCTTACCGAAAACACAGCAGTCACCTTTAAAACATGAAAGCAATGTATATGTCTACCACTACTTCCAACATGTTTTATAAGACTTATCAACCTTGCTTTCTTCCAATTCTCTTACTGTGATCTTCATCTCAGATAGCTATATCCTTGTGTTGTTGGAAACTTTTTCAAAGGTACAACTCATTTCCTAAAATCCATTTGCTTATTTGAAAGAATTATAGAGAGACTGGATCTTTCATCCGCTGGCAAAGTTATAATTCACCTTCTGTAAAACTCATACACTTTAGGACTCTAATGACTCCTTTAAGAATGTAATCATGTACGTTAACAACCGCTCCAATTAAAACGATGTATATTTGCATCACTCCGAAAGTGTCTTAATGTCTTTTTTGGTCAAACCCCTTACCTGAGATTCTAAATAACTACTGTTCTACTTTATATCTCAATATATTAGTTTTCAATTTTAGCATTTCTTATAAATAGAATCTTGCAGTTTGTGTATTTTTTCTTTCTTGTTACCAGATTGCTTTTGCAACATATCCTGACACTTCTGTACACTAATAACTCCTTCCTTTTTTTCTAACTATTTAGTTCAAGACTATTTGAGTTCTTCCTTGTTCTAAGCTATTATGAAAAATAAATTTGCTGTGAGCAATGGTTAATAACTTCTTCTCTTGCTATATGCTTTCATTTCTCCTGGGTGCATATCTCCAAGTGGAATTTCCGTGTTATATAACATGTGTAAATTCATAATTAATGGTCAGAATGTGCACCGATTTACTTTCCTACCAGCAATATATGTGGGGTCCACATTTAGTTTTCCGTATTGCCATTCTGTGGATGTATAGTGCTAACTCACTGTGTTTCATGCTAGTGTGTCGCTGTGTTCCTGGTGACTCACAATGATGAGCGTCTCTTGATTAGTTTTTCTTTCTTGTCCATATTCCTCTTTTCTTCTATGAAGCATCTGTTTAAATCTTCCCCCAGGTATTCATTCTCTCTTCTTTCCTTTCTCTCTTTTTGTCTTTCTTCATTGCTTTCCACAGTACCTTTCTCTCAAGACCTTTTTCATTGTAGTTGTTTAGAATAATTTCTCCTGGTAGTTCATTCAAGCTTGTAATTTGCACACGTCTCCTCAGCAATACCTCGTCATCTCTGACCATAAGAACAGTCCCAGCTGTTTTCCCCAACCATTATGCTAAGCCAGAGTTGCTACTGAATAAATGTTTACTATTGAGAGAAAAGACAGCCTGCATGAAAATGCGTGAAAAATGTTTGTTCATTGGACTGTCTTTATCTCTCATATAAAGCAAAATAAACTAATTTCAAAGAGACAATTGAAAAAATCTGCTGAATAAATATTGGTACTTTGAATCAAATGAAGCCAATAAAGTTGAGTTAAGGGTAAAATCTCTTATGTGGTTTCGTGCGCTGCTTGCATTGAACATGTGAATAAAATGCAGTGCTTTCTGTAGCACATTTTCAGGTTCTCTCAAGAATTCTTTTAGTTCTGTGAAGCTGGAGCTCATTCTGACAGTAGGCCATATTTAACATTATATTTGGTTAGAGTTTTTAATGTTTTGGAGATATATTTAGCTAACTGTTTTAACTACTTGGTACATTTGGTAAAGGTATCTTTCTGGGATTTTACAGTACTAAAGCAAAGAAGAAAGAAATGAAAGGTGGATAGTGAGGAAAATGGATAGTGAGTTAAACATCATAGCATCATATTCTGCATCTGAAGGCTTGCCAGACCCTAGAAGGGGAATGTGTCCAACACACACAGGATAGGCAAAGATGATACAAGAAGTTTGTAGCTGGTCATTTTCAGCACGTTCCCTTCAATGGCTTTTCTGCTTCTGTGTGGAGCCCTCCTGCATAATTAGTAATTTTTTTTTTTTAATATTCCCCTCCCCTGGATTGGAGTGGCTTTGCATTGAAGTTTTAATGGAGAGATATTTTTTTAAGTGTGGAGATAGGGTTGTGTGGCGTCTTCATTTTTCTTTTCTCTCCTTGCATGATACATTGCTGGCTGCAGTGCCTCATGCATATAGAATTCCTAAAATTTCTTCCGGGACTTTCTAATGAACATAATGGTTCCCTTGGTGCAGAGAGATTTCCTTAGGTTACAACCTCCCCTCCCCACTCTGCCGCCCAGGAGAGGATAGGTCATAACATTGACAAGATGTTGAGCAAAGACTTTGATCATCTACTCACTCAGAATTCCCCATTTTTTTCTTCAACCACTCGGACATAGCGCTACTATCTACCTAGGTGGTAATAGAAGGGTGCAGAAATTTATGATTCTGCCTGTCAGTGGTCAACAAGGCCCCAGGCTGTACCCTCAAGAGCGATGCCAGTGAAGGGCCAGCAGGCTTTGTGACACTGATAGGGCCCTTCGATTGTCGGTGCAGTCTCACTTCCAGTGGCCGGATTTTTGGCAGAGTGGTTGGGACGCCTTTGGAAGCCAGTCTCTACAGTGGCTGGCAGCTGTTTGTTTCATGCCCTGTCTTTTTGCAACCAAAGTAGGTGCTATTTGGGGGTTTTCTTGGTGGCAGATAACCAAATAAAACAGCTATAAGTTGATTCAGATAGGACCCTACATGTCAGTCACTTCGCATCATCTATTCTTCAGAGACAAGTCACTCAGGATTACCATAGTGCTTGTCACTTTTTTCTTGATTAGCTTTACGAAATATATTGCTGGACATGGGTAGCACAGGAACTTTGTTTCATGCAAGAGAGAATTTACATGTGAGACAGAGAGATTTAACGGGCAAAGACATCTATCAGAGCAGATGGTATCACAAGCAAAGGAGAGACAGAAGATTCCTAAGGAGAAGAATCTGAGAAGTGACAGAGTGAAGGGCAATTACTTAGCAAGAGATAAGCCTAGACATGGGGAACTCAGGCCATGTGTCATTTCTCTATATAAAGTTCTCAAGATCTCAGAGAATTTAGAAATCAAAAATGACAAATTCTGGCCAAGCAGAATTTCCTTAGTGCAGAAGGAAATTAAAACGAGCTGTTTTGGTTTTATCTCCTCTCTTACATCCAACATAAGCATTTTTTAAAGTAAAAAAGACTAGAGCAGCATTAGGCAGGATGGGAGAACTTGTGGAACCCATGGATCTGGTAGAATGGGGCTTAAAGGTAGGAAATGCACTCCTGAGGGTGTCTCCCAACAAGTCCGGTTGCAGCCAGACTATTCTCCTGGAAAAGGATAAGAGTGACCCCTATTTTTCCCACCAGGTAATCCTGCCCTGAAATATGGAGCCCCCTCTGGGGGTCCCTCCCCCCCCCCCCCCGTTACCAGTCCAATAGGTTGACTGATCTGGTCCAGTGTTGCATCCTAAGGAGAGGGCCAACAGAAACTCTCTATGAACCCACAGGGTGACAGAAAATTGCAAGCAGGGAATGAGAGAGTTTGGAGAGATCCCTACCAGGTCCACCTGAGTCACTTGGAACAGTTGGGACACAAACCAGAGCCCATATGGGATACCAGCACTCAAAGGGGGAGGATTTGTCAATTGAGTCATCTTACCAGGCCTAGTTTCATATTTTTTATAGTCAAGTAATATTCTACTAGATATCTTCAAATAAACATATTATGTTTTTTTTCGTTCCACACATTATATTACATATTCACAACATGAAATTGCCTCAGTGTGCCTATTAGTTTTGCTTGACACATATGATATTACAGTAGTTGCATGTAAGAATATTATTAGCAGAAAATTCCTCATACTTAGAGTTTGGGAAAATGTCATTGTTCACCAAGTAGAACAGAATCTACTGATGGACATATATTCTTGCTTTTCATTTGGTGTTTTACCTTTGACATTCCTGGCTTCAACTTTCAACTTAGTGGCGAAAGAAACTGCAGTTTCTTCCAGTAACCTGGGTAACGAATGATGATTCCTTTGCCCAAGCGAAACCACAGGTAGCATCACTGCTGAATTCCCTCCTGTAACCTTACTCAGTGCAGTTCCAAGACTGATCTCTAGAATTCGTAATTATGGAAATGGGATCACGAAATCCTAGAAATACTAGTCTCTACATGTTCCATAAATGGAATGATTTTTTTCTAGTGTGTAGTTGAACTTGATTCAGTAGCTGTATAAATTGTTTTCTTCTCTAGTATTGGACCAAACCAGCTAATGATTTCTGAGGATAGTGGCATTGTGCGATTCCAAAACATAGGGCCTTAAAGCCTCTCTAGAAGGACTCTTAACATAGGGAGAAGAAAGGAGGCGTCAGCAAACCCCTTCAAATTCTGTACAAAATGTACTGAAAGGATTCATCTCTTCCCAATTATTATGACTTTGGACTTGTGCAGATGGTCACACAGAGAAGTAAGTGCATCCAATCCACAGAAGGCGTACCTTCTCTCTTCACAATCCCTGGTAGCACGTCTACTCTCTCCAGCCTCGAAGTGCTGTGCCTCCTTCCCCACGGTACTCCTGTGACAGGTCACCCCTGTTCAGAACTGTGTTCATTCACATTGATGCATAAACACTCTTGAGTCTTTCCTGTATTTATTTATTAATAAGTTAAAAATAATTTCCATTTTTTAGCACACATAATGTAGAGATAGATACTATTTTTAAAGATTTATTTATGTATTTGAAAGTCAGAGCTACAGAGAGAGAGAGAATCCATCTTCCATCTCCTGGGTCACTCGCAGGATGGCCACAAAGGCCATGGCTGAGCCAGGTTGAAGCCAGAAGTCAAGTGTTTCTTTGTGGTCTCACATGTGGGCACTGGGTCCCAAGTACTTCAATCATGCTTTGTTGCCTTTTCAGATCATTAGCAGAGAACTGAGTTGGAAATGGAGAAGCTGGGACTCGAACTGGTGCTCATATGGAATACCATCATCACAAGCAGTGGCTTTACCTGTAATACCACAGTGCTTTTTTGTTGTTGTTGTTTTTGGCACAGATGCAATGATTACTGTAAGTCATACAATCAGAAAGCATATGGTGAGATGTAAACACTTTCAGCCTCACAGATGATCACTTCTATCAGCAATATAAAAAGTATCAGTGAACGGCCCTCTTTAAAATGACTTTTGTGTCACTGGAGTTCTGATCCATTGGATCCATTTATTTCTTTTCTATGTGGATAACTGATTATGGAAGACCATATATTGAAATTATCTCTCATTTCTGAATGCATTTACAGCGTCATGCCAATATAGAGAAGGCGCCTTAGCACATTTATGGATTCTTAGATCCTTCCATGTTCATTTTCAGTATGATCTTGCCATACTCTGCTATAATTTAGCATTGATTTAAAGGCTTAATTTTAAAAAAAACTGGTTCTATTTTATATTTTATGGGCACTGGATCTCTTTTTATTTAGTATTATTTTGATTTTTCAGGAATCATTTTCTCTTTGGAGGTCAATTTTCCTTTCCGCTAGATCCATGCTACACGCGTTTCATTTTGCAACTGCATCCAGTGTTCCGGAACTGTATTCGCATCACTATGATTTTAATGTGTATCCTCCAAAGCTTGTGCGTTGAAACCTAATTATTAAAGCAGCATTATGAGCAGGTGGGATTTCTGGGAGGTAACCAGATGTGAGGACTACATCCCCACAGACAAGATTACTGCTGGCACCAAAGGAGACTTTAGAGAACTTCTTCTGCCACTTTGCCAAGTTGAGAAGGAACCCATAAGACACCCCCTCTGGTACGCTTAAAACAAGGCTGCACCAAACACCAAATTTGTCGGCACCTTTGTCTTGGATGTTCCAATTTCTAGATCTTTAAGAAATAAATTTCTGCTATTTGCAAATCACCCAATTGAGATTTTGTTATACAAGCACTAATAAGCTGAGACCATTGTTGCAGAAAGGCATCGCATGGACTTTTTGCAGCCAGCTAGGTTCTTCTAATAACTTGTTTAGGTAATCTTTTTGCTTTCTAAAAAGACATCTGAAACAATAAGATATATCTTCTGGGGTCATTCCTTGTTTCTGCTCCTTTCTTTCAATCCTGTCCTTTCTGGTTTTGACTTTAGGCAGGTGCAGTGTTGAAAAGCAGCTGTGGCACCTCAGTCCTTACCTCTATGATTTAGAGGAAATTTGTGGATTTCTGTAAAAATTTTGTAGATTATCTGGGTAAAGGAGAAAAGTTTACTTTTATTCTCAGTTTACTGAGGTTTCTTGTCATCATGGACAGGTGTGAACTTATACTGAATACTCTGTATCTTTCAAATGATCATCTTGTTTGTATCTTATGTATGAATGCATCATGTGCATTTATTTATATAAATGGGGTATATGTAATATGAAAAATACGATGTTTTGGTATATATGTGTATATCTTTCTGCACCCCCACCTCTCTATTTTTGCATGTGTTGACACAGGCAAGCAAATTACCTCTCTATCATAGCTCATATTTCCTTCCTAATTTTTGAGCTAAAAGTGCCTAAAATCTACTCTAAGCAAATATTAAGATACAATATTTCAACTATAGAAATCATGCTGTTTCCGTTTGCCTTTAACTTACAAAATTGGTGATCTAAGCTAATTGATTTTCTGTCTATAATTCCGAACCTGAAGTAAATTCAATCATGATGGATGTTCACGCCCATGTGCACACACGATTTTGTACTTGTTAGTGAATAAGCATCCTAATTTCCCTTGTAATGCTCATTAATTTAGCAATCACATGCTCATCTGAAAATTCCCTTGGGTATAGTCCTCTACCTGAAGAAACTGCCAGTGGCCAAGACAGAAAATGTAATGACATTATGCATAGAAAACATGATCTATCTTTTTAAAAAATCCTTTTTCTGTATATGTGAGTGACATTTGTTTCATGACTTACTACCAGGGTAATCTCATATGTTAAGACATTTGGAAATGTATGAATCAATAAGAAAAATGCATGCATTTTGTTAAAATATACCAGGTGTTTTAAAATCTGCACATTTATGAGAATATTAACTGCAGTGAGAATGTTTCATTGGACTTTTTTGGAGAACAACAGGTATGCTATTTTTCTGAGAAATCTATATATATAAGAAAATGCATGCAAGCAGTTTACTACTAATTGTCTTTATGGATTGTATCTTAGGGCTGCCAAACGTCAGTGAGAGTAATTTCTCTTTATTGACTCACTTCAGTAATGAACAAAGAAAGAAAGGCAGAATTAAAATGTTACTACTTTTTGCAGCCCTAATGGAATGATGGATATGAGGCAGCGATTATGGGTTGTTGCTAACTAAAAACAGGTGCACACAATTTTACCAGATTTACCTGCCTCTTATTTGAAATATACAATATCACCCATGATACCTAACTTCCAGAAAAGATACAAACTTCAATTCTGTCAAGCCCTTTAGGTCTGCCTACTAACAGTCACAAGACATGGAGGAACATACTAAATGATACCACAGGGAGGTAATTAATGAAATTCAGTTGGTAGTAAATTATCTAAGACAAATGGCCCTGCTGCTTCTACTACCAGGAGGAAAAGGAAGAACCTAGGGGCTAAAGCAGACTAATCTGACATGAACACGTTTTTTTTGTGTGTGTGAACTGCATTCGGATTTGAAAGAAAAGAAATTATAACATTAAAGAGGAGTCTGATAAAGAAGGAATAATCTCAAGTATAATAATGCCATTGTGTTTATACCTCTTTAAACAACAAAGAGCAGATACCTAGAGCACTTTTTCACGAAAATGAATTCATTGTCTTTACTCTGGAAAGCAGCGTTTTTAAATGACTCCAAATTAATCATACTCTCTATATATTAGAGAATAAATGGACAAATATTGTCAACCTTCGCTGACCTTAGTAAACCCCCCTTGCTCACACATGGTTTTTGACCCCCTTTTACTTTTGAAGGAATGTGGACGGTTGCTCATGAAGTTCAGTTTTTGTGGTTGAAGTATGTTTGTGTGCAATGCTACGTCTAAAAGCTCAGTGAATAATCCTTAGCTGCACAGTGGCAGGCGTGGCGCATCTCAACTCTGCGTGGACGACTCCCACCTTGTAACGTTGTTCCCTCTCGGTTCCCTTAACAGCAGGGGCAGCAGGACACAGCACCTTCATGGAGCTCTCTCCCTCATCATGTCTCACATAGAAGTCATTCTGAGGTTACTGGCTATGCAGAGGACATTGATTTCTTTGTATTCTGCTGGCTTTGGTTTAATGTGCCACTGTTTGGTCTTTGTGTTACACCTACTGTTGTTTATCTTTGTTTGCTACATACGCTGTGCCATTTTGATTTTTAATTTTGCCTTGTCGGTTGAATCAATCTGTGATGCACAAAGACTTTAGGGCATAATTAAAAAATGATACTGATATGTGATCCAATTGCATCTCAGCTGTTATTCCTGTATATTTTAGATGTTTTTCAAAGGTATTTTCAGAGGAAGGAAGTAAATGTATGAGATAATAAATGTGTGACATGTGTAAGTCATGCTGGTTCTGAACAAACTTTTGAAAACTTAGCTGATAAAAGTTTTGGATCAATTGAAAAAAAAAGTATGACTTGAAAGCTAGAAACGCCTGGGTACTCAAAGTTATCATTTTTATTTAATTGGTTTTTGTATTAAAGTATGTAGCTTTTAAGACTTTTTTCTGGCAGTGTTATGTAATTTTTTGCATAGGTAGATGGGAAAGTCACTTGTATGTTATCATCGAACTGGCATATATTTTTGCGTATTCCTGTTATCTTAGTAGTTTCATGTTCTCTGTGCATCATAACTGACTTGATATGTGAAATGTAAAATCTATAGTTAGGATGGTTAGAAGCTTACAATGTATTCTTCTATTTTGTTTCACGTGTATGTTGTATAAAATTCAATTATTTTCTTGATTTATAATACCAAACACAGAAACAACAATTCTGATAAAATTGCCAATTACTTTTTAGTACTTAGTTGCATTGAATGTCTTGTCTTTCTTGAGCTTTCAGTTACCTAATCAACGAACACATTAGGCAATTTTGAATTTTAGTTGGGATTTTACCTAACTTAATTCTCTCTGTTTCTATTATTGCTTTTATTAAACCATAGAAATATTTTAATAAATGCTATAATATCAATCTAAAAAGAAAGATTCAAATATAGAGATAAATTTAAAAATTTACAAATTAAAAAAAATGATGTTTGGACATTGTTTCAAAGTAGTTGGAGGGTTGGAAGAAGGGACTGTCGCTGAACAGGAAAGGCTGTAGGCTGATCACTCCTGATGCTATTGATGCATATAAGAGGAGTCATTATTCTAGTCTTGCTACTTTGGTTCAGACATTTTAATAAAGTGATGCAGAGAAGGAGAAAATAGTTGCCTGTGCTGAGGTTAGGTTTTGAACAGAAATAACAATGAAGCCGTTTGGGGCTGGTATTGTGGCTCGGTGGGTAATGCCACCACCTGCAAAGACCACATGGGTGCCAACTCCCCTTTGCCAATTCAGTTTCCTGCCAATCTGTCTTGCAAAGAAGCAGAGGTGGCCCAGATGCGTAGGACCCTGCACTCAGAGGAGTGACTCTGATGGACTTCCAGCCTCCTAGTTTGGGCCTGGTCCAGTCCAATTCCTATGGTCATTACTCTCCGTTGAAGTGTGTATGGGATATATCTCTCTGTTTTGATCTCTCTCTCTGCCTTTCAAATAGATAAAAGTAAATAGAAAAAAAATTGAAATCAAATGTAGAGTTAGCAAAATTGCAGATGGATTTGTGTTGAATGTTTTAGTCTCCACTACAAAGACTTTTTTAGGGCATGGATAGAGCATACTGTTGGCTTCGGAAACGTTCTTAGTTATGATCTTAACATCAGAACTTAAGCTTTTTTGTGTTTTTTTTTCTTTCTCTCTTTCTCTTTTGAATTTAGAACAATCTTACTGCAAACGACTATGAGGGAAAATAATTGTATTGCCGATTCCTAATTCAGTAGAGTTGTCACCTTTACTGTTAAGTTTGGATTCTGAAGATTGTAGTCCCTCGCATATGACTTCACTTGCCAGAGCCGGGGAGATCTCAACCCAAGTGTCAGCAGAGTCTTCCAAGTCTCCCACGTGGGTGCAGGGACCTACATATTTGAACCATACTTTGTTGCCTTCCCAGGCACGTGAACAGGAATCTAGATTGGAAGTGGCACAGCTGTAACTTAAAGTAGTGCCCATATGGGATACTGGGATTTTAGACAGCAGCTTAACTTACTATGCTGGGTTACAAAATAGTTTGTAATAGAAAGACAAACTTTGAAAACTGAAGGTTGTATTTAAGGCACTTCAATGTAGTGGTGCCTGCTGTGACTTGGGGATGCATCCTCTCAAAAAAGGCAAATTCATCAGCTGGAGAGTTTATGAGATTCAAGATTGAAAATAAGTGTGTGTGTGTGTGTGTGTGTGTGCACTGATTCTTTTTTTTCTGTTCCATATCTCAGCAAGAAGAACCAAGGCTGTATTATTGAATTTATCTTGCCTATAGAGCACCTCAGTTTGGATGACTCCCATTGTAAGGCATTTTTCTCCCTCTTACAAACACTTCAGTTTGAAAATAGAAAGAGCACCTATGATCTGTGGAGGGTGGGAGGAAGAGCACAGAGAGCTTTCATGAGTTCTACAACCACTTAAACATATGTGGGAAAATGGCTTTTGGGGGTCCTGTTAAAGGACTGAAAGTAGGTGAGGCCTGGGAAGATTCTCTTGCTGGGCAGCCACGGATCTCTTTACATGCAAGGCTGGCTTTCTCTTTCTCATTCGGATCCTACAACATGCTCCCCGTCCCAGGAAGCTTCAAAGTGTTTTACCAAGACCATGCTTTCACAAACCAGACTTTCACAAACTTACTGAGAAGTCACAAATCTCCAGTGCTGGGAATTCCACAGAGCTCTTGGCTCACAGAATTCAGCAGCTGCGTCCTACAGCAGGGAGCCAGACTCCAGACACACCGGTTGGGGATAGTCAGTTACGTAGATTGAAAGACACACCAGACAGGAAACAATAAATCAGATTTGTCTAAGGAACAACTTAATCTATTTCATGGATTTGGTTGGTGGTATATCAAAACACTGCTCAGGTTCAATTACATGAGATTTTACTCCCCCAAAATGTTGTTTTTTTTTTCTCTCTCAGTGTTTAGAGTTATTTAAATATATTTGAAGTTTTTGCTTGGACACATAATTTTGTGCACTGAGATGAGTTTAACCTCTGGAAATAGGGTGAATAGAAAAATAGTTTGAAAGCATAAAATCAAAAAAAATGAGGCCATCTAATTGCATCACAAGTATTTATTGAGTCGTTAGAAGGAGAATTGAAAAGCAGACGTGTAGCCTCCTGAGCAATGTTGTCTGTCTTTTGTTGCTCTGGAAGTTGCGCTCATGGTCCAGCTGCCTTGATAAACTGCAATCAGCTAAATGCACCTTACTAAATCAAATCTTAGATATTAGAAAGAACATTGAACCATCACAGATTTATGTTCTCTGGAGAAGTCAAGCCGCAATGCAATTTTAAAGGTAAGTCTAGACTACAGTAAAAAATAAAATAATAATAATTCCTTCTCACTCCTAATGAGCTACGCAGAAAAACAAATATCTTTGTGGTAACCATTGTCTAAATTTTGTGCATTTACTTGTTAAATACCAGAGACAGGCTGAAAATGTGAAAAGGAGTATTTCTGCTGCCCTGTTTTAAGGTGTTGTTTTTTTTTTTAAATGCAACCATGCTAAAAGACACAAGAAAATTAAGTTACAAAGACTGAAATATTACAAGACTGCCAGTAGGTCACATGCTGGAGCACTTTGTACAAAAACCTTCCATTCTTCAATGGATGCAAATAAGCGTCCTAGTTTTAGCTTCCATCAATCATGCGTCTCAGGTTCCTGGCTTTGATTCTTGTAAAGTCACCTTGACTTCCTCTTTCATTATGTTAAAGATGAAGGAGCTTGATGGCAGGATTGATGTTTGTAGTAATGAAAATTTGAATTTAACAAGAATGTCCAAAACCTGGATAACCGATAAAATAAAAAAAATCACGGCACAGCTATCCAAAGGAGTAGCTACGAAGATGATTTTAAAGTTCTGTGCTTCTTGACTAGAAAAAGTTAAGAGAAAAAGGGTTATAAAATGTTTGTAAAACTGCTACACCAAGTACACAAGTAAAGATTTTTTTTCCCTACATTTTCTATGCAGGGAATACCAGTGGGATTGGTTTTGGACACAGAAGTTAAAAAAGGTTGGGGATGCCTACCTCTCCTGTCAGTGGCTGGGTTCATGTTTCAGCTCAACGTCCAATTCCAGAGACCTGCTGATGCACACCTGGGAGGCAAAAGATAATACATAGTTCAAGCACTCAGGTCCCCAGCATTCAGGCGGGATACCCTGATTCAATTCTGAATTCTTGAATTGTCCAGGACATTTGGGAAGTGAATCATAAATAAAGGATCTTTCTCTCTCTCTTTCCGTCTCTCTCTTCCTCTCTTTCTGTGTGGGTGAGTCATTGTCTTTGCCTGTCAAACAAGACATAAGTTAAAATTAATAAAGAAATGCCATTGTTTTACAATTTCACAACACGCTAAGTTTGGCTGGCACTTAATCTGATCACAAGTTTGGGGTGTGATTTTTGGCATGGAGATTGCTGGACTGGATTTCGATCCTCTGAGAAGTCACTGCGGCCATTGCCCCTGGCCCCTACTCCTTCTTAATTGCCCAAGAATGTCCCGGTAACGAGGAACCTAAGCGACCTTCACGCAACCTCACCCAGAGTTTCTTTCTATACTGAGGGTGGGATGAGAAGCCTCAGGTGTGGCGATTTGAGTCCTTGAGACTCAATTCCTAGTTTACTAGGTGAAAAAAAAAAGATGAATGAATTTTCATGCTCTCTGATCTTCTAGTAGTGAAAATAATGAAGACAACATGAAGGGTCCAGCACTGTAGCCTAGCAGCTAACGTTCTCGCCTTACACGTACTGGGATCCCATATACCCATATGGGTGCCAGTTCTAAACCTGGCAGCCCTGCCTCCCATCCTGCTCCCTGCTTGTGGCCTGGGAAAGCAGTCGAGAATGGCCCAAAACCTCGGGACCCTGCACCTGTGTGGGAGACCTGGAAAAGGCTCCTGGCTCCTGGTTTTGGATCGTGCAGCTCTAGCCATTGCAGCCGCTTGGGGAGTAAATCAACGAATGAAAGGAGGGAAGCTATTTCTGTTTCTCCTTCTCTCTATATATATCTGACTTTGCAATAAAAATAATTAAATCTTTTTAAAAAAGAGAGAGAGACAGAGTTGAGGTGAAAATGAAAGTTCAAGCAGAATTTTTTCCACATCAAATATCGTATAGTTATACTATGTTGCTAGCTTCATGTAGCATGAACACAAACTGCAAACTTAAATCCCTCTATCTATCTAGGCAAGCCACATACTGCTTCTTACTTTACAGATTCAGAGGACAAAAAGCATTGGTTTTGTTATAACTCATAATTGACTTAAATGGGCAGTGGAAATTGAAATATTTCAAGAGCCTGATTGTTATGCCACAGTCTTTGTTAGCTGAAAATAGGATGTATTTTAACATTCCCAGTTGGTTCTTATATAATTAACATAAATAACGTCACTGCCAACATTTCTTGAATAATCGTATATATACTATAAAAATAGTTGCAGAAAAAGGTCTGTCAGAACAGCAGAATGATTCTAATGTTGGCAGAAAGACAGCAACTTTAAATCTCCCTATAGGGTGGCGGGCGACTGTCTTGCTAAGATTCTGTTAGAGCTGCTGCTTTTTCTTAGCGTCTCTGCGATCCTTGTCAAAGGGTACGTGACAAGTACCCTCACCACATGTGAGTGGTCCGATAATTTATTTGTTCATTTCATCCATTTCTGAAAGGAAATAGGAGTACTAGCTATTTGGGGAAGGATTTACATAATTTAATGAAATGTGATCATTGCCTTTCTATCCCAATATGCTGATGCAACAAATGACATCCCACACATTGCGTAGTCAGTATTTCTGTTACGTTAACCTTACCTAGGTACACACCAAGGTTGCTGGGTGGCGAGGAGGGAAGACACTAGATGGATGTGAAAAGTAAGATTATACTCTCGCATGAAGAATACATTATAGCATTACCCAGATATTCAGACTGACAGGTGGCATAGGCTCTCATTACTGACTCAACAGGCTTTCCTTCTCTGCCTGACTGGTTGGGTCCTGCTTCTTCAATGCAACTCAGCTCTAAAACTTGATTTGCATAGGCAAGTCATCTTAATTCCGTTATTAAGTTTAGGGAGGGGAACATGACCTGGCTTCTGAAATGTCGAAAGTCCATTCAAAGACTTTGTGTACAGGATTTCTTTTTTCTTAAAAAAAAAAAAAAGTCAAAAGACCGATGACGTGGCATTGCGGTCTAATCCTTCTCCTGTAGGCCAGCATCCCATATTGGCACTAGTGCAAGTCTTGGCCCCTCCACGTCCTATCGTTTCTCTGTTGGTGGCCTGAAAGATGGTGAAGGATGGCCCAAGGCCTTGGGCCTATGTATACACATGAGAGATCTGGAGGAAGCTCCTGGCTTCTGGCTTCTGACTTTGAATCAGCCCAGCTCTGGCCATTATGAGTATCTGGAGAGTGAGTTAGTGGACAGAAGATCTCTCTTTTTCTTCCTCTCTCTATAGCTCTGATTTTCAAGTAAAAATCAATGCATATTTTTGTTTTTTTTAATGTGATGGGGGCACTCAAAGGAACGCGCTATTGCCCTGTTTTGCTGCTGATTCTTGCCATGTCTCAAGAGATGACGTACCAGGAGCAGACTTGATCACCCAGAGACTGCGAGAATCTGTGTTGAATAACAATGCACTATTGAGACGAGATCCTGAGTTCTTGGTAACTAAATGATTTGAATAAATTAGTTCTGGAAAAATCTCTGTCTCATTATTTGTGATAAAAATGTTTTCTAATATCTTTCTTTTTAAAAAAGCTTTAGTGTTTATTTGTTTAAAAAGCTGAATTCAGAGAGAGGTTGGGTGGGTGTGGCAGGAGAGACCATCCATCCATGGGTTCTTTACTAAAATGAGCACAATTTTGGGGGGAGCTTTGGGAGTCCGGTTCAGGTCAATGCCAGGAACCAGGAGCTTCATCTGGGTCTCCAAAATGGGTACAAGGGCCCAAGCACTTAGGCCATTTCTGTCATTTTCCCAGGTGTATCAGCCAGGAGCTGGATTTGAAATGGAATAGCTGAGTCTTACACTTTACCCAGGGCTGGGTAAAGCTGCCAGGAACTCTGTCCTGGTCTCCCACAGGAGTGGCAGGAATCCAAGCACTCGGGCATCATCTGCCTGAGCAGGTGCACTATCAGGAACCTGGACAGAAGCAGAGTGGACAGGACTAGAGCAGGTGATCTGACAGGGAATGCTGGCAGCCTACGTGGTAGCCTAGCCCCTTCTTTCATGATCCTGACCCTGGGAACTTAATATTTTTGACCTTACATATCTAGGCCTATTTCAGGTCCTTTAGAAATCTGTGCAGAGACACTGAGAAGCCTATGTCCAGAGGCAGGTTTGGTGTTTAAAGTTTTCCCCAATCACAGGGGATATCTGTGTGGGTGGCTACGTTCACATGTTGCAAGAAGAGTGTGGTGTGAAGCAGGGAGGAAAAGTAAAGCCTCGAGTGATCTAAGGTAGCACCGAACGATGAACCTGGTGCTGGAAAGAGACAGCTATGACACGAAGCCACTCTGAAATCAGAGTTCTACAGCTGCCTGCCCTTCTTCTGTTGCTGGCTTGTTTGCTTTCAATGCTGACAAGGGTAGCACTGTTTGAATATTCCTTCAAATTTCAGCTTAAATTGGATTCCGTAGCTAGTACAGCGTTAGTATTAAGGACTGAGTCACTCACTCTGAAACCATGATCTGACACGTTTCAGAAACAAGCAGTAGATGTGACACTTTCCCTGCCTCTGCAGGCTGGATCAAGTGCACACTCTTGAAGATCATGCAGCATACCAACGAGAGGGCAGCTTGCTCCCTGCACCGAATCAGACAGGAAGATGATTACTCAGACTCTCTCACATGAGGTCATGAGCAAGTGACTCTTCTCATGATGATTTTCCCAAGCACGGAACACTTTTTGTGCCAGGTGCATGTATATCAAGGGTGTAGACGAAACAGATCAGATACTGTTTTCTGTTTCTGTAGTTCTTAATCAGCAGACGCGTCAGAATTTCCCAACTAATTTTCTTTTTTTTCAAAAACACACACTGGTGTACCATATCAGATTCCTGAAATCAGAGCTGTTCAATAGAGGGCTCCGAAGCCTGAGAACCTCCAGATGAATCCAACATATTTGCTGGGTCACCAACCAAAGTGAAGAGGCCGGCCTTGTGGTACCGTAGGTGGAGAGCCTCTGCCTGCAGTGCTGGGTCGTGTTCCATATGGGTGCTGCTTTGTGCCCTGGCTACTCCTCTTCTGAGCTCCCTGCTAAAGGCCTGGGAAAAAATAGTGGAAGATGGTGTAAGTTTTGGGTTCCTGCTCCCCAAATGGTAGACTCAGAAGAAGATCCTGTCTCCTGGCTTTGGTCTGCCCCAAGCCTGGACATGGGCCATCAAGGGAGTGATTCAGCAGAAGGAAGATTCTCTCTCTCTCTGTCTCTCTCTCTCTCTGTGTGTGTGTCTCCACCCCATAACTGTTTTAAATAAATAAATCATAAGAACAACAACAAAACAGAATTATAGCTCTGTGTTAATTGGAACGAAGTGAAAAGCTTGATGAAATTCAGGGTTCAGGGTCCTGTGCCCAGAGTTCTGATTTACATATGTAGGAATGCATTTGAAAGAATAAATGTCACTGCATGATGTCGTATGTGTAAATCCACATAATGCTGTAATATCTTGATGTGTGCAATTTCTGTTAGAGTATGTAATAAATGATATATGTGTATAGAATACACTTTTTTATTTATTTATTTTTTATCACAAAGTCAGATATACAGAGAGGAGGAGAGACAGAGAGGAAGATCTTCCATCCGATGATTCACTCCCCAAGTGAGCCGCAACGGCCGGTGCGCGCCTATCCGAAGCTGGGAACCTGGAACCTCTTCCGGGTCTCCCACACGGGTGCAGGGTCCCAATGCACTGGGCTGTCCTCGACTGCTTTCCCAGGCCACAGGCAGGGAGCTGGATGGGAAGCGGAGCTGCCGGGATTAGAACCAGCGCCCGTATGGGATCCCGGGGCATTCAAGCCGAGGACTTTAGCCACTAGGCCATGCCGCCGGGCCCTAGAATACACTTTTGATAGAATATTTCTATGTAATTTTACAAGTGCATTGAAATAATCACAATTCAGTGGAATTCATTAGAATATTTTGCACTTTGGATAATAATTTTCTTCATTCTCACTGAATTGGCTTGGCAAGGAAAGTATTGCCTATGCATTTGATGGCAAGCTTGTTACCCTTTACACAGTGCTGAGCTCACAAATAAACATGGAGTATGGGTTTATGTGATCCAGGTTCAAAGGCTAGCTGGTGGGACTGGGGAAATTGTTTACACTTTTCCCCCTAGTTTTCACAGTCACAATGTCCATCCTAATAAGAGAGTGTGAGAATTCAGTGCAACAACCCATGGAAATCCCTCTTCACAGAGCGAGTAGTGTACTAATAGTTTAATACTAAACGTCCTCATTTACCTCCCAGAAGCCAGGGTAATGTATACCTTCTATTTTAATAATAACTGTCTTGATGGTTTTGTTAATCCATTTCATCCTTTTTAACTTCAACTGCTCTCTAATCACTTTCATTGTAAAAACCACAAGTTTACAAATGAACGTGAATGGTTTACTGCTTTGAGAGAGCAAATTACGGTTTCTTGTATATTTACCTGATTATTGATTGCTGGCTAACAAAACCCATCCAACCATAATTGTTTAGGACAACAATTTTCACCTCCTAGTTCTCGGTCTGGAATTGGGCTCAGCTTCCTTTGGCTTTGTTTGCAGTCAGAAGGGTTAGCTGGAGCTGTAGTCATTTCCACACTCAGGGGTGATCTGTTCTCCGTCTAAACTCACCAACAAGGTACCGGTAGACCTGGACTTTTTTCTTTTCTTTTTTTTTTTTAGCTGATTGTTGGCTAGAGATATCAGTTTTTCCACAGAGATTCTCCACAGAACTAATTGTAAGCTGCTGTAAGAGCAAGCAAGAACAAATTTTCTATATTATATCCCTAAGAAAGCAATCACTAGGTCTAGTCCACTCTCAAGTGGAAGATTCTTCAGGGGCCTAAGTAATAAGAAGTGTAGATCCTCAAGACCCCTTTAAAAGCTTCCCATCCTGTCGCTGGAGTGAAACTCATTCAACACAGTTAGTTATCCATTTTAACTGGTAAGAGGAAAGAAGGAACAGTAAGTAAATACCAAGTGGAAAATTGTTCTTACATATTTTCATGTGATGCTCATCAACATTTTTATCATCCTGAAGATTGTGAAAGACATGGAAAGATCTTACTAAGGTAAAAATCTTCCCCAAACAACGAACTGTGTTGTAACTCTAAAGCCTAACAGGTTATACTTGTACATCAGTGGGATTATTATTTTGAAAAATAAGTAAATACATTTTTTTCTTGGAGATGATTTCAAATCATTGAAAGGAAGCAGAATCTGGGCTGTAAGTGTCCCCAGGTTAAGAGGGTAGGGTAGTGTCTTACCACACCTGGGCAATTCAAAATCTTAACAGCTCCCTATTAACCCAGGAAACAGAATTGTTTCTGAAACACAGAAGAACTGATTAAAATTTCTGCCTGTATGATTACTTACAACATCTGCTTTGTGCCCCCGGGTCCTCCTTTATCCTTAGTCTATCTAGGGTTTCAAAGATTTCTTTCTGCACCTGATATCAGAAGAATCTGTGACTCTCATCAGAGAAGATGTTCCAGTTAATTTATTCCACAAAAAAAGCGAAGACACCTAAGCCTCTCAGAGAACTCACTCTGAAAGAGGTGCATAGATGGTCCTGCTCTTTCGTTTTCTACTGTATATAAGGCAGATAGCATGGGGAGTTTAGAATTCAGGCTTACTTAATTCAAATTAGTCCAAATGTGCTTTATTATAAAGAACTAACATGCAGACAATTAAGGCTATTTGCAGACAGATTATGTCCTAAGCCTCATACTTTGCTTTGAACTACATGCTCAAAAGAGATGTGGAAAACAAATCTGTCTTTCTCTATTGATATTACCTTCTAACTTTTTTTTTAACTGGGAGTTTACTTTGCATAGCTTATTCTGAGATCTCCTCTGTACTTCTTTTTTTTTTAAGATTTATTATTTTTTCTTTGTTACAAAGTCAGATATACAGAGAGGAGGAGAGACAGAGAGGAATATCTTCCGTCCGATGATTCACTCCCCAAGTGAGCGCAACGGCCGGTGCTTGCCAATCTGAAGCCAGGAACCAGGAACTTCTTCCGAGTTTGTCAGACTCAAAGTGGAAAGTAGGAAGATAGTGCCTAAAGAGCCAATTAAGTGGGGTGATGGGAAGGAATAAAAGTTAGGCAAATAGAATGTGTAAGCCTTCAGACTGTGGTGGTTTGGGCAATTTCATCACCCTCAGGGCCCCGGATTGTCTTCTGCAGGGCTCCTCCACCCAGTCAACCCTTGTGGTTGATGTGCAGGGTGCTCAGTGGCCAATGACTGGAGACTGTGGTTCCCTTTACAACTTTAACTCCAAGTCCCTCTGCTCCTGTGAAAATCCTTTCGGGTGAAAAAACAAATTCATTGCAGCTGCCTGTTATCCTCAATGGCACAAGAATAGTTTCTAGTTAAACTCTTACATCTTTGATTGAAAACTTCATTTAATCAAATTATTCACTAACTTAAGGCAGTAGATGATTAGAAGCAAAACATACCTTGAAGTCTTGGAAGCCACACTCCCCTTTAGGGTCTTAGCAAGTTCCCCAATGACATACAGTATGTGCTGTCTTAAGCAAAGTTGAAAATCTTGCAGCATTGGAATCCTTGGGGCTCCTTCTTAGATCTAGGGAAGCTGGCTGGATGCCGGGTATGGATTATAATTCTTGCTTTTATGACTTTCGATCCTGATTTCAGAGCTTGCTGGAGCTTGCAGGTGATTTGAGAATAGAAAGCCACAGTTTCTACATTACTAGGATATGGGGAGCAGGAAGTGGGCCAGGCCCCAGGTACGGCTTCTGCCTGGCTCACAGTGGATCCTGTGGTGTCCGCTCCTGCTCTGAGAATGTTGACTTGGTTTCCATGTTTTGGCACAGGAAGACTACTTGTAAGCCTTTCTCTGTGTATTCTCTTTCTTGGGGCTTCAGGAAACTCCATTTCCTGGGGTTTCCACTTCTCAATGCCTGTGAAGATACAGGGAAAGGAGGGATGGTAACTGAGTATAAAAGGCTGTTTAGGAAAATGAAGCTGGTGAATGACTCCCATTTGGGGCTCAGTGCAGCTGGCTGCCTATGCAAGTACTTAGGCTCAACGCACGAAACTGCTGTCTTTGGAGCAGGGTTTCGTGGATGTGGCAGGACAATGCAACTAGGACCTCTTGTTGAGGAGCTGCAGTTTGGCTGTGAGACTGACTTGAAGGAGCATGGTGGTCCAGCAGGAAGTAAAATGATGTTTGTGAAGACCTGGCTTTTCCTAGTTACCTCAAATGCTTATTTTGAGAGGTGGTCACAGCACCTAATTACTTTTTCTCATCACCTGTCAAATCAAATTCTGTAGAGGTATTTGTGCCAAATATATTTCAAAATGCATTGTTAGCAGTCATCAACACTCATTATTGGTACGCTTTGAGGAAAGAACGCTTACGTTATTAAAAGAAGTGACAATGATGGAGTGACCTCAGGGGTTAAGGATTCTCATTTAGTGTGGAAGAAATGTACAGTCTTTTAGGGCTGAAAGATGTATCTTTCAGGGATAATTTTTTTTAAAACAACTCCTGGCATTTTTACCCATAAGAATATAAACGAAGTAGAAACCTATGGTCTTGTCCTGCCTCTATCAGCCTTTTTTGGTGGTCTGAGTAATGTCTGATCCCATACGTTTTGTTTGTAAAAAGTTGGAGAATGCTATGAAGAACATCCAAATTATTTAAGCTTTGTTTTTCATATTCTTGAGAAAAGTCAAATATCTTACTGGCGTAGCTATAGCTTTGAGAAGCAGTGGTTTCTCTAAGCTGAAACTACAAGAATAAATGGCCCGTAGGACCACTGTGGTGGAGAAGGCAATTTTTTTAAAAGATTTATTTATTTTTATTGGAAAGTCAGATATACAGAGAGGAGGAGAGACAGAGAGGAAGATCTTCCGTCCGATGATTCACTCCCCAAGCGGCCGCAACGGCTGGAACTGAGCCAATCTGAAGCCAAGAGCCTCCTCTGGGCCTCCCAACTGGGTGCAGGGTCCCAAGGCTTTGGGCCATCTTTAACTGCTTTCCCAGGCCACAAGCAGGGAGCTGGATGGAAAGTGGAGCTGCCGGGATTAGAACCGGTGCCCATATAGGATCCCGGCCATGCAAGGTTAGGACTTTAGCCACTATGGTATTGTGCCGGGCCCAAGAAGGCAATGTTTTTTCCCCTCAAACTTTTAAGTTAAATACTATTATGCACCAGAGTGTGAAAAAAGAAAAAGAAAGAAAAAAACTTGCAGTTTGAACAGTATGAGGCCATTTGATTAAGTATCTTGGTTAGACTAAAATGTTGATTTATCTTGATTCATATCCTCAGTCATTGACTTATATCAAAGTTCCTTTCCAGGGGTACATGAAGAAATCAGTCTGCAAGGTGTTAAACGTGGCATAAGTGACTTGGTGGCAGTTGGCTGTATGGGTACTTGGAAAAATCTGTGGAAAAATAATGAACTAATAGAAAAGCTTATCTGGATGCAAGAAGTTTTAGAAATATGTGTGAAATTTTTTTTCTATATGTGCTTTCATAAGTTTATTGAAGATCCCTCATATTTTATTTATTTATTTTTACTTCTTACTTTAATTTTATTTATTTATTATTTGCCATGATAGAGTATTGTAGGTTCATTTATGAATTATATATATATACATACATACATATATATAATGTTTACCTATATAACTGTTGGTCTTACAGGAAGGTTGCCTTATATCAGAGAGAACATATCATATTTGTCCTTTTGGGATTAGCTTATTTCACTGAACAGAATGGCTCCCAGTTGGAATCATTTGGTTGCAAATGAGAGCATTTCATTCTGTTTAAGGGCTGAGTGGTGTGCCGTGGAGTAGATGCACTGCCCTTTCTTCATCCATTCCTCTTTCGACAGGCATCTGGGTTGTTTCGGTGTCTTCGCTATTATGGATTGTGCTGCTATAAATATAGGGTTTCATTTCACTTTCTCATATATAGAATTTGCTTCCTTTGGATATATTCCCATGAGTAGGAGAGCTGGGTCAGAGGGTAGATCAATTTTCAGTTGTCTTAGCTCTCTCCTTACTGTCTTCTGTAGTGGTTACACTAGTTCACACTTCTACCCACAGTGAAACAGTGAACCTTTCTGCCCACATCCACTCTGACAGTTGGTGTTAGTAGAGTTCTGAATGGAGAGTAATCTCACTAGAGTTAGTTGGAACCTTGTTGTGATTTTAATTTATATTTCCCTGCTAGTTAGGGAGGCAGTTTTCCATGTCTTTTAGTAATTTAAATGTATTCTTTTGGAAAATGTGTGTGTGTGTGTGTGTGTGTGTGTGTTTCATTTCCTTCTCCCGTTTCCTCACGGGTTTGTTTTTGCAATGGCTGAGTTTCTGAAACTCTGTAAATCCTGGATATTGATTGCTTACTGGTTGTGTAGTATGCAAAGATTTTCTCCCATTCTGTTGGATGTTTCTCCACTTTGTTGATCATTTCCTTAGCTATACAGAAGCTTCTTGGTTTGATGTTGTCCCATGTGTTTCTTTGGCTTTGACTGCCTGTGCTTTGGTGACTTTTCCAAGAAGTCTTTCCCAATGAGCATATCTTGGAGAGTGCTTTCCTATATTTTCTTCTAGGTGAAGATTTAAATTTTTGATCCATTTGAGCTGATTTTTGTAGAAGGCGACAGGTCAGGGTCTTGCTTCTTCCCTCTGCAGGCTGCTATCCAATTGTCCCAAAAACATTTGTGAGAGCCCAGCCTTTTCTCTGGATTATTTTCAGTTCTCTTATGAAAGGCTTGTTGGCCATACATGTGTGCGCTCCTTCCTAGCGTTTCTATTCTGTTCCATTGATCTTTTTTTTTTTTTTAAAGATTTTATTCATTTTATTACAGCCAGATATACACAGAGGAGGAGAGACAGAGAGGAAGATCTTCCGTCCGATGATTCACTCCCCAAGTGAGCCGCAACGGGCCGGTGCGCGCCGATCCGATGCCGGGAACCAGGAACCTCTTCCAGGTCTCCCACGCGGGTGCAGGGTCCCAAAGCTTTGGGCCGTCCTCGACTGCTTTCCCAGGCCACAAGCAGGGAGCTGGATGGGAAGTGGAGCTGCCGGGATTAGAACCGGCGCCCATATGGGATCCCGGGGCTTTCAAGGTGAGGACTTTAGCCGCTAGGCCACGCCGCCAGGCCCAAGTTCCATTGATCTTTGTCTCTTTACCAGTACCAGACTGTTTTGATGACCACTGTCCTGTGATACATCTTAAGGTGCGAAATTGTGATTCCTCTAACTTTATTTCTGTTCTTCAGGACAGCTGTAACTATCTGTGGTCTCCTGTGTTTCCAGATGAATGTTTGTCTAGCTCTGTAAAGAATGTTTGTGGGGATTTGTGATCACATATAACCTAGATATTACCTTTGATAATATGTTTTCATAATGTAGCTTCTACCATCATCAATTTATTTATCTTCTAATGTCTTCTTCTATTTTTTTAAATGTTTTGTCATTTTCATCATAGAGGTCTTTCATGTCTTTGGTTAGGCTTATTCCCTCATACTTTAAAGCCTCTTCAGTTTTAACAAATGATGAAAAAAATGCCACAAGAAGTATTGCTATGGTGTACTAGTTCTTCTTCATTTATTCTGTTCTAGGAAAATGACATCTCTGACTGCTTCTCAATGACTCTTGACACCCTGATACATGCCACCGTTTGAGACTGCAATCATTGCCCGCCAGCAACTCTAGTATCCAAAGAACAATTCCAACTGTCATTCCCTTAAATTGTTCTTAAGCTGGGTGCGATGTCTTCTGGCTGCTACTGCCTAGCCTCAGCTCCTAACTTTATTCAGCCTCGTGTTTTGATATGGGAAGCGATGGACGATATTGGCCCTAGCTCACCAAGGGTCAAGAGAATAGTTTGACTTTCTGAAGTCCTAATTAGTCTCACTAGGTTCTCAGCCTCTAGCAAAAATTGCCTAATTGATTTTTTTTAAATCATCAAGTTCCATGGCAATTACCATAATATTGTGACAGTGCTAAAACAATGTTGCATCAGCTGAAGCTGCGGAGCACTCCCTTGAGAGCAGAGTGGAAGCTTTTGCTTGAGTTGTTTCTGAACTTTCTGTCCTATTTGACTCCAATGAGGGACAGAGAGGTCAAGCGGAGCTCAGTGGCCATTCTATGGCAGAGCATCAATCTGTCACTACAGCATCAGGACGCTAATCGGCTCTGGAGATGGCCCATCCCAGAAGCTGTTGTTCAACAGCCTGTGACCTAGTGTTGCAGCTGACTTTATGGATAAAGAATGAAAAAATTCTCTTGCCGAGGGCTATCCCCAGCTGAGTGAAATGATGCTTCTTATGAGGCCTTTCATTCTTTCCATTCTGCCTTATTAGAAATCCTGAGGTTTTCCTGCTGCTCATTTTGGGATTTAGAAGTTATGTGCAGAACATAATGTGCGTGGAAGCAAGATGGACTAAGAAATGTTCACCTTTTTTCTCTGCAGATGGGAAAATAACAATTTCCTAAGTTTAGACCTTTGTAAGTATGATAAAATCAAATTCCTTAGGTTAGAAGTTTATGCTTTTTAGGATCAAAGAAAAGTGATCTTTCTTTCCTTTCTTTCTTATTTTACTGGTGCGGTTAGTTTAGTTTTACATGAAGTTATAACAAAAAAGCAGATCACATGTGCATATTAACCAGTTTTATTTGGTACTGTCTTGAAAAATTGTAGTATTGTATAATCAGAATTTTGAGAATGATACATCAAGATGTAAGACAATTCCAAAGCTACGAAGATTTCCTATGTTACTCTTTCGTGGTCATATTCATCTCTCTTATCTCCACCTCATCCTTAGGCCTGGAGCATCATTCATATGTTCTCTATATCTATAATTTTTCATTTTAAGAATGGAATCTAAGTAAATTTTTATTAATGCACCATTGTAGCCTTGGCTTTGTCACTTTTACAACCTTTCCTTAAAACCTTAAGTAATTAAGTACAAACATGTAAGATGTCACAATTTTCATTTCTCATTTCTGTTCCTCAGAATACATGGGAAAGGAGTATAATCTTCTATTTTTTCCCTCTTTGTTTTTTCTTTCTCCCCAGCCCTTAAATCTGTAAAAACAATTCAAAATGAGAGAAGAGTAGATAAATGAATAATAAAAGTAGCTTATGTTTACAGGGCAATTTTGTGTCGTTTCCTGTGCGGCAAGTGCCTACAGGGTGGTTAGCTTCTGACCATAATATTTTGGGATTCTGAAACCATCCCTTTGTAAAGATTTCTCTTCTAAACAGCTTTGAGACCTGGAAAATATACTTTTATTGACAAGAATATCTCTTATGTCCCATAGATTCTACCCAAGCAAAACTGTCCAGCTTGTATCCCCTTACTATAATGTCATTGCCGACAAATTAATTCCCAAGATGTGTTTAAGGTGTTCAGAACTTTACCTCACACATTTTACTCTTTGAAGTTGCAGAAGTGAACATCAAGCGTGTTTTCTTCCTGCCTCATCATTAAGCTATTCCAGAAAACTTTTCCCAGAATACTCTAGGCTAGAAGTACAAATCGCTCTCTATGAAACCATTTGTCCCTGTTTTGCTTTGTATATTGCGTGCCCCCCTAAAGTTTAGGTTTTGGAATCTTGGTTGCGAATGTGGCGGAAATTTTTTTTTTTCAAATTGAAAGTTTTATTTTGGTGAAAACTTTCTGAAAGTTACGCATAGTTTTTCTTTTCTTTTCTTTTTTTAGGATTTTTCCCTTTTTTGATTTTAGTTTCTAGATAGTGATAATAATTAAGTGGTAGATAATCCTTCATATGCAAATTTCAGTTTATTTGGGTGCATTCCCAGGAGTGGATGGCTAGGTCATAGGACAGATGTATTTTCAACTGTATGAGAAGTCTCTATGCTGTCTTTATTTTCCTTTGGTTTTATTTTTATGGTAGTATTCCATAGGCTCTAGGATTTCCCCTACAAATTCCCTCAAATTCCCCTACAAATTTTCTCCCCAAATTCCCTCCCCCCAACTTATTTCTTACATATTATTACAATAGTATAGTACTTCATAGCCAGTCATATATCCATCATTTTGCTATTTAAGTGTATCCTGACATTGCTGGTACAGACAATGACAGACAGTCCAGCATCCTATTGTCAAGATATATCCAACAATTTCACTGGGAGTCCATCTTTTACTTGGAAGTAGAGATGCATACTTCATTGTATTTTCACAACTGGATATGATAGTGTCTGTTACATGGTTACTATATATTCACTTAAATGCGAGGCCATGACACAAAACTAATAACAGGAATAAAGATAAAACAATAGATTTCCAGCACCATCGAGTTAAGTACCATGCTACTGGATAACCAATGTATCAATAAGAAATAAAAAAAACATAAAAGCGTCTTGGTGAAAATACTGCTACTGTGTGATTCAGTCAGTGAAGAATTTATTAAGAGAAAAACTATTTTGAAGAAATGAAAATAAACATAATATCAAAACCCATGGGTTGTAGCAAAAACAGTATTGAAAGGGTTATTAATCTTATAATTTGCATTAAGGTGAGGTTCATCCTTTCTAATGTCTGAGTTGTACTCCATGGAGTAGCTGTACCACAGTTTCTTTAATGTGGTGGAAATTTTCAAAGCCCAGATGTAATGGAAGACCACCAGGTCATGGTGGTTTCAGCTTCATGAGTAGATTACTGCCTTTCTTGTGGGAATGGATCAGGTCTGGTAGGAGCGCATTAATTCCCAAGGAATGAGCCAGGTTCCTTTTCAATCTCTTGCTTTCCATCTTATCACATGACCTCGTTTGCTTCCATTGTTGTTCCTACCACAATGGCACCTTCCAGATTCTGATGGACATTTACCCAAGGCTGGGAAGATAAGACTTTATAAAGAAAGCGCTTGTTTAAGTCGAAGATCTGAAGTCTCAACAAAAAAAGTCTAAAGTGTTCTACAACAGCAGCACAGATGGACCAGGAGAGCCCTCAGATTTCAAGGTCAGAGCCACAACTTTCACAGCTCCAGACTCAGGCCTGTGAGTTTCTAAAGTTCCACAGATACCCAGTGGGGAATGAGGATTAGTTGTGTTTTCTTCTTGACCCCTCAGTGTCTCAAAGGATCTGTCATTTATTGACGCTGTAACAGGTTGGAAGAAAGAAGAGCAGCCATGCAGCGTCCTCTTCTGAGAGCCTGTGATCCCCTGACCTTCCACTGGAGGTCTAGCCTCAGCTGGAGGTGGGAAGCAGAGCTAAAGCTCATCGCAGCAATCTGTGAGGATGTGTCTGTTAAGTTTTTCTTTATATGATGCTGTTTCCAATTTCCTATTGTCTAAAGTTTTGCTCACATTGTGACATGACAGTAAGAGCCCATTCAATTTCCCAGTGTAGATTCATTCATGCAATATAATTTGCTGGGTCTACTAAGTACTAGGTACTATTCCAGATACTCAGGATCACAAACATGAGCTTTCCTTTCACTGAACATATAGTCATTTTAAAGAGGAGATGAAACGATCATCAATATCCACAATGAAGATGAAGCAATCATCAATATCCACAGCAGGAAAATAGCCAGTTCATAGCCATTGCAAAAGGGATCAGATGACCAGATTAACCCAGAGGAGTTCAGGCAAAGTACAAGCAGAAGTTAAAGCTCTGGTGGGTAGCTATTCACTTGCTGTGTTGATCTGTGGGACAGCTAGGCTCACATTCTAGAGGGAGGGTCAGCAAACTTCAGTGAGCTAAATTGATCTTGCTTACCACTGGTGTAAACAAAACTGTATTGGGAGCCAGTGATGCCCACTTTGTCTTATGGTTGATTTCCTAGAACACCCATGGAGTTTGTTGGATGAGACCAAGGCTTTATGGTTTACAATCTTACAATATTTATGTTCTCTTGTCCTTCTAGCAAGTTAGTTGATCCTGCGTGTTAAAAATATATCATGGCATAAAAGTATTCTAAATATTTAAATAACCTACCATACTAGAACTTACTATGGAGACATTTATCCTCACTACCCATAAATCCAAGCTAACGTCATTGAAGTCTTGCCTGTAGTTTCTTCATACCAATTAGAATCACTTATTGAAGAAGTTATTATTACAGTTATCATGATAAAAGGCCTGGGCTGCCTTTGGGATATAGTTGGTTTTTCATTGCGTACAATCTTTATTGTCTTGCATGATCTAGAATGTATTGTACATATTAGCAATCTTAGAGCAAGGTTTCACTTTTTGCTTATGGTTGTGATGTTTCTGATGGTTCAAGCTTGGTGCTAAGGAATACCTTCAGAACTGCACATGAACATTTCCTTGCAAATTTACTTCCTGTCCATGGTCTGGCTTCAGTGAGATCTGTTTCAATGTTTTGCCTTTCTAATTTGTGTCCTTTTATAAAATGTTTTTTAAATATTGACTCCCTTCCACACTGGGGTTTGAATGCAGCTGACAGTTGTTTTGTTGCACAGCTCTGATTCATGCAGCTCTTGCTGCTGCCAGAAGACTTCTTTGTGTTCCAGCTTCATCCGTTGACCTCGGTTCAGTGCTGGGAATACAGTTTTAGTGGCTGCAGCTGGAGGAATCACAAGCCTTTTCCTGATAGTGGTTATATCTCTGTAGGATTCTCATTTGTGGTCACAACAACCTTGTTGTGGAAAATTTAATTATGCTCCTTTGTTGTGCACGATACCAAACAGGTAAAGGAACTTGTCCAAGTTCACATAGAAACCACTCAGTCATCCCCACAGCAAAGTGAATGGTGCTGTGTTTTTCCAATAAAACATGCAAATGTGAGCTGCCCTTTTATATAATCATAATTGTCTCCTGGTTTGCTTTCTATCGATTCCCTATATTACTTTCATAGTGAACTTTGTGAAGTGTGAATTTAGGTCAATCATTGTCTTAAGCAATTACCACGTGAAACAATGTGATACCTAAGCTATGTGTCAGCTTCATTTTAGTCCATAATTCTTATATTCTTATTGTGCCTAATGCAGTGACACTGCCGACATAAGTATCACTGCATGGCCACACTGTTCTCTACATATAACTTTATTCAAAACAAAGTGCACACGGGAAAAAAAATGTTATTTCTGTGTTGTCAATATTTGCTGTCTCATATCATTAAACAAGATGCTGGCCTGAAATATATATTACTATTGAAATAGAAATATATATTACTATTGAAATAGAAATATATATTACTATTGAAATAGAAATATATTATTATTGTAATATTGTATTAATATTTACTATTGCAAATGTTAAAAGTTGCCCATATTCTCCAATAATGTAGCAATTGCATGGTGATTTTTAAATGCCTTGTAAAGAAAACTGGGAGAGAAATAAATGACCAGAAACTATTCCCTGCCTCATTTCTCCAAAACAGCATGGTATGATTGACATAAATGTTCTTCTAATATCTTATCACTTATTATCTTTCAATGGAATACTTTTGTTAAACAGCACATATTTATATATGCTTTCAAATACATTAATCTCTTAGCTTTAATTATTAATTCAGATGAAAAATCGAAATTAGAAAATAAACAAGATTATCTTATTCAAATGTCTTATTCTACTATTGGGCAAGCAGACTTGCATTTCATAAATATAGAAAAGGATGGTTAGAAGCTTATTTCTATCTGAAAACTTATTTTTAGTTTGAAATGTAAACACATATATAAAATACAAGCATTGTTTGGGCTTACTAAGTTTCAATGGTAGAGTTATATGAATAAGTAGTTTTAGACTGTCATATAGAAATGGAAGCTTAATATTCCTTCTTCTGTGTACACGCGGTTTTATTAGGCTTAGTCATGTCAACCTTTCATAAGACCTGGCAAAATATCGAGGGTGATACGAAGGCAGAACCCATATTTCTTAGAAGGAAAGTTCTCTGTATTTGCCATTTTAACAAATTGCTCAGTTAGTATGTTGCAAACAAAAGGCAAAAATAATACTTAATTGTGGTGGTAGGCATTTTACTACAAAATTCAAAGGACTTGCTGGTGCATGAACTCAATCTTCTCACAGTAATGTGAATATAGTTGATTTTATTTCTTTGTCTTTCAAATGGTGATAGTTGTCACAACTTTGGGTCAAGAAGTCATAAGAGAATAATGTGGGGTGCTGTAACAGATATAGCCTAAGGACCCACACTGGTCCTATGTTCTGACGCTCTTCTGTAAATCAGAAATCTAAGTCTGCACAGGGAAATTTCCACTTTGTTGTTATATAAAACCTCTTATTTCCACTAAAAAAACTTGTAGTGTAATGGCTACAATTTACTTGCCATGTTCTTTATCTTGATTTGGCCCTCCCCCATCATTTATGCTTAGGTGTGTATATATAGAAGTGTTTTCCCTTCTAGTCACCCATCTGCTTATTGCTGAGCTCAAACTAGGTAACGCCGCCTCGGAGATCAAATGCTGTGTTCTAAGCCACATATCACGACAACAGTGAACATGTCAGGCAGGAGGAGGGAGAGGTGGCTAATTTTAAAGTATGGAAGCTGTGATTTAGACACAAATAGATTGCTAATACTCCTTGACACTGCCTGCCATTTACGATAATGAAAAGAGAAGCCACACAAGCACAGTGGTCATGATAAAATATATTCCTGTTTGCAGACTCCTGAGGCAGGAAAGAAGGGTCTAGCATCTCCACTATGACTTGGAAGAAGGACTGTTCAGTGCCAAAGTGCACACTGCTGGGAAGAAAGGACTTCCATCTTTTTAGACAACCACATGTATCGTTGGAAGGATTTTATTGACCTGGCTTGAGTCTCCTGTCATCCTTTCCCACTGGGTCCAGCAGACAGGAGCTATCCATTCGGTGGCCCTCCTAGTCCGTGACAAGCCCGTCAGCCCACTGTTGTTCCTCTCTCTGACATCACTTGCTGCCAGCTCGCTTGTTCCAGCAAGGCATATTTGCTAAGATAACCATACTTTTATATGTTCCTGTTGTGAAAAATGTTTAGGTGTTGCAACCATCTAATTTAATTCTGGAAGGTATCTGCTGTGGTTGTTTATCTTTAATAAGGATGATGTAGTGAGTATGTTCAGACAGAGGGCAAATTCACATTGCAACCTAGCTTCTGCAGATGCATGACTATAAATTACTTGAAATATCCACTTTTTGCAGTGCTGTTACATGTGACTTCCACTGAGCTTCATAAATTACCTCCTGTTCATGTGTTAATTTCCTAACATATTATTTTGGTTTTATTTTATGATTTCAAATATTTGAATCGTGTTTTATGTATTCCTAGTATCATTCTGGTAGACTTTAATGGATTTTTTTTGGGGGGGAGGGGAATCAACAAATGAACATTGAGTTTTCCCACCTGATGGAAGAGGCACAAAGAGCAGACCTCTTAGCTACTTGGATATATATATGATATATTCATATGATATATGAAGCTCTTAGCATTGTCTTGTTTATGTATTATACAATTGACTGGAATATTATACCAGGAGAATAAAAAACATTTTTATTGTGGATTATCCTAATAAATAATATGGAGGGGAGCAAGCATTTTGGCACAGTGGGATGCTGAAATTCCATAATGGAGTGCAGTCTGATCTCAGCTGCTCTGCTTTGCAGCTAGCTCCTTCCTAATGTTCTGGGAAGCAGCAGATGACTGTTCAAGTGTTTGAGTGCTGCCTCGCATGTGGGTTAGGTACCCACCTGGAGGGTCATTCCCAATGCTCACTTTCGCTTGGCACTTTCCAAGTCTTTACAGCAGATAGAAAAATCTGTCTTTCTGTCCCTCTGTTTTTCAAGCAGGCACATAAATACTCCTTTAGAAAAACAGAGTAACTAATATAGAATCACAAAGCGATATCTGCATAAGTTTATGTAGGGAATATAGCTTTAAATAAATCTGTGTTGAGTTGGAATGATAAGAACTTGTGATAAAATTTGTGGTTTTCTTCAGTCATTAAAATATGGTGTAAAGTTTACCTTTTTAGGTCCATAGTTCTATGTATTCTAACTAATGCATATAGTTATGTAACTACCATCACGAATAAGACAGAACATTGTTATCATTACAAAGCTCTCCTTCTTCTTCCTTGGTAACTACTAAGTTTTCTCTCTTTTATCCATCCGTTGGTGATGATCTAGTCTGCATTCTCATGACCTTTCCTTTCCTGTAATATCACATAAATGAAATCAGGTAATGTATAGCTGTTGGGTCTGGCTTCTTTCACTTATTATAATAATATTGCATGTGTCAGTTGTCTACTTAATGTGTTTTATTTTTAATTGACACATAACTGGACAAATTTGTAGGGAACAATTTGATACTTTGATATATTGTACATTAGCTAAAGATCAAAACAGAGTAATGAGCATACAGAACACCTCAAATATATCATCCCTTTATGACATAGTATTAAAAATTCTCTTCTAGCACTTTAATTTCACAGTTAGGTGACTGCAGTCGATAATGTATTATATACTTCAAAATAACACTTTCAAATTAAACATTGCTTCTGTTTTCAAAGACTCCATTTTAAAAGTCTATAACAGAGGCAAATCATGCAATTAGACAGAAAATACATACATAAATGATAAAGGTATCACCTCGTATAACAACATGATGGACTTGTGACTATTCAGGCAGAACATCCATTATAAAACTAGAGGGGAAATCAGTGGGGGGGGGGACCTTGGGGAAGGGCACGTGCAACCCCAGAGCCTATCAAACTATATCATAAAACAAAATAAAATATTTTTAATGTAGAAAAAGATATCACCTCATATATAATTACAAACTTTTCTCAGTGCTTTAACATATGCTGTCTCCATTTTATTATGATCTTTATGGTAACAGATGTCTATAGGAATACTTGAAGATTATTATAACAGATTTTTGGGCAAATCTTAGGGAATACTGCTGCTCCATGATTTATAGAGTGATAAAGCAGGTGAAACAGAAAATTTCCAAACTTATTCTGACTTACTTGGTTTTAAAGTACTAAAATGTAGTTAGGGTTATAAATTAGAATGCCCTTCTTATAGGAAGAGCATCTTTTTCTAATACAGGGAGGGATACCTTGTACCCTTTAAGTATGCATACTTACTGAGCATAATTGAATACACTGAACATTTTTTTTTTTTGCTATGATAGATGACAACAGCGTCAAATTGCCAAATGTGGTAACCTGTTGCCTTCCCCGTGTTGTAATCCCCTCCCACTCTGCTTATATCTCATTCATCTAACTTTTTATATCTTCCACCAGTTTTTCAGATGTAGGAGGAAGTGGGAGTACTAAATATCACTAAGTGTTTTGATGTCATGTCTTAAATGTTTTTCTGAGAGCTGCTTGCAGAGAGCTACAGTCTGGGCTAGAAGGAACTCTTGACTACTTCTCAAAATATTTGTTGATGGATTTGAAGATCATGATTATACAGAAAGAAGGAGAGACATGAAAGAGAAAAATCTGTTCCCAACAACTGAGGCTAGGCCAGGCTGAAGCCAGGAATTTTATCTGGGCCTCCCACATGGCTGGCAGGGAGCCTAGTAAGTGTGCCATCTTCCGCTGTTTTCCACAGGCCGTTAGCTGGGAGCTGGTCGGAAGTAGAGAGCCAGGACACCTGCTGACCCATGAATGAGATACCAGTGACACCTGTGACAGCTTTACCGGACAGTTACAATACTAGCCCCCTAAAGAATTATTTGTCATTTTATCCCCATCTGATATTCTAATATGGTTATTATTATTGTACTCTCGAGCATCTCCTTAAGATGGTGATGACCTATCCCCCCTGAACAGAACACTGTGCAATGAGAATGCAGGCAGTGGGGGAAATGCACCACTGGTAGCTGTACGAAGAGTTGAGGACAAGAAGAATAAGACAGTTCATGTTGTCAGGGAAGTCATGTAGCAGTGGGAAGAGGGTGAAGATACATAAATATAATCACAGCAAAATAGGACAGGTTCAGTAGAAGGAATGGGGCAGGAGAAAGTGAGGCAGTACTTGATGTCTAGAAGAGCCAGTTAGAAATGTGACTTGCTGTATCGGTTGTTGACACAGCGCTCGTTTCTTACTAAGGAGTGCACTATTACTACTATTTTCACCAAAGTGACTTATTGTATAGAGAATATACTTCCCAATAGGCTTCATCACAAACCTGTTTTGAGAAATGTAGTAGGACAAGGTGGGTCTAGAGCCATCCTTGTGTCGCGATGGGAGTATCTGAAACCATCCTCTGCACTTGGTTCCTTTGGCCGATTACTAACCGCATCAACTGGCTGTGCTTTCTTGCCAATCTCCCATTCCTTGTGTGTAATCACCAATGAAATATTCAAACTAGAGTTTCATTTACTCCTGAAAAATTGCATAAGCAATTGTAAATTCCAAGCAAATAGATCAAGTAGAAGACTTCACAGCTTAGCAGGACTAAGCTGGTCACTGGTCGTGCTTTTTGTTACCATCTGCTAAACAAATGCTATGGAAAATTTGGCTCTTAAAAAGTTCTTTTAAAAGGGAGTTACTGATCAAAGAACTCCCTTTTTAAGTTGCATTAGCATTAGCCTAAACCAAAATTTCTCAGTGTTTAAATGTCAATTCTCTTTGTCTGAGTCTGCCTACACACTTTGATACAGTTTAAACCTCCGAATGTATGTGAACTGTGAGTTTGAAATTGACCAACATGTCTTACCATTTGTTACTCTGATAGAGTTGGTTCCCAATGTATTGATATTGGATTATCTTATTTGAATATGATTTCAAAAGAACCCAAACCACAAACAGTTGCACGAGTGAATATTTCTTTTTTTCTGCCAAGCAAGGGCCATTTGGAAATTTATAATGCTTACAGGCTATGGAAAATTATTAAGTTAAAAATTAGCCTGTTATAGACTTAGTAAATTTGGAGTGTTACCTGCAGTTGCCTTGATAAGGCTACACCAAATTATTTTATGGACTTCATAAGGTCCATGGAACCCGACATTCCTCTAATTTGGAAAACAACTGACACCTATTGCACTTGTGAAGAAGTCTCTCTCTTTCCAATAAATGAGACTTGGAAATAACAAAGCACTTAAGGGTTAGAGCAATCTCTAGGTCTGACATGGAATACTGGGGTGGGGGAGATAAGTCTGTGTCCCCACAGTGACAGTTTCCAGGAAATCACCATGCTTCTGATCGGACTTAAGTGTTATTTCCCCCCTAAGCTTCTTCTTGTTATTTTTCTGGTTTGGCTTTGAAAGAAACAAATGTTCCCAGTCTCTTTGTATTGTGCACCACATTTCACAGAGCTGATTTCTTACCCCATGCCCTGTGTGAATAAGAATCAGATAATCAACATTTCTTTAGATAAATAAGAGCCTCAGTCCATCTGGGCTATGATGGAATTAGATTAGTTGTCTCCACTGTATCCTCTTCTATGTTCTCATTAAAATAATTACAATAAAAGACAAGGATATTCAATTAAATTTGAAAACTACGGATAACAGCCAATGATATTGCTGTAGGGAAATTTTTGAACTCTTTGTTGTATAGATAACTCGATAGCAAAAACATTAATTATCAGTTTACATGAATGAAATAGCTATACCTGCTTTATAAACTAAACTCTAATAGGAAAGAGACTCCCAAGGGAAATTTAAAACTTGTTTATTTGGCCTCCCCAAGTCAAATTTTATTTTAAATTCCATGTCTTTACAACCATACATATGTTGTAGTATACATAAAAAACAATTCTTGCTGCAAACTTGAGAATGTATAATAAAGGCATACTTAATGATGTAAGCTCTCCATACAAAAGTTATATTGGGAAATGAGAGTCAAAACTATATAAAGTCAAGAAGAATTACAAGTATTCTACTTAATAAAACATGCTTAGAATAACTAGGTGACCATAAATGTAATGAATGATATGAAGGAATATAAAATGTCTTTCACCTAAATTCTTTCAAAATGTAGGCAAGAAATTCAGAGTTTGAAATATTAATATTTTTCAAAAAACAAGAATACCAAAATTTAGGTTGTAGATTCTTTGTAGTCCCTGAAAGTTATGGGAAGCTCACATAAACACTTGAAAGTCAAGAAGTTGGCAACTGATTAACATGTTTTAATTGGTACCAAATCTTATCATGGAAAATGAAAGTAAATAAAAACTAGGCCTGAGTGCAAAGTAGATGCAAAAGGGAACATTAAACGAGTACAAAATCTGAACAGGCTACTTAATAGGTAAAAATGATGCATTTGGAATTGCATCAAAGCCAACAGTGCTGCTTTCTAACTTGAAGATAAATAACAGAATATAGAAACATTAAGGTACACAATATAAACAGCAAAGGAGTGCAAACACTTATCAGATGATGTGGAACAGAAGTTAAAGAACAAAATACTATATATACCAATAAAAAGTACTAGAACTCAGTTATAACTTCTGTGATATGGTAATTGTGTGAGTATGTCCCCGTAGGATTCAAGCCAGAACTGGGCCAGACAGAAGTCAGGAGGCTAGAATTGCTTCTGAGGTTCCCATGTGTGAAATTCCAGCAAACTTTTTAGTTTGAAGATGAAGAGAAAATGCGATTATTTGACTTTTGATAGTTTTCCTGTACTTCTTAATTTCCTGTTCTAATTAGATAGATGCTCTCTTAGATTTATTTTCTTTCCTTTTCTCTTACCATGTCTTTGTATTTCTGTTTTTTATCATAGATAATTTCCTCAAGATGGTTGAAAACTTCTATTTGCTATTTTTATCAGTCATATTTGAAGTCTCAAAAATTCTCTGTTCATTTGTTGTTGTGCCTTTAGAATGTTTCCCTTGGACTCTTTTGGTTTTCAAGCCCTCTTCAAAAGATGGTTGTGCCTGTGTAAGCACAAGGAAGTGGAAAGCTGTTTGAATCTTTTTTTTTTTACTTGTGCTAGGTTTCATGGGTGTTGAGCTATAATTGGAGTGACAGGGAAAATACACAGTGGACTTCAACATGCCAGACATGGAAGGTTTCAACTGAATTGTCAGATCAACATAAGCATCGTAAATTCATTCCCAAGCCACTGGGTTTCTCATTCCAGTTCTCTCCAGGGTTCATATCAGAAGATCAACTGTATTGTTATGAAGCAAAAATGCCTCTCTATGCATTTGTGTTCTATATTGATATTTTTTTCCTGGCTTGATGCAGCGTTATTGAACCATTCCCTAGTCTTTCATTAGTTGAAATTCATTAGCCTTAGCCCATTTCCTACTGATTTCCTGCTAGATGAATCTCCGTTTTTGTTCCTGTGCTCCCAGTGGTAGTTTTTGGTCAGAGAGGTGAATGTGATTAGTCTACCATCCTCAAAAAGCTCAGTGTGGTTCCTCCCTAACTTTACCGAACTCATAAAGCTCTATAGAATTGACATAAGAACTAGACAGGTAGATCCAGAGCAACAGAGCCTGGAGAAAGATCTTTGCACGTTTATGATAACATTATATCTGTACTGCTTGTTGCCATAGATTGAGGGGGTGCTATGATTGTATTGTAGTTGTCCCTGAAAAGTTCAGATGTTGAAGTTTAAACCCCAAGATCATGGCATTAGGAAATGAGGCCTCTGAAAGGCAGATTAATTAGTACCTTTACAGAAGGACTTGAGGGAGGGAGTCAGTTCATCCCATTTACCCTTCCACCCGTGAGGATGCAGCAAGATCATCCCCTGACACTGGGAGCCGGCACCTTGAATATGGAGTTCCAGCCTCCAGGACAGTAAGAGATTTATGTTGCTTATAAAATACCAAATTTTAGTCATTGTGTCATAGCAGTATGATTAAAAGGAAAAGATGGCATGGGGAAGACAAATAATAAACATATTAAAAATAGATAGCTGTCTCTCACTCTATATAAGCTGATTATGATTATACATTTGAATCCTTTATCTTGTAGAATAGCAAGTTAAGTTGCCACCTGCCATAGCACCATCCCTTTTCAGGATACTAGTCCTGGTGATGCACTTCTAAGCCAGCTCCATGCTTAAGACCTAGCAAAGCAGCCGAGGATTGGCTCAAGTCCTTGTGTTCCTGCACCCATGTAGGAAACCTGGAAAGAAGTGTTTGGCTTCTGATCGGCTCAGCTCTAGCCGTTGTGGCCACTTGAGGAGTCATTTTCTATTGCATCCACTGTGCTTGCCACATCAGCCCTAAGCAATTAATTTTCGTGTTTCTATAGATTTGGTTATATTTTATATAAATAGGATCGTACAATGATAGCTAGATCATTTCTCATGGCATAATAGTTTTAAGGTTCACCCATGATGCAGCAGAAAGCATTTGCCAACAAAACCAAATCATCAGAACAGTGGGATGAAAGCAGGAGAAGAGGATGCTTCCAGCAAGTACATCCTAGAGCAGAGCTTCTCAAAATTGCTTTGGTTCATTCAGAGATCTCTAGTGGAGTCTACATTTTACATATTTAAGCACTATCTAGCTTTGGTTTATCTTCAGTCATGACAGCGGTAGTTCTATATTTTACATGTATTTATTTTATGCAAAACATTTAATGAAAACTGCAGAATTCCAAGAATGCAATACTCCTCATCACATCTCTACTGTTGTGTGTTAAAATGGATCACTGTGTGTAGCTGGAAGATTACTCTGTGGGTCCCCGTTTAGTTAGGCTAATTGAGTTTTCTTATTATTATTAACATTATTATGGAGCTAATAATGGATGCATATTTCATTTCTCTCTGGCAGAACAGTCTTGTAATATTGTAGCAATAGCTCAAGAGATATTTTCAATAAAAAATTTCCATATATAGTCTGTAGTGGAAAAACACGATCCTTTGGCTAAAGAATTTAAGTTTACTTATTTTAACTTGGTGGCTAAAGAAATAATTTCATTCAATCCTACCATCTAGACATTTCAAAGAAACATTTAGAGGAGAAAAGAACTGAGGGTTAGGACCAAAAACTGTTATCCAAACACTTCAGCGTCCCTGTGGCTTGAGAAGTTACAAAGAAAATCTACTATATGGACTAACGAAGAAGGCACCTTCACTTCAGCCTCACAGTGAGACTGTCTAGGATGGCGCTTGGGTCTGAATTCTTTTTCTCGAGATAGAGAAGAAATCCTCATGGAAAATGGCCTTTTGCCTTTATGTTTCAGAATGTTGGAGAGGAGGATATATTGCTGATGTTGATTTTATTTGAGTGGTTAAATATCAGAAAAACAACCTCCCCACTCCACCAAGAATAGCTGTTGTACAATAGGGTATCCTCATACTTCAACTAAAAATTTGGAGAAATCTACTAAACTCAGTGTTAGAGACGAAGCTGGTCATCTGGGCTACAAGGGAACAGTATCTATTTATGTTTAACCTTCCTCAAACTGTTTTCTAATATTATATTGTGGTTGCTCTATCTTTGAATCTGATGCTTAGAGAAACTCAAAATAATGAAGAATGCTTAGAAGTGAGGAGAACTGAAAAGCATCTTTTATATAGAGAAAGGGAATGTCCCACGATTCTCATATTCAACAAATACTTTCTGAGCGCCAACTCCAGGCAAGACTCTCTTTCAAGTGAATGTGATCATTCATAAAAAATGAGCAATGACTCTAACCTCACGGAACTTCTTCTTTTTCTCTCCCAGCTGGGCCATGGGATGGGGAAGAAGGAAGGCTTTGGCAGCACGGAATTCCTTTATGTTCTTGCACTTGTATGTGTGTTGAGAATAAGCAGAGCTTAGACCAGCTGAAGTTAGGTGATACTTAAGAAGTTTTGTGCGTAAGAAATTCTACAAAGAAACTTGAGCTTGAAACTGGAAACAACTGAAGTGCCCATCAAGAGAGGAATGGGTTGGTAATCAGCCTTAAAACAATAGGAATTTCTACCATTTTCAATTACATGTATGAGATGTTAGGTGAAATAAGGCAGAAACAAAGGGGCAGTTAGCACATGATTCCAGCTGTAAGTGTGCCTAAAAAATGTGAGCTACTGTGGAGAGTAAAATAGTAATTACCACAAACTGGGGTGTGTGTGTGTGTGTGTGTGTGTGTGTGAGGCATGGACAAAAATGAGATTTTGATCAAAGTGTGAAAAATTTCAGTTAGGGGAAGTAAATTTTGGTGATATATTTATAACTAGATGATTATGGTTGACTATATATTTCAAAACAAATAAAACAAAATGCTCTCACCACACAAATATTTGAGGAAGTAGTTACATTAGTTGCTCATTCCACATTATATACATGTGTTGAAGTACCATATTATTTCCAAAATATATGTAAATATTTGTCAATTAAAAATAAAATTAAAAATGGAACTTAATAAACTTGACCTGGAAACATCCTCATATTGGAGTTAAGCTAAAAACGTTTTTTTCACATGAAATGCAAATGAATATCAGCCTTGCTTGCTAAAGCCTATTTTAACTTTGCTATTACTGAGTACTTCTCAAAATTTTATTTAAATTCATTGAGGGCAGAGAATGAGTCAGAGATATTCTATTCTCTGGCTCATTTTCCAAATACCAGAAATTGTTGGGGATCATCTTGCCTGCAGCTGGAAGCTGGAAGCACACTCCAGGACTTCTATGTGCATTGTTTGTGCCATCATTACTGCCTCCCAGGGTCTACATTGCAGGAGCTGAATCAGAAGCAAGAGCTGGGAATCAAGCCCAGTCACTCTGAGATAGAAAGTGGGTATCTTAACAGTTAGCTGGACATTATTCTCCAGACTTAGAAATAATGTACAGTTTTCCCTCACTAAATAGCTGAGTCGTTCTATACTCCTTGTCTCCAAGGAGGTGGTTCCTAGTAACTCAGATTCCCAAGGTCTAAGGTGTTGTCAAAGCAAAGGAAAAAACGATTGCTTGGTACTAATGGTGGAAGAGGGATGGTGTCATCTCAGGGGGAGCCTGTATGTTCAGCTTTCCCAGGATGGGGAGTGAGGACAGGTGCCTTCGTGTATTTATGCTTAGACAAACTATACTGATTCATGCAGCTGGTTCACGCTCCCAGTTCCAAATGCACACATGGATGTTCTCATATCTGATATCTGCACAGACACCTTGGGTAGAGAGAGCTGGGCAAAGGTCCTGATTAGGGGCAAAGAGGGAAGAAAAATGCAAGGAAAATATAGTGCTCTACAGCACCTGTACTTCTGTTTCTCCCAGGTAGCAGTGACAGAGGGAAAGACATTCACTATTCATGGACAGGACGACTTGTGAGAAACATGTGGTGATAATGCTATAGATCACCTTTCACCTTCTTCCACATTTGGCTGATTGGACTTCTAAATTTGTTTACCTTCACTTTACTTGAAAGGAGATAGGGAGAGACAATTCCCCACGTGCTAGTCTACTCCTTAAGCACCCAGGGCTGGTGCACACTGAAGTCAGGAGCCAGAAACTCCATCCAGGTCTCTCACGTGGGTGGCAGGGACCCAAATAGTTGAGCTATGATCTGGTACTTCCCAGAGTGTGCATTGGCAGGAAGCTGATTGGCAGGTAACAGCTGGGACTTGGATCAGGTATCACAAACGGTGTTCCAGCTGCAGAGTCCAATGATCTTCCCCAAGATCTAGCTTTTAATTTAAAAAGACTTTTCTGTAAAGTGTCTGTTACTCATAACCGTGTTTATACCATGCGAGTTGTTGCATCCTACTGTTCTGCTTTCTGCAGAATCAGTCTATTGCCCCTTCCTTTTAAAGAATAACATGACTGAATGGAAGTCGCAAAGTAAATTTAAATAACTTCTATTTACAGTCACTGTTGTGTATTTCACCATTTACTGTAAATAATACTATATACCCTGGAATAGGACAGAATATTATATACTCTGGCTCCTGGGAAAGTAGATATTAGGCAATCTTTAAATTGTGACTTCTTTTTTTGCTCTAATTTTTGGATTCTTAGAGATTTTTTTGTAATATGGAGATATTTTTTATGATAGGCTAATATTTGTGGTAAAGAGATGGGTGTTAGGAAGCAGGAAAGTAGAGAAATCTGTACTTTTAGGAGGCCTTGATACTGCTAAAAACTGCCTTGAAGATTTTTTTTTGGCAAATCTATAGAAAGATGTGTCTCAAAATATGTAAAAACGTTTCCTCATTCTTGTATAGTAATCATATCTCTAAGCACCTTTTCCTTAAATCAAGGTTTTATTATTGTTCTCTTTTCTCAAATTATTCAGACCTGATACTGCTTAGAGTACACGTCTGAGAAGGCACTCATGACCTCCCTTTAAAAGACTCAACAAAAGGAACATGGGGAATTATTAGTAGCTTTGTCAGATTGCCTAATGAAATGGACGTTGAGATAGGAAATCCATTGTGTTTGTCCTATTGGGAAGATACACAATGAATCACATTGCCTTCACTATGGAGTTTTTAATTTTTGAGGCGTGTCTGTGAGTGATGTGTTTGATTTATGGACACTGAGACCCAAGGAAAGAAGGCTTCTTCGGTGAGATGTGCAAAAGAGGCTAGCTGATAGTCAAGTGAATTCTGTGTGGATTTAACGTTCCAACAGAAGCAGAAGGAAAGTCCAGCTAGTAAATTTTTCTTCTGTATTTGATTCATCAGTCTGTGTGTGAGAAATGAGATGATAAAATGAGTAGGACAGATTTTATAAGTGAAAGCTGGTTGTACATCCAGCTTTGCTGTGTGGTGTGCCCATGAAGTCCATGTTTTCTCTCAGTGGATGCATAACAGTCATTATTCTTCACGTCTCAGTGTTTCCTGGGTGGTTTCTGACACCATTGGGAAGAGACTGCTTTTCTCTGGACATTTTGTTATAATTCCCATGAGACTATTATGAATAACAAGGGATTGGAGTTCTAGTGTCTGTCTAGAAATTTCCTAGCGGATTTAAGGTTGACTCACGATCTCTCATCTCAAATTTGAAAGCATGTGTATAAGACAGACAAATTTCTTCAAGAGATGTATTGGAAATAATGGAAAGCAAGCCCACATCTCAAAAATGTTAGAAAAAGGTAAGGCTGATTTCCCGTAATTTATTATTATTTATTTCTCACAAACTTCTGATGTTGGCTTTAATTTCAATTTTGAAATATAGTTACAGTCCATGTTCAAAATGAGTGTTGTAGATATCATTTTACCTTGAAGTGTCTTGGAACCATGACTGAGTAAGCACCTGAACTATGAAGGCTGTATCTGCTTTCCTGTATCTCTCTTATATTCCAGATTGACACTCAATGGTGTAATTTGGGGTTCTAGCTATTTTAGTTTTTTTTTCCTTATCAGACTTGATGTTACTGTTGAGCATCCATAGTCATATTTTGGCAAGGAAATCAGAGTCTGGCAGCCTTTTTCAATAATTTTCTATAATGCAAGAGAGCTTAATGCCCCTATTACAGAATTGATTCTATTATACTCTACTCTCCAGAACTAATGGAACACTCAACTTATTCATGTTAAAGAAAATGATTGAATATGAGAAACTTCCAGACACGGCTTATTGCCAGAATTACAACTGTTCTGTTTTTATGCCGACCAGAGAAGCTACCCCTTAATTGAGTTTACTACTGCTTTTCACTTGCGAGGAAGTCCCACACAAGGCACCCAGAAGTCCATTTGTTGTAAGTTATGGTCAATCTCTCTTTAAATCTCTTAATTTCCTTTCAAAATATGCAACAATATTATTGACCACTTTATTGAATGCTTACAACATGAAAGGTAGTGTTCTAGGTCTTTTGAAGAATTGTTTTTCTATCACACAAAACCAGTGGGTAGGTACTGTTATCACCATGTTACATAATAAGAAATAAAGTTTGAAGAATTAAGTATATTGCAGGTTAAGGTTTAAGTATGTTCGGAACTCTTTACTATTTCATCATTAAAACTATATGGAAGCAAATTATGCTGGTGATTGGGAATCAAGATTTACCTAAAAAATTACTGAGGGACTACTGTTTCCCATGCAAGTATAGACACAAACTAGGCTGAACAATAAACTAGACAAAATTGTCATTTAATTAAGTCAGAGGGGTAGGTCATCCATCAATGGGATAGGAAAGCACAGAACTAATTAAAATATAAGGTGTGTGGGTGCTGTGCTATATAACACAAGTGCCAGATTGAATAATAAGCTGAAAAACATGGATTTATTCTAAATATCCTCACTGGTCTCAGCTACATATTCATAAAATATTTGAGCATGCATTTGAACTCTTTTGAAATGTTTGAACAAGAGGAATCATGGAGATATGATTTCTGAATAAAGAGTAAAATAGCAGCCAAATGACAAAGACCAGGGTTGTGTGTGAATTGCTTATTTCAGTAAGAGTGGGACATCATTTTATGATTTATGGCATGAAAAGTAGAAAAACTAATAGCACATTCGGATAAGTCTTCAGAGATTGTTAAATCTGATGTAGAAATCCAAACACAAAAAATATTATACACTTTTTCATTACATGAGCTCTTGTTGCAGAAAGAATGAAACTTTCAATACAAACATTAAGCTGGAAAACAGAAATGCCCTTCGTGTTATGGATGAAATTGAATGTCCAGTTTAGCAATTTAGTCTTCAGAGGGAAATCAAGGTAGTTCAAAAGACAAACAAAATATATTTGGCAGTTTGTGTTGGTCTTTGACTCCCACAGGAGTTGAGATTCTACCTCCTACTTCTGTGTGATTGGGGTGAGTTCATTCATCTGTTTGATGATGACAGGGGTATTTTCCTGAATGGTTTCCCTGGACATATTAAGTATTGTTTATGAAGTGGTTAGCTGTCACAGACTAACTACAAGGTTAACATGGTCAATGTTTATAGTAGTTGATGTGGCAAAGAATCTGAACTTAGAATAATAAGTATTGTCATTATGTGACAATGGACATTACAGTTCTCAAAAATCTCAGCCAAGAAGTGAAAAGCTAGTGTAGTTGATAAATAGGACAGAGTTGATAGTATTTGCTCACTTACAATATAGAGTGTCTAAAAGGTGTATGGTGGGTATAACCCTAACCTTCAGGCATGACTAAGATAACGGTGACAGTGACAAGCAAGGAGTGAGAATCAAGACACGGCTTGAGAGTACATGTAATGAACTCCTGTTGATGTAGAAGAAAGGTCTTTTAAAAGTAGATGAAAAACATAAGGATATTATTTTCACAGAAAGGTGGGAATTATTGGTATTGCTGCTGCAGAAGAGGAAAACATCTGTAAAGACTGCTGACCTTTGGAAGGGCAATTATGTTCTAAAAATACTGATATTTAGGGCTGAGGTTGTAGTACAAAGTGTTAAGCTGTCTTTGGTAGTGCAGGTGTCACAAATGGGTACCAAGTAGAATCCTGGATGCTCTACTTCTGATTCAGCTCCTTGCAAATGTGCAGCTGGCTCTAAAGGATAGCAGAAACATCTAAAAGGGAATGAAATGCCCTTAAGAAGCTGTGCTCCTGGGACCTAGAAAGCCAAAACCTGCACAGAACTGGATATATGTGGAAAGCGTGCATGTGCCCAGGAAATACCTGAAAAGGTCCCCCAATCTTGTCTCCAATAAAGCCTAGAACTCTTTGGAAGCAGAAATTAGGGGCTAATGCAGAGTTACGTACTGCCAATTGGTGAATTATAAATACCATCATAAATTAAAAGTATATATATTCAGCAAGACTGTGGAATACAAAATCAACATCTAAATATTAAGTTGCATTTTTGCAAACTAGCAATTAACAACCTGAACGTGAAACTCACTTCATATAAGTAACATCAGAAAGTAAAACATTTAAGAATGAGTTTAATGTAAGACATGCATTAAAGCCCGAGAACACTATTGTATAAAATTGTGAAAGACGTACATGAATAGAAATGTAGAAATGAATTAATAGACTTTATAGTCTTGAATCAGAAGAATTGACATTGTTACTACTTGCTGAAAATATTCTCCAAATTGGTCTATCAGTCTTGCAATGCCTTTCACAACCCCACATGTCTTTTTGGCAGAGTTGACAAGATGGCCCTAAATACTGTATGGAAATGCCAAAGGATTCAGAATAACCAAACCAATACTGAACTACCTGAGTATAGTTGGGAAGGAATGGTTACAGACCTCCTAAAACTCAGAAACTTAACTCTACTTTAGGATAGGCCAGCTTGACTCCAGGAATCTCACTCCTCCTTGCTATCTTACCCAAGATCCAGTTGCATAGCTGTAAGACAATTGTGTGGTCCTTAAAATTGCCCATGCATGTGGCTTACTGGTTGCTTTAAGCTGTTGCTCTCCTGCAGTTGCCTTGTAAACCCACATACCTGCTATGGGTTGTGATCTTCATTTGTAATCACAACCCTACACGCTCAGGGTATAAAAATAAAGGAAGACAAAGGAATGCGACTTGACTCTATGGACATGAGTCCAGTCAAGTCTTACATGCATAAGTAAAAGTGCCTTTCCTCCAGAGTCTCAAAGTTCACTTGGTATCTTTGACCTCCAGTCTGTAACACGATGACCTGTTCCAATTTAAAAGCAAAGCTATAACTTCCTGTCTTATCTCAATATGCCTTCTTTCTTGATGCCCATTTAATGTTTCCATGATCTAAACTGACTGATTGGGCACGGACCTCAAGGAGACCTGTGACACTGTTGCAGCCAGCCTCCTTTTCTTCTGCCTGTAGCATCATCTTGCCTGTTTCAGGATTCTCTTGTGTCACCTTACTGTTTTGTTGGACAGCTTGGAGGCACTAATTTTTTGTGGTAGTGTTTCTTATGTCAAGCATGATCTAAAACAGCTTATGTGTCCCCACTAGCCATGAACAATGAAATACCTGATCAAAGAGAGTTCAAAACATAAGGATCTTTAAAACAAAGAGCAAAAGACTTATTTATTTATGTATTTGAAAGTCAGAGAAAAAGGGAGAGACCAAGAGTTAAAGTGAGAGTTTCTATCTGCTGATTTAATCCCCTAAATGGCTGCCAAGGCCTGGGGTGAGCCAGGCAACCCCAAGAGCTTGATCTGGATCTCCCACAGGGGACATGGGTGGCAAAGGCCCAAACACTTGGGCCATCTCCTGCTGCCTTTCTCAGGGCCTTAGCAGAGAGCTGGGTTGCAAGTGAAACACCGCCAGTATTATAATGCAGTCATTTTACCTGCAGTGTCACAACACTGGCCCCTTGAAGTTTGAGATCCTCACTCTTTCCCATTAGTTCTTTTTTTTTTTTTCTGATTGTTCTTTTTTTTTTTTTTTATTGTTAATTATTTTGCATTATGTGACAGTTTCATAGGCTCTGGGAATCCCCCCCTCCCTCCCTCTCCCCTCCCCCCGGTGGATTCCTCCACCTTGATGCAGTATTACAGTTCAAATTCAATCAAGATTCTTTCATTGCAAACATATACCAAGCATAGAGTCCAGCTACTTATTGTCCAGATTGGTTGAACAGTTTCTTGGGGAGACCTTTTCTGGTCTGAAGTTTGAGCTGGCAGAATATCATCACAGTCAATTAAGAGTCCCAATATAACATCAACAGCAATGGACACCCCCTCCCTCGCAATGACCATCGGGATCGCTTCGAAAACCCCTCACAGCAAACAAACAATCATACAAACTAAAAAAAAAAAAAAAAAAAAAAAAACCTAAAATAAATAAACAACAGAAAGTAGAACTTGAAATCTGACAGGAAAGAGCTGGCATGGATTGGCTCATGCCTCGCTGGGTGGGTCACAAAGATTAGTTACTCCTCACCATGGTGTTGAGGATTTTCCTGCACACCCCCCCCCCCCCCAAAAAAAAAATGTTCTGCACCTAAAATGTTGACATATATCTTGTTAGAGTTACAAGCCAGTCTGGATTATCCTAAAATCTGCCAAGATCAGCAAAATTTTACTTCAACACAACAACTGGCTAAATACTAAGATGAAATGGACACGAAACAGCTGAATGGTGCCTTATGGCCATTTTAAGGTATAGAGCAGCCGGTCCTGTATATGAACTAAAATTGAAATGTCAATGAGCTAATCATAGGTTGTGGCTAGGACTTGTTTTCCTTTTTTTTTTTTTTTCTTTTTAATACACTGGTTACCCATTAGTTCTTAAGAGACATTGTTTTAGCCAATTGCCTTGCCCTTAACTGTCTCTTGCTCTCTATGGAAGAGTTTCTTCCCTGGCAATGCCTCCTGATGTTTATGTGCATGTTATATATACCAGATATCTCAGGTAATCTAGGACCCTTAATTATTCAAGACTAAAGTCAATGTCACCCATCACTCACAAGCAAGCAATCCTTCCCTGCTCTTCTGAGTTACACTCCTAGCTGCCCTCACAAGCTTCCAGCATGGTTCACTCTTGATGGCTGAGAGCAGCCTTTCACTCTTTTGGCATTCTTCAGGCTGTCAATCCTGGATCCTGGTCTCTGTCTTTCAGAAGATCTTTCATTCCTCCCCACCCCCCGATATCTGACTAATCAGAGAATAAGCTTTCAAAGTGATGAAGTGTCTTAGTTGCTGAGCCATTCAAAGTCAGGGGCAGTGTCAAAATACATTGGATTATAAGAGTAATGGTAAAGGCTCATTTAAATATCTTGCAATACTCTTGGACCAGGAGCTTCTGGAGACAAGGACAACCGAGAACAGACACAACCTTTTAAGCCATAAAACAAAGTTACGTTTGTAACAACAGCTTCACCATCATCTGTGAAGGAACTTCTTACAGGTCCAGACTGAATACAGAAATACAAAAACAGGAAAAAATGTCATAAACTTTAAGAATACACTCTGGATGGAAAACTTGTAAACCAACCAGTCACCTGGCACCGTGTCTGTATATGGCTCATGCCACCATCTGTTCCTGCTTTCAGTTTTGTAACAGCACAGCAAAAATAAACAGTGTAGCTATCAAAAAGTGTCTAAGATGTCTTTGACAGGGCTTAAATCAAAGGAATGGTATTATATTTGGAAAAGTTTTTCAGTTGGGCCAGCCAAATTTCCTGAACGTGGCAACTTCCTACAAGACCACATTAACCAAGATAGCTTGGTTCTAGCACAAGGTTAGAGGCATAGATTAATGGAATAGAATTGACAGTACAGAATGCTTATCTTCATAGATAGTTAATTTTAGGATATCAAGATGATTCGATGTGGGAAGGTTAGTTTTCAACAGAAGAGTCCGACAGTTCTTTCAAAAGGAAAGCCCAATTTGTGGCCAAATGGGCCAAACTGGAAACCATAATGCTAAGGGAAATGAGCCAATCCCAAAAGGTTAAATACCACATGTTTGCCTTAATTTAAGATGATATGATGTTGTGTATAACATGTTATGTTATGTATGTTATATGTTGTATATAAACTAAAATTGAAATGTCAATGAGGTGGTCACAGAAGGTGGTTAAGAACTCGCATTTACTTTTAACATATTGGTTACTCATTACTATGTCAATTAATTCCATAATGATGTAAATTTTTGCTGATGGTATGTTGGAGCTTTTAATTGATCGGGATGATACTCTGCTGGCTCTGTCTTCAGACCAGAGAGGGTATACCTAAGAAGCCGTTGAACTTGACTGGACAATAAGATGCTGGACTCTATGTTTGGTATATGCTTGCAATGGGGGAATCTCAACTGAACTTGAACTGTGGTTATGCAACAAGGTGGAGGAATCCACCATGGTGGGAGAGTTTGGGGAGGAGTGGGGAGAATCCAAGTACCTATGAAACTATGTCACATAATACAATGTAATTAGTGAATTAAAAATCTCATAGTGATGATCCTCTTTATTTATATGAAAATCATATGAAATTTGTGTCATTTATTTAAAGTTATGTGAAAAACACATGTATATATAAAGAGAACACACTTCATGTATACAGTTTGGCTTAAGGATTTATTTATTTTTATGGCAAAGTCTGATATAAAGAGAGGAAGATCTTCCGTCTGCTGATTGACTCCCTATGTTGCCACAAGCAGGGAGCTGGATGGGATGTGGGGCACTGGGATTAGAACTGGAGCCCAAACGGGATTCCGGCACGTGCAAGGCAAGGACTTCCGATACATTTTTGAATGATTACACATGTCAACACTTTTAAAACAAATCCAAAGAGCTGAGAAAGCTAGTAGCACAATTCAACCTTGGGACAGAATTTCTTAACAAGGATTTGAAACAATAAAAAAAGAAATGAATGTATTTGATCATATAAAAGCTAAATTTTCAGTGGCAAATAATTCTCACAAGGAAATAAGCAGAAAAATCGTAGACATAAAAATATTTCTCAAGAAAAGACAAAGATTTCATTGTAGGAAAAGACTGCTATAAATGGATAAAAGTGACAAATAGCCCAATTAAACAGATGAATAAAGTGAATGAATATAGTTTATGAAAGAGCAATTTTGAATGCACAATAAATACATGAAAAATGCTTAAACTTAGTCATTATCAAAGAAATGCAATTTAAAACAACACTGAATACCAGACTGGCAAACATTTAAAAGAATTATTACACCTTTTTGCTGAAAGCCTGCAGGGTAAAGAATTTGTCCTGTCAAATATTGCTAAGATAAATGTGAAATTTTTGCAGCATTTTCTAAAAAGAATTTAGCATCTGTTATAATATACCATTTGCTTGAGAAGTTGCATTGCTGAGTATATTTGCAATTTTATATTACAGTAAGAATTTTATTATATAAACATATTTATAGAATGATGCATTAAATCCAGGTACAGACAGAATCAAATGATAGATTCCTACTGGAAATACCATAGAGCTTTAAGAATCAGTATGAATGATTGCAGTGTGGCTGACTAAAGTAGTTAGCAAATGCATGGACTATGTTTTAAATTTTGTAAAATTAACAAATAGCAGCACATTCTGTATGCAGCTGGGCTTTCTCAGTAAATAATAGATGAAAGTGTGCAATAGGAGTTTCATAGTAAGTCTTAAGAAATTTTAACGTCCTAGGCATTGCTCTAAATGCGAGCTATGTAAAACCATATCAGATCTAGTCCACCTAAGAGAGTTTCAGCTCAGTGAAGGTGTGGAAGGATCAGCAAAGAATGGCCTGCAAGGTGTATTCCGATAAAGCATCATCACCCAGGAGGAGTATGGACAGGGAGTTTAAAAAGGCAAGAGCTGAAATTGTCCTCTATCTTGAGAAAACTAACAAGTGTTTTCCAGATAATGCGTGTCATGGAGAGGAGAGAACTACGAAAGAAAACCCAGAGATGAGACCCAATATCTCAGTGGATGAGCATGCCTGTTTATCACCAATCAGGCTAATGACTTTGAGGATGAAGTTGAGATTTTTCTTGTCTGAAGCGTTTCAGAATCAGTAAGCCCATGGGGAAAAAAGAAAGAACATTGGCTCTTTTTTAAAACCAATGTAAGTGTATGGAGGTGAGCATTTTCCCTTAAAATTAGATGTGGATGATAATGTTACTAATCTGGTACCTAGAGAAACACATGACCATGTTTTGTCTGAAGTTTAGCAAGGCTATTGGCCGTATCTCCCATGATCTCTTTTACTTCTATTATTATTAATAAAAGGGTACAATGTGATGACTTGGGTTAACATGACAAGAAGTGGTCAAATTGGAGAAAAAAACTGTCATTCCTTATTTCTGATTCCCAATCTTCAGTAACAACTGAGACAAACACAGATAGAAAACTCTTATCTAATTTGCTGGTGATGAAAACCAGGAAGAGATAATAAGATATGTCAGAGTCTAGATTCAAAACGATACCCTGAAAAGACGGGCTAGAATAGGAAAATGAATTTAGCAAAAGTAAATTGAAGATACTCACTTTTGTTTTAATGTAAATGGAAGGGCTGAACTTGTGACAACAGAGGGAGATGGCTGCTTGCTTGCCTTGGGCACTGGCCTGGAGATGTGACCTCACCATTCTCGGACCACATGTTTTGTTGCCTTGAGCCTTGGTGACATCTACTTTATTTGACTATGCTTCTTGCTTGTTTCCACTACATAAAAAAGAAATTGAAAGGGACATAATTTTTTTTTCTTGGATATGCGTAGATACAAGTCATATAAGGGACATCTGTGGGAGATTAGGAAGCAAAGATGACACATTTGGAAAAAGCATTGTCTAATTATAGACCAAATATTTCAGTTAAAAATCACCAATGTCTTAAATTCCTGACTTGTTCCTATCAGCATGAAAACTAAATGGAACATGCCAGAATGTTCAGGGATGGGACCACTCTATTGCATAATTTAAATTTTTTTTAATGTTTTAAAGCTTTTTTAAAAAAAATCATTGGACAGCTAGACATACAGAGAGAACGAGGTACAGAAAGATATTTCCTTTGCTGGCTCACTCTCCAAGTAACTGCAGCGCCGGGGTTAAGCCAGTCTGAAACCAGGAGTCAGTCAGAAACCAGGAGCAACACGTTTTAAACTTGAGAAAACTGTGTTGTCAAACTGGCACCATGGTGTAGTAATCTAAGCTTCCTCCTGTGGTGCTGGCATGCTACATAGACAACAGTTTGCATCCCTGATACTCTATGAAATTAAGTAAAAATAAAACATGTTTTTCCCAGACTGGAAATTTCTAGCAGATCTCTCTTAACTGTTACTTGGATTTTTATTGTGAGAATATCATTTCTCTTACAGAAAGTCACTGCTCAAATGCCAACTGTAAGAAAAACCAGAGTTTAGAGGGATTCTTCTCATTTTATCACATCGTGACTTAGCACTTACATAGCTAATTGAGTGCTATCAACACTGGATGATGTTTAAGTTTCATGTGAAGAGTGACAGCACTATTGCTGTCAGAACTTTTGAGGCCAAGATGCAGCAAATATGGAAATAATTGGAATGTTGATAAGACAGTCATATAACTTTTATACAAAAAGTACATGCTTTTGTGAATAAAGGTTACTATCAGTAACAACCTGCATAAATTATAGTGCCCCTGAAAACAAAATGTATTTTCAGGGCCTGGAGTGGTAGCCTAGTGACTTAAGTCTTCACTTTGCACGCCCAGGATATTGGTGCCGGTTCTAATCCTGGTGACCCCACTTCTTATCCAGCTCCCTGCTTGTAGCCTGGGAAAGCAGTCAAGGACCGCCCAAAGCCTTGGGACCCTGTACCCACGTGGGAGACCCAGAAGAGCTCCTGGCTCCTGCCTTCGGATAGGTTCAGCTCCAGTTGTTGCAGCCACTTGGGGAGTGAATCAGCAGATGAAAGATCTTACTGTATCTGCTTCTCTCTATGTATTTGCCTTTCCAATAAAATAAAATAAATCTTAAAAAATTAAAATAAAAACCAAAAACTATATTTTCATGTTAGGCATGTGTCAATGAACAAAAGGGGAACCTCAGGTTCCAGATGTTTGAGAAAGTAAAAAAAAATGAGTGTCCTGGAAACTGCACTGGAGAGGGGAGCTGTAGATTTGAGGTCTTAGAATGGGAGGGCTACTAATTTGGGAAGTGGAAATTTTACTTCCTCTACAGTCTTGACCAGAGAAGACCTTACATTTTTACAGCCAAATGTCTAAAATAAACAAATCTATACAAAACAGACTCAATCACATAGCACCGTTTTGCTTACATCCATAAATATCAGAGCAAACTCTGAGCTTCAACCTCCAACCCACTTGCAAATGATGTCATTATGCAGACCTAGCTTTGGCATGAAGACATAATTAGTATTCAGTCTGACAGAAAACCATTTCATTTAATTCCACTGGCTGGGATCCAACCAGCGGTGTCTGTATGACAGCATACGAAGCAGGCACTTTGGGTAAAAGCAGGCTTGGCATTAGTATGCTGCGCAGTGGCCTGGACTGGGAGCGGGGACAGAGAAAGGTTACAAAGTGCAAAGGAACACAGGAGCTGTCTTTTTAGTTTAGAAACTACCAAGTCTGTTTTAGATGCAAGATTGGACTTATTTAATAAAGATGTGTATGCCCTGTTAGTCATACTGTTTGACAAATTTATGAACATAGTCATGATTAACTTTTAACCTGATTACAAAAAAAAAATTACAGAAATCCTCTTAGGAATTTACCTGGAATGGGAGTCTGATCTTACCTTTTAAATGTCATTTGCAATACAAACTAAAAGTTCTATGCTGTATCTTTAACAGGCTGATGTTATTACTGTGATCTGTGTAGTTGGGTTGAGCTGGGAACCATCTGCGAAAAGCACTTCTTCGGCTTAGAAATTGTAATAAACCAAGGATGCTGTTTAATGCCCCAGAACCATTCTCTACTTTTCTGTTTGGAGCCAGTGCTTTTGGAGAACAACCTATATAGACTTCATCTGCAGACTCCCTCCCTCGTAACATGGCTTGTCATTGGATTTTGTTCATGGGGAGCACCAAAGAGAGGTGGAGTCAGAGAGGTGAGAGTCTTTGGGTTCTCTGTCCCTCCTAGTTGGCCCTCTCCATTGAGCATCTGAGTTTTGTCATTGCTGCTGTCCTTTGCCCTGTTTTAGGCTGAAGGGCAGTCCCCTAACCTTAAGAGTCCTGGGATACCACCTTGCTTTGTTCACATCTCTGCCTCTTCAACTCTTTGAAAATGGATTTTGACTAAACTCAGCTTAAGTTGTTTGGCTTTTAATTCCTGCTGACTGTTATCAACGATTACAACTTCTTTTTTTTTTTTAATTATTTATTATTTAACTTCAGTAATTACATTGTATTATGTGACACAGTTACATAGATACTTGGGTTCTCCCCACCCCTCAACAACTTCTGACATTACTGGAAAGAAGTCAGTGTCAAAAATAAAATATAGATTCTAGCTAATCTTCCCTCTTCATATACCGATATTCCATCTGGGCACCAGTTCATTTCCCGGCATCTCCAATCCTGCTCCCTGCTTGTGGCCTGGAAAAGCAGTCGAAGATGGCCCACAGTTTGGGAACCTCCACCAGGTGGGAGACCTGGGAAAAGCTCCTGGCTTCTGGCTTTGGAATGGCTCAGCTCCAACCACTGCAATGAGAACTTCATATGAGAAGGGGATCTGTAATGTTGTATTTACAGCAGCACAATCTACAATAGCAAAAACATGGAAACAATCCAGATTCTCCTCCAAAGAGGAGAGGTTAAAGAAACTGTGGTACATCTACTCCATGGAATATTACTCAGCCATCAAAAAGAATGAAAGTAAACCATTTACAACTAGAAGGTCCAAACTAGAGACCAGTATGCTCAGTGAAATAAACCAATCCCGAAAGGATAAATACCATATGTTCTCTCTGATATAAGGCAGCCATCCTGCAAATTGTAAGACCAACAACTCTTTCCATACTGATTTTGCTGCATCTCATTTGTTTTGATGTGTTTGATTTTGTTTTGATTTATTCTAAATAGTTTCTTTTCTCTTCTCAAATTCATCGCTGTTCATGCATCATAAGGTAACATCATTTTACCCAAGAGGTTTTTGTATTTCCTTTTTGTTACCCATGCGTTGCTTATGCAGAGACACATTTTTCGACGCCTTGGTGCTGTAAAATTTTGTTTTGCTTTGTTTTAACTTCATACCTGTTGTTGAATTAACTTTGTGGCTTGTCATTTAAGGGAATGTATAGTGACGACCTACTTACAAATCAAAGATGGACACCCAATGAAACTGTTAGACATATCTAGACAATGGGATGCTGAACTGTCAGACACTTTCTATGCCAGCAATGACGTGCCAGGCAGAAGCCAGGAACAAAGATTGTCCTATTCACCTTTCACATAGGTAGCAAGGAGCCAGGCACATAGACCATACTTCATTACTCTTCCCAGGCCATTGGAAGGGAACTGGACAGGAAGTGAAGCAGCTGAGACATGAATTAGAAAAGGCAGCATCATCGAGGGTGTCTTAACTGGCTACATACAAATCTGATCACATTGTATCTTATTTCAGGTGAAACATCATTCATCGCCTTCTAGTTCTCGAGATGAATAACTAGTTATATCTTTTTTAGAGCCTGTATTAAAAACATTGTCAATGCTAGTAAGAACAAAAACAACATGGATTCGAAAAAGAGAGCTAGGGCCTGGCACAATAGCCTAGTGGCTAAATCCTCTCCTCCCATGCACCAGGATCCCTTCTGGGCACGGGTTCCGCATCCCAGCAACTCTACTTGCCATCCAGCTCCCTGCTTGTGGCCTGGGAAAGCAGTTGAGGACGGCCCAAAGCCTTGGAACCCTGCACCCGTGTGGGAGACCTAGAAGAAGTTCCCAGTTCCTGACTTCGGATTGGTGCAGCACCGGCTGTTGCGGTCACTTGGGGAGTGAATCATCGGAAGGAAAATCTTCCTCTCTGTCTCTCCTCCTCTCTGACTATCTGACTTTGTGATGAAAATAAAATAAATATTAAAAAAGTTTGTCAGTTGGTGCAATCATAGTAGATTTTTACTAGGTACTTTTACTCAAACTCCTTTTAACTGGCTTTTGGCAAAATAATTTGATCGAATATAAATGATAGGGTGTACAAAGGTGAATGGTTCAGAGTGACTCTTTCCTTTCAGAAACCAAACCTGAAGCAGAATTTGTAGCTGATGACGGGATCGGAGGAGTCCCATCATACGTAATGTTCCAGAAGCATAGGTGCCACTGTGAGACTGCACTTAGTCACCTCATCCAGCTTATGACCCTGTCTTCTTACTTTTCAAACTACACTTCCAGAGATCTTTCAAAATTAATTGTTACTATAATTATTCTAAAACAATGAATAATTCTAATGATAGGCCATTGGAATGCAGAAAAATAGCACAAAGTGTTTTCCAAATCAACATTCTACAGGACAATAAACTAAGAAACACCTACAGTATGGGGCAGTAGAGTTTAAACATCACTCAGCCTTAAAAAGTGTGTGAGAGATGTGACTTTGTCAGAGCCCCAAACACTGAGTGTCTGTAAATCTATGTGACAAATGAGAGGTGATTTCCAACCTCTATAATATGAGTGATCCCTGTTTACTAATACATAGAAGTAGTGAATACAGCATCTGCCATAAAGATCGATAGAAAAATGTTTTAAAGCCAAGCGTGCTATTGGTAATGCATAATGCTTTTAACTTAGACACAGTGGAATGACTGTGCTTAATTTTGATGACAATGGTAGCAGTAGTATATTCTTTTGCATTTTTGTTTATTCCATTTGACAGAGAATTTTCACAAGGTGCTTTTCTTTAGGGAGTTTCGTATACAACACTGACTCAGTGTGTTTAACCTCTCAAGCTTAATGAACTATGTTTATAGAGCTTTTCTTCACACACACACACACACACACACACACACTCACACACCTAATGTAAAGAATCCTAGAGCAGCATTCAGAAAACTCGTTGGCTTAGTCTTGATTTTTGACACTGTCTGCCTGGATGCTGAATTTCTCTCTAACTTCATTTTATTAGTTAATTTTACTTGGTAAGCAATGAAATGGTGGATAAAATCCACATATTATAAAAAATGGTATGTTAAATTTTGAATATTTTGAAGTGTTTGGTAGATTTGATAATGCCTCATGTACCATTAAATGCAAAAAAAAAAAAAAAAAAACCCTACTAAATCCTGCTAGGTCCTAAACTGTTCTTTAATAGCTTGGGCTTTGAGGTCTCGTTAATCTTTTTAGGCTCCCATGCTATCCCTTAGTATATTAAATCAGGTATGAATTGATTCCTGAGTCTTGAAGATTATCACATGTCCAATTGGGAATTTCAAAGCTCTGATACATTCAAAATGTATCTTGGGTATGTTAAGCTGAACTGAAGAAGACATCAAATTCTGTGTATTATTTTGATAAGCACCATTAAGCACCTTTATATCCATGTTCTGGATGTATTCCTCATCTACTAACCACACTGAAATATGTCGAGTGTACCTACATGTTCTCTTAGTCAAAGCTTCAAGCAAATATGCATTCAAATTTTTGTCAATAATCTTGTCCTATCTGGGATAAGCATATTTGTATAAGTTATAACAGTGATGACTTTTCTAATTGTGCTGTTTTGCTTTTTCAGAATCTGTAGAACAACTAAGCTATGAAGTTTGAAGTTCTGCTTTTAAATCAAGGGATTAGAGCAGGATTTATAAAGAGGCCAAGAAGCTTAGGATTATAGTCTACAGGAAAAAATGCATGTGTGCAGTTTCATTCTATTGTAACAGGTATAATTTCAGATGACATGTATGTTTATCTTGTTCCTGGAAGTATAAATAATCTCATGCTTTATTCACACTTCTTAGGAATAATCAGCTCCAGTTTCTTCACAGCCTATCATATTTTCCAGAAAATTGCTTGCAGAAGAAACTCCCCCACCTTAAATTGTTATGCATTAAGAAATGGAATATGCCTGTGCACTTGGAAATAGGTGATCCTATAGGCTAGACTTCATGGCAAGGTAAGAACTCAAAATGAAATATGTTTTTTAACAAAATTTATGAGGCTAATATAATCGCTCAATCATGAGTCACTTACTTGGTGTCTTTGGTTGCAAATACTTGGTCCAATCAAGGCATTTTATTCTAATATGCATTTAGTTATTAGCATCAGTGTAAAAGAAAATAATTAAGGTTTCAAGTATGTAGTCCAACTAGATGTTTACACAGTCCATGGTCAGAATCTGACATCATGAATTAAGTGTGGGAAGAAAAAGGTATAGAAAATTGATTTTACTTCTAATGTCTTACTGTAGGTACTTTATACTGCTTTTGAGAAACAGCAAGTTTATGAAAATGTTTCTTTTTCTCCAGGAGCATAAGGCTGGGGTCATTATCATTTGTCTATCTCCCTGAATACAAATACCATCATTTGCGTGCAAGAGGTTCTAAGTAAAGGTATGGAACATAAAAAAAAAAAAAAAAAACTTGGAAGGCAGCCTGACAAAACTAAGATGATCTTTGAAATGAATGGTACATTTTGCCTGGAATTTTTTTTTTTTTATTTAGAGAAAGGAACACATCAAAATGGCATCTAATCTGTCAAATTGATATATCCATGGAGTGATTTTTCTAACATCCATAATCTTTGGCTGAAAGTGAAGCATTCTAGAATATGTCAGTGACAGCTTTCTTAGTCTCAAATCTGCTACTTCTTACCTACCAAATGATCTAAACATGTATAAAAATATGTCGGTAAAATATTCTAGTTTACACAGTTTTGGGCATGCATTATACTTATTGTTTTGACAAAAAATCTTAACATCATTTTTGCTGTTGAACATGTTGATTTATCGTGTGCCTGCTTTTAATTTGTTTAAGTTTTCAATGACCATGTGGGTGCTGCATGATTTTGTGTAGTCTGAGACATTGCTGTTAGAACTTCTAACTGTTGGGCCTACCGGCGTGGCCTAGCAGCTAAAGTCCTCGCCTTGAACGCCCTGGGATCCCATATGGGCGCCGGTTCTAATCCTGGCAGCTCCAATTCCCATGCAACTCCCTGCTTGTGGCCTGGGAAAGCAGTCGAGGACGGCCCAATGCATTGGGACCCTGCACCCGTGTGGGAGACCCGGAAGCCCGGCATCAGATTGGCGCAGCACTGGCCCGTTGCGGCTCACTTGGGGAGTGAATCATCGGACGGAAGATCTTCCTCTCTGTCTCTCCTCCTCTCTGTATATCTGACTTTGTAATAAAATAAATAAATCTTTTGTAAAAAAAGGAACTACTAACTGTCCATGTATGGCAAATATTTGGGCACATTATCAACTTTACGTATTCCCATATAGTGTAGGAATTGAATTGCCTCAAAGATTTTTGGAGCCTACATTGCCCAAGAGCAGTCTGAAATTGGAAGAACCAAGGGCATTCGTGTTGATGTATTCTATAGAACACTTCTGTTCACTGATTTATGTTGAGGTATTCTTCTGTTAATTGAGTTGTGAGAAGTTGTAGCATAACACTTTTCTTTGACTATTTCTGGAACACCCTGGTTTACTGGAGTAATCTATGGCTGTCCCCTGCCTCCTTTGACTACTTACGAAGAATTATACCATGTTTTTCCAACGTACACATATCGGATGTGTGTGGTCAGTAGCTTATTGACTCTTTCAATGCATTGATGACTCTGGAATAATTTTATTCCCACCAAATGGAGCCAAGAATTCCAAAATTAAGAAGGATGGAGGCATAGGGCATACATCTAAGAATTAATAACTTCCTTAAAGATTGTGCCAGTTTCTGTCTACTTCCTCAGATTTGGACATAAATGAATTGGAATAAAATGATGACAGCCGGCAGGAGCAAGCTCCATCATCTGTCTGATCGCTACTTTGTTCTATAAAAATGTGAATATGCTCAGGTTTACTGAAATTATCTGTATGTATTACCTTCAACGATGGCTTTCTGTCTGCTTGTCTCTTATCCTTGCTGATGGTTTCAGCTCTCTTGTCTGGGAGTAAACATTTATTTTCTCCTTTGGCTCAGGATACGTAACTTCTGTCACAGCTAATATAAGGCACTGGCATCTACTGAAACAATGTTGCTGCTCTGAAAGCCTGCAGTTCAAACAGAGTTCCAATTCCCTTTTCCATTGCCTTTATTTTTAGTCATGAGTATGAGGAGAGCAGAGATGACAGTTCTTAAGATTCTGGGGAAAATATTTACCATGCTTCTGTCTACAGAACCAGGAGAGCTGAAATAATCTTTGGAGAGTTTTACAGGAGCCAGGGGGCTCTTATGGCTTCTGAAGGTTCCTGCTCTGTGCCTCATTACAGGAATGTGGAAAAAAAAATCAACATTGTTTGAATAAACAGAATTTATTCCAAAGTGGAACTGAGTGTAAATGTAGGCTGTCACGTAGGAAAAATTATTAGAACATTTTTTAAAAAATAGTGAACTAAAGTATGTGTGAGTGGGAGATGTTTGTGATTATAGATTGTCCTCAAAAAATTATTTCACAATGTGTATTTTGGGCCTAAGAATAATAATGAAATCCTCAAATTAGTTAAAGGTGTAGAAAATTATTTACAAGGCACTCATTTTTTTCTCCCAACTTTGTTTCTGTATCTAAAATTCTATGTACAATTCTACTCCCCATGAGAAAAACAACATATGGTATTTGTGTATTTAAAATTCTATGTGAATTGCTACTCATTCCTCCTCATGGAAAAAGGTAACAGAGACAAAATACTTATGAAGATTCAATGCAAATTGTATAAGATTAGAAAAACCCCAAATGAAAACTAAGTGTTGAATAGGTAAAGATTGGAAGGAAACAGACTTGTTATTCACAAATTATCCAGTCCAAACTGTCAAACTCTGAAGTAACAGAATGAATCAGGAATTGTTTTTTTTCAAAATACGTTCTTTGCTGAAAAGATTGGTTTCAAAAGTGTGGGCGGGGCTGGGAATGAGTGATTGTTCTAAGGCAGTGGGAGTCTGAAGTAGTAGGGAATGATTGTCACAACGAAACATGAAGGGGCATCATAGACTTACATTGCCCAAATGTACACAACCTCATTGATAACATGTAGTTATTGATAATCGTTTATTGATACTGGATATTTTTTTTTTAAAGATTTTATTTATTTTATTACAAAGTCAGATATACAGAGATGAGGAGAGACAGACAGGAAGTTCTTCTGTCCGATGATTCACTCCCCAAGTGAGCCGCAACGGGCCGGTGCTGTGCCGATCCGAAGCCGAGAACCAGGAACCTCTTCCAGGTCTCCCACACGGGTGCAGGGTCCCAAAGCTTTGGGCCGTCCTCGACTGCTTTCCCAGGCCACAGGCAGGGAGCTGGATGGGAAGTGGAGCTGCTGGGATTAGAACCGGCGCCCATATGGGATCCCAGGGCGTTCAAGGTGAGGACTTTAACCGCTAGGCCACGCCGCCGGGCCCCTTGATACTGGATATTGACATTCAAATATCATTTTTAAAGCTGAACCACTAGAATGGTGTGTAGAAACACCATTTCAGTGTTTCAAGAAAAGGATGTAAATCAGGCCAAATGCAATTAGACAAGATACAAGCTCAGCCTATGTCAGAGGAAAGTAACATTCAATCCAATATGCAAATCCACATATTTCCCATTTGGAAGACTGTGGTGAGAATAGACCTTGATGTTCCAGAGTCAATGACATCAGGTAACCTTTACACGAAGGGGACTCCTGAAGATACAGCACAACATTGACGTGCAAAAGATAAAATTGTAGAAGCAGATTCAAATTAGAAAGGAGAATAATTCACTTATGTGTGGAAAGGATTCTCACTGTGCCACATATTACACAGGAAGGCAAAAACGATTCAATTACTGTCAATAATTTAAAAAGAACAAAATCAACTTCTAAATTTTCTAGTATTTAAGTGGTATTTAATTGGCAAATATTTGACCACTATGCTTGTTTCTGTAGTTATAGCAATGAATAATGAATTCTAATATCCTGACCAAGATCTTAAAGATAACTATAGCAAATTTTCCTGTAATGGAAATAATAATTTTTGTAGTTCTGAATGACCTGTGAAGAAAGAATTATCTATGCATTGTGATACAAATTATATATTGTGCATATTACGCATTTTATATTAGTATTAATATGATCTACTGTTTGGAATTTTTTGCTTATAAAAACAAACCAGTAATCAGATATTATTTATAAAACACATTTCAAAAAGTTTCACCATAGTGTATTAAAAACCAATGTAAAGACAAAGTGAGAAAATTCAAATCATTAAACGTGGGTTAATATGTTGGCACAAAACTAAGTTAGCATCTATAAGAATACATAGTATCCAAACAGAAAAATGAACGAAATAACATGAAGAGCTTAATTCATAAAGTTTGAAAATTTAATGATCAGTGAGCTTATGGGAACGTGTTCTGATATTAAAAGCATGAATATTAAAATAGTGAGGAAACAATTCTATGTAACTTTATTCATCACATCTCAAAACATATCAGATTTACCTTTGGAAATCATTTTATATAAATCCAGGCACATCCTCAGAGATTCCAATAAAAATTGGAAGTGTAACATTTTAAAATTTTCATGGTTTTCTTCTGAGTACACGCTTCCAGAGGAAGACTTGCCAATCCTAAGGTCTATAAAGTGATATACCTGAGACGCCACTCAGGGCTCTATGCCCTCAAACACCAGCAGGTAGAGAAGCCTTTACATCTTTCATATGAAAAGGAAGATCATGTCCTAGAATGTTGTACTGTTCATTGTGGTTTTAGCTCCTTCAAAACTGTGTAAAGGGGCAGTTGTTTGGTGCAGTGGGTTTTCATGCTACACCCCAGATTAAAGTGGCTTGTTTAAATGTGAACTAGGGTCCCCAATGTTTTGCTAATGTGCATGCCGTGAGGCAGAGGTGACAATAATGCAAGTGAAATATTTGGATCACTGTCTTTGCGGGAAACCCAGAAAAAGTCCCTGGCTCTCAGCCTCGACGTTGCTCATGGCAGGACTTTGCGGGGAATGAACTGCAGAATGCAAGGTCTTATTCTCTCTCTGCCACTCTTCTAACAAACAAATATATAAACATAATTTTAAAAATTACAGTCAAGTTCAAAATGGAAATTTCTGTTAGATATGAAAACAGAAATGCAAAATCTATGATGAATAATTTCCTCTCCTGAAGTCTATTCTATTCTATAGAATTGAATTTAGAATAAATGACAGTGGGCTGACTTGGTCCTGTGGCTTTACAAAGCTGAAAAAAAAAAAGTGTGATAACTGCCAACAAACCTTTGTCTAATCTCTTCTTTGTTGATATCTTTTATTACTTCTAAAACTCAATTTCAAGCTCACTTTTACAGAAATTAAACATTGTTGCTAAGAAATAAATATCCCATGATCCTGAACTTAATTTTAACAGTAAATCTTATAAAACAAACCATGAAAGAACAAAGAACAAATCCTGCCTATTTGTAGCTTGTGAGGCCATTTGGAAGATTTCAAAAAAAGGCTTTTACAATGCTTTATCTCTGTTGATTGGTCAGCAAGCTTTGAGCTTCGGGAAATACTTGTCTTGTTTTATTGTCCCCTTATGTCTGCTTCATTATTTTCTAGTGTCACTGTTGGAATCTAGACTTCTGTTTTCATCACCATGTGTGGATTTTTAGCTGAGTTGATGCATGAAGTAGTTTTTCCCTAAGTGCATTGTCAATGCTCCAGAAAAATAATCCACATCAGGCATGGGGCTGTTGAAATACAGCTGTGTGATGCAATCTAAAAGTGTAATAGCTTGTGAGATGCTACCGCTGTATGTCGAGTGGTTTCTTGTATAAATAAACTGCAAAACACCAAAAATGAAAGATTTACTGAAGAAGAAACATACTAGCTCGTTGTAATGTGTGGACCACATGCATGTTTGTATCCTAATTCAAGCAGTCAAGAGAAAGAGCTATCAGAGATGGAGATGTTAAATTATACCCTATAGTGGAGAAAGAAAATTTTTTTTATTTTAGGTATTACAAGTATATTGTAAATAAGTCTTAAAAACTTCTAACCCTAAGAGATACATGATAAATATTCCTGGGGGTGGGGGATGGGAAATACCTCTTTAAATCAAGTTCTGTGATTTGCGTTAAAATACTCAACGGGTTCTAAAATGCAGTAGGAGGTGGGCAAAGGATACAAGAGGTTAAAATGACACTTGTAAGGTTCAATCACCTATTTGAATCGCACCTCTGCTTCCTGTTCATTTTTCTTCTATGGTGCAACCTGGAAAGCAGCACGTGGTGGCTGCGTGCTTGAGTTCCTAGTCTCCAAACTCTCCCCTGCTGCCTTTGACCCAAAACAGCCTCTAGGTCAAGGGCATTTCGGGAGTGAAGTACCACTTGACAGCTAGCTTGCTCTCTCCCTTTCTCAGTCTCACTCTGTCTTTGAAGTAACTACAACAAACTTTTTAAAATGACATTGGATGAGTCTAGTCGGTGGGTAATGATTGTTACATGTGGTTTTGGTGGGAAATTTGATTGGATTGCTCTCTCTACTATTACGTATATTTCAGTTTCCTTTTTCTCTTTAGAGTATCAATGGGGGGAAACCAGCTATCTAGCTATCTAGCTTCTCTTTTTAACATTTACTTCTGTTGTTATTGGGAAGGTAGATTTATAGAGAGAAGGAGAGACACAGAAAGATCTTTGATACACTTGGTTCCCTCCCCAGATGGCCTCAAGAGCTGGAGCTGAGCCAATCTTAGCTGAGAAGCCTCTTCCAGGTCACCGATGCAGGTGTTCAAGGCTTCTTACCAGCCTCCACTGCTTTCCCAGGTCACAAGCCAGGAGCTGGATGGGAAGTGGAGCAGCCAGAATATGAATTGGTGCCCATAGGGGATATTGGTACCAGCAGGTGGAGGATTAGCTAGGTAGACATCACAGTGGCCATTTGATTTTGAGTTGGGTTTTCTTTCTTGGTCTAAATGTTTGTTTTTAATTCCTCTGAAATACTTTAACATATGCTAAATTGTGGCTTGCGTGAACTCATAACAGCCCAGTATCATTGATTGCAAAACTGAGTTAAAAATAGAAATCCTAAAAGTGTTTCTGTTACTATTAAATGAACTGACCGTATAATTTGCTTAGAAGAGCAACGTCACTATTATTTTCTAAATTCTTTCATGTTTCTGATTGACAGGCATTATTTATCTGTCATATTTATTGGGTATAATGTGTTTTTAAAAAAATGACATATTTATTTGAAACTCAAAGACAGAGAGTGACTGTCCACCTGCTAACTGTAACAGCATGTTAGAGCAAAGGCAATGAGTTGGTAGAAATTATACCCTGGGAAAGCAGTCGAGGACGGTCCAGAGCCTTAGGACCCTGCACCTGCGTGGGAAACCCGAAAGAGGCTGCTGGCTCCTGGCTTCGGATCGGCACAGCTCTGACTGTCGCAGCCACTTGGGGAATGAATCATCTGACTGAGGATCTTCCTCTCTGTTTCTCCTCCTCTATCTGGCTTTCCAATAAAAATAAATAAAATCTTGAAAAAAAAAATAACAAGTGGGGCTGATGAAGTAGCTCAGCAAGCTAATCCTCTGCCTGAAGCAGCAGAATCCTATATGGGCTCTTGTTCTAGCTCAGGGGCTCCACGTTTGATCCAACTCCCTGTTTCTTGCCTGGGAAAGCAGTGGAAGATGGCCCAAGTCCCTGGATTCCTGTACCCGTGTAAGAGACCCAGAACGAAGCTCCTTGCTTCTGGCTACAGTTCTGCTCAACTCTGGCCACTGCGGCCATAGGGGGAGGGAACCAGTGGTTGGAAGATCTCTCACTTTAAATCCACTTCTCTCTGTAATATTTGCCTTCCAAATTGAAAAAAAAATCTTTAAAGAAGAAAGCATAAGAAGTATGGTTATAAAATTATAGGCCTTCAGTTGCTGATTACAGTAAATTTGTGGAAGTATACTCTTCTATGCCAATTTTGATAGTATTTTCATTTAAAAAGTTTCTGTTCTGGGAAAATCTGCTACTATATTTTAGGGCAGATTTTCCAATATTTGGGTTTAGATCATTTGTATTTCTTACATGTAAAAAAAGCACTCATAGTTTCTTGCATGCGGACTTTTGACTTCTAAACAACTAATCTTTGTTTCCACAAGCTTGTCTATCCTGACCACTTCCCATAAATGAGAAGTACAATACGTGATCTTCTGTTTGGGTGTTTTTCCATTTAACTTGGTGCTTTAGAATTCATCCCCATCACAGCATGCATCCACACATCACTGTGTAGCAAGTCATTTATTTTGCTGTGTGGATTTTCCAGAATTGTCTCCTTTCTGTATAGTAAACAATCCTCCCATGAACATTCATGCCAATTTTTTGTGTGCAGTTAACTCAAGTTTCATGGATATTAGTGAGAATATGATTGCCAGGCCATATGATAGCATTGTCTTTAATCTCTTGAAGAACTGTGAGGCTCTGTGCGAGGTATCGCTGCTACCGCACCACTCCACTGACCCTGCCGCTTCCCCATGTCTGTGAGTCTCTGGGTGTCCACTCCTACTGTCCAGGACCACACTCATTCTGCTTTTCCTCTGTTAATCCTTCTCTGAAAATACATACATATGTGTATATACTTAATATTTATTTTTATTGGAAAGGTGAATTTACAGAGAAAAGACAGAAAGATCTTTCATGTGCTGGTTCACTCCCCGGTAGCCACACAGGCAGAGATGAGCTGATCTAAAGCCAGGAGCAAGAATCCTCCTCCAGATCTCATGTGTGTGCAGGGTCCCAAGACTTTGGGTCATCCTCTGCTGTTTTCCCAGGCATATCAGCAGGGAGCTGGATGGGAAGTGGAGCTGCTGGGCAGTCCAGTTTAACGTGTTCCTCACCCTACTCTTTCTTTCAGCAGTTTCTTTTTACAGCTTTTTTTTTTTTAAAGAAGTATCCATTAAGTTAAATCAAGCTATTTATGTTGTCACTTATGCTTTTAGCTTCATATTCTGGAAGGATTTGTCTTATTTATGTTCATAAATATTTATTCTCATATTTTGTTTTCTAGTTTTAACTCTTATATTTAGTTTCACAATCCCCTATTGTGGATGGACTGAGAAAGAAGTTCAACTACACTGCTTTTTTATTCAATTGGCCGATTGTTGCAGAAAAGAATTGTGAAATGACTATTACTTTTCCATTTAATTTTGTTACCATTTTTTAAATTAAATTGACCACAAATGTAAATGTAATATTCTGTAGATGAGTTCTCAGTTCAATTTAATAGATGTAGTTGTGTATCCTTATACAAATCACTGTCTTAATAACAGATTTTTGTGATAAATTATGCAAGAGGGAAGTCTAAGTACTCCTACTTAGTTTATTTTAACTTTGCAGACTGCTTGGCCATTCAAAGTATCATGTATTTCTATATTAACTCAAGAAAGGCTTACTTATTTCACAAAAACCCCATTTGGTATATTGATAAAAGTTTTAAAGCAATACATGGTTATATACAGTCAATCATTGTCAAGGCTATATACTGGACTTGGAATACTATAGCACTGAATATTTTTGGACTAACTTTTCTAAATCATAGACTGTCTTTCTGTTTATTTGAATTTCCTCAATAATGTGTTTCCTTAAATATTTTTTCTTAGCGTTTTAATTCGTTTGTTTTCATTTCATTTTTAGAGCAATAGTTCATTTTTGGCCACATGGTGTTTTCTCCTTTTTTCTATTCATTTTCCTTATTACTATTCTGAAATATTAGTCCTATTTAAAAACCAAAAACTATGCAAAGTTTGCACATACTTTACTAAATTGATTTCTACATATGTTAGTTCATTTGGTACTATGATAAGTGGAACGTTTTCTCAATTTCATTGTTGGATGCTTCATTGCTAGTACACACGGTATAGTTGAGCTTTGTCTATTGATATATACTTTATGGCTGTGCTGAAGGAATGTGTTAGTTTTCATGTTTCAGTGGGTTTATTAGAATTTCTTCTGTAACAAACCATGTTCAGTTGCAGGCGCTGTGCCCTCTTTTTCTTGCAGCGTAGATGTCTTTTGCTGGATCTGCTTGTGTTGCTGCGCTGCCTAGAACCTGTGGCACAGGGCTGGGAATGGTTAGTGTCATGTTGTTCTCTTGTTCTGGATGTTGGGTGCAAAGCATTCCATAGTATCATTGATCATGACAAGTGCGTCTGGTTGTTGCTCGATTGTTTTCTAAATGCTCTTTAACCGATTGAAGCCGTTTTCTTCTATCACTAGAATGTTGAGTTGTTTTTTTTTTTTAATTAAAAATCCTGTTTTTTATGCATTCTTTTTCTGTGTTGACCTTAATGATATTGCATTTTGACCTTTATTAGATTGATGAGGTATATTGCCTTGATTAATTTTTAGAAGCTGAGACTGCTATCTTGCATTTCTAAGTGAATTTCACTTGGCTGGTCAATATGTATAATCCTTTGTATGAGCTATGTGAGGATTTGCTAGATTTATGTTCAGGAATTATGTGCTCATATTGTTCATTGTATGGATATTGAATTTTTTTAAAATTGTGATTCGTTTGATTAGAGTTGCAGGGTAGTAGAGACCTCTCAGAATGAAGAATGTCCCCATTTCTACTTATTAAAGATTTGCATACTTAGGTTAACACGTTAATGTGTATCTTTTTGTAATAGGGTACAGCGGCTAATAGCACCCCAAGGCATTTCGAACATCACTAAACACATCTACATCTGTACCTGATTGGCTTAAGATACAAGTTGATTCCTAGCATCTAAGTTGATCGAAATCCCTGGCTGCTGATGTTAATGAGAGCTAAAAAATCCCTGCCTTGGGGCCCAGCATAGTAGCCTAGTGGCTAAAGTCCTCACCTTGCATGCTCCGGGATCCCATATGGGCTCTGGTTCTAATCACTGCAGCCCCGCTTCCCATCCAGCTCCTTGCTTGTGACCTAGGAAAGCAGTGGAGGATGGCCCAAAGCCTTGGGACCCTGCGCCTTGTGTTGGAGACCCAGAAGAGGGTCCTGGGTTCAGATTGGCTCAGCTCTGGCCGTTGGGGCCACTTGGGGAGTAAATCAGCGGACGCGAGATCTTAGACTGTCTTCATCTCTGCAGATCAACCTTTCCAATGAAAAATAAATAAACCTTAAAAAAAAAAAATTCCTGGCTTTGGCCATGCAATGCTGGGATTCCTGGAGTGTAGCTAAAGCTGCCTTTGCCAAACTTGGCACACAAAGACTCCTAACATCCTACACTCGTGTCCAGTGTGATCTCTCTCTTGCTCTCCACAATTTCAATCATGTAACTGTGATTGAAATTGCTGGTGGAAATCACCAGTGAACCATCTGGGCCTTTGTTTTTCTGTGTAGAAAGTTTTGAAATTGGCAACTCAACATCCTTATACAATTATGTACAATTTGCTTATTCCGTATTTTAAAAAATTAATAGTAAGCGTTCATATTTATAGGGTTCCATGTGGCATTTCAGTACATGGATATGGCATATGCTGATCAAATTGTGGTAATCACCATTTTTCCTTCTTTGGTCTTTTTTATGATGGGAACCTTCAAGTCTGTTTTTTCTGTTTGTGGATAAAGTATGTGTTAGGTAATATGAACTGCAGTACCTTGTACTATTTTGTATAACACTAGGGGGTTGTTCATTTGATTTTACTGTGATTTGGTTCCTGTCACTCAAATTTCCTAATCCCACCCCTACTAGCTATTAAATCCAATAATGCATTAAAAAGATCATCCACCCAGACCAAGCAGTCTTTATTCCAGTAATACAGAAATAGATCAACATAAACAATTTGATAAATGTGATACATGAATCCACTATTAAAAACCACATGCATGTTTCAACAAATGTGGAAAAATCATTTGATAAAATATCATTTCATGATTTAAACAAACAGACATACAGAAACCAACACTGGAAGCTCGACCCACACTCCAATCACGTACTTTGATATGGATGACAGTCAATAGGAACAGGGATACCATTGTACGCATGTTGTTTTATGCTAAAAATACCTATCACTTAACAATGGGGATGTGGGAGAAATGTTTCTTTAGGATATGTGTGTGTGTGTGTGTGTGTGTGTTTGTGTGTGTGTGATGAGTACTTCATTGCACAGATATTGTGAAGTGTTCTTCCTGAAACCACAATGACTGCAGTGTTACTTGAGGATGGTCCGTCCTTGACTGGAATGTTGTTGCGTGGCAGATGACTGTATTGGTATATGACCTTTCCAATCAGATAAGGTGAGAAAGGGAATATTATGGACATTGTTCTGCCCCCTTTTCTCTCTCTGCTTTCTTGTTGGTATTCCGTATTATATTTGTGCATTTAATGGTGATAGCATTTCTTTGAAGCACTGCTCATTTTCTTCATCTTCATCTTTTTATTTCTCAAAGTATTTTATCTCTTTCATTTCAATTACCATTTTACTAATTCTTCAAATTTCAACAGCTCAAATTAGACCTTCTCATGAGTTTTTCAAATATTGTACATTTCAATTCCACAATTTCTGTTTTTATGTAATTTCTATGTCTTTATTGATATTTTCTGCTTTATTATACACAGCTCCATGTCTATGGCCTGGAAAAACAGTGGAAGATGGCTGAAGTCATTGGGCCCCTGAATCCATGTGGAAGATCCGGCAGAAGATCCTGGCTCCTGGCTTCCGATTGAGTCAGCTCCAGCCATGGCAGCCACTGAGAAGATGAACTAGTGGATGCTTCACATTCTCTTTTTCTCTTCCTTCCCTCCTCACTCTTTTTCCCTCTGTCTCACCCCCTCACTGTGACTCTGTCTTTCAAATATGATTTAAGAGAATGTTTATTATTATTATTATTATTTTCAATGATGCAGTTTTGTAACTATATGGGTTTCTCATTAACCCTCCCTTTCCCCCCACAATTATTCCCTTCTCTCATATTATTATAGTGGTATAGTTCTTTAGTAAGTTATAGGTTCAACATTCTGCAACTTAAGTATATCATGGCATTGTAGGTATAGACAAAGGTAGAAAATCTAGTATCCTAACACAAGGTATGCTTAACTGTTTTCTTGGGAGTCCTCCTTTTATTCTTAATTAGAAATGCATACTGCAATGTATCTCCATTTCCTGGTATGCTAGTCTCTATTTTACAATTCATCTAGGAGAATATATGTATAGACATAGTTACCTATATATCTGTTCAACTTTTATTTTGCATAAAATTTTCTTGTATCAGAGAAAATCTATGATATTTATCTTTTGGAGACGGGCTTATTTTGCTGAGCAAATGCTCTCCTGTTGGAAAAATTTTGTTGCAAATGATAGGATTTCATCCTTTTTTTATGACTGTGTAGTCCTCCATAAATAGATGAACCACAGTTTATCTTTCCCTCTTTTGACAGGCATCTGGGTTTTTTCCATGTCTTTGCCAATGTGGATGGTGTTTCTATAACCAAAACTGACCGTGGATTATAAATTACGATCCTTATTTGGCATAGAAGATTCTTTTCTATGAGACAGTGGATAGTGTTTCCTGAAATGAAACCAGATTTGTCTGTCTTCAGAGCAGGTAGTCTTGTCTATTGCCTTGAATAATATCATGTGATTATAACCAAATGAAATACTTTTTCTTTAGTCCATATGTTATAAGCTAAACATGGCCATTCTCCCTGACATTGAGATATACACCATAGAATTTACAGGTGAAATTTTATTCTCCTTTTATATCTTTACAGCTCTCTCCCACAACAATGCCTATCTATCCCTTTTGCTAATCCTTTTCCCTTTTGTTACGTGAGACCAAGGATCTTTTAATGGCTAATGCCTTTTAAGAAATGGTTACACAATACAAGGGAAGTGACATAATTCTAGATTCTTACATAAGGCTTGCTTAATTTTTGTTGCCAGCAATATAAAGATTCTGATGTATCAAGGTTTGAAGACATTTGAAGACAGAAGATTATTATGATGGATAGTGTGCCTAAAGGCTTGGATTGCCACTGTCATTTGTTTCGTTCACAGACTTAATGCCGTCTTTGTCTAAGCCATCTTTTCAGTATTGACGCAAGACTGACAACAGCTGTCAAAATAAGGCAAATAAATACTATATTGGATATCAAAGTCATCTTAAGCAATTCAAGTTTAATCTTTACGAGATATTTCTAAGTATATTTGTTTAAGGCTCCTAATACAGGCAATGATTACACATGATTTTTTTTTCTCTTTCTAGAATGTCTGAAGCAAAGCATTGTTCTGCAGGATGATTCCTTAGGCATCAGAAGATCTTTGAATATGCTTGGAAGCTAAAAGCAAGAATCAATAAACAACATCAATAACAAAGCATCATAGGAAAATAGGGATGTATGTACAGGACTTACTTATTGGAAGTTTAACTTGGAAGAGACTTTTTAAGTATAGCAATAGAGAAATCTGATTATCTATTCTACTTCTATTTTCAATACCAATTTCTTACTTTTATACATTGTTTACTTTGGCATTCTATATTAGCTTCTATTTCTCAGAAAGGAGAAACAATATTGGTCTTTTGGGGACTGACTTATTTTAATGATATATAATTTGATAATTGTTTCTATATTCCTGTGAAGTAGTAGTTTTTCTACTTTTTCTTGTCTCAGATTACGGTCTGTAGTGCACTAAGCCCATGATTGTACAATGAATTGAAAATTTAAATAAGAAAGGTTGACATGAAATTAAAACCAACAATAACAACAACAATGCATTTTTATTTTATTTCAATTCTCTGAGATAATCACAGGTAATATGGGATAATTATCAGTAGTGTTCACAAAGGTATTGAAAGTATTCTAAGAGGCATAATTTCTATTTTCAGAATAGGATAATTTTTAAAGATTTGTTTACTTATTTTATTGGAAAGTGTTACATAGAAAGGAGAGACAAGAAGAGAAGGGGGAACAGAGAAAGAGAGAGAAGGGGGAGAGAGATCTTCCATCCTCTTGTTCACTCCACAAATAGCCTCAATGGCCAGCATTAGCCTAGAATAAAACTAAGAGTCCCTTCCTGGTCTCCCCCAGGTGAGTATGGGTCAAAGGACTTGGGCCTTCCTCCCCTGCTTTCTGAGGTACAGTAACAGAAAACTAGATCATAAGCAGAGCAAATGGACATAAACTGGCACCCAAAAGATGCAAGTATGACAGTACGAAGCTTACCTGGTATGCCACAGTGCCAACCCATAGAACAGAGTTACACAATGAGTCCTGGTCACGAAATAATGAAATTCCTGCTGAATGCTAATGAAAGACATTGTCTAATTAATTCATTCCCAAGTTGGGTGCTAGACTATATTTTCTCTTATTTGCAAGAAATCATCGTGCAACTGAAGGCGCAGTTTATGTGTGTTGAGAAAGTAACTAACCTATATTTTCTATTTTCAAAAGGCATCAAAAGTAAGCAACACAAAGAAAAATATTGCACAAATGTTTCCTGCATAACACGGTGAGATAAGGTAAAGATCTGGAAAATCAACAAGACTCCCTGACATGAGTGTTTCAATAAGGCAGAAAGCTGAAACGACATGATAGAATTTTATAATGCAAAGAACAAGGGGACTAGCTGCTCAAACCTATGTTATTCCAATGATGATAATGACATAAAATCAAGGTTTTGTAAGAAATAGAAAAGAAAACGGAGTTAAGAGGTGATTTATAAGTAACAAAGGAATTTACTGACTGTGGCATTCGTTTCTTTCTTTCAATCTTTCTCTAGATGACATCTTTCCACTCTGAGTATCTAGCAAAAGTTTTTATGCTTCTAACTGAATAGGAACTACGGAGGAGTAGAGTTGCTTATTATTGTTCATGTTTTCAGTGCTTCATGCCTAGGGAAATACCTGCTGTGGGGAGATTTAGATTGAAGTCAGCAGTTCCCAGAGACACAGGCACTGAGTTTAGGAGGAAAAGGACCAATACCCGTGGAGTCAAGCATGTTAAGTGACAACAAACATCACAAATGTCTTTTAAAGGGAATATATATATGTGCTATTTTTTAGAAGAAAAGGAAATATATAACAAGAGCTTGTACTTTAAAAGACAATCTCATTTTGAGAAAGGCAGTGTGTCTGAAACCACTGCCATGCAAGCATTATGCTCATCCGCCTGCAAAGCCCAAGAACAGCTGCTTCCCTACATGCATTGTTAGAATTTCTGATTTTCAAAGCACTGACAGAGCTAAAATACATGGAGCCTTTTTTTTTTTGTAATAGCTCATCTTCGTGCCGGCCCTCTGAACAGTCCCTCCCTCCTGCTAGGCAATTAGAATAGTCCTCAGCTTTTCAAAGCAATGATATACAACATTTTACCTTTATGTCCTGATTGCACAAGGCTCAAAGAGAAATCCTCTAAAGAGGTTACAAGGCAGTGATCTCCTTCAAAGTTGTAGTGCTGCCTAAAACTCCATCTCCTGCAGGGAAGACAAAGGGAAGAAAGCTGGAGAGCCAATCTGAAAAATGATGTAACAACTCAATAAGTGTTATGCTCTGCTACCTACGATAGCTTTGGCTATATTCAGCATTGTTCTCTGTGCTTTCTATATTATTTTTATTTAATCTTTTTTTAAAGAGTTATTTATTTTTTATTAGAAAGTCAGATATACAGAGAGGAAAAGAGACAGAGAGGAAGATCTTCCATCTGATGATTCACTCCCCAAGTGGCCGCAACAGCTGAACTGGGCCAATCCAAAGCTAGGAGCCAGGAGCTTCTTTCGGGTTTCCCACACAGGTGCAGGGTTCCAAGGCTTTGGGCCATCCTCAACTCATTTCCCAGGCCACAAGCAGGGAGCTGGATGGGAAGCGGGGCTGTCAGGATTAGAACTGGTGCCCATGTGGAATCCCAACGCATGCAAGGCGAGGATTTTAGCTGCAAGGCTATCATGCCAGGCCTTATTTTATCTAATCTTTATAATGAATTGCTGAAGAAGATACTTGGAATCTAAAGAGAAGCACATGGTATCTCTTTATGATGTTTCTTTGTGAAAGAGATCACCATTTTTTTCAACATGTGTTCAGGATATAAAGTTCAAGTTATCCAACTTCAAAAAGAAAACACCCAGATGAAGAACCAATATCAGATTTCCTCCTGGACTTTATCTTAGGTCTGTAAGAATCTGCACACAACACCGATCAGTAGCAGCTAGAATTCCATCCTGATACTTCTGTTTCTCTAAGCAGATCTTGGATAGTGATTTTTAGCAGCTCCCCTCCAAAAGTTGAAATAGATTATATTCCTTTTCTTTTGCCATTGGGAAATCTATTTATTTATTTTTATTTACATACTTACCTATTTCTTTCATTATTTCATTGAAATAAATGTTTTACAAAAAAAATTAAATTCAGACTGTGTGATAAGTTTATGTGGAGCACTCCATGCTTGCTCTTTTGTTGAGGTCAGAAAGGAAAAGACAAACTTTTAGCCTATCTCACCAACTCTGTGCTGGAGTTTGAATTCCAAAAACCACAACTAGCTTGTCTTGGTTTTAAGGACATTGTTGACAGGAGTGATTGCATTAAGGTAGGACTGTGACTTGAGCCTCTGGTCAAATATAATAACATCATCTTAATGACCCTAGAGATCATGCAACTTCAATGGTATTACTAGTATAATTTTACACATGACAAAACTCTACAGCAGGGAGTTTAAATAACTTCCCCAAGCACAGCGTGTTGATACATGGCAGAGATTCTGAGCCCACAGTCATCTGTCTGCAAAGTCTTCACTTTTCATCATTGCATCAAATGAAAACATTGAAATAAATAGATAAAACTGCACTCCAGATCATTGCCAATCACAAAGTGAATGGGGTAACTGATGGAATAAGAGTGATTAAAAGGAAATGTTTATTGTAGGAAATAGTGAGTCTTCATTATGAAGCACAAACCTAAGACACAGGAGAATGTAAGCAGAACACACAAGTAAGAAAGGCAGAAGGCGGTACAATCCCGGACAGCACGCTTTGATCGGGCTATGAACAGCCTGCGTTCTTCGTGTGGATGCCCAGAGAGGGCTCCTAACACAGCAAGCCAGGAGACAAGCAGAAACTTAGGGCTGTCCTCCCATCTGCTGACTCCCCCACTTTTTTTTCTAACTTATGGACAAAACCCAGGCCTAAACTGATGTGGAGAGCTCAATATGTATTTTTGCTCTATTTCTCCAACTGAAAAACATGGTGTTTCAATTTTGCATGTATTTAAGACAGCTGCGAAACAGAATATCAAAACATAAAAAATTGACACAGCTGAAGTGCCCAAATTGTCAATCAGTTATAGGTAATTGTTCCCAGATCACGATTTCCCTCCTCAGTTTGATTACCAGGCACTGATCACTCATCCTCCATATTTGATGCTTAAATTAAGATGATGTACGTTTCAATGAGAGAGGCCAAAATGATGTGAGTTAATTTGTCCAGGCATATATGGATTTGGAGACAGTGAACAGCAAATAATGGATTATGTGTGCATTTTCATATTTGGAACAAATTTCCTGAAACTCTTTATAATTGTCTTAAGGACAGCATAGCCTTTTTAAAGGTAAATCAAATTTATATCTGAAATGTTCCCTGGCAGGCATTTGTTCGAAATTTATTGTGCTTTTCTTTTTAATATATCATGGTTGTGTTCCTCAAATAGGGAGCATTTTTGCATTCTAAGCACTAAACATCATTAGGAAATAAATTCAAAGGTGGATATTCCTGTATGAGAGTTGGGAATAAAACAGTGTTTTCACTGCCACAGGTCTGTTCCTATAAAAAGTCATCACAAAAGAAAGTGGTTCTATAGTTATTTATGCCTATGAACAATATTTTTCTTCTCTAGAAAATTTTATTTACATTAATAAGGAAGAAATTGATAGTAAAAATGCTGCAATTATACATGTATAATATATAGAAATGAATATATACTATCTATATTTGAATATATTATTTGTTTTTTTATTAATTACATTGCATTATATGACACAGTTTTATAGGTACTGGGAAACACAAGAAAATGCAAAGGAAAGATTAAATAGCATATATATGAGCCCGGCATGGTGGCCTAGTGGCTAAAGTCCTCGCCTTGCACGCCCGGGATCCCATATGGGCACCGGCTCTAGTCCCAACAGCCCCACTTCCCATCCAGCTCCCTGCTTGTGGCCTAGGAAAGCAGTCAAGGACGGCCCAAAGCCTTGGGACCCTGAACCCGTGTGGGAGACCTGGAGGAGGTTCCTGGCTCCTGGCTTTGGATTGGCACAGCACACTCCTCATCTGGGCTCATATCTGGGTCTGTGTGTTTAACGAAGAGCACGCTGTGTGGTAACCATTCCATTTTTAAATGGACACTTACTGTAATCAACATGTTTTATTCCCAGCCTTGTATATGAAAACCAAGTTTCCTTTCTCTTTTCATTTTTGGTGTTCCCTGAATGTCTCTCGCATTGATTCCAGGATTTTTAGTCATACCCCGTGAGAAGCAGCAGGAAGCATTTTCATGCTACCTTGTTTCACTGGAGATCACATTTAATTCTGAGGACCAAAGAAAGCCTAAATAAAACTCAATTCTCATATGGCACAGTTATTAAGGAATTTCAAACCCAGCGGTTTTCCTGCTGTTCTATGGGGTATATGAGAACCAACTCAACACGTTGAGAGTCTGTGAGCTGATCATCTGTCTGCACAACCAGGTCATAAACTGGTAGATGGAGCTCTCTTTTATACTCAGTTTGGGTGATTGTTTTCTCACTTATAGACATAGGAATGTGTCCTAAGCTGCCTTATTGTGGAATTTTCCCTCTCACAGCATGACTGGCTTTCTTAACATTGATTTCATTTAATTTTATGCAGTGAACTAAATCTCTCTGTGTGTATGTGTGTGTGTGTGTGTTGAAATGTTTTAACTGAGCTTATTATGCTTGCAAAGAATGACAATAACTATTTTGACTTATTACTTTCTGTTTGGTTAGGATAATCAAACATTCAGCAAGGAAGAATAAAAGCACCGTGGGTGGCATAAATGAGCATGAGAAAGAGCTTCCAGAAAATCTCTTCCAAGACAGAACACTTCTCACTCCCTTCCCTCCCTCCTTGCCACTCCACCTACAAGCTTCCCTACTTTTAGACTGTTCCTAAACCAGGAAGTAAAAGTTATGAGTGGGAAGAGGAGCGGAGTGTGTATGTGTAACCAACAAGAGAATTTATTCCCTTGATGAATCATAATGATTGTACTATAATCACATATCCCCACGTACAGTCCTGAACTCCTGTGCCGCCACTTAACTCCCTCTGCGAATGGGCAATTGGACACCTTCCTTCAGCAGCTTTACCAGGAAAGTAATATAATCAGAAAGTCAGAGCTATCAGGAGTTTTGACGGTGCTAAACCCCGGCCTAAAACAGAAGATAAATGGAGTACTCAGAACTTGATTGGAGTCCTTCAGGTCTGTGTACTTGCCAGGGGACAGAGCTGAGGCCAGCACTCACAGCACCTGCCTCCCGTTCCAGCATTCTATTCAGGTACTGATCATCTCATTACGGTTCTGGCCACTGTGTACAGTCACATTTTAATATATGATATTCAGTAATGTTAAGGGTAGATGGCAAGCTATCTTAATGTTGTCTGAGAGTATAAAAATGTCAGAGAAACAAAAAAGAAAAGTGACTAAATGGTAGCACTGGTACAATTCACAACTTGAATCACACTTAATGTTTATGAGTCTGGCAACTGGTACCCTCAATAACCCAATATCTAGTTCATTACATATTTGCTTTTCTTTGTACATAGCAATTGGGAAAGTATAGGGCTTTGGGAATATTTTTTTCTCATTATTGAAGCTCTTCTGCTGCACTAGGTCAGAGTGTATTGTGACTGAAACCCAGGAGTTTAAGGGAAGAACCCTTAAAAAATTATGGGGAAAGGTTCTCATTTCCCTGCGTGTTCAACTTTAACGAAGAGCACACTGTGTGGAAAGCATTCCACTAATCTTTAAATGGATATTTACTGTACTAAACATGTTTTGTTCTCAGTCTTGTATATGAAAACCAAGCCATTGCTGCATACATTGTTAGAGAGATGAGCAATACATAGAAACTGGCTCCAAAGCCATTTAAACTAACATAGCGCAGAAGACATTTAGGATATGATATCTAAAGGCTTGAGAATTCTGCTTCTGAAGCCCTGGCTGATACTTGGTTGAAGCAAAGATTTTAACATGCACACAAGTATATGGAGAAGCAAATCTTTACAGAAATAAAGAAATATTATGGAACCCTGCAAAACAAAAATGGACAAGGTCAAGTCATCTTCTCCATTTCTAGATGGACCTGGACATAATTTTGTCTTGATAAATAAAGAATGCTTGGAGTCTAATGTGGGTAAATTCATGTCAGATTAGGCAAGATTTGATGCTGCGGTCTGACTGCTCTGCTGTGTGCGGTGAATGAGGCGCTCTTACAGAAAGAACATAGGCAGTTTTTTAGGAACATAGTTGAAGGTAAGCTTATATGACACAAGTTGCGGAGCTGTACAGTTAAGTCTGTAAGGAGGCTTTGTTAATTAGCAAGTTTTGATGATGGGGATTTTCTCAGGGAGACTGAGGAAAGCTGTGGAATTTGAAATACAGTGTTTATTTGTCATTTGAGAGACAGAGGCAGAGTGGAGAGTTGCCATCTGTTGTTTTACTCCTCAAATATCCAGGTCAGCCTACCAAAAGAAAGCAGGAAGAACAAAACCCAGGTCTTCCACATAAACAGGACCCAAGTACTCAAGTAACTCCCTGCTGCCTTCTGTGGTGCGCATTAGCAAGAGGCTGGGTGAGAAGCAGAGCCAGTACTTCAACCAGAGATGCCAATGTGGGGTGCTGACATCTTAACTGCTAACCAAACTTCTTGCCTTCCTTTAAAAAGAAAACTGCTGTCTGATCTTACAATTATAAAATGTTAAGGAAATTTGAATAAATATGCTTGAAAAGAAAAACTTAGTTAGACCTAAGAACCCTATCCAAATATCTAAAAGATGATCATGTTGCAATGAAATTAGACATTGAAGATGACACAGAAGCATGGGAGCAGGACCAGTGATGCAAATTACATGGGAAAATGTTTACATGATCATGAAAAAAAAATCTCACAAGTAACTTCTAAAGCTGTTCAACATTGCGATGGCCTTGGACATTAGTTTACTCTTCTCACTGATAGTGTTGAAATACAGGCATGATGTCTTCACAAAAGCAATGGCAGGGAGCTAAAGAACTCAATGGCTGCATGAACAATGCTGCACACCCAAATCCAGCCCACAACGATTTCATAATGCTCTTGAGATAACTTTGCTGCTAAGTATCAGGAATAGAATAAAAAGCTGACATAAGAAGCCGACTAGTTTTTTTTTTTTTTTTTTTTTTGGCACCCATTCCAAAAACAGTGGCTCAGAATCTTCTGGAACTGCATACAGATTTCAGTACCAAAGTTTTAGATCAAGCTGGCTTCCGAAATTTCTCAGCTTTAGAAGAGGATTCTGTGTTTCCTTAGGTAAGCTACTCCTAAGTGTTTTATGTTTACATAAATATACACACAATTCTATGTTTTTCTATGTTGTTCTCAGTGGTAAACATAGATGAGACTCCAGCTAATGGCTATGGAAACACCCATCATATAGATTAGGATGCCTGATAGGAAACAAAATCACTCCCAGTTGTTCAGATCAAGAAACTGAAACAAAAGGAATACTTGCAAGATTGTGGGCAGCATTAAGGAAACCAATAAAAACTCTGACATTAGCAGGAGCTGGAAGCTGTTTTTGCTCCAAAGGTTGGAGGAATCAGGAAGAAATCAATACTCATGATTCCAGTAAGAACTGGATGGTGGCAGGGGAGCTTCCCTGCTCCTCTCTGGTTAGGGAGGGTCACAGCTTCTGCCCTGCTAAAGCAGGAAGAAACAAAGCAATTTATCACTTCTTCCTCTTACTCTGTGACTTTTCTAATACCATGCTGTAGCAAGTTCCAATTTGAAATCACCCAGTGAAGGGAGTTTTGCTAGTGCAGATGGCAGGGAATGGTGGTAGATGAATCTGGCCAAAGAACAGCCAGGAAACCCCAAACAGAAAATGGTTGAAACATAGCTCTTAACCATAACATGTGGATTTATTTTTAGTATGTTTAGATTTTTTTTTTACATTTAGCATTTATTTACATGTGAGTTTATTTCCATGTCTGTTTTATTGGGTTCTTTTGTTTGTTTGTTTTGCTTTTTGCTTTTTTTTAAATTTTGGTTTTAAAGATTTGTTGTTTAAAGATTCTACAAAGGAGAACTCTGACATAGAATGCAAGCCTAGTAAACATTGATTTATCTCACTGTGCCAAAACATTGGGCCCTCGTGTGTATGTGTGTGTGTGTGTGTGTGTGTTTGTTTTTATCTTTTTTATTGTTTTTGCAAAATGCTCAAAGTTAGATTTTAAATGTTGACTTCTATTATATCTAACAAAAAAAATCTCAACAGGGTTGGGGACTGTCCTACTGTTGGCCTATGAAGGCGCTGGAAATAACTGGTCCGTACCTGTCAAGTTAATGCAGGTAAGAAATCAGCTTCAATAAGTCTGCAGCAAGCTAATTGTTTTGATGATGTTTACATAGTTATCTAGGATTGGGGAGGGTTGAGGATTAGGGGAAAGTAGATGAAACTACAGGTCCCCATATACTATGGTACCACATGCCCTCTACAGGACTGCCAATTCTTCCATATGCATCAGGAGATGCCATCCACTACTCCATCTAAGCCACTGAAGAGACCCAGTTCTGACACATATACTCTACGGTCAGAGCGCAGGTCCTGCTACTTTCCCCATGGTTGGAGTTCTGAGTTCAATGGTTTATTTGAAGGTACCCTCAAAGAAATCTCATCTGAGGTGATTCCAGGCCTGACTCCTTTGTGTGCTAGCCAGTAGAGGGTGCAGCTTAGTCCGTCATCCACATCAGCCTACGTACACACTGCTAATTTCAATTGCTATGTCTGATCTATCTGCAACCCAGTCTTATGCAAACTAATTGGTGTTGCAGCCCAGCCCTACCCTGCTCACCACATACTCGACCTTCAAGTACATTAGCAGAAGCTAGAGCCCTGTCAGAGTGACCCCCAGTAAACCCCGTGGACCAGCAGCCAGCCCTGGTTCTTGTGCTGGTCACCATGTGGAACAGATTGGTCCAGTCTATCCCACATCCCATTCAGCTCTCATAAAATATCATCGGATGTTGAAGGCCAGCTCAACCCAACCAACTCCCCCTCCAACCTACACTCATGCCATTGGGTGCCACTGCCTGTCTAGCCAATTGCCCCAGTTTTGGTTCTCATGTTCACCAGTGGGAGTTTCTGTCCACCAGAGAGGTGCCCACAGTTATCCTATTGGATGCATTCTTTTCCCTGGATCTTGCACTCTCCAAGTGGTTCTGCAGTATAGCTTGATAGGATTTGCCCCTATTCACAGCACTTGCCAGCTGATGTAGAGGCAAAGCCCAACCAGAAGGCTAATTTTTAAGTTGATCATTTTGTATGGCCAGCAAATGTAAATGAACCTCAGCAGAAAAGACATCATATTCCCTGTGAGGTTTCAAGTATTTAATTTCTACTGTTCTACATTTCATTCTCATTTTTTTCAAAATAGGATTTTGATCTGTATTTCTTTGTGCATTTGCTACACAGTGCTGCAAATATGGTAACATTTTCTTTATCAAAACTTTGTATTATTTATTTCACTAATTTGATGATTGAAAGAATGACTGTCAAATTATATAAATAGACAATGAACCATACTGCAAATAGTGTGTTATGTCATTTGTTTAAATCAATGGAATTATTACTAGAACATTCATTTTTTTAAGAACTGAACATTTATTTGAAAGCATAACAAATTTTGTATACCAAGTCTTTATTGACTTGCAAAAGTGCATGTTTGTAAAAGGTATAAGAATGCATATTTATTCACATCTTTGGAAGTATCTCTGATACTGATTTTCAATAACATTTTATTATACAATGCAAAATATGAAGTATAATTGTGGAGTGAAATGAAAGTTCATACAATTGTGTTTTTTCTCAAAAAATTTAATAATTAAATGTTGTGAGGTAGTTTTCCCAAGACTTTTTCATTTCTAATAATCCAGCTTCAAAACACAAGTTGAATTAATTCTATCTATCTATCTATCTCCTCTAAGACTTTAAAGATATAGGTTTGGATTAGTTGATTGAGATAAGGAAAAGTGTATGATAGAACAGAAATTAAAATGAGTTCATGTCCCTTGGAAGGAGTTGAAGAAAAAGAAATATAAATAATTTAGTAAATTTCTATTATTTTATCTTTATTTTCATTTATAACACTTGATATTACTGCATATAATCCTAGCACAAACATATCATGAAGTTTACAGAAAAGCAAAAGATGTTACAAATAAATTCTTCTAGGAAAAAGTCATTAATAAAGATTTCAAGAAGGAACCAGGAAATCAGTCTATCCTTTGGCACCAAAGCCTCTACTGGGTAAAGTCAGGATTAGCATAGAACCACTCTGAGGGTGATGGTTTTCCAAAATCTCCTGATCACTGAAAAAGAAGGCTGAATGAAACAGACACAGAGAATCCTTTAAATCCAGGTCACTACTGTCTGCTATTACATCTCCATTTCCGCTCTTGTCTGTTCCACCAAAAATAAAAGAAACAAATGAAAAATCAACTCCTCATTTCAAAGCAGAAAGCAACTCTTCCTCAATGAATGTATAATTAGGTCACCAAATCTGCTTCTCCCACTGGCATGACTGGGCAACTGCATCCCTTCAATAGACCAACCCATGCACGGATGGTGGCCCATTGGAGGACAGTATGTAAGTCTTTGTATTTGTTGTCTGAAGCTTACCCATGATATGTTCAGGTAAAACAAGAATGATCTGTAGACTGGCATTGTAACATAACTGATTAAGCTGCTATTTGTGATGTCTGCATAACATGTTAGAGTGCAGGATGGAAAACTGGGAACTCTGCTTCCAAACCAACTCCCTGCTGTTGTTCCTGGGAAAGCAGTCACCATGGGTCAAAATATTTAGGACTTTACCACCTATGTAAGACATTGGAAGGAGATATTGGATGCTGGCTTTTCCATGGCTGAGATCAGGCTGTTCAGAGATCCTTATGAATGAAATGGCAGATGTTATCTCTCTGCCTCTCTCTCTCTCTCTCCCTCCTTCTCTTGCCCTCTGTCTCTCCCATCATTCTGTATTTAAAATAAAACTTTATGGAGTAAAACTCTTTGAAACCAGGCAAGGAATAACAGAGAAACAGAAAGTCTAACATTTCCCCAAATTTGCACAGCAATGGGAAAACATTCAAATTTATCCTGAGCAGGAAAAGTCCCTGAAATATCAGGCACTAAACAAAATCCCCAGAGGATTCGCTCTTAGAATAAGGCTAAAATAGTCCTGAAATAAAAGCTCCTATAGGTCTTTTCTGGCAAACAAAAACCTTGAAAATATCTAGTTAGTTTGCAAGTAATAATTTCAAGACGAAACAAATTTCATACACTATAAAGAGAACAGTAATATCCAAATGCTCAATAACAAAAACTACATATCCAGCACCAAAATGAGAATAAAAAAATCACCAGGTACATAAATAAAATTGAAAATGTGACTCAAAGCCAGCGGAAAGTTCAGGTTACAGAGAGAAATTCTGAAGGAAGATAAAGCAACTAACAAATAAAGACTTTAAGAAGGATATACATCCGTTAGCCTGCATGTGAGCTGGTTTACTGAGAGAGCCAGACTGGGCTAAGTAACTGTAAACACTAGTATACGCATGAGTCAGAGTTAAGTGCAGCCTGGTTGGATTTTACAGCAGCATCAGCTGGCAAGAGCTGAGAACAGGGGCAAATCCTGTCAAGCTAGACTGTAGAACCACCTGGAAAGTGCAAGATCCAGGGCTGGGAGTGGGCCTAGTAGGATAACTGTAGGCATATAGATGGTGGACTACAGCTCCCACTGGTGAGCATGAGAACTAGGGCTCAGAGTACCTGGCTGGACAGGTGGTTGTGTGGGTTGGATAGTGGGGTTGGTCGGGCTGAGCTAGACTGTAGTACCCGTTGGCGTGTACAAAAGCCAAATGGATTGTGGGACAAATCAGACTAGTCTGCTGCACATACCATCAGGTGCAGGAATCAGGACTTTGGGCAGGCCTGGTGAGGGTTTTGGGGGGTGGTTTCTCTGACTGAGTTGTAGTTCCCACTGACATAAGGCCCAAGTGTGTGGTGGGCATGGTTGGGCTAGTCTGTAGCATTCATTGATTTTTGTAAGAGATGGGGTTAGAGACAGAAATGACCCAGCAATGCAACTACTAATGTGTGTGTAGGCTGATGTGGAAGACCTGTACCCCGTACTGGCTAGCACACACGGGAGTCAGAGAAAGTTTCTTTGGGGATCCACCTAAGTGAACTGGAATCATTCCAACCACAGGGAGAATCACGGGATCTGTGTTCTGACCGTGGAGTGCATGTGTCAGAATGGACCTCCTTGATTGTTGAAGATAGTGTATCAGAAAGCATGCCCAGATGCACATGAGTTATGATAACCAGTTCATTGAAGCTCTCAGAGGATGTCTAGTACCATGAAGAAAGGAACAAATTGGACAGCTCTCCTAGCCAAGCATTAACAGCAAGTATCTTGGTGAATGGAGACTCTAGATTGGACTACGTCAGGAATAGACCTTGGAAGGATTTCCTCATCCTTGAAGCAACAAAATCAAAATTTCTAAACTATCAAAGCCACTTGAGCCATCAGAGTAGGGAACCTGGGATGACATTGGGTATCTGTTTCCCATCGTTGGGTACTGATATGATTAAGAAGCTGGGCACAGCTTCTTTTCTTTTCTCTCCTCCACCCCCAGATAGAGGAAACAGAAAAAGAAAATTAGAAACTCTGGCCTCATCCACTCTCTCCTAGTCCTCATCCCTTCCCACACTAATCATAGATCCACATGGGCATACATTCTTCTCAACTACATAAACATCATCACAATAAAATTTAAAAATGAAAAGAATAATCAATAATTAAAAGATGATTTGTGCATATCAAAAAGAGTAATAGGAAGTATAGCAAACAAAATAGCCAAGCGATAATTCTGGAATCAGAAATGCGGTGATGAGTATTTAAAGAAATCCAGTGGATACACTTACAGCAGATCGGAAAAAAAAAATCTACAAATCCAAAGAAAATAACAAAATGAAGCTATGATGGAGGGGGAAAATGTGGGAAATCACTGATTGGAGGACAAACATAAACAACCCAGCAGAGGTGCTGAAATTGGGAGAGTGAAACGATGCTGCTTGTGATTTAATGTCTATACAGCCGAAAATTTGCTAGAAGCTGTAATACATAAATGCAAGAACATCAAAGAAATTCCAACAGAATAAATATCAAACTACTGTGAAGTTAACCTTAATAAGATTGTTGCAATTTTGTTTTACAACTTATTATTTCAAAGGCAATATTACAGAGAGAGAGAGAGAGAGAGAGAGAGAGAGAGAGAGAGAGAGAGAGAGAGAGAGAGAATAGGAAGTCTCCCATGTGCCTCTTCACTCCGCAAATCAGTCAATAGCTGAAGCTGGTTCAATCTGAAACCAGGAGCCAGGACTTTCTTACAGGTGTCTCATAGGAGTGCCAGGTCCCAAGGACTTGGAAACTCCTCTGCTAATTTTCCAGGTGCATTTGCAAGAAGCTGGATCCGAGGTGAAACAACTGGGTCTCATTGGATGTTGGCTCTGCAGCTGAAGGCTTAACCTACTATGACATGGTACTGGTTCCAAGATGAAGCTATTAAACATCACCAAAGAAGAGGTGAAACAAAGAGTTGCCATCAATTTTATAAGACACAAACATAAAGAAAATGGAACAGCACATTTAAAATGATGAAAGAAAAAGGGGAAATGGAACAACTATCAAATGAGAAGTCTTGATTCAGAGAAATTACTGTTGAAATAGATACAATACTTAGAGGTGCAAAACGTGAAACAATTTGTGGCTAATAGACATCATTGCTCGTCTGCAGGTCAACTAAATGAGTCAATAGCTGTTGAAGATAGCTTATTTTTGTTATTCAGTTTTGTTTTAACAAAATGCCACAAAGCCTTCATCCTCATAAATAGGAATAAAGGGGGTGGAGCATTGCAACTGATTTTCAGCAAACAATCTGAATAATTGGAACAGAGCATGATATCTTTGGTAACCAATAAAAACTTGGACATGCCTGAAATCTGTTCTTTCCTCTCTTGGCTTTAGAAATAAGCAGAATAAGCCTGTGTTACAAGCACATGTATACTCATCTCAATTAATTCCCCCTTAAACTGTTTGGTCAAGATGGGAAACACTTGTTTTTCTAACCAATTAAGAATTACAGTCTGAAAACATTGATAACAGAGGAACAGAAACACGTTAACTTTTTTAGATTTATTTATTTTTATTGCAAAGTCAGATACACAGAGAGGAGGAGAGACAGAGGGAAATATCTTCTGTCTGATGATTCACTCCCCAAGTGAGCCGCAACGGCCGGAGCTGTGCTGATCCGAAGCCGGGAACCAGGAACCTCCTTCAGATCTCCCACGTGGGTGCAGGGTCCCAAGGCTTTGGGCCGTCCTCGACTGCTTTCCCAGGCCACAAGCAGGGAGCTGGATGGGAAGTGAAGCTGCTTTCAAGACAACAACTTTAGCTGCTATGCTACTGCGTCAGGCCCATCGTTTCCTTTTGATGTATATCCAGCTGCGTGGTTTCAGAATCATATAAAAGTTCTATTTTTAGCTGTTTTGAGCTATGTCCAGACTGTTTTCTCAATGGATAAACAAACCGACATTCTTACCAACAGTATGTAAGTGTTCATTTCTTTCCATATCCTCACCAGTACATGCTAACCTTTGTCTTTTTGATGACAGCCGATCTACCTGGGGTGACATGATATCTCATTGTGGTTTTGATTTGCGTTTGCCTGATGTCTAGTGATGTTGAGTACTTCTTTTGGGCCTGAAAACAAAGATTCTTGAGAATTTTCCTGCTTAGAAGCCAATAAAGAATATTTTATAATTAAATATTTTGTGTCTAATTAAAATAAGTTCCAGGTGAGTAAAATGATTAAGAAAACTTTGAGTAGTGAAGGCAATGCAGAAACTCTACTTTTTCATAATTTCTGACTTTCCATCTTCCTATTATTTCCTGTAGTTTCATGTCTTCACCTTGTATGGAGCTGTATGATATTTGGACTTGAAAATCTCCAGACTCTTACAGATTTAATAATATCTTTCCCCAAATTTTCCTAAGTAGTTATCAATCTATTTTGGTTACTCATATACACTAAAGTGTCAGAATAAGAGCATGGATGATCTAAGGAGTTGAATTATAGCACTAAACCCTTGGAACTCCTGAGACATTGTTTAAATTTGAAATTCCACTTAGCATTTTATAATAACTTTTTTTTGAAAGATTTTTGCAAAGTGGTTAAAAGCCTATTATAAAATCTAGGTGTAGGCAAATCCTTTAATTAAACATGCTACATCTGCCTAGGTACACACTGGATGGAAAATTAGAAGACTTTTTAAATATTTAAGAGAGAGGAATATAAATTGGTAAGAGAATATTATCAGAAGACAGAATGCATAAAGAATAGTTAAATGGAGATTAACATTTCTCTCCTCCTCCAAACTGGAGACATAATTACCAGAGCTGATGAGGCTTAAGGCAAGATGGCTGCTCCATCTTCATCTTGCATTGACTCTGCTTTTTTAGAATATTTATTGATGAAATATAAGGGTTGGAGGTTCTCTCTCTCTCTCTCTCTCTCTCTCTCTCTCTCTCTCTCTCTCTCTCACACACACACACACACACCATGAGTTCTGATCTTTCCAAAGAAGTCCATATCCCTGAATACTTAGCCAAATAGTGAAACCATCAAAGTTAGGGTTTATTTAAATGGAGATTTCCACAGGCCTTGGTGGATCCAATGCTTTAAGGAGTGATACAAAGAGCCAAATACTAGCTTCTACACATTATTGATTCTTAAACAGCAGCTAACTTATGCACATTCATATGTATATCCTAATACAGACTTGTTTCAAACATGTTTTTGATTACACAGTAGCACTTTCTCTTGATATCTGATTTCTCCTTGTACTCCACTGTCACCTCAAACTAATAACATTTCAGCCTCCAACTGTTCATTCATGCATAAAAGAAGCAGAAAGAATCTTAAGTTTTATGGTTTGGAATATGAAACTAAGTTGTTCATTTAAAAAAGAACTTTTTGAATCTATTAAGAGTCCCTAGGAGCAAGAGCAACCCTCAGAAGTTGGCTGTGGGGGAAGAAATATGAACATTAACTTCCATAGTTCAATTACCATCCATATGCTGTTGATGCTCAGCTCTGGCTTACAAACCCAGATTTCTCCCCTGAGACTCAAACTGGCACATCCCAGTGCCAGTTGACATTTTGACTCAAATGCTTTAGGAGCAAACCTCATCCAACTTCGAAAGAAATGGTTTCCAATTGTTTTACTAAACTTTCACTTCCTCTTATAGCTCTTTGAAAGTCTCCCAAAGGCAAAAGGTGGCTAAAATGGGGAGGTCAGTACAAGGTTTCAGAGGAAAGCTGGTGTTATATAGAAATAGGTGCAATTAGGTAATATCACACAGTAGGAGGTTGACATTCCCATGACATGACACTTCATGAATTTTACTAAGAAATGTTACATATGAAAAACAAAGATGTGCTGCAAAATAGCACAAAATGGTTGTAACTTCATATATAAATCTATTACAATGGTGTGTATTTGTTGAATTGGATGTGGAGTGTTCTGTGGCAATTTTGGAGAGGTAGTATCAGTGAGATCAGAATTTTAAAAGGCTTCAGGGGACATGGGCCATCAGGTCCTTGAATCCATGCTTAAGATGATACTAGCAGAGTGAATATAAAGCCTGGTAACTAAGGCATAGGTTAAGATCCCATGTCCCGTGTTGCAGTGCCTGCACTGGATACACAGCCCTGCCCATGACTCCAGCTTCCTGACAATGCAGACACTGGTATTATTCCCAAATTATGCAAAAGCCAGGTCAAAGCAAAGACCTAAGAATCCAGACCAGATTACCCACATGGGTGGCAGAGATCCAAGAACCCGACCGCCAGTGCTTCCCACCAGGGTCCACCTTAGCAGGAAATAGAAATAGGAAACAGAGCTGGATCTTCAATCCAAGAAATCTGAGAAGGTTGTGGGTATTCCAATCAGCATCTCACCACTGTGTCAAATACATACCCTGATTGTGGAATTTTTTAGCATATCTCCCAAGTTTTCTCACGAAAAGGTATGTACACGATACTGTAAAGAACATTATAATCTAATGGGACAGTAGACAGAAAAACAGATGACAAAAAAACAGTGTGGATGAACAAATATGCTAACGTTTATTGGGTTCTAACCTGTTTATTGGGTTCTATGATTTCTCCCTTGTGGAAACTTCATAATGAGCTCTTTTAGCTGGATTAAGCAGATCTTTGGAAGCACGAGTCTGTAAACTGATAACATGGGGACTAACGTGCAGATTCATTCATCTGAACCCAAGTAGGTAAAGGCCTTATTCCTAGCCTGAAAGCTCCCACGATTATGTAGTAAGCTAGAGACTGCCAGTCCCTCCTGAGCACCTTATGAATGGACTACCTTTTTAAAGGGGTCCCTCTGCTGCAGCACTTTCTATGCGAATCTAGCTGGTTTGGCTCCCTGTAAGAGAGCAAACTCTTGGAGCATGACATATGCTCCATTGCTTTATTTGCCTGTAAATCCCCCCTAATAAATATCAAGGAGTATCCCGCTACTAGTATGTGTTCTTGTGTTCCTTGCTCACTCCAAGGGACCATGGTGAATTTTAAAGTGGTATAGTTTTAAGGAACAGTCAAGTTTAGAGTTTAAGACTATCTTAGCTGTGAAACATTCTCCCAGGGATATTGCACGTCACCAAGATAGCCTGTGATGAAATAACCATTATTGTCTGTGAACTACACCAGTGTTTGACCACGGCACAGACTCGACCTAACTATCATGTACTTGGACACTACATTCATGAGCTATCAAGTCTGTAGATTCATGGACTACTGAATTCCAGAGAGAAAAGGAGCATTTGAAAATTCTAGGTTACTCAATAAGCATCAGGATAAAAATCAGGAAATAGCAGTAATAATACGATGACAAGAATCCAAGTTAGAGAATTGCCTCTTCAGTGTTTAAAGAAATCCTGAGGAATAACGTGCAGAGAGGGCTCACACATGCAACCAAATGCTCTTATTCTCTGTGTCAACTGCTGTCGTGGGTCAAGAAAGTATATGGGAACAGAGCATGTTGCGACCGCCATAGAACCAAGACACACTTAAAAGAGACATAGGGGCAAGGTTAGAAAGAAATCCAAGGAGAGCTAGGACCATTTGGAAAGTAAAAAGGATGTACTTAGATATAAAATTATATTTTTGAGTTTCTAGAACTGTTTCTGGTTTTTGTATCTTTTACCCATATTGCTTTCTTTTGTTAGACTATATATCTGATTTGCAATTTTCCGAGTTCCTTAGCACTAGAGACCCGATAGCATGGCTGGATAAAATCATCATGATTCCTATTGATGGATTCTATTAGATATAACCAAGGCTATTTCCAAGAAATGAGTTGCCTGACATGCAGTTGAAGAAATACTGCCTTTCAGGAGTATGAAAATGAGCTTTTCTCCATAAAATGATGTTTCAGACAAAAATGTTAGACAACATTACTTCCCAGTTTAGCAACATTATATGATGAGCAAAAACAAAGTATAGGTGATTGCTATTTCACTCTATACTGTCAAGACAATGCAGAGAAGCTATGCCAATGATGGAATATGTCATAATGTGATTTCATAAGCACAGCTGTAGTGGCACTTGGTGTACTGCTTCACCCTGGCACTTTCCCTTGTATGCCTTCCCAGGAAGGGTAGGAGTGGTTTGCCTTCTCTGATCAAGGCATCTGGTATACAAACTGTCCCAAATCCTCATTTAGAGATAAATTATCCATGAGTTGGGAAAACTCCAGCATAATACGAGGTGCTTGTTCAAGTTTAAACTTTCCATTAAAACATACTTAGTTTGAATCTAAAATGTACACAAAGAAGAAAGATTGTATATTAAACCCCCATATGTACACCCTGTAATATCAACATTACATTTTGAATATCAACATTTTTCAACATTCTGACATTCTTGTTTCATTTATAGCACCCATATTTTCTGGCAGTATCTTGAAAAATTCTAGATGAATATTCATGACTTTTTAGAGTTGTTCCTCTAAAGAAATGGTTTGCATTGCTTTGCATACCATACACAGTCAAGTAAAGATGGATGCATATTAGAATAACAATCCAAACCTCTCTTAAGAATATATGAGCATCAAATCATAGTAACATTCCCCAGCCCCAAATTACAAACTACTGGTCTTCAACCACTTTGAATATTGGCTTGGGCTATATGGAGACTGGAGGCAGAATTTTCCGTGTTTGGAAGTTTTCCTACAGCCAAGTCACCAACTAATTATTCAAGTTCAAATGGGACCCCTAAAAAAAGGCTCTTAGAATATGCCAGAGAGACAGTAAAGCAAGCAATACACTACACTTTCAGAATCATTGGTGTAATTACTATTAATAAAAAGTAACGACATGACTGCTAACATTTCAGAATTGAGGTCCTTTGACCACTCCACACAACTGAAACTGTCTGACTTTCTCTTTCATTTCCACAGATCTCTCTCCTTATCAGGTTTCTTTATGTATTTTCCAAAATATGTATTCAGGTTTTCCTTTTGACATTATGTCTGATAAATTTAATATTGTTTCCTCGTTGACTATAAACACTGATAAATCAGAAATACAATTTCATTCAGGCTTCTGACCTCTCAACCTACAGATCCAATACTGCTTGCACATCCACTCCATTGTACATTCAAGTTTTTCATGTTTGAAATCGAACCTTGTGAACACAGAGTATCTACATTGTTGGGTTTTTAGTATTCACATAGTTGGCCAAGTCTTTGAACTCAAAGTTACCTGTATTCTGTATTCATCTTGTTATGTGACTTTTTTTTTTCTTCTCAACATATCAACTGCCCTTATTGGAGACATCAAATTGCTTTAACCTTTGACGTCATCTGCCTTCACCCAGCACTAGTCTTCTTTTATAACTATCTCATACATGCTGTCAGTAGGTTACTTTTGTTTTTGCTTTAAATTTACTTTTTTTAAACAAATTAAAGAAGGAGATTTAAAGATTTGCCTTTCATCAGGCTGTTCTGGCATGCTTCAAATAAGATCAGAATCACCTGGGTCAATAATAAAATTAGTGTAGAGTCAGTAGTAGTTTCCCTATGTTGTGCCTCATTCAATATCATTGTCGTTGTAGGGACTGGCCCCAGTTTTGGCCAATATTCTGTACTATTGTATTTCAGATTTCTTCCTATCGGGGCAGGTGTTGGTGAGGATCACAGACTTCACGTTGCCTTGTGTGACTGTCTTCAGAGACTGCTTGGATGCCAGCACCTACTTTCTGCTCTTCATCACAAACTCAGGACTGGAATTCATCAGGTCCAGTGTTTTGTTTTGTCTGCTTTCAGTTGCCATTTTTCTGTCTTTGGTGCTGGATATGCTACAACCAAGTGCAGACACAAAGATTTGCTTTGTATCGTTTTTCACTTTTTAAAAAAAATTTTTTTAAAATTTTTATTGGAAAGACAGATTTACAGAGACATGAGAGAGAGAGAGAGAGGGAGGGGGGGAAGATTTTCCATCCACTGGTTCACTCACCAAGTGGCTGCAAGGGCCAGAGCTGAGCTGATCTGAAATCAGGATCCAAGAGCTTCTTCTGGGTTTCCCACATGGGTACAGGGTTCCAAGACTTTGGCCCATCCTGCTCTGCTTTCCCAGACCATAAGAAGGAAGTTGGACGGAAGTAGAGAACCCAGGATGTGAACTAGTGCCCATTTGGGATCCCAGCGTTTGGAGGTGGAGGCTAGCTAGCTGAGCCAACATGCCAGCTCTTGTTTTACATAAAAAGAAAAATACAATCATTGTATGTGCCAACTGATATGGCTTCATGGCTTCTTGTTTCCTTCAAGACCACTAACCGAACTGCTTTGCAGTAGTTGAAAATTTCTCATGATCTGGCTACTCACATCAACATTTTCATTTGTTTCACTCTGTATTAGACTCCAACTATCATGCCCTAATTGTGGATTTCTTGATTCTAGAATCATGTAGAAATATTTCCTTATTTACTGATGCTGCTTTCTTACATGTCTTATGCAATCCTTTACCAAGTAATCTGCTTTGGTCTCTAAAATTTTAATTACCTAGCATTCAGTAGACCTTCCTAACACACTTGTAAATTGCATTGACTGGCTATATTTGATAGAAATATGTAATGGCATAGAAACCATTCTAAACTTGCTGATTTAGCAATACTGCCTATTGATTGGTAACTTTTTAAGGATTTTTTTTTTTATTTGAAAGAGTCTCAGAGAGAGAAAAAAGGGGTGGGGTAAGAAAATAAATCTTCCATCTGCTGGCTTAACCCCCAAGTGGCTTATCCAGGTCATACCCAGAAGCATGGAGCTTGATCTAGGTTACCCAAAGAATTGGTGTGGCCCAAGCACAGAGCCACCCTGTGTTGCTTTTCCCCGGCCTCTTGCAGAGAGCTGAATCAGAAATGGAGTAGATGGGACTCGAACCAGTGCCAATATTGTATGGCAGTACCACAGGCAGTGAATTTTCCTACTATGCTACACTATTTTCCCTGGTAGATGAGGGTTTTTTTTTTTATCTCTCTAATATACAATTTCTGATTAATACTGACATTTAGGTTTTATTTTCTTATTTTTTTATTCCTCTATTACTATCTGACACAAAACAGACACTTACATAATGATGTCTAATTGAGTAGAAATATGGTTTATAAACAGTACAAAAATGTTTACCTCAAAAGTTGTGAGTTAAGTAAAATGTTGCATATGCACAGATTTTGAAACTATGCAGAAATGCTTTTTAAATTTCAAATCAGAGTTCATTCCTTATAGTCCTCAGTCAATATTAAGTGTGTTTACATTTCTTAAATATGTTTGGATTTCGTAAAATTTGCATACCCTTGAAGGGAGACCAAGCCATCTTTTATCTTTTTCACACTCTGAAAGAGTAAAAAAAAAAAAAGCAGAAGCCAGTTAGCTGAAGCATTACATATATTTGAGGAAAGATATGCAAACAAAGGCTTGGTGCATTAATCTTTTGATATTTATCTCTGAGTGAGGAGGTTATTTCATAATAAGAATACGTGATCTAGAGGTCTTCTTACTGTACATGAGTAGTAAAACTCACAATCTTGAAAAATAGATTCATACAGCTTCTTTTGATACATTCCTCAGTCTGCATTTCTTCAGCCCACATAGTTCTTAAAGTAGAAAATAAGGCAAATCCAGTGTATTTGAAAGCTTTCTCTGCAGGATGACTCAGTTATTTTGGCAACTGTTCCTCCTATTTCTTTTGCTTATGGAGCCACTAGGAGGTCAATTGAAAGTTTTCAGAAAATCATTTTCTTCACCTCTCAACTTATTGGTTAAATAAATAACAAAAACGTTAAATGGTCCTAGCCCAAGCACTGCTACATTCACAAAATGACCAAGCAAAGCCAGTCACCTTTAGCACTGTACTGTGGAGCTAGTTTCTGCCAGGCAAATCTGCTTTCTGTGTAGATTAAAACAGGATTTTGTAGCTTCATAGGGAACACTGGGAACATTGTCTTCTTCTCGGATTCCTGTGACAGGGGACATTGAGGACCATCCACCTGCAGAAATTTTAGACTTCTTTCTTAGAGTCAACTCTGAGGTGCCATCAGTTTTAGTATAGAAATGACTTTGACTTAGTGTATTTCATTTTTTTTTGGCTGGGGAAATAATTTTTTGGGTTTTTTTTTAACAGCAACAGACTGAAGAACAAGATTTCTCCTAGGTTATGGATAGTAAAATTTTGTGACAAATTATGAAGGCTTGACTTGTATAGTTCACCTCATGTCATCTGCCTATTTAACAGTTTAATCATTCATCAAGATATCAGAGCAGTTTATGTTCTCAGCATTCTTTTTTTTCCCCAGGCTGGAAGTACTTTAATTATTATAGAAGAAACTCAATACACTGAAAAGAGGTATTGGTTAAACTCCTTTATATCTCCATTGGCTTTACTTTGCGCATTTCCCCTTACAAATGAGTGGTATAAACACTGCAACTGATGCTAGTATAACATTATCACTTCATATTCATCTATTCAACTATTTTTTCCTCTTCCCACCCCTCAATTTCTTCCTCTTCTCCCTCATATTTTTGTAACATCACAGACCATCAGCAACAGTCACAATTTCATCATTTGCTATTGTAGTGTGTCAAGACACTGTAGGTACAGACAATGGAAGGAAGTCCAGCACTCTACTGTCGAGATATATTTTAGAGTTTCCCTAAGAGTGCTTCTTTTATTCAGTAATGAAGATACATACAGCAACATAGCTTCATTGCAAGTCTCCATTATACAGTTCATCTATGAGAATATTTGTATAATACGTGTCTGTCTAGGATCTTTTACTGCACATGAAGGTTGCCTTATATAAAAGAGAATTTATTTTCTTTAAACATATTTCATAAGGAAGTTTTGCACCAGGAAAATTATTATCACATATCATTCTTAGAAGGTTACCATGAAACCTAGCCAAAATAAAAACATTTAAATGCAGGACAGTAACAGTTCCTGCTCTCTGACTCCTTTTTTTTTTCAAGAGCTATTTGTGACCTGTTACACAACCTTCTGCTTTAATCACAAATATCAAAAATAATATGAGAAAATGGCTTGTGTTATGTCACATAATGCTATTTAACAGCGTTTACTTGCCACTTAAATTTCTTTAGGCATATTAGAGATGATTGGACATTTTTCAGCAGGAAATATTGCCATTCCCCTCGTTACCAGGGCACCAGAATCTCAAATGAAACTCACCCTGATGGCTTATCAAATAGAAATATGCCTTCAACAAAACCTTATAAGACACTTTCAAATTGCTAATAGCAAATACAAACGTAGTGAATAATTAGTATTATTTTTCCATTGATCTCATCTTAAAGTTCAAAGATTGGAACACAGATTTGCAAACAATTCCTTTTCTTTGATTGCTTATATTCTTACTGAAAATGTATTGATGTGTCGCACGGGCTGGGGGAAGGATCTGAGGAATTTTCATAAATAAAATATCTTTGAGATTGGTACTCAAATCAAGAGAGAATATTAGCAATATTTCAGAAAATCAGCTGCTCTTTTGCTGATAATAACCCTTCTTATACAAAAGTCATCAATTTAAGACCTTCAGTTTTATCAGTTTTGACAGACATTCATTTGTTTAGTTATCTCTTCAACTAACACAGGGACCATTTATATTCTTCCACAATGCGCCGTGTCATTATTTGCGATGAACCACTCCCATGACCATAAACATTAATAATGCTTCTCTTCTTTCCTGATAGCTTTATGTTTTTAGCATTTTAAATATCTGAATCATTGCATAACCTGTTGTGCCAGCTTACTTAATACAATGTTGGTGAAATATGTGCTAATACATACACCAGTTACTTATCTTTATTATTGAACACCAATATTCCACTATATAGCATTATTAACATTTTCTTTCATCCTTGTGATTCAATGCGTATCAGCACTGTAAACTGTTTGTAATAATCATCAATAAGACTTTGTATATTTATATGTTTTTATTTCTGGTGCGATAGGTCAGTGACTCAGTCCTTGCCTTGCAAGCACCGGGATCCCATATGGGCACTGATTTGCGTCCCAGCTGCTCCACTTCCCATCCAGCTCCCTGCTTGTGACCTGGAAAAGCAGCTGAGGACGGCCCAAAGCCTTGGGACCCTGCACTGGTGTAGGAAACCTGGAAGAAGCTTTTGCCTCCTGGCTTCATCTCAGCTCTGCTCCTGCCATTGTGGCTATTTGGGGAATGAGCCAGCAGACAGAAGATCTTTCTCTTCTTCTCTCTCTTTAGATTTGCCTTTCCAACAAAAACAAACAGAACCCTATTTTTTAAATACAAATACAAAACTCATGAAGATCAGTTCATGAGTACTTCTGTGGGAACACACAGGCGTCATATACTTCAGTCAGCTCCCCCTATTATTAATATCTTTGACTTGAATGTGCTTGTCACAATCAGTCACAGCTTCTCTTATTTTTAAAAAGTAAGTGATTATTTACTTGAAAGAGTTGCGGAAGGAAGGAGGGAGGGAGGCAGAGGGAAGGAAATGTTGTATCCATTGGCTCACTTCTCAGCTGCAGTGATCAGGGCTCAGTTCACAAGCTGCTTCTGGATGTCCCACGTGTTTGTCAGGGGTCCTAGCACCTGGGTCATCTGCTGCTGCTTTCCCACGTGCACGAGTGGGGAACTGGAGCTGAAGTGGAGCAGCCAGGACAGAAATCCACATTCTGTATTCATACTGAGTTTGTTTGCTCCACATTATTAAGAAGAGTGTGTGATACCTTTCTCTGTCACCTTATTTCGCTCAACATAAAATCCTCTAATTCCAACAGTTTTGTTGCAAATGATAGCATTTCATTCTTTTTTATGACCTAATACGTTCCTCGATATTTCTATATAACACATCTCCACACATTTATCCACTGATGAACACCTTGGTTGAGTCATCGATGTTATAAACATGGTGAAATAGGTTGTGGTTTCATGCAATGATTCCAGGCTTTTTTGGTATTTACCTAGTAGTGGGACTGCTGGGTCATACAACAGTTCTATTTGTAGTTTCTAAAGAAATCTCCCTACAGTTTTCCACTTGGACTGCGTCATTCTACATTCTCAGTACAATGTAGGATACAGTGTGTAAGTATTCCACTTTCTTCACAATCTCATAGCGTTTTTAACTCTCCATCTTTGGAATTAGAGCATTTTTGACAAGAAAGAGGTGACTTTATTGTGATTTGATTTTCATTTTGTGATGGTTTGTGATTTTTTTCATATAAAGTTGGCCATTTGTTTTCTTTAGAAAACTGTCTCTTCATATGTTTTGTCCACTTTACTTTTTTGCTGCTGGTATTAAGTAGTTTGAATTTCTTAGTATATATTCATATATATATATATATAAAGATTTGCTTTATTTTTATGGGAAAGTCAGATATACAGAGAGGAGGAGAGACAGAGAGAAAGAAATTATGTCTGTTGATTCACTCCCCAAGTGACCACAACAGCCGGATCTAAGCCAATCCGAAGCAGGAGCCAGGAGCCTCTTCCGGGTCTCCCACGCAGGTGCAGGATCCCAAGGATTTCCCAGGCCACAGGCAGGGAACTGGATGAGATGCGGGGCTTCCAGGATTAAAACCGGTGCCCATATGGGATCCCAAAGCATGCAAGGCAAGGAATTTTGTCACTAGGCTACTGTACCAGACCAATATATTCATTTATTAATAATTCCTTATAATTCCTTATGAGTTTTACAATATTTATCTTTAATATAAACATTATATGGTTCTATTTAACACTGTTACCAGCTGTTGGGTTTCTATTTGTTTGATCTTTTATTAGTTTTCTACCTCCTTTGTCCTTTTGGAACCTGTTGTACTGTATGTTTCTTCCAATTTTATTTTTCTCACTATTTTTTACCTATATCTCTTTGTTCCAATTTTAAGCAATAATTAGGAAATGATGTTGGAATATGCTTTATGTAACAAATAAAATAATCTAGCTTTTGGGTGAGATTATTATAACTACCAACATTGTTTTTATAGAATAAAAGCAACCACAGAGAGTGTAAAAATGAATAGGAGAATAATAGACATCATGAAGTACTATATTTCTGCAATAATATGAGGGAAATCAGTGGAAAGGAAGAGATTTGGGGAGGGAGGAGGTGAAACCCCATAGCCTATGGAACCACATTATAAAATAATAATAACAAAATTAAAAAAATTAAAAATGACCAAATTTGGCCCAGAAGCGGCCATATTTGACTTCGTTATAGATTGCTAACCATAGAATCAGATATAAAATGTAAATTTCAAGCTATCAAGCTCTACATATAAATATCATTATATTACTCCTCATATATTTTTAAAAGCACATTATTAATAATTTACCCCTTCCATCCTTTGGGAAACTGTTGTAACACATTTGTTTATATACATATATATATACACATGCATACATATATGTATATGTACATATATATGTGCATCTCTAGATACATATATTTGTGGACATATTCTTTTAAATCTATATGAATGCATGAATATATTTGAATATATGGATATATGTGAATGTATATGAATATATGTGAATGTATATGAATATGTGTGAATACATATGTATGTGTTTGTATATATGAAATGCCATACATGTTGGTCTACATCTTTCAGGACTGACATCTTAAAGAGATTATATAATGACAAAATATGGAAATGTTAATCCATGTTTTTATCATCCTCACTGTTTACCATTTTTAACGTAGATCCAGATTTATTTCTGGTATACTTTTCATTCTATGTGTCTCCAACAGCAGCTCTCAAAGGAGTCATTTACAATCCATGAATTCTCACAGGTTTTGTTTTTCTGAAGTAAATCTGTGTTTGACGTTAACGTTTGTGAGGATATTTTTATAATGCAGAAAATTCTGCAGTCACAATATTGTGCTTGGAATACATTGCTGCTTTATTGTCCTCTGATGTTCATAGTTTCCAAAAATTCTGCTGCAATTTTATCCAAGTCTTTGCTCTCTTTGTACTTTGGTTTCTTTCCTATGTTTTCAGAAACTTGCTTACAATTCCACGTTCTGTAAAAATGCTTATTACTTTGCACTCTTTTGAGCCTTTTAAAACATTAAATCTTGACTTCATCAAATTTGAAAAGTATGAATGGTATTTTCTTTCAAGTATTTTCATTCTCTTATTTCCTTTTCCCTTATACTCTAAACACACATAAGCTGATCTGTTTGATATTGTTCCACAGGTCAAATGGGCTCTGTTTTCTCTGTCTCTGTGTTGGTATGTTTTCTCCAGGATACTTCTAATATGTTTTTATGTTGTTGTTTTTACCTTGTTGTGCACAATGTTCAATTAATCACAATTAGCATATTTATTATAAATATTATATTTTCCAGTTTTAAATGTCCAATATGGATACTGTTCAGTTTATTCAATTTTCTCTTTTTTATTCTTGTTTTCCTTCAAATCATTTAACACATTTACAGCATTGAGTTCTGCTAAACACCTCATTTCTCATTAGTAACTTTTTCACAGTTGATTGATTCTCTCTGAATTAAACTTTTTACACCTAGTAATTTTGGGGAGGGAGGGAGCAGGTGTGTATTTTTAAATTTTTCTAATTTTTATGTTTACATAGTTCATCAGGGTGGGAAGGATCGAGTGTTAGGGGAAAGTGGGTGAGACCATTGTTTCCAAATTTTCTTTTTCTTTGTCCTATGTCTGGGGGAAGGTGGGACATAGGTGGAGAAGTCACACCTAACCTTCCAGCTGCCCCAGCACCTGGTGATGGGGAACGGCCCCCCGATCTCAACCCAGGGTCACCAGTGTGGAGCATGTTCCATGAGGTGTGCTTTCAATAGTTTTGAAATGCTGTTTATCTCATGATCCAAGGGTGAGGAAACCCTTCCAAGGTCCGTTGGCAGACATACTCCACCATATGTCTAGTAATTTTTGATTGGATGTTGGAAATCATAAGTTCCATCTTGCTAAATAACGAATATTTCTAAAGAATGTTTGGAATTTATTCTTGTGCACAGTTAGATTGCTTGGCTATCAGGTGAGTCTTTGAAAGTTTTGCTTATGAGATTTATTATGCTGTCTTCTGGGAAGATTTATTCTGAACCAACTTATAATTACTGTTGGGCCAATGCTCCTGGAAGTGCCTTAATGAAGCTTTATGTCTTACACTATTCCTTTATTCTGTAGTTTCCAAATGCGAACTACCTGCACATTTCTACTCTGGAAACTTTTTGGCCAAAAACTCATGTAATGCAATGTAATTAATGAATAAATGAATATTAAAGAAAAAAAAAACAAAAACTCTTCAATTCTCTTGTTGCCATTGAGGAGTTTCATCCAAGGTAGAGAATTAAAAAATTTGTGAGGCTTACCTTGGGATTTTTCCCTCTCTCCTAGACGATGATTTTTTTCTACCTGTTGTAGGATTGTTTCAGATATCTCACATAGTTTTATAGTTGGTTATAAAAACTCTCCATAAAATATTTCCAGAAACTCAACAATGCTATAATGAATGGCTGCAAATTTGATTGATGAAATTAAATTTGGCTTTAATTGATGCTATACAGTACAAGCCAAAGTGAGTCAGTTATTTTATCATAGCTGTATATGTGAAAATTCAGTACATACATTATAAAGCTTGAGTGACTTATATGTGTATATGTGTAGACATATTTAAACAGGAAACCTTGAAGGAATCTGAGCATTTCAAAGGAAGACACAAGTTGTAGGTTAAAAGTGAACCTCCCTAAAATGTTTCTTTACTAAAAGGTTTTGTAACTAACGGCTTTTACACCCTTTTTCTACTGCTACACCATCTATCCTAATCTGATTGTACTGACTTGGATTTTATATTTTTTTGCCAAAATCCACCAATGAGCAAGGTTTGTAAACATTATTGTTGAATTTTCATGTTTGGTATGTATTTCTTCTTACAATAATCATTTTAATTTTATTTCAAAACCAGAATATAACCAGCTGTTATATTCTAAGTCACAGAAAGCCCTGAAATGTTGGGATTTCATCAGTTGTTATGCTACAGCAAAAATGGCCATTGTCTAGGGGCACTGAAAGAGAGAACCCTAAGCCTACAGGGGTTTCTTCAGAGAATTCTACAGTGCCTAAAAGAGACAAAATTAATTTTATCGTGTAAATTTGATGCAGTAATATAATGATGTTACTGGCAACATCAAAGGCTACATTTTGGCAAGTATATTTTATCTCTCATGCACTGAGAGTTGTCAAAGAAATAATTAACAATATTATTTCTGGAAGGTATTGATAATTTATAAGACTCTAGAATAATGAAACCAACATTTTATTGGAAAGGCTGCATATGTTAACCTTTGAAATACAATACAAACTTTTTGCATAAGTAAGTAGCTTCTTTTCAGTTCAATGAGTATTCAATTCCCAAATGCTACATTGCACTATAATAGGCATTAGTGAGCTAAATAAATCCATATGTCTCCATAATCTTTTCCAAAAATCCAATACATATTTTACAAACTTTCTAGCCAAAAGATGGTTGCTGCCAGCTGATTTTTCTCTGTCTTGTCTTTAACTAATTTTCTCCTTTGAATCTTGTCAGTGGAGGTAAACAGAAAAAAAATCCTTTAGCTAGATTAATATACTTGTAATTTTAATTTGCATAAAAATATGAGTATTATAATTTCCATGAACTTAAGTGATGAAAATATTCTGAAAAAACACTCAAAATCTTAAAGCAGTTATTAATGTCATCCATGTCATTTAAAATAGCTCCTAAAAATGAGAATATCTCCTCTGTGAAAGAATATTTTGAACTCTGACCAGATCATTAACTCAGACTTTGTCAAATGGGGTCATACATGGAAAATGTCATAGACATAAAATGATTCAATTACTAATAGGGACATTCTCCAAGACTGTGGAAACATTTGCCAAAGGAAGATAAGTAAGATAGGATCACTAAAACTGAAACAGTCCTTCACAAGCTTACTGCCCCAACAGCTGAGCTGTAAATACCATATCCACCCATGAGCACAAAATCAGGCACAGGACTGACACAGCCACCAGCACTGAGGTGTGATATTACAAGCAGAGAATTTTTTACAAAATAATGTTATTGTTACAAAGTAAACAAATATAGATTCTGGAGTGCAGCAGCACTCCACCCACCTCACACCTGCACCTGTGCCCCATCTACCTTCCTTTGTTTTTTTAAATTGTTACAATGACATGAGTTCAGTTAGCTTCACAAGAACAAGTTTAACACTTTCTTAGGTAAGGGAATTCAACAAATTCCAAGTCAAAAACAACAACAAGAACAACGCCCAAAGAGTGTGGTCAAAGGCTAAAACAAAAATCAAGTCTCAAAATGGCAATTTGGCTCAGAGATTAAACATTTTTTGTAATCTGTATTTTCTAAGCAAATATTTTGTTTGAAAAACAGTGTTACAGAGAGAATGACAAAGAGTTAGATCTTCCATCCTCTGGTTCACTCCCCAGATAGCTGAAATAACCAGAGCTGAGCCAATCAAAAGCCAGGAGCTGAGAGCCTTATGATTTGATCCATGTTTTGCTGCTCTCCCAGGTACTTAAGAAGGGAGCTGGGTTAGAATAAGAGCAGCCTGTACACAGGCAGGTTTCCCACCTGGAATGCTGGCACTGAAGGAGGAAGTTTACCCTTCTATACTGCAGCATTAGACAGTATTCCATATTTTAGATACCAAAGATCAGGGAAAATATGCTATTTTTCTTTTTGTGTAACTTGCTTACTTCAATAAGCATGATGATGTCCAGTTACATTCTCCTTAATGGCTGAGTGTATTCCATAGTGCACAGACACACACACACACACAAACACACACCACATTTTTAACCCAATCATCTGTTGCTGGATATTTGCGTTGATTCCATATTTTAAATTCCATATTGTGAATTTAGCTACTGCAAACATGAAGTACAGATAACCCTCTCCTAGGCTATAATTTTATTTCATTTGGATAAATTCTCAGGAGTGGGGATGGTTGGGTCATATGGGAAACCTATGTTCAGTTATCTGAGGAATCTCCATACTGTCTTCAATAAAGGTAGCAGTAGTTTACAGTCCCGCCAAAAGGAATTGGGTTACCTTTGCCCCAGTTAACAACATTTATTATTTTCTGATTTCTGTGTGGCAGTCATGCTCACTGGGGTGAAGTGAAACTTCATTGTGTATTTTGTTTGCATTTACAGGATGGTTAGTGATCCTCAGCATTTTTCTCATTTGTCTGTTGGCCATTTGCATTCCAGCCCTTGAAAAATGGTTCATGTCCTTTGTTCTTCTCCTAACTGGATTGTTTGTACTGTTGCTCTTGAATTTCTGGAGTGCTCTTATATTGTTCTTCAGTTCCTGGAATGCTGTATGGATTCTGAATACTAATCGTTCGTCAGTTGCATAGCTTGAAAATATTTCCCATTCTGTCTGTTGCTTCCTCGCCTTTATGAAGGTATCCTGTGCAGTGCAGATGCACCTTAGATAGATGTAATCCCATTTAAAAATTTTTCGCTTTAATTGCCTGTGCTTCTGGGGTCATTTCCAAGAAGTTTCTGCTTATGCCAATGTTTTGCAAAGTTTTCCCAATCTTTTCCTCTAGTAATTTGAGAGTATGAGATCTTAGATTTAGATTTTTTAAATATTTATTTTTTTATGGGAAAGTCAGATACACAGAGAAGAGGAGAGACAGAGACGAAGATCTTCTATCCGATGATTCACTCCCCAAGTGACCGCAACGGCCAGAGCTAAGCCGATTCAGAGCCAGGAGCCAGGAACTTCCCCTGGCTCTCCCATGTGGGTGCAGAGTCCCAAGGCTTTGGGTCTTCCTCTACTGCTTTTCCAGGCCACAAGCAGGGGGCTGGGTTGGAGGTGAGGCCGCTGAGATTAGGACCGGCGCCCATATGGAATCCCGGCGCATTCAAGGCATGGACTCTAAGTGCTACGCTGTGGCGCCGGACCCAGATTTAGATCTTTAATCTATTTTGAGTTAATATTTGTAAAAGGTGTAAAGTCAGGTTATTGTTTCACGTTTCTGCATCTGTAGATCAAATTTTCCCGACACCATTTACTGAAGAGACAGTCCTTAACTCCTTTGTTTACTAGCTGGTTGTAGATAAATGGACTGTTATCTGGGATTTCAGATCTGTTCTAGTGCTTCACATGTGTATTTTTGTAATGGTACCCGGCTGTTTTGAGAATTACTGCCCTGTATTATGGCCTAAGATCTGGCATTATGCTTTTGATTGCATTAAATTTATGTATCATTTTGGATAACATGCACATTTTGAAGATATTCATTCTTCCATTTTTGTTCTTTTTTTGTTTGATGTTTTATAATTTTTATTGCAAAGGTCTTTTTTTTTTTTAAGTCAGAATTACAGAGCAAAGGAGATACAAAGAGAAAGGTCAATCCTCTGTGGTTTGCTCCCTACGTGGCCCAATGACAGAGTCAGGGGCTTTTTCTGGGACTCCCATGTGGGTGCAGGGTCCTGAGGTTTGATGCTATCCTCTACTGCTTTTCCAGGCCACAGTCAAGGATCTGGATGGGACGTAGAGCAGCCAGGACAAGAAGCAGCACCCATATGGGATCCTGGCATATTCATATCAAGGATTTAGCCACTAGGCTATTGCACTGGGCCCTATTGCAAAGATCTTTCACCTCCCTGTTTATGCTTGATTCTAACATACTTAAATATTTTTGTGGCTGTTATGAATGGTGCTGAATCTACCAGTTTTTTCCCTCAGCCATCTGTTGTTGGGTATACAAAGCCTACTGATTTTTGTTTATTGGTTTTATATCCTACAGTTTCACCACATTCTGTTTTGAGTTGCAATAGTTTCTACCGTAGTCTTTCCTTAAGTGCAGTATCCCAGGGTGTTAATTAGTAGAAAGTTCCAATCAGAAATAAAGGGAGGACATATCTCTGAGGTAGAATATAACCCTCCACCGTGGAATCCGAACTCCTAGGGTGAGCTCCTATCCCAAGATAATATGTACCTTGAGTTTTGAATCATTTTATTTGTGCTTTGGCATTCTGCTCTCCTAATTAACATTACATTGTGTGAATTTTTTCAAGCATTTATTTTATTTTTTATTAGAAAGGCAGATTTACAGAGAGGAGCGACAGAGACAGGGAGAAAAATCTGCCATTCACTGGTTCACTCTCCAAGCGGCCACAATGGCTAGAGCTCGATCCGAAGCCAGGACCCAGAAGCTTCTACTGGGTCTCCCATGCGAGTAGGGAGTCCCAAAGCTTTGGGCTATCCTCTACTACTTTCCCAGACCAGAGGCAGGAAGCTGGATAGGAAATGGTCTTCCAATGCATATCACAACTTTCCTCAATAATTTTGATTGTCTTCAATAATTTTGATATGTCATAATCAAATAAAGTTATTCCCTAAATATTATTACTACTCATTCAGGAATATTTTTTAAGTGAACAAAAAAAGGACATTTCCATTTTAAGCAAAATGACAGATTAAACAGCTAAAAATGTCTTTGTCATAAAACATTGGAAATTCCTGATTAAATGCTGTAAAATCTGCTTTTGAATTTGTTATTGGCCTCGTAAGAAAGAAGCTAAGTTGATAATGTCTAAAAATAAATTACAGGATGGAAAGATAGCATGACAAGCCTGTTCAACAGCGTTTTGGTCATTGCATGGAAATTCTGAACCTTCAGGTTTTGATTGATCAAGGGGTTAAAGCAAGCTCTTGCTGTATGTAGGTTAATGGGTAATAACAGAACACCGCAAATGAAATTCTAATCTGGGGAATGCTACACTTCAGTGAGAAACCACACTCCTCCCTATTAAAAACCTCTGGGGGAATGAAAATAACTTTCAGAACAGTGAGAGGCTCCCAATAGAGGAGCAAGCACGCAGCCAATAAAAATGTCTCACCAGCAGTTTTTAATCAATAGTTGCCTTCACACATCTTTGGAAAATGAAGTCCCAGCACTGGAATAATTATAAAAAGCTCCAAACAAATTAATTTTTGAAAGGGCTTTGGGTTGATGAAATCCCTAGGCATCCTATAGAAACCTACATAAACCTACTCTCATGATTGGAATACAGCCTGAGAAGAGTGCCAGGATGTTGAGACAGGAAAGCTAACAACCAAGATGTTACAGTTAACAAAAAGATTTCTTAAGAAGGAGGAAATAAAGGCATTGCAGAAAAACTGATCTTTACAGATTGCGTCATCCTTCCCTGAGTTTCCGTGCCTGTGAAAACAGGATCTGCCAATCTCATAAGCGTATGCCAAACAGTAATAGAGCTAGCTAATATGTAGCATTTGGAAGAGCCTTCAGTATATTATAAGCAATAAAATGTTATTTGTTACAATTATAATAGCTACCCAGAATGCATTGCTTTTTTTTTTCCTTTCTATCAACTCTAAAATTTTACCTTTGCTGTTGTTTTCTCTTGCATGTCTCATTTGCTTTTATTATTATTATTTTTGGTGAAAGTTAATTCTTAGGGGTATAATTCACATATAACAATATGTACGTATTTTCAGTGCCCACGGCAACAGCCATTTCTAGGCTAGACCAAAGCCAAGGCTCAGGAATTCCCTGTCGGTCTCCCTCAAGATATTTGAGGAATGAACCAGTAGATGGAAGATCTTCTGTCTGCCTCTTCTCACTCAATGCTTTGTCTTTCGAAAGAATGAATGAATGAACGACTTTTTCTCTACTTGTTAAAAACATTTTTTTTAAATTTTTATCAAGGAAACACATTTCTGCAGTTCATATAGATTCCCTTTACACAAATAAGAAGTAAAAATGCTATATGTTACTACTATTACTAAGTGAAAGAAGAGAATCTGATGGGTTAAACACTGTATGATTTCAATTACATGACATTCTAGAAAAGGTCAAAATTATGAGAACAATAAGATCTGGGCATTTGGAGAGCAGTAAAATGAATAAGAAGAGCATAAAGGATTTTTAGGGCAGTACGTACACTCAGTATGACATTATAATGCAAAGTATATGCAATTGTGAAATTTTTTTTAACCCATAGAATATGCAAAACTAAGAGTGAACTCCAGTAGGAGCCACTGGCTGGTTGATAATGATAAGTCAGCATAGCTTCATGCACTGCAGATGTATCATACTGATGGGGATATCAATCATGTAGCAAGCTCTTTATGTGTGGAAACGAAATCTGTGCACCTTCTGCTATCCAGCTAAAACTTTAAAAAATGAGTTGATAATGTATTAAGGAAGTTGTTAAATTTAGGTCTTCACTTGCCACTGTCTTGAGAAAAGGAAGGAAACACCTAATTTCAGCAATAATGACTGCCCCATGTGTAGAAAATAGTTTTACAACTTTTACGAGTAGTAAAAATTATAAATTACTACAGGAATTAGAGGAAGAATTAATAGAAAGTGGTAACATCACTGTAAAGTGATAAGAAGAATAAGGCTGGTTTACATCCAAAACATGATTGTGAGGGTCACATTCTTAAGTAATTAGAAAGAAGGAAAAAAATTTAGATTGAGTGATGTTTTTTAGCAAGGAAAGATTAAATGAAGTACAAATCAAAATCCATGTAGTTTAAAACTGAACAAACTGAACCTGTTTTTTCACTCATTAGTGCAAAAGAATAGCAAAAATGTAAAATGCTAAAAGATTTTTCTTTAACTCGAGTGTTGTTTCATTTTGTTGTCAAAAAATCCATCTTGTACAAACTTTCTGAAGATTCACCAAACGCATAGATTGAGTGTGATTGTTCTTGTTTTCTGTGATGCAGTTTTGTAGGTCTAGGGATTTCCACTCTCTTCCTGCCCCTCACTCCCTCCCCTTTTCCTGTCTGACACCATTTCCTCTGTATTATTAAAAGAGTATACTTCTGCAACAACAATCGCAAAGTCAACGTTCTGCTATCTTAGTGTAGGATGCATCGTGGGCATTGGCAAATGTGGAAAATCTAGAATCATATTGTCAAGGTGTATCCGTTGGTTTTATTGGACGTTTTCCTTTTATGTGGGAGTAGACATGCATACTGCAGCGTATGTTTACTTCCCAATACACTAGTCTGCATTATACGATTCATCTACGAGAAAATATGTATATACATATTTAATTCATAATATTTGTAATATTTATTTAATTTGTATTTTGCATGAAATTTGCCTTACAGAGCACACATGATATTTGTCCTTTTTGGGGCTTGATTGGCTTATTTCATTGAACATAATGGTTTCCACTTGGGACTATTTGGTCGTAAATGGTGGAATTTCATTTTTTGTAATGGCTGACTAGCATTCACTGGAGTAGATGTACCACTGTTTCTTTATCCATTCCTCTGTCTACAGCATCTGGGTTGTATCCTTGTTTTCACTTTTGTGAATTATGCTGTTGTAATTATAGGATTGCAGGTCACTTTCTCATATACGGGTATCATTTCCTTCGGATATATTCCCAGAAGTCGGGTAGCTGGATGATGTTAGGTCAAATTTCAGTTCTGTTAGCATTCTCCGTATTACCTTCCCTAGATGTTGTACTGTCCTGCACTCCCACCAGCAGTAAAGGAGGGTACTTTTGTCGCCACCTCCATGCGGGCAGGTGCTGTGAGTAGAATTTTGAATGTCGGCCAATTTCACTGGAGTGAGGTGAAAACTCAATGCGGTATTCATTTGTATTTCCCTAATAGCTGCAGAGCCTGAACATTTGTTTTCCATATATCTATTAGTCATTTGAATTTGTTCTTTTGAAAAATGTGTGCTAATTTCCCTCACCCATTTCTTCATGGGGTTGTTTGTTTTGCTATTTTTGAGTTTCTAAAACTCTTTGTAAATCTAGATATGTGTTTGTAAAAGTTGTATAAAACTCTGCGCATTGATAGATTTGGGACTTACAGAATGGTGTGTGTTACTATCGCTATTCGTTTCTTTTCATCTCTTGATCCTTACACATGGCTATTGTTTTCTCAGTGATTTTGGAGAATCAATAGTTTTAAATGGTTTCAAAAAATCACCTTAGTGCGTAACATAAGGCCTTAAAGACTCCCTGAGCCAGGAGGAACCCAGCCTCAATGGGTTAATAAATGATAGACGGCAGCTGTATAGGTACAATTAAACATTAAACGCTTAAACTCAGTGTTACATAAAATTCAGAACACTTAGAGGTCATCTAATCACATCACATCAACAAAATGCTCTAAGTAGTTACTTGTCTGGGTCACTTACAGAGAATTTTAAGCATAAGGCAAATAGAAATTGAGAAAATAGCTCTTCATTTGCAGTGTTATTTTTTTATTTTTCATATTTCTTGTTAAGTAAACTAAGAATCTGTATTGAGACATCTTGGTATTGAAACTGAAACTTCTCTTTATGGGTGATATTTGCCTCCTTCAACAGGAACCTGACACCCAGTTTTTTTAATATAATTAATATGGGCCAGCTATGTCCTTTTTTGTTGTCATGGACTGCTAATGAGTGTGTGAGTGGCAGAGTTTTTCGTGATGAGGCTGGTGTTTTTTCTCATCTCAGAGCAGGGTGCCAACTATTCGCTCATTCCAGAAGAGTTAAGAAGCTGACAGAGCAGATGCCGCCAGCAGCCGTGAAGCAGGCACTCCAAGGTGAGGCTGGGACTAACAGCTATTCGCCCGGCAGTTCTATGTCTCAGTACTACCTGCTTTAAAGGAAGTCAGATCTCAATGAGGAAAGATCCATAAACCTAAAAAAAGGGCAAAGGCTACAGAAAGCAGTGCACGCTATAGCTGTGCCAAGGTCTGAAGCATTCCCTTCCGTTCCCCTGGGCTCATCCAAATGGCTTGAGTTTAGCTACATACATTTATGCCAGACAGAACTGCCACATATTTGCTGTAAAACATATCACAGTAAACCTTGCGGCACTGATGTTAGTCTGTGACAGCAGAAAGGTTGCCCAAACAGCATTTGGCACTGTGGAGGATTAGCTATGTGACTTTGGGCAATGACTTTCCATCTAGATATCACTATTTTTTTTAAAAAAATGTATTTATTTATTTAGTTAGTTAGTTAAAAATCAGAGCTGCAGTGACATAGGGAGAAATAAATGAACAGCTCTCATCTGCTGGCTGACTCCCTATACGGTGCCATTTCCATGGATGGACCAAACTACAGATAGGAGTTTCTGCCAGGTTTCCTACATGGGTAGCAGGGGCCCAGACACTTGGACCATCTTCTGCTGCTTTTTCCAAGCCATTAGCAGGGACCTCATCAGACGTGGAGCAGTTGGGCCACAAACACTTGGCAATATGGATGCCATGGTTGCAGGCAGTGATTTCAGCTCACTACATTAGAACAGTGGATCGAAGATCTCAGTATGTTTTCAATCGCAAAGTTAAGTAGTTTCATTAGCTTTTACTAAAGTACCCAAGAGGAACAACTTCAGAGAGGTTGCTACAGTGGATATTCTCAGTTCAAGGTCAGATGAGCCCATTAACATGGTATTCATTGAAGGCAGAAGCAGAACAGGCACAAAGAAATGCTCGAATGGTAAGCCAGGCAGCTGACACATGAAACCCACTTAACTCACAGAGTCAATCCTTCAGACACCAAGTGTCCATTGACCTAAAGACTTCCCACTGGACCTACCTCTCAGAGGCCATAATTAGAGTCTCCACCCTTAGCCCATAATGTGTGAATATAAGCCTTGGGAGTTGAAACATCAGTGTGTTTGGGGAGCCAAATTCGATTCAATCCCTAGTAGGTGGTCACTCAGATAATCACTGATGTTCCTTTTAGCTCTGAATGTGTTATTCCCAAATGGGAGACAATTGTTAGCAATACTAATGCATTACATACACACTTCAGATGATAGACCAATGTCTTGTCCATAGATTAAAACTTCTAGTCCTCAGGACAGGCCTCCGATGAATTAAGTGCTACCAGTGGCTCACTGAGGGTAAAAAGAGGCTACAGGACTATTTTAAGGCTGGTGCTGATTTTCAAACCTATTTGTTTGTAACACAAGGCATTCAAATGCAGCTGATGTAGAAAGAATACGCTGCAGCACTGGTCTGAAGGACCTGCTTTCCTAGAATCCCTTGGAGATGGCAATTCTGTAGATTTTGCGTCTCTGCAATATCTGCTCTCAGGTTTCCACATACACACAAGAAAATGATGTTGGGCATAGTTTTCTTGCTAATTTAGAGACACTCTAAATGATTTTCTTTTTTCTTCCAGAGTTATTTATTGGTATTGGAAAGTTGGATATACAGAAGGGAGGAAACACAGAGAGGAAGATCTTCTGTCTGAGGGCTTGTTTCCCAAGCGACTGCAAGGCCAGAGCTGACCCAATCCGAAGCCAGGAGCCCAGAGCCTCTTCCAGGTCTCCCTCACAGGTGCAGGGTCCCAAGGCTTTGGGCCGTCCTTGACTGCTTTCCCAGGCCACAGGCAGGGAGCTGGATGGGAAGTAAAGCAGCTGGGATACAGACAGGCACCCATGTGGGATCCCAGCACGTTTAAGGCAAGGTAAGGACATTAGCTGCTAGGCTACTGCACACCGGGCCCTGTATGATTTTCTTATGCATTTTATGTTAAAGAAAACAAGCTTTTTGACTCCTTGTGAATATATTTATCTGGGATACTATCAAATAGCAAAGAAAGTGATCATTAAAATTGACCTTACAGTTTAATGCACTGGAATATTTGAAATCTGCTAAATGAGATTAATCAGTGTTGATTTTAAAAATTATTTAAAGCATAAATGCATCATTGATTACAAGCGCCTAAAATATTAAATATTAGCATTTTTGAAGGAATTTACCAATAGGTATTTCTATTTTTTTTTTTGTTCTCTACTAAGAAAACAAAGAAGTAAAAAATGTTGGAAATAAACGACAAGGTAATTGTCCAGTGGTAAACTAGACAGAGCGAGTACAATGTTTTGGCAACCACAGACTGCTTCCTTAAGCTCAATATTGCTTTCTCTATTGAAGAAAAAGGATTAATTCCACCCATCTCACAAGAGTGATGAGAAAATACTCTCAGTCATATGGTACCTTTGGCTTTAGTTAGAGCTTCCCTGTGAGACTCCGGAATGCCAAGGTCTCTTCCATTATACTCAATGACATCACAATGATCATTATAATAATTTGTATGTGGTGGGGAACCATCTGTGGGAAGATGGAATGAGAAGATGTTGAATTTACTGGGAAAAAATTGAAATCCACACATATTTTGAAATATGCAATTTCCACAATCCCTGCTGAAATATCTTCATATTATTTCTCAGCTTTAAGCTTCTGTTGCCCCCTCGTTTCTGTGAAAAGTAGGCTCATATTCTTCAGACTGACGTACTGGACAAGTCCCAACCCTCCGGATTTTGTTCTTTTTGCTATTTTGCATCTCTCTCTAAGATAACCTCACTTTTCTCCTTTTTCCTGCACCTCCAAGTACCATATTCAGGGAAATAAAAATTCAGTTATAATCAATTTAGGTTATAGTCCATGATTTCTGTTTTGTGCAAGGTATGGTATCTCCTACTGGTAAGTTCTTATCCTCTTTACGGCCCTTCTGAGTTTTACTTCTTTGAAGAACCGTTCTAGGAATGGTTTCTCCCAGCTAGTTGCTCTTCCTTCTCAGAGTACCTGGTGTTTGGTCATTCACCTCCTTTATTGTGACCAACAGTCTATTCCAGTATGCAGGAAAGCAGGAATTCCATCTTCTCCATGGTCCAACATTTTCTCTTGCCCCCTAGTGGAGTGAAGGTGACTTACAATACACTGTCCACTAAATTCAGCAAGAATTTTTGTACAACTGATACATTTTATATGGCAAAAATCTTACAGATTTTTTATGACAATAATGGTCTTATTAATTCAGATCCTTACTATGACTTAGAGATTTTCAAATTTGCTTGCAAGCTATGTGTATGATTCTATACTTACTGGCACATCTCCATTTCACACTAGCTATGATGTTTTCCCAGCTCAATTAGCCTCTGAATTAATAACTTTCCATTGTGGTTCATAATGAGTTGGCATTGGGTTGGACTGGGTCACTGTAAAATTACCAATTGATCATTTGCATATGTCACCAGCAGTAAGAGCTAAATGTTAACCATAAATGACTTTACAGTGTTGGGCATGATATCCTTTTACATGATGTGATCATTTGAAAATATTCATAACAGTTGTATTGCTTAGAAATCCTCAGATGTCCATTTGGAAAAGTTTTAGCCATATCCCACGTGTCCCACTGCCATTGCTTCTACACATTTAATGATCATGATATTATCAATAATTAGGCAAAGGGTATATTTTTAGCATTCCTACTTACAAGATTGGAAGACCTATGAGCTCTGGGGGCAGCTTTATATAGCTAGAACCAAATGGTTTGAATTCTAGAGCCCTAATGTAGATACATCAATTTTTTTTCACGTAACTATGGGCATCATACAAGATTACTTTCTGTTTTCCATTCTGTCTCTTATCTCATGTTCTCACTGCTTCTATTCCGCACCATTATTATGTGATATTTAAAGTACTCAGATTGTTGAATCTGATTCCAAACCAACTCATCCTGCACATCTCTCTAATTTTCTACGTGAATGATTTTATTGTATTGAAAAGTTGATCATGATGTGCCACTTAGCAGTTTCTCATAACCTTGAGGAGCAAACTCTTTCAAAATAAACAATTAACTCAATATGACTCTCCCCTACCTCCTGCATGCTTCATTTAAGCAGTAGTTCTCATCAAGAACAACAACAACAAAGAACTAGAACTACAGCCAAAAGGAAGCAGAAACCCAGAGCTGGACAGAAAAGTGTGAAAACAGATTTCATTGAGAATTTAAAAAGATTGGTGTGAAGAGATGGGCTCAGTTTTGAACACAGTGTGTAAAGCGATCATTCACAGGCGATACGCAGGGTTAAGACGGAACAAGGTAGTGAGTAGATTCTAGTGAAAGTGATCTAAAAGGAATTTTCCTAAAGGCAGAGTAAGGTGATCAGACATAAACTGAGGGGTGGTGCAGGAACATGAGCCTGAGTAGATAACGAGGGTGACCAGGTAGGGGAAGCGTAGGGTGCTTGTTAAACTGACTTAGCAGCATTTTGTTAAAATTAGGTTATTGAGAAACAAGAGTCCAAAGTTGAGGCCTCATCAGAATTCAGCGATATATATCAGGATTTTATAGATATATAATTTTAAAATTATATATATATATTTCAAATTAATTAGCCTATCAACTATAGCTAAAAGTCCTCCCTCTTTTTACAAAAGTAGAATTATATGCTTAATATATCTTATATCTGCTAGATATCACAGTCTTGGCAGTCAATATCTTTGTTTCCATCATTGTTGGCAGAGATGTTTCCAGAATGTAAGAAGACACAAGTGTAAGCTCAGCCATTCTCTTGCTTATTTGATCTAGCATTATCAGATTAGGGTCACGTCACATTTTCCTTACAGAAACTGTCTTATGTTCATCTCATTTTGCAAGGGCTAATTAAGGTACAGGAGGCAGTATGGTGCATAAATCTGCTTAGATACAAATTTGGGTGTCTCAATACATTGAAGGAAAGTAACGGCGTAGTGCGGTCAGGCTGTGCTTGGTGCCACAGACCGGCATCCCGGAAGACACTTTCCTTCTGATAGTGATGTGACAGTGCGGCTGACGTTCCAACTGTTGGGACCATTTCTTTCTTTCTTTCTTTCCCCCTCAAACATAGGCTATATAAATATGAAATTGTCTTACATATGGTTACATATAATTAAGCATATATATAAGTCAAATAGGGAGAATATGCATGTAAAATTATATGTATTATACATATATCCCAACTTATATGTTCAAATATGTGAGTATATAGGCATCCACACACACAAATGTATATTTTGATACAAACATGTACAGATGTGATCACATATAATATTTATAAATATTACTTCATTATTTTCTGAAACAAATTAGTTGTATTTATACTATACAAGATTGTCTCACACAGGCTTGGAAATCATGGGTGTTAAAGTTAGGGAAGACAAAACAAGTGCTCATAGAAAAAAACCTGTGTTCTTAGAGCCTACAGGAGACTTGGGACTTAAGGAAGATCAGTAGAAAGATACAATACAAACATCTTAGGGAAAAAGTTCTATCGAGGATGCAAAAGCATGAGTTCATTTTAAAACAAAATTTATTTATGTATTTAGAAAGAGTTACAGAGAACAAGGGAGAGACAAACACAGAGAAATCTTCCATCTGCTTCATTCCTTGAGATGGTTGCAATGGTCAGGACTGGGCTGGTGGAAGTCAGGAACCAGGAGCCTCATCTGGGGCTCTTCCATGGGTGGCCAGGGCCCAAACACTTGGGCCATCTTTCTTTGTTTTGTTCAGACCATTAGCAGAGAGTTAAGTCGCACGTGGTACATTCAGGACAGAAACCTGCCCTCACATGGATGCTAACACGAGAGGCAGCAGTGACACAAAACTGATTCTGAAATAACTCTCTCTTTTTTTTCCAAAAGAAAAGATTGTCCTTTTTTTATCCACATATCCGAGGCATCAGGACACCTTCCTGAGGCAATCCAGGAACGATGATGGAATCGCTCATACGGGTTAAGAAAATATGAGACAACAGTTCACAAACACATGACAGATTTTCATGTATGAAATTGTCGAAATACTGCCTGAAGCAAGAATGAGGACTGTTTCCAGAATTTCACAGAGTATTCTCTTCAGCCTTCTGCTGATGGCTTTTGTTCCTCTCTACATATCAGTTTGGTCATGTCCATGCTGCCAGATTTCTCACAGAACGAGAGAAGGCCCACAGTGGAGCTGGCATGTTTTTGCAGCTTCTTCCTCGGATTCTTTGTGTCTCTGGCCAAGTTGGGGCGTACGATTGATATCAGATACAGATGTCAGCTGTGCAATCAGTGTTGGCCTCTGGCTGGCTGACAGGCTGATTTGGCTGTGCAGGTGACAATTTCCATTTGCCTGGGCTTCTCCCCAGGAAGGAGAGAGGTTTCTCTGTGTCAGTTCAAGAGTTATATTTATTCCTCACACTGTTAAGGATTTAGAGGCCAGGAACCAAGCAGCATAGCTTATGAGATTTGGTGATCTTTTTTCTGGCTACTTTTGTAGGTGCTTCATGAAGATAGTAAATTGAGATCAATATGTATAAACCTTCTACCTTGAACCATACACTGATTTCCAGGTGAGAAAAATAATTCTGCACTCTGTTCAAAACAGATGCAGATTTGACTTTGAATCTTAATAAGCTGTGGAACATTATGACAGTTAAGCAGAGCATCCTGGGCCTCAGTTTTTCAGTGGATCTGTAATTACCTGATCCATGAGTGAGATGATTAAAAGAGATGATCTGTATTGCACACATGGCTCTCAGTAGATCTCTAAAAATGGTTTTGTGTTCTTTCTTACACATTCCTCATCACTAGCAGTAAGCACAAATATTTTCAACTAACAAAATTGCTTATTATAAACCCTCACAGAACTGATGTTTTTATAGAAACAGTAATTTTTCCATAGTATTATATGAGGCAGGTATGATTATTGTCACTGCTATTCTGCAATTTAGAGAAATAGCACATAAAGTGGTTGATTTGAATAGCTAACTACGTTTGCTTAGGAATTCTGAATCTCGTCCTAAGCATATCGTCTCATGTTAAGGCCAGGAGAGTGATTTTTAACTGTTTATAACATAAACTCACCAGCTATGGGTATTCAATCAAGTGGGAATATCCTACTGCATATGCAAATATGCATACTTGTTGAGTGAATGATATGATTACAACAGAGCAGTATCACCTACATTAGTATTTCTGTTCTCGGTAGAGAATCCGTGAATTCCTTAAACAGGCTCAGTCACTGATTTTTCTGGCATAATTCAATTTTTTCATGGACATAAAATTCTTGCTTTCAGCTCTGTCATCTTCAGCCTTTGGGGAACTGGATGATTGCCCATGGAACTGGGCCATAATGCCACTGTCTTAGTTATACAACTTGGTCATCTCAAAACAACTTGCAGTTCCAGAGAAATTTGAAAATTAGAAGCCAGTGAAAGGACAGAGAAGAATGACTTTTATTTAGTGAAAAATCTCACATAACTTATCAAACACATTGGAAGAGCCAAAAAACTTTGGCTAAAAAGACAAAATGATAAGAATCACAATGCTAGATTTAGAGCTATCACTACCGAAACAGCATGCCACAGCCAAAAAAACAAAAACAGAAGGGTAGACTAGAAGATCACTCCAAGAACTGAACTTCTACATCTACAAGCAGCTGGTCCTTGACAAAGACACCAAAACCACACAGTACAGCAGGGACAACCTCCTGAGTAGCGGGTCTGGAAGAGCGGTATGTCTGTGGGGAGAAGATGAAACAATGACTCCTGTATTTCCCTATACAAAGTCAGCTTAAGATTGATCAAAGATCCAAGTGCAAGACCTGAAAATATAGTGACTAGAAGGAAATATAGGGAGCAAACTCAAAAACGTTGCCATAGGCAACCATTTTCAGGGTCAGACACCAAGCACATGGCCCACAAAGGAATTCTATCAAACTAAGACTCTTTTATACATCAAAGAAGATAATCAACAGAATGAAAAACAAAACCAGTTGACAGGAGAGAGCTATTCACTTGATAATAAATAATATCCAAAATATACAAACAACTCATAAGATCAATAACAAAACATCAAATCCCACAACTGAAAACAGACAACTGATACAAACAGTTCTCACAAAAAGAACTAGAGAATTATGAAGGGCCAGACTATATATGAACAAATGGTCAACATCATTAGCTTTCAGGCAATGCAAATTAAAACTTTAAAGTGCTATGATTTCAGTCAAGGTAGAGTGATTAGTATAAAAAAAAGCTGGCATGGTACGGGAAAATTGGTATTTTATACACTAGTGGTGAGAATGTAAATTATTGCAGTTATAGAAAACTATATGGCTGTTCCTCAAATTACTAAAAAAATAAATTCACCATATTTTCCAGCCTTTCCACATGTGAGTGCATATGCAAAGGAAATTAAATTCATGTATTTGAGAAACACCTGCACTACCATGTTTATTGCAATAAAATTTAAAATAGCCAGAAGATGAAATAAAATTTGATGTCCATCAATGGATGAATGGGTAAAGAAAATGCTGTATTTATACAGTGAAATTCCCAGTCACAAAATAGATGAAATTCTGACATTTGTAGCAAAATTGATGAAATTAAAGATCACAACATGCGAAAAAGCTGGGAAAAATACCTCATGTTCTCTCATATGTAGAAGTTAAAAACTTAGCTGCTTTAAAGTTAAGGTAGTGATTGCTAGAAACTGGGAATGTGGGAAGGAGAGGAAAATATGAGGTTGGATAATGTGTATCAAAACAGACATGGATGAAAATAATGGGAGCTGTACTCCACAGTGCAATGAGTTGATTTATGTTATATAAACAACTATTAAAGAGAAAGTGATAGGTTCCAAGCACAAAGACAAGACGATGAAATGAAAGTTCAATTTCCCTGTTTGATTATATTTACCTTGTGTATATGGATTGGAATATCATACCCTAACACCCACTCCCCTGACAAATGTGGAAGTATAATTCAAACTGTTAGAAGTGCTGCTCCATAATGATCAATTACCTGCATTATATTTATCCTGATTTTGCTCCTTGCAAAATAATGGACCATCACCAGCTGCCTCCCAGGATGTGCAATAGAAAGAACATTGGACCTTGGAGCAGAGTTAGGACTCTGGTATTGACAACAGTTTAAAAATCTTCCTTTTGCTTGCCTTAATTTAAGATGATATGATGTTATGTATAACATGTTATGTTTTGAATGTTATATGTTGTGTATAAACTAAAATTGAAGTATAGGTGAGGTGGTCACAGAAGGTGGCTGGGAACCCGCATTTACTTTTAACATATTGGTTACTCATTACTATGTCAATTAATTCCATAATGATGTAAATTTTTGCTGATGGTATGTTGGAGCTTTCAATTGACTGGGATGATACTCTGCTGGCTCTGTCATCAGACCAGAGAGGGTATACCTAAGAAACCGTTGAACTTGACGGGACAATAAGATGCTGGACTCTATGTTTGGTATACGCTTGCAATGGGGAAATCTCAACTGAACTTGAGCTGTGGTTATGCAATAAGGTGGAGGAATCCACCATGGTGGGAGGGTTTGGGGAGGGGTGGGGAGAACCCAAGTATCTATGTAACTGTGTCACATAATACAATGTAATTACTGAAGTTAAATAATAAATAATTAAAAAAAAAATCTTCCTTTTGCATATGTTTGCATTTCCTTTAAATATGTATGTTTTCAATGGATCATTCCATTCCATAAATGGTAAATTATGAATTATTGAGAATTTCTCTGCAATGGTGAGATTTTAACTATCACATGTAGAATTTTGGTGAAGTTTTAATAGGCTCATTATGATTGCTGGACTTTTTCAAATGGAACATTCACATCCCGGTGACAAAATAAAGGGACATGAGACACAGGATGACAAGTAATCTTGGCCAACAGTTGACAAGAGAAAAAAAAAGCGCTTGCAAGATGAATGTGATTATTGCTTTCAAGATTTGCTTATCTGAAGGTTTGAGACATTTGCTGTTAAGAAATTGTTTCCTGAGGAAGAGAAGAATTAAGCTAACAAATCCAGATACAGTCTTTTGAAATTAAATGCCTTAACTTGCTCCTTTTACAATATGATCAATGCATTACTGGTTTGTTCTTTCGATCTTGCAATCTATGAATTAATTACATAAAAGAAAACATTTTTCAAGGCTGGCACTGTGACATAGCAAGCAAATCAGTCACCTGCAATTGCCAGCATAGTATGTGGGCACCAGTTCATGTACCAGCTGCTCTACGTCTGATTCAGTGCCCTGAGTATGGTCTGGGAAAGCCACAGAGGGTGGATCTGTGCATTGAGATCCTGCACTTATGTAGGAAACCAGGAAGAGGCTCCTGGCTTCAGCTCAGCTCAGCTCAGCTATGGCAGTTGCAGCCACTTGGGAAGGAACCAATGGATGGAAGAACTTCTCTCTGTGTAATAACCTGTCTTTTAAATAAAAAAACAATAAGTGAATATTTCAATAACTATGATTTTTCAAAGTTGCCTATTTTCCTCCAGCTTGTTGAGATGGTGCATTGGGTTCTGGATTTGTAAGTTTTTCGGTTTTACATTTTAATTACCAGTAAAAAAAAATAATTACACAAAGCTCTGCTACCATGAAAAATCAATGTAATAAAACTTGCTTTATTGAAAAGGCAGCATTTGGAACAACCATGTCTGGTTGGGTACCATAACAATGATAATTAAAACCTAAATACCTGTTTTAGTGAGAATTCTCCATAAGTAAAGGGGAGAAAACCAGAAAGCGTGTTTATCCCTTTTGGATAGTTGACAAATTCTTAAGAGATGATCTCATCCAACCATGAGTTTCGAAGCACCTTACACACATATCGATTGGGTCTCTATCCAAGCTCTACCTCCAGCATGATGCATAGATTTGTGTGATTTTTTTCCTGTAACTTCAGTCAGCACATTTTCAAGTCTTTTACTCTGTAAATGCATGTAAGTATGAGCTATAGGTTCTATGCGGGGTAAAGCTGCTACTTGGCCGTGAGCCACAAAACCTGCGAGAAATAATCACTCTTCCACGGTATCAGAAACTATTCTCTACGCCTTCCAAATGCTCAGAAATGGTAGACAGATTTATATTTGCATCCCAAGTTTATGATTCTAGGTGTTAAGGACCCTGCCATCCTATATCAACTCTTAAAAGTTCTATGTCAGTAACAAATGCCATTATGTATTAACCTGGAAGAAGGGAACCAAATACATCCAAAACTCTTTACCCTTTTTCTTGCCACTTTCAAGCAGCAAAATTAGATCCTGGTATAATTCCCACACAAATACAAACGTGAAATCACAATCAACGATCAATGAGCACATAAATGACATTCAGCAAGGCAGCATTCATAGAATTTCATATTTTGTACTCATCAACCACAAAGTATAAAGCAATTATGTATGGAAATATAAGAAAATAATTCTGGAAGAAGGATGCATGAAGTTAAAACAATGGTGAAAAGAGAGTGATGACTTCCGGGGTGTGCACATCAGTGGCAGGAACCATCTAGAGACACATTTGAGAAGCCCTGGTAATTGGGAAAGTGTGAGCAGCTGCCAGGTGGATATTTAGAAGTACCCTGGGGGAGGCAGGAAGAATCAAAGCCACCAATCTGCTTGGCTTCACAGTTCCACAAGCTGTGCATGGGACAAGACCGTGAGGGGCACAACCCTACTGGACACTCAGCTCTGTGGCTCTGCATCGTAGTCGTCCTCCTGACCTCTAGGCACCACTGAAACCAACAGTGAGAGAGAGGCTAGACAGGCAAAAGTGCAGCCATGACTTGAGAGCACACGGGGCTAAAGCAAGCAGACAGAGCAGCACCATCTGCAGACTAAGGCTGAAGCCTGCTCCCAGAGTAAACAGCACACAAAAAACCCTCAGACTTCATCCCAAGTACCAACGGAAAACCGTTACTATGCTAGTACATAACAGGCAGAATAAAACCTTCCCACATGTTTGGGAGCAAAATAGAACAATGTAAAGACAAAATCTGCTTGGAAAGAAAACCCAAAGATCTGAAAGATTTTTTTTTCCCTCAAAAATGAACAAGAAAAGTTTTTCCCTCAAAAATGAGCAAAAGAGCATCTTAGAGTTACAGGTTGAAGAGCTTGAGGATGTTTTATACAAAGAATACAAAAAAAAATAATACAACTGTTCAGAGACAGAGACAAAGGCAAGAATTCACGGAATTGAAGGAATATATTGGTAACATCAGAGGTCACACAACAAGCCTCAACATTTTTAAAGAATTGAAATCATCCCATGCATCTTTTCAGACCACCATGGAGTGAAACTAAAGACCAGTAAGTCAAAACATCCTGAAAATGCCCAGATTCTTGGCAACTGAACACCGTGCTACTGAACAAATAGTGGATTAGAGGATAAATCAAAGTACAAATTAAAAAAAAGAGTCCTTTAAACCAATAAAGATTGCAACACAAGGTACCAAAACCTGTGAGATACTAGCAAGGTGGTGCTAAGAGGCAAATTTATCACAATTAGTACCAGGTAAATAAGCCAACCATACATCTAAAGGACCTAGAAAACCAACAGCAACATAATCCCAACATCAACAAAAAAAGAATTAAAAGAAAATTAGTAAAATACGCAGCTGATGAAAAAACTGAAAATTAATAAAAAAGCATAGCTTGTTTTTGTTTTGAAGATCACAGAGTTAGAGACAGACAGATATACTTCATTTGTTGATTCACTTCCCATATTTCAAGGGAAGGACTGAGTCAAACCAGGAGCCTGGGACTCAAACCAGCTGCCCTAAGTAGGTGGCAAGCAACAGAGTATCTGAAACACCACTGCTTGTCCTAGGGTATGCATTAGCAGGAAGCTGGAATAAAAAATGGAGTTGGGACTCAATCCCAGGTTCTCAGATAGACAAAGTATTCATGTCGACAGATTTCCCAACTGACTGTTATGCCCAACTGCAGTAGCTGTTTTGTTAGAACAGTTTGCCAGTACTTCCTCGTATACAATATAAACATGTATTATAACTCAATAATTTTATTCTTGTAATACTCAAGAAAAGATAAGTCAGCATAAAATATTATGTGTATTTTATTGTTTACCATTATATAGTTTTATAAGGACTCCCCTCCACTTCCCTTTCCTCTTTATTTTTCCTGCCCCCCCCCCCATTTTCCCTCATATTGTTGCAATAGTATAGTCTTTCTGCAAAAGTCACAAATCGAACATTGTGCTATTTAAGTGTATCCTGACATTGTAGGTATAGACAATGCCATAAATATCAGCATTCTATTGTCAAAATATATTTAACAGTTTTATTGGGAGTCTTCCTTTATTCAGGAGTAGAAATGAATATTGCAACGTATCTTCGCTTCCCAGTTTGCTAGTCTCCATTATACAATTCATCTATGAGAAAATACATATGTATATACATGTTTAATTATATGCTTTGTATTTCCCATGAATACTGCTTTATATCAGAGAAAACATATAATATTTATTTGGGGGGGAGATTGGCTTATTTCACTGAGTATAATGATCTCTAGTTGGAACCATTTGGTTGCAAAAGTAGATTTTCGTTCTTGTTAGTGGCTGGATACTACCCCATGGAGTAAATGTACTACAGTTTCTTTATCCACTCCTGTCTCTACAGCAATCTGGGTTGTTTCCATGTCTTCACTATTGTGGATTGTGCTACTATAATTATAAGATTGCACGCCACTTTCTCATATGCAGATTTTATTTCCTTTGGATGTATTCCCAGAATTGGGATAGCTTGGTTGTACAGCAGATCAATTTTCAATTCTCTTAGCACTCTCCATGCTGCTTTCCATAGTGGTTGTACTATCCCACATCCCCAGCATCAGTGAAGGGGGATGCCTTGTCACCACATCCATGCCAGCAGGTGTTAGTAGAGTTCTGAATGTAGGCCAATCTCACTGGAGTTAGGTGGAATCACAATGTGGTTTTCATTTGTATTTCCCTGGTAGCTACAGAGCGTGAGCATCTTATCATGTCTATTAGCCACCTGAAATTTAGAAAAATGTCTGTTCATTACCTTCAATCATTTCTTTACATGTTTATTTCTGAAGCACTTTGTAAATCCTGGATATTAATTCTCTGTTGTGTAGTGTGTAAAGATTTTCTCTCATTCTGTTGGTTGCTTCTCTGCCTTATGGATTGTTTCTCTGGCTGTACGGAAGCTTCTTTGTTTAATGTAGTCTTGTTTATTTATTTTTCTTGGCTGCCTATGCTTTTAGAGATTTTGTTTAAAAAATCTTTAAAAATGCCTATATCTTGCATAGTCCTTCTATGTTTTCCTGTAGTAGTTTGGTGATTTATGGGTACAGATTTAGGTCCTTCATCTATTTAGTGTTGGTCTTTGTATAAGGTGATTGGTGGGGGTCTTGTGTCTTATTTCTGCAGGCTGCCATTCAATTGTCCCAACAGCATTTTTTGAAGATACCACAAACTTTATTCCTGGATTATTTTCTTTTCTCTTCTCTTACCAAAGATTAGTTGGCAGAATAAATACATGTTCATTCTGGGGTTTCCAATCTGTTCCATCGATCTTCTCTGTTTCTGTACGAAAACCAGACATTTTGGTGACTATTTTCCTGTAGTACATCTTATGGTGTGACACAATGATTCCTCCAACTTTATTTTCATTTTTCAGGATAGCTGTGGCTATTCATGGCCTCTTGTGTTTCCAGAAATACTTATATTCTTTCTGATAAAAAAATGTTGTTGAGACTGCATTGAATCTGTATATTACTTTTCATAATAAAGAGATATTTTGGTGATAAGCTATTGCACCAGGCCCCAGATTTTGTCTTTTGTTCCAGTCTGCTAATTTATGTCATTTGATTAATGCGTTTGAGCCATTTACATTCAGGTTTAATATCAACAGGTAGTGATTGGGTCTGTCGCTTCAACATAGGGTTTCTCATTTCTAGGTTTAGGTTTATTTTGTGGTTTTATTGAGATGTTTTCCCATAGTTTTCCTCTGTCTGTTGACACATATTTAAGCAACATTTGTAGGGCAGGTCTGATTGAGTTAATGTCTCTAGGTTGTTGTTTCTTTGGCCCTCTGCTGTTGGTCTGCTTCTCCTGTTTCCGAGGACCACACCGTCTCTGCTTCCTCCTTGGCTAATCCTTCTCCTCACCCTACTCTGCCATCCTGCTCTCTCATATGAAAAATTTTGTATTTTATTTTTAGCTTTTTACTTTAGAGAGAAAATAAATTTATAAAATGAAATTTGTGAAGTAGCAATACAATTTTCCATATATCTCGATTCCATTTGTCCTTTTAACAGCTTATATTAGTACATTTGTCACAATTAAATAACCATGACCAAAATCCTGTATTGTTTTAAAGATTTATTTTATTTTTACTGGAAAGCCAGATATAAAAAGAGGAGAGACAGAGAGGAAAATTTTCTGTCTGCCAGTTTCACTTCCCAAGCAGCCACAATGGCTGGAGCTGTGTAGATCTGAAGGCTGGAGCCCAGCGCCTCCTCCGGGTCTCCCACTTGGGTGCAGGATCCCAAAGCTTTGGGCCATCTTCAACTGCTTTGTCACACCACAAGCAGGGGACTGGATAAGAAGCAGGACACATGGGATTATGGATTATGATCCATATGAGATCATAGCGTGTGCAATACTAGGCTGCTAGGCTACTGTGCCAGGCACAAAAATTTCCATATTTTTAAAAACCCAATTCCTTTTATGCTTCCCACTTCTCCCAATTAAATTAACATTGTATATTCAAATAGGTTTTTTTGGACTAAAAATATCTAACAATGATCAAAATATCCAACAGCAGAAACATACATAACGGTTCTGTCTCATGCATCAATTTCAAATCTGTCTATGCAGCCATTCATCTATCTTTTACAAATACTGCTTAATAATGAAAATATACAAATTATAGATACAAGCCAATGTATGTCAAACCCAAATTCCATTAAGCCAAGTGAAGCATATCAACTCAGCATGCTGCCTGATATACAATTTCATTTGGGTTACATTCTTGGATAGGAAAATCATAATGTACTATTTTCTAAAAGATACGAATAAGAAGTAGACGTGACCACCAAGAGAATGAAGGAGATCATGTTACAACTATTATGTTGTCACTGTAGTGATTGTAAGAGAAGGACACACTTACGAACATGCCTAGGATTCTTACTGACTGATGAGCTTTGCTGTGTGCAAATTAGGATTCAAGAAATCAACATTTAATGTGAGATAAACAGCAAAACAAGCCAATTAGTTGTTAACAGGACGTCTTCATAATAATAGAGTAAATAATAATTCCCCCAAATAGTTTTACTGGGAGAATAACTAATCTTTCGTTATTTCAGTTATTATATAAGAGATTGCATCAGAGCTGGAGTTGAGGCAAAGCAGTTTAACCTGTTGTATGTAATGTTGGAATCCCATTTCTGAGTAGCGGTTTGAGCCCCATTTTCTCTGTGTCCACTTCAGCTTCTTGCTAATATGCAACTGGAAGGTAACTCAAGTTCCTGGGCAACTGACCCCCATATAAGGGAGATGCCAATATTCCAGGGTCTTGGCCTCAGCCCGGATCTTGCAACCATTTGAGGAGTGCCCAAGTGGATGGGAGTTCACTTTTCTGTATGTGTCATTTTGGTTTCTAAATCAATATCTTTTAAAAATATATTTTTTGGGCTCAGCGCAATAGCGTAGTGGCTAAAGTCCTCGCCTTGCACGCCCGGGATCCCATTTGGGTGCCGGTTCTAATCCCGGCAGCCCTGCTTCCCATCCAACTCCCTGCTTGTGGCCTGGGAAAGCAGTTGAAGATGGCCCAAAGTCTTGGGATATATATATATATATATATATATATTTTTTTAATGACCTGCTAATAATAAAACTTCCTATAAAAATGATACAATTAACAATTGACATGTATAAATGGCACTTTCAATTAAGTTAACTGAAAAGGAGTGAATAATGTAGCTACTAACTGAATTGTGGCAATGTTATGGGAAACCGACCAGTGGAAATGAAGCTAGGATCTACTTGCAGCATAGAGCACTCCCATCTCGAAGTGTAAAGAAGCAAGCGAAGAGAATGTCTCTGAACCAGAGAAAAGTACAAGGACTTGAACCATCAGTCCTCCACTACTTTCCAAAGTGCTTTAGCAGGGAGTTGGATGGGAAGTGGACTGGCCGGGACTCAAACCAGCACCCATGTGCGATATCAAACAGTGAAAGTAAAGCTTAGCCATTACACCGTGGCACTGACCCAAATATTCCATCTTTTTTTTTTCTCTGTTGCAGTCTTAAAAATCAGCCTCTTTGGGCACAGAGGATTAAAAAAAAGATAGACATAGATATAAGGAAGATTAGAGCTTGTCACAGATAGGTACAAATAGAGGCTAAACTGCATCCAATAATTAGGTCATATATATTTTTTATAAACTAAGGACATTTATGAATGTTTTGCATGATAAACTTTGAAGTAAGTCTTAGAAAGTTTCAAATATCAGGACCAGTGCAGTAGCCTAGTGGCTAAAGTCCTCATCCTGCAAGCGCCATGATCCCAGTTCTAATCCCAGCAGTGCCGTTTTCCATCCAGCTCCCTGCTTGTGGCCTGGGAAAGTAGAAGGGGACAGTCCAAAGCCTTGGGACCCTGCATCCGTGTGGGAGACCCAGAAGTGGCTCCAGGATCCTGGCTTCAGATGGGCTCAGCTCTAGCTGTTGTGGCCCTTGGGGAATGAACCAGTGGACAGAAGATCTTCCTTTCTCTCTCTCTTCCTCTCTGTATATATCTCCCTTTCCAATAAAAATAAATAAATAAATATTTTTTAAAAATAGAAAGTTCCTGGCCCGGCGCGGTGACCTAGCAGCTAAAGTCCTCGCCTTGAATGCGCCAGGATCCCATCTGGGCCCCAGTTCTAATCCCAGTAATGGCTCCAGCAGCTGGTGTGTCCTATTCACACACATAGGAAATGCAGCTCCAGCTCTTGGCACATACTTTCAACTTGGTCCAACCCCCAGCTGTTGTAACTACTCAGGGAGTGGATCTGTGGGTGGAAGTTCTCTGCCTCTCAAATAAAATAAGAACAAATGGCTTAAATTGTAAAATGAGCGCGATGTAACATAATGAGGCATTTCTGAGGAGGATAGTCTAGGTGGATGTTATGGAAGAAAAAAATCAGTTCCCTGTTACGACTCACTGCATCCCAAGACATGTTGTAAGGATTGCAGAGGTAGAACTTCATGTAACATCTCCTTCTGGTTCTTGACTTGGGTGTCACAGTTATTGCCACTTTGTAGATTAGGCATCCATGAGAAAAAGGAGTTAAATAAATCTTCATGGTCACACAACTCTCATATAATGCCCAACACGTTCAAATACAGGAAACCTGATGTATAATTTGCGCTTTCATCCACTGCATTTGAACACCTGGACAAACATAAGAGGCTTTTAATTGAGCAGAAGGAAAAAAAAATGGGGGTTAGAGGCTTAAATTTCTTTGGATTATTATAGCACAGAAGGATGATGTGCTAACTGTGGATCTGAACATCTTTCACTGACAAGAGAATTTAGTAGTTGAATCTGTCTCGCTGTCCTCAATACACACATTCTGAGCACTGGCAATTGTAGAGAACTTAGTTTGCATCTGAAACAGCTCTGTGTTGCTGATGTTTTTTTTATTGTCTTGGTGTAATTTATTCTCAAAATGTATTTATGATGTCATTTGATCTCATTGACAACTTCTTAAAATGTGGCTGCCATAATGTGAGGAGGCAAATAGAATCAGGAGTGACAAAGGGACCTTGGGGATGATTTAGTTAATGCACTGTTTTTGACCTATATCCGGAAAGTATGGAAATGACTGACAGTGAAACATATAGTGGCATCGTCTCCCCAGAAGAAGGTAGCACATCCTAACTGACCAGAAGTTTTATGGTAAACCAGTGATATAAGAGACAAAAGTCTAGGATATATTGGGAATGATGACTCTTCCTTGGAACAGTTATCTCCACATGAAATTCCTTCTCTCTTCCTGGTTATGTACACTCTGCCCAGGAGGAGGTAGAATACTCTAACTGAAAGGAAAAAGCAGGTGTATATGGCCAAAGTCTTTCTTCGTAAGCATCAACCTGCCTGAGGGTAATCCTGATGGTCCTTAGGGGCCTGAACAGTTACCTTTGCCTCTGGGTTAGAGTTGGCTCCTGTCCTGTACAACTACGTAGGGTCATTATTCCCATTCTGGATTCAGTAATGCAAAATGTACTTTTTTTTAAGATAGGAGAAACATTTAATATCAGCTTAACATTTCAAAATTTTAATGTTTTGTTTGTCTTACTTTTTGAAATGATCTAGAAATGGGAAGTGGGTTTTATTGCCTTTTACGAAGTAGAAGTAAAGGTTTTGTTCTTTATTACAAAGTACTCCAACAATGAGCAAACTACCACTGTGATTGATTCAGGCAGAAAAAAGGAAGAACTGAGAGGAGAGACAGGGAGGTGGATGTTTATAAGGAGATAGAACTAGTATGACAATGATTTGCTCCAGAAAATACTAAAAGACTCAGAAAACAAAGTCCCTGGATGGATCTTAATGTTTGGGCATGGGGTCCAGCTTGAAAACATGAGACAGCAGAAGTAGAATTATATGAATTCTTGTGTCAAATATAGCTTATTACCATCTCCACTCGAATTAGGAAATCAGATTTGTGGCACCAGCTGCACTTGAAATCAGCGGTAACATACTGAAAAGAGAATGAAATAAAAGCTTTCTTCTTAGATAATATATCATTCCTTTCCGCCCTGTGTTGATTGTAGAAAATGCTGATACCTGAGCTCATTTCTCTGAGTAAGACCTTGGATGTTTTCTTTCTGGAGAAACTGATCAACATAAGAGAGTTATCAAAGTAAATCCATCCACTAAGAGTTATACAGTTAAGTTACCCAAAAGATGGTCCTGCAGAAAGTTAAACATTGAAAGATCTTCTAGATCACTTTCTGTGAATCCTACCAAATACACACAGACAGCCTAGAATTCTCCGGTTTTTAAATCAGACCATAATATGAAAACAAAAATATCAAACTAATACCAGGAAAAGGAAGTTGGAGGTATTGTGTCAGAGTGTCTGGGTAAGCGTTTCAGCTCTGATGGTCCGAATACTTGCATCTGTGCCATTCTTGCGGAAAACCTGGATTGAATTCCCAAACTCTGGCTTTGACCTGGCACATCCATGGCTCTTGTAGGCATTTAGGGAAACAGTACATGGGAAATCTCTATGTGTCTCTATGCCTCCTTCACGTCCCTTTACATATATGCAAATACATTACAAATTTGAAAGCACTGTACCTAGTGCTCCAACTCATGACATGAAAACAGATGCCTGGCAAGACATAGGACCATCAAATTGTAAATGAGAACAAGAGGTTATCAACATTTTCAGAAAAAAAAAAGCTCATTGCATGATTAGCGGTGGGAATAAAATCATAAACTTTTCTATCACACCACAGAATACAATGAAATGACGCTTTCAAATCCAAAGCAGAAATTTCTCCTTTGAATCTATGTTCAGTCAAGATGTGAGCTGCAATAAATCAACAACAACCTATGCAGAAGGAACTGTTGACTGGTATTAAAACTTCTCAGGGCGAACATTTTAGGCAAAAAATAAGGAGAATTTTCAGTACCTCCCAAATAATGAGTATGCCTAACTGCATGCTGTAGTATGTGTATCATCTATATCTATCTATATCTATATATCTATATCTATATCTATATCTATATCTATATCATCTATATCGACACAGATATAGATTCAGAAGGAGAGACAGGCAGACAGGGAGAGGGAGTGAGTGATTTTTTTTCTTATGAAGAAGATATATCAGTCTCTCAAAGGAATTATCCTATTAATGCCTAGGATAACTTCATGGCCATCTGTTCCAAGGTCGATGTGGGATCACACACCACAGATGTGAACATCAAAGGGCAAGAATGTGTTTATTTGCTATGCCCCCAGGCACACTGAATGCAGTGTGGGGAGATGGTTCCTCTGCTTTCAAGGAGACGGCCTCACCAGGCTGATTCTACGTTCTCATCTGTTCTTCCTCTGACAGGTGCCCCAGAACTGCTTACAGAGTTTTCACAAAGAATTATTCATCATACGTTTTTATTATTTTCACATAATTCAACACTTGGTTATTGAATCTTTTCTCTCCTAGCCTTAGTTCTGCTAGAATGATGTTATTTTTCGATCTCTAGGAGGACTGTCACATGCTGTTAGACATGGAAAGCATATTGGGATGTCTGCTTTTCTTAATATAAAATCCTGCGTTAGTGATCATTGATTTTTCTTCTCTGAACACTCCTATTTTGCTCTTCTCTCCCGATATGTGTATCTGCAATCTAGCATTTTATTATGTTCCAAGGACATTAACGGCCTCAAAAAGGATATGTATCTTCAAATTGAATAAGAAGATTTTCTGGTGTGAAAATTCAAAATCTAGTCACTTCAAAATGTGGTGAGTATATAACTTTCATAATAGATCTGGAAGTCTAAAGGACTAAAGAAAATTCAGTTGATTTCTGGAGAACAGGGGGAGCAAGTGAGAAAACATGTTCATTTGAATGTCACCTCTTCGTGCATGGGATTAGTTCACACAGATATTGTATCGTGTATTTTTCTGTGAAGCAAAGAGAAAAAAATGAGTTAAATATTTACCCAAAGAGAGGCAGATATTGTCCAAGAGATTCAAACTTTGTGCCAATTATTTTGTTAATTATGTATTACAGGTTCACATGGAAACGTTCTTATCACGGTTGTCCCTCTTCACCTGTCACAGGTTTAAAGCAGTGTTTAGGAAGTTACAGTCTATGTTACTCTCCTAAGGCTGACCGACGACCATGGCAAACGAAAGCAGGTAGTGCAGGCCTTGCCTTGGTTACGCTTTATTCCTTCAACTTCAGACTCTATGATCTGTTCATCGCCTAACTGTGCAAGATCCAAAATTTCTCCTTTTGGTTCTGCTTCTTCATCCCTCCATTCTGAAGCTGTCCTTTTTTACTCATAAGACTCCTAACCCCTTGTGAATTCTACGTGTATTCATCAAAAAAAAGGTCTTTCTTTTACAATGTAATACAGTTACACAAGAAGGAAAACAAGGTATAATTAAACTCAAATAGTCAAGTCTTTTAAACTCATTTTTCTTGCCAAAACTCTCCTCTGAGGGACAGAACACCTGACCCTTTCTGTTTTCCTTTCTCTTCATGAAGTGAACCGTAAGGAGCTCAGGAGTTCTTCACCGGCTCAAGCATTCCCCATGGATCTGGGTGAGTCGTTGCTGCTTTGCAAAACCTTTGTGCTTTCTAAAAAGGAAATATATCCCTTTAAAAATTTTAAATGCATGTATTTGGGAGGAAGAGAGAGAGCAATCAGTGTCTATCATCTGGTTCACTCGCCAAAATGCCCACAGTAACCTAAGATGGGCCAGCCCAAATGCAAGAGCACGGGACTGAATCCTGGCCTCACGCGGGTATTTGATCCAGTACTTGAGCCATCACTTGCTCTTTCCTAGGGTATGGACTAACAGGGAGCTGGAGAAAGCAGTTGAGCCAGGACTCTAACTCAAGCACTCTATTAAGGGATATTGGCATTCTAAGTAGCATCTTAACCAAAAGCTTGTCTCTGTATCATCAGATTCTGTAATGTTTGGTGCAATAGCTTCCAGTTGTATACCTGACCACTGTGTAATATCCATCCACCAGATGGATATTATTGTAATGTAGATTCATAAACTCAACAAAACTAAGCTGTATATAACTTTACTATGAACTTAATTGTGGCACATTCACCTCATTCCAGCATTTTCGAACTTAATGACTTTAACTCAGGTTAACGCTGGGCTGGATCAAGGTTCTTTAATGAGATGCGAGTTTAATTTTTCTACTTTCTTGGATGTCTTCTATCCTTGCTCCACGTCATTCCTCTGCATACCCATTGTTTAGAAAATCTGAAATTAGATCTGAATAGATAATGATTAAAATTTAAGTTGCATTCCAGTTGCATGAAGCTACATCCTTATATCCTCTGTATTAAATCATCAATAGAGGTTGAAGAGTAAGCCATCAAATCATTGAGGCATAGCATGCAATCTACTTTCAGACACCAAATCAGAAGAAATTCACCTGATGTGCTTTGGGAAGCCTGGCCCCTATAAACAACCCATCTGATACTAACTTACAGCAAATGGAGTCACCCAGGTCTCATGCAAAAGAGAGTTTAGTTTGTCAGTGCCTGCAGTGTTCTTTATGTGTAAACCCACAGGCTTATCCCCTTCTGCCATCCGTTTACAGATTTGGTCACTACTGGGATAAGGTATGTCAGCTGAAGTGTCAGTTGCCAATTTTGTGAGTGTTTTATTTTTGCTGGAAAATCAATACGTTGCTCTCTAGTACTCTTCCCAGTGATCTGGGTTTTCAGGCATCAGTGATGCCACTGAGAAACTCCATCTGCATACCACCCATCCAGATATTTTCATACATCAATTGCTGAACTCTCAATTTTTGGCTAAACAAGGTGTCTCTGAAGAGAAAGCTCATGTGATGTTTTAACCACTTACTCTTACACTCCCAACTGTCTGTAATCCATTCATCCACCACTTATCCAACTGCTGTCACGGTGTGCCCGAGGTATTTAACAGTGCATGTGAAGAACGAGAAAACACCCTGCAGAGATAGAGAAGATGGGAGAATAAAGTCAATAAAACATGCGCTCTATAATGAAATAAAGGATACTGAGGCAACTTCCGCAGCTAAGGGGTGCAGGCTAGGCTTTGCTAGCCTAGATGGTTAGAACACTTGGTTGAAGCTTCAAGCCGAGTCTACAATGAGAAACAGGAGCTGTGCAGGGATCAGCAGGCTGTTCCCTGAAACCTCAGGAGAGTCAGTTGTTCCAGGCTGGTATTACTGGTGTTTGGAGCAAGACAATAATTTGCTATGGGATGGTTCTGTGATACGATTTTCATTAGTATGCCCAGAATCTACACAGTAGAGAATAATGGGACCTCTACTTAAGTTCAGTTGTTAAAAGCAAAACACCCCCAAACATTGCCAAATAGTCCATGAACAGGGGAAAGCAAAGAATTTCTTCCACTTGGGAACCACTGTAGTAAAAGCATCATAAAATTCACAGGCTCTAAATTGTAACAATAAGGAGATCTGTGAAAAGTTAGTATGTCTGAAATGATTTCAAATGAGAGTGTACATTTGTAGATAGATAAGGTTATTGCAGACTCTTCTGTGGCTCTAAGATTCCACTCTAAGTGCAACTGGAAGACATTGAAGGATTAATATGTCAAATTACAGTATGATTTGCACTATAGTATCAGTGTCACTGCTATAGGGGAGGCTGCCACTCCTACTTTAATTTACAAACTCAGTTGATTTACTAGATTGCCTATTTAAAGTCCAGGACAAAGCTTACTTCAGATTTTGGTAATGATTTTTGTTTTAGATTTGTGAATTTAGATTTGCTTATTGAGCACTTTACATGCCATTTTGTTAATATGAGTAGGCATTACGCCATGGTGTCCTGGCCAAGTAAAGGTTTCTATACCATGATTAGAAGTCAATGCACCTTTAGTTTAATTATTACTCTACCTTGAACTTGGAGATGGGAAAAAATATTGAGTACAGCCATTTATTAATTACTGAGTTACCATGTACTATTGAGAAAAGAATTTCAATTATCACAATACCTATACAATTAACTGTTTCTCAATTTCACTTCAACTAATAGGACTCAATGTATATGGAATTTCACAATGAATACGCTGAGTGGAAAATTTTCAGGAGTTTTAACATGATGAGAAAACTCTCAAAGCTAGGTGGCAGGCAGACATAGGTTAGGCAATGAGAGACTAAACAGTGGATTGGGCAAAACTGTAGTACATACTATTAGATCCGCACCACAAAGAATGAGGGTTAGTCCTCCCTCTATCCAAGCCTGTGACCAACAGCCTCAAGAAATTTGACCTTTGCAGCTGATATGTTCAGTAAATGTTTAAAGCAGGCCAGAATGATCTCCAAAAGAGACAAGGTAGCTATTATCCCAAAACATCAGCGTAGGAACCAGAGTGACAAGGAGAGTGACAGTGACAGACACAGACTAAGATCTCGAGATTTGGAATTTGCCGTGTTGGTACGAACTGCGTGCCTAGCAGACATCAATGTCAGCTTCTTCAGCAGTACGTGCCTTTTTCTTGTTTTTCCAAGGTCCAGAAGAATTGAGCTGAATTGGTATTTTTTTCAGGTATTACTCATTCCAATGTTTGGAAGAGTTGTGGGGATCCCAGTGTGAGGAGTTCTCTGTAATGGAGTCAAGAGAAAACAAAAGGCTGAGCTGGGGACAGCTGCCAGATGCAGAAGGTGTGCAAAATCCAGCAACAGCCTCCTAGGGAAGAACATCTGAAGGATGAAGAACAATACCCAGGGCAAGTTAAATAACAAGCAGTTTTAGCAGCAACTAGTCAGGTGGTTGTTTCTTCTCATCAAAAAGACATTAGTCTCTCCATCCTCAGTTCAGCACAAGGAGAACCAAAACTCCTGATTTGCAAGAGAATGGGGGTATGGCAGAAAAACAAATTGTCCGACAATTTGCAAAACTATCTTAGTTAGCCATGTTCAATAATCTGACCGTCTAGAGGACCAACTCTTCTCATTAGTAAATACAGACTGTGTGTTGTGACTCAGACTGAATTCATTTAAAAATTGTGAAAAGCAAAAATGTATTTAATTACATACTCCTCATCATGCTTGTGCAACTAGCCTGTTATGTTATCTATTACAGAGGCTCCTTATTGTAGAATGCACCCTCCGGGTTGGGGGAAACATTGCTCTTGCTAACATAGAGCATTTCTTATTATAGTGGATGCAAGTTTTATCTGGAGGATTGCTAGATCTAAGTTGTTTCCATATGCTTTAAAAATATTCATTAACTTATTCATTTAAAACACATATATTGAGTGACTAATATTTGCTAAGCATTCGCTTTAGAAGCTTGGACTAAAAGAAGCAGACTTCTTGGCACAAGGGACCACAGCAATGCTCAGGAAGTATTTAAGTGAATCAAGTGGCATGAGCTCTGCCTTCTAAGGGAACAGAGTGAAGAATTATACTCAGGAATTATTAATTATTAATTATTCATTTAGTGTTGATGCTCTCTAAACACTGAGATGCTTATCGTTTAAAGTACAATAAAATAAAATCATGCTTCCTTTCCTATTCCTCTTATAAAAAGTCTACACATCTTTTGTCCTTTTCCACCTCTTTCCCCATAGGCTATTTCCTTTTCTGGAAAAGGTACCAGTGTTATTGCTTGTGTGTCTACTACTCTCCAATGTACTCTATTAGACTGTAAGCTTCCTCAAGGACAGATATTTACAATCCACTATCAATTTTGATTCCATAGACCGAGCTGGAACCTACACTTTTATTGCTAGTTATTAGTAGTTCCTAATGTGGCTGCGTAGGTTTGTTAGTTGTATCTCACAATCAATAGTGTATAAAGAGCGAGCTCTGCGGTGAGGTGTTATAGAATCAGCCACAAGTCTGTGCCTCCAAATTCTACATTACCACCCTCCACTCAGAAATGTGCATTCTGCTGAGCCCTGTAAGATTCTTCCTGAGGGAATGTCTATTTTAAGAGTTCTGTGAACCTCTGAGTTGAAGTTTCTCAACACTGACAGTCGGATCTTTGGGACCAGATTCTCCCTTGTGGTAGGGGTTTGGAGATGCTGCCCTGTGCCTTGTGGAATGTACAGCGGTATTACACCCAAAACTGCCAAAAGGAATCTTGCATGCCACGTAGATGGTGGCCAAGATTTGCTCCAGATATTGTGCAGTATGTCCTGTGGGACAAAATTCTGCAAAGTTGAAAACCCTTGTTCTTCCTTCTATACTAATTCTTCTCTCTTATGGCTTTAATAAGAAGACAAAGAGAGGGAGTTTTCAAAGAGAAGCCTGCTTGTAAAGGTAACCCAAAAGATGTAGATAACAGTGAATACCAAAAGGTAATGTGCATTGAGTTGAGTGCATGTCCAAAATACTAATGTTTTGAAGCTGAAACTCTCATCCCTTCACACGATAGTTAAACAGAGGTCAGGTCTGATGAAGGTGGGACCTGAATGAAGGACCAGGCTCTGTATAAATATGCAGCTGTAGAAATGTAGATAAACACAGAGAAAGGAAATGACTGGGTGAAGATGGAGGCAGATTAGAGCCTACAAGCCTTGCAATGAAACCAACAGAATCTTGGTGAGAATCTTCAAATTTCAACCTTTGATCCTTCATAGGAAGTTAGTCCTACCCAGATTTTAATTTTTATTGTCTTAGCCTATGGAACTGTGAGAAAAATGATTTTAGAAATTTGAGAATTCATTTCATTTCATTGAAACTTGTTACAGTTAGGAAAACTAATTGACAGAGTGGCAAAGCAAAGACAGAGAAGGGAATAGAAATGGGGTATGGAGAGAGAGGGAGAAATGAGTGCAAATGCATGGAGGCTGTACCACCTTTCTTTTAAACAACAAATAAAAGTTGTAAGACTAGCTTTTCTTTTGGTAAAATTGTAACATGTTCTATGAAACAGGTCAGAAAACAGTTCAAGTCATAATTCAATATATTGAAAATAAGTACTGACATTCAACCAACAAGAGCAGAAATACCTACCTATATGACTGAGCTTTGTCAACCAATTTATAAAATTTTATATTCTCTTAAAAACAAAAAAGGAAAACCATATGCTTTGTGCCTATGCTTTTATTTCTACTGATCATAAAAATTACCCCAAAATTATGTAATTTATTGTACACTGGGGATGTTATTTTACTTGTTTCTGGGTCCAAATCAAGTTTCTTCATATTAGAATATACTCTTGGATTCTGTGAATTTCTGTGATCAGCACATATGACACTTATAGTCATAAAATGCAATAACTTATTTTAAATTTCTAAAAAAAAGATTTATTGCTTTTGATTTGAAAGGCACATTTACAGAGAAAAGGAGAGACAGAGAAATCCTTCACCCAAGCGTTCATTCTTCAAATGTCCTTAAGAACTGGAGCTCAACTGGTCCAAAGCCAGGAGCCAGGAGGTGTTCTGGGTCCTCTACATGGACCTAAAGACTTGAGCCATCATCCACTGTCTTACCAGGTAATAAGCAAGGAGCTGGCTTAGAAATGGAGCAGCTGGGATGTAAATCATTGCCCATATGCGATGCTGGCACAGCGGGCTGGGGATTAGCTTGGGAAGCCACCACACCCACCAATAAAATTAATTTCTAATTTAAAATTCAAAGATCTGGGTCATAGGGAAGGTTCACATTTGTTTTTCTTTGTAAAGACTCCACGTCATATTTTAGTTAAGAAAGCACTTTTTTAAAATGAATTTACAAAGCAATAACTTTGAGGTTCTATTAACAAACTAGCAGGAATTAAAAAAAAAGATGCCATTCATCATTTTATTTAAGTTATGTACTTAAACTTGCACAGGAAACAGAAAAATATAAACAAGGTTGAGTGAATACATATAGGGAAAATTAATTAATAGCAGGTAAAGGATATGTTTGCTATGTGTTTTAAAAAGAGGGGAAGAATTTATGTGAGTTCCATTAAGGTGGCCTGTGTTACCCATCTCGGTCCTATCAACACTGCGGAGCACCCCTTGCCTCCATTATGCTCCCATAGTGGGGCACTCACATTTCACCACCTTGTTTCTCTTCCAGTCACACTCAACATTCCTTCCATTTTTCTCAGTGGCTGCACCTACACCCTTGTACACCTCAGTTATTGATATACAACATGATCGTTTGAATTTTCCCATCCTGATTCAAGACGCCAACTCCTCCTTCAGTGCCCTGAGTGCAATGGTGATGGACAAAGGTGTCTGGCAGAGACCATGAGCTGGTCCAGGGACTTGCTCCATCTTTCCAGCAATAGCCTTCCTGAGGATCTGGCACTGCTGAAGGAAAGGAGGCCTCTCTCTAACCCATGGGCCTGAACCCATGGAAAGCATCACCCTCATTCATTTTTAAAGTTAATTAATTAATTTTATTATTCCAGGATACAGTTCCATAGGCTTTGTGATGTCCCTTTACACCTCTCCAAATCCCAGCCCCCTACACGATTCCCTCATATCATTACAACAGTATAGTCCTTCACAATCAGCAGTAAGTCCATCATTCTGCTGTTTAAGTGTATCCTGACATTGTAGGTGTAGAAAAGGGCAGAGAATCCAGCATCCTACTGTCAAGATATATTTAACTGTTTCATTGGGAGGCCATCTTTGATTTGGAAATAGATATGCACACTGCATTGTATCTTCACATCTGTATGTGATAGTCTTAACTATACAGTTTCTATACATTCCCTTAAATGAAAAGCCATAAAAAATCAACCACAGAGAGAAAAATTGAAAAGTCACAGCATGAAGTTAAATAACATGCTACTTAATGACAAATGTGTCGTATTGTAGATTGTGCTCCTACAAGCTTGGATTGCAGGTCACTTTCATATGCAGAATTCATTTCCTTTGGACATATTCCCAGAAGTGGGCAGTGGGATGATATGGCAGGTCAAATTTTAGTGCTCTTAGCACTCTGCATATTGCCTTCCATACTGGCTATACTAGCCTACACTCCCACAGTGAAGACGGATACATTTCCACCTACACCCACGCCAGCAGATGTAGTTAGTAAAGTTCTGAACGTAGGCCAATCTCACTGGATTAGGTGAAACTTCAATGTGGTTTTGTTAGTATTTTCCTGATAGCTAGGGATCCTGAGCCTTTTTTCATGTCTCTTAGCCATTTGAATTTGTTCTTTTGAAAAATGCCTATTCATTCCCTTTGTCCATTTCTTCACCTTTTTTCTTTCTGTTGCTAATTTCTGAAGCTCCTTGTAAATCCTCATAACTGGGCACAGCTCACCTACACTATTTCAGCTGTCTCTGTTTCTAATTTCTATTCAGTAAGTCTCACTGTATACTGCTGTGGGCTTGATTGAGATGGTGACAGCAAAGTCACAAATCATCCAGGACACTAGCTATATTGTGAAGACAACCTTCAAAAAACTCTAATCTTCATTTGAGGAAGGATGGTGAGTACAGTGAGGAAAGGATCTATTAACTGTGTCTTAAGAAAGGGTCAGAACATTGCTTCGACACCCAGCTGCCTGTTTCCCAATCTAGCTCCCTATTAACACACCTGGGAAAGCAGCAGAAGTTGGCCAAGATGCTTAAGCCCACACCACTCCTGGAACACCTGGTTAGTTTCTGACTTCAGTCTGGCCTAGCCCTGGTTACTGTGGTCACTTAGCCAGTGAAGATCTCTCTGTGTTTCTATCACTCTGCCTGTAAAATATATTAAAATGCACTTTTTCAAAGTGAAAAAGGAACAAGCTTTATGCCTTAAGGCATAAGAAGTCTGGAAAAATCTCATTGTTTGCCTCACCCTGCTTATAGAGGACATCCAACATAGGAATGTACCTCCTTCATCAGTGATAAAGCCTGTTACCTGTTAGCAAGTGTTTTCCTGTTTTGGGTGTGTCTGATTTTCAGTGTGAGGGATAGCTACATACACATTTCTCCTCTTTAAACCTGATTCAGTGCAGGCATTCACTCTGCTGGGAAAATATAAAACTCCCACTTGGCCCTTGCAGAATAGCCAGCCCAAGGTTAAACCATCCACTTGGCCAGCTGAGTAAACTCCAATTTTGCTTTTAGAGCTAGATTCTCCTTTTAGTCAACGCTACAATAAACATTTTCCTGAAAATATCTGACACTTGAAAAGCAACAACAGTTTCAGTGCAGTGTGGCTTTTTCTTTAGAATAATTTCCAGACACGTAAAGTAGGAAGAAAGGAAATATCAAGCTAAATAGCAGGCACTGGGTAAGTTACTCCCAATATACTCCTCTTGACCTCTTTCCCTCAGGATTGTTTTGTTCAAAGCATAAGTTCCCTGACAGTGCAACACAATATGAGCTTTGGGAGATATGTGGCCAGGAAATCTACATTTGAATAAGCTCTCAAAGCCAATCTCTTCTACAGTAAAGATGTGAGAATTCATGCTGTTAGAGGAACTCAAAAAAGATAATATGAGTTGGATTAGAATTGAGAAACAAAATAATATAGCAACTGTCCTAACATCAGTCTCCATTTTGTATTCAAAAGTGAAGTGCAGCTGTATTCACAAAACTGTACAGGGCTACCAGCAGGCTAGAAACGGAAGCAGGGAGGCTTTCTTGAGACAGAAACGGAAGCTCTGGCTGGCGCTGTGGCTCATTTGGCTGACCCTTCACCTGTAAGCACTGGCATCCCATAGTGGCACTGCTTTGTGCACAGGCCACTCCACCTCCCATCCAGCTCCCTGCTTACGGGCTGGAAAAAGAGCAGAGGATGTCTCAGTGCTTTCAGACCATACATCCATGTGGGAGAACCCAAAGACTCATGGCTCCAGTCTTCTGGCTCCTCGTTTTGGGCCAGTTTAGCTCTGGTCAATGCAGTTACTTGTAGGTTCATGCGAGGTTTAGAAGATCTTTGTCTCTCCTTCCTTATAAAACTACTTTTCCAATAAAATTAAATAAATCTTGAAAAACAAAAACCCTTAGCGTTGAGGGAGGGTGACATAGCTAACTTAATGCTGTCACACTAGTGTTAGACATCAAAGGGTTCCATCCCTGAAAGTACCAGGGTGTCCTACACAGTAGTGATAGAAGACACTAATAAACAAAAAATTCAAGCAAAAACAAAAACAAAAAAACACAAGAAAATTGCTTTAGGAGTAGCTGATAACAGCATGGAAATTCAAGAAACATTGTGGTCATCCAATTAGAAATGACTACATATACTAAAGGGATTTAATAACTAGGTGTTTTTAAACTGTTATGAGGAGGTGTATCCGTGAGAGAAAGACATGCAAATAAATATATGATTAAAACTGTTTAGGCCAAGAAGCAAAAGAGGAAAATGGCATTACCCCAAATCCATAAGGAGAGCACCATGGGACCTGGAACTGTCACTGCTACTACAGAGCAAGGAGTCAGGAACCCGCAGTTCAGGCAATGCTGTTGGATTTAGGCAGGTGTCACAGGTGCGACCACAGCCAGAGAAGAAAAAGAAAATGACTTCTGCCCTTCTGTCTTCATCAGCTATTATGGCAAAAATTAATAAAAACCCAATTAAGGAAGGATTCCAGGAAAACGGTCCTTGGCAGAGGAAGAACATTGACAAAAGTCATTTGTCAGGACCTGGAGGAAAGAATCCAACACATTCAAGAACAGGTCAGATAGAGAAAGCAATTCTGCTTCCCGTACCCCATAGGCTGCCAGTTCCTGGGCATAGGTCAGGGAGTTCCACACTTTACTGTCTTTCAGGTCATCTGAGATCTTTAAGAAAGTCTCCATGTCTGGTTTTTGTTGATAAACTTTCACAGATAATTATTAAATCCAATACACTTGGAGCCAGTGGTGCCCATGGTCATTGGTGGTGTCTGTAGATGCTATGCAGTACAAACATCAACAAGTTCATGCCAAAATGTGAAACATTTCTTGAGACTTTCCAGAAACACTATAGAAATTGTCGTTCTGCATAAAAAAAGGTAGGGCACTTCAGAGAGATCAAGAAACCTTAAAATGTGTGAAACTCCAAACTCATAATCCATGCAGTCTCATGCTTATTGCCCTTACCTAAGGCTTTTGAGTAACACAGAATGTTCACGATAGGACTTTATGTGCAGGTTCCTACATCATATATTTCCAGCGTGTTTAGTTTTAAATGAAGTGAAATTTACACGGGATATTCAGGAAAGTATTTGTGATATCTTTGAGGAGTGATTTCAGTGAAAACCGAAGACAAACACTATAGAGTTAGGGAGAGTGAGCGCTGGGGTTTGAGATAGATCCAAGACTTAACTGACTAAACCCATCTAATGGTTTTATAGTAAGAATACATCCCCTGAGCTTCTAAAAAAAATCACTGCATGATCTGGACTCCCCTTCTTGCAGAGTCTGACTTATTTTGTCATTTGTAGCGTTTCTTTGTCATGTGTTACTTCGAGTTGGTTCTGCTCTCTTATTTATCTTGCTAAAGACTTTTGTAGGAAGAAATGAACTCTTACTCATTGCCTCTTGTCTCTAATGAGATACAAAAAGAGAACTAATCCAAGCATCAAATGGTAAAGAAATACTAAACTGGCTTCTCAGAATAATAACATCCAATGTTCAAACATTTATTAAATTGTATTTTCCTTATAAACTTCATTGTAATTACTTATGCAAATATTCACACTTTCACTTCCATTCATCACTCATGAATAAATTTACTATATCAGATGATAGTCTTATGCTTGATGAAATTTTCCATATTTTCTCTGCATTGCATAACTCATTATGCTTTTTATTGCTAATTTTATATTTTAATAAAACTTTCAGAGGTAGTCATACATTTTTGTGAATTTGGGGGTATGCAGTAGCATAATAGGGAGAAAATGTATAATTCATTGTGTGTAAAAATTAACATGCAAGTTATCTGATTATATCTTAGGGAAGATTAATAAGACAAATTCACAGTTGAGGTTTGCCTTCTGAAAAATGGGCAACATTTAATGCTATCATAATTTAAAGTCCTGTATTTCTATAGAATCATGATTAAACTTACATGTAAAGTGTTTTTAATGAATATAGGTATTATTTTAATGTCCTTTTTCTTTTAACTGCTTTTGTATCAATTTATAAACTGTATATGACAAATATGATCAGAAAGGTACTTAAAGAAAATAGCTTTACATTATAATATGGATAAAAGCAAAAATAAATAGTATTTTAAAGGCAAATTAATCACTTATCTAACGAATTAACTCCAGCAAGTTAAGGAAAATTCCTCAACTATTTGTGTGACACCTGAGTATAATGTTGGCATCTCAACTATGGAAATAGCAATATAAGAAAGGTAGACAAATAACATATAAGGATATGCAAATAACTGGAGGGTGGATGTTTAGCCTAGCACTAAGGACATTATTTGGGATGCCAGCCCCCATGGCAGGGTGGCTGGGTTTAATTCCCAGTTCAACTTCTGGATTCCACTCTCCTGCTAATGTGGGCCCTGGGTGGCAGCATCAATGACCCAGTATCTGGTTTCCTGACCCTAGTCAGAGAAAATTGGTTTGAGCTCTCAACTCCGGCTTCTGCCTGGCCCAGTCCTGGTCATTGCTATTAGTTTGCAGAGGGAATCAGTGAACAGAAACTGTCTTTTTGTCTGTCTCTCTGCCTCTCAAATAAGTAAATATTAAAAATAAAGTGGTAGCTAAAATAACAAAAAAACATATTTGGTTATGGAAAAATGATACATTAGAAAAAATGGAATTTATTAAATAAATATATGGTTGTTTCCTAATGAGGAAATGTGCCAAAATAACTGATCTTATTAATATAATAAAACTTATGTGATGAATTCCAGAGATGCTGAACAGCCTTTGACTAAATGTAACTCCTGTTCTTGCCAACCAAAAAGTAGAACAAGGGCCCAACACAAGAGCCTACACAGATTATTAAGACTCAAACTCAAAATTAAGATAGCGTAGTGGTTAACGTCCTCACCTTGCATGCATTAGGATCCCATATGGGCACCGGTTCTAACCCCGGCAGCCCTGCTTCTAATCCCAAGCTCCCTGCTTGTGGCCTGGGAAAGCAGTTGAAGATGGCCCAAAGCCTTGGGACCCTGCACCCACGAGGGAGACCCGGAAGAGGCTTCTGGCTCCTGGCTTCGGATCACCTCAGCACCAGCCATTGCGGCCACTTGGGGAAAGAATCAGCGAATGGAAGATCTTTGTCTCTCCTCCTCTCTGTATACCTGACTTTCCAATAAAAATAAATAAATCTTTTAAAGAAAATGAAAGAAGTAGAACAACACAGATACACCTTAGCAACTTAAGATAAATCTCTCAATGCACGTACATAGGATTTCATAAAATATATAAGTATATAACTACAAATATTATCATATGCTGCTTTCAAATTAAGAAATGTTAATTTCACACGTGCATTTCTAGTGATAACAAGATATGTATATAACTAGGACATAGAGCTTTCCTAGCTGCAAAGCTGGCATGTTACTCCGGGTGGAAGCATTCAGTGTGTTTCCATTGAGACAATGAGGAACACTAAGCTGCTGACCATCATCTCTGTGTTCAGTAGTTTCCAGGAAATATTCGCTACACAACAGAACAAGAGCAATATGGTAGCACTCCAGTGCACTCCAAGAAGAAATGAATTTGTTTCTGTGAGACTATACTGTAATGCATTTTTACAATCTTAAAGTATCAGGTAGCTTTAGAATCTTCAGTGATTATGAAAACGTTCCACGCTGGGATAACACCATAAACATGTGACTGGTGACTACCATATAACCAAACAGTCCTAAGGTATCAGTGACAGAACCAACCCAAGCATAAAGCAGTGTAATACCAGATCAAAACATGAGTTAAGATTCACAAATTAATCTTTTTCATGAGTAGAAGAACATGCTCATTTAAGGGATATGATGCCAAATAAAAGCACTGCATTTATGATAGTGCCAGCAAAGACAACGACAAAATCTACTTAGAAATAAATTTTTAAAAAGCATATGTAAAATCTTGACTTTTCAGCTATAATTGACCAGCTATTTGGCAAACTAGCTCTCAGAGTTTATTTTTCCTGATATTTTCTGAAGATTAAATTATATGTATGTAAGTACAGCCATGAGAGTGCATCTTTCTCTGTGTATTGTATCCCAGGTTTATGGTATGAGTCTGAACCACTACTAATACTAAATTTGTCTCTTTTTAGATTTAATGTCTTCAATTCCTGCAATTTAAAAAGACACTGCTTTTCTTTGCATTTAGTAAACATGAGATAATGTAATCAACATTTTGAGAAATCAAGTAATTTTTTTAAATGTTTTTTCTGTCCACTATTCTAACATTCAATGATTGTAATAACTGCTTTTTCTGAGATAATTATTACTTCAATGTTTACCAAATGCTGATTTTTTTAAATTCTACCATTTTTCCATGTATTTCATGGCATTTAGAAATCACAATTTGTAAAATTATTTAAAATGAATGAAAGCATCTATAGTATATCAGAACTTGTGGGACACAGTCATGGTCATTGTAACAGAAAAGTTCATTGCATCAAGAAACTAGAAAGGCTACAAATAAATGGGTTAACCATACGTCTGAAAGAGCTAGAAAAACAACAGCAAAGCAATCCCAAGATGAACAGAAAAAAAATCATAATATGGAAGGAAATAAATGAAATACAGACCCAAAGAACAATACATAAGACCAATGAATCAAAGAGCTGGTTCTTTGAGAAAAATAACAAAATAAATTCTTCACTAGCGCAACTCATCGAAAAAAGGAGGGAGACGATGTAAGTCACTAGAATCAAAGATGAAGAGAATTAAAACAACATATACCTCAGACATACATAAAATAATCAGGAACTATTACAAGGAACTAAAAGCCAACAAATTAGAAAACCTAGGAGAAATGGATAGATTTCTGGACACATACACTTTGCCAAAATTGAATCATGAGACAATTAATAATCTAAATAGATCCATAAGCAGGAATGGAGATTGAATCCGTAATTAAATCCTCCCAACCAAGAAAAGCTCAGGACCTCATGGCTTCATGCTGAATTTTCTCAAATGTTTCAAGAAATTATCCCAGTCCTCCACAAACCATGCAAAACAATAGAAAGGGTGGCAATCTTTCCATACTCTATGACGCCAATATCACCTTAATACTGGAGCCAGAGACACATCAAAGAAAGAACTACAGATTGATATCCTAGATGAACATAGATGCTAAATTCCTCAACAAAATACGAGCCAATAGAATCCAATAACACACCAGACAGATGACTCACCCGGGCCAGGTGGGATTTATCCCTGACATGCAGGCGAGGTTTAACACATTCAGATCAATAAATGTGACACACCACATCAACAAAATGAAGAATAAGAGCACTATGATCATTTCAAACGATACACAGAAGGTAATTGATAAAATCCACCACCACTTCATGCTAGAAGCCCCAAGCAATCTAGACATAGGAGGGACATACCTACAACAAGATCAGGGCAATAGATTTAAAACCCAATGCCAATAGCAAACTAAATGGGGAAAGACTGGAAGCTTTTCCACTAAAGTCTGAAACTCACAAGGGTATCCACTTGTTCTGACTTATTTGTTACTTTTTCTCTGATTGATATAAATTTGACTTTCATAATTCACAATATGTTTACACAGTTCTAGAAAAGAAGTAAGACATTCCCAGGATTGCTAAAGCATATATCTATGCAGACGAAAACTAAGCATTAGACAACAATTTTTGATCCATTTTTCACATTGGTAAGCCATAGTGAGCAATACTTTGCTCACTTTGTAGATCAGCATATATGAAAGTATTTCAAAACACAGAAGTTAAAATGCATTATTCTTTTAAATCTGAGAAAAAAAATTTAATCTTTGAAAGTGGTTTGCTTGTGTTCAATATCCCTTTCTATCCAAGTATATAAGTATGTGTGTTTCACTTAATTCCAGAGCTTTCCACACTCTGGTTTTTCTATCTCTAAGTCACCTATAATGTATTTTTAATGTATGATAAAATGTACCCCATTGACTGCATTGTGTTTTGCCTTGATACATAGACAAGCATGGACCCCAGTGTCATTTAAAAGTCCACGATTTCCTGGTTAAATTTTAAAAATAGGCAAAGTGCATTCTTGCGACATATTAAATTATCACAGATATATGTGGATCTGTTTCTGGCCTTGGCATTCTCTTCCTAATTTAGTTGTCCATTCATTTCCTGGCATCCCTCTCTCTCTCTCTTTAGTATGCTATATGTTGAACAGTTCAATGACAAGCTCTGGCCTTCTGGAAACAGGCTCTGCAATGGAGATTAGTGGGCAGAAGCATACTCGGGAGGGTTCTGGTAATCATATCTGTGAGCAAGCGATGGCAGGAGAAACAGGCAGAGGGAGAAACAGGCATGACACGGTCCAAGAGAGTCACAACTGACCCCACAGGGGACTCTGCAGAAAGGCCAGCCCCTCCAGCACGTGCTCCCATTGAGGGGAAATGATTGAACTTCGTGACCCAGGAGTACTGATCAATTGGCCCAGCCTTCTTCTGGGAAGATTCCAGGTATCATCATATTAGAGCAATCCTGGCAAGGGCTGGTGGCTGGCAGGACTCTCTGCGGTGGGAAGAAATATGCCTTTCACTCCAGAAGGGGAATCTTGTAGGAAAACCTACCATCTACTACTGGCCACTTCATGTTTTCACAACAGACATTGATATCCTTTATTTGTCTCTCCAAAAGAAGTTTCAGGCTTTCAGTTTTGGTTTAAATGCCTGTTTTAAATGTATTTGGAATTCCATTAAATTACAAGTTAACTGTTTCTGTAATATAAATCCATTCATAAACATGAAAATGTGGGAATGTCTTTTCTTGCTGAATATAAAAATATTTTGCCCAAAATATGTATAAATATACAATCATTTTGTAAAACATCTGTGGGAGGTGGGGGGATGCTGTTCTCTAAAGTCTCACTATTTGATGTGCACGGTGAGACTTCTCTTCGATCCCCATCAATGGTGCCCGACAGCACCTCGCTCTGTGGGTTCAGTGGGTAAGAAAACATTCAAGCAGGCAGGACAAGAAGAAAAGCATAAGCATGCATTTTCCATTCCCCCATAAGGGATGTGAGAATTCCGCTGTGTGAGCCTGTGCACCGGAGAAGGATAATTTCTTTCCTTCACATCTGCCGTGTGATCCTGCAGGTGGCTGAAAGTGACGGCCTCATGCCAGGGGTCTGGAATCCAGGTGCCCGCTGTTTACTGACATGATCTGGGAAATCAGGACCCTGCAATCCTTGGACCTGGAGATTCTGCAGTTGCCCCTGCTTGTGGGATACCAAGCTCAGGCACCCCACTCCGGAGAGAACCAGAAACCTTGATGTGGCTTGCGGAACCTAGAGAAACATGCAGCAATTCTGGCGGTTCTGCTCATTGCACCGTGTCTTTCTTCTGGAAGATAAATATTTGTTTTGACTCACTCAATTCTTTCTAATCTTTGATTCTGGAAAACTATTTGCTGTTTTTTTGGATCTGTTGCTCACGTATCCTAATTGCATTCCCATCATTTCACCTCTCCCATCCATCATCCCATCTCCTTGACTTGAATGTTAACCTAAGCATTCTTCTGTATCCTCAACAAGACCTGTTCTACTATTGCTATTCCGTATTTCACTTTGTTAGCGGTGATGTTGAGGGCTCTCTGTGTGAGTTCAAGTGAGTGCTCATTAACTCAGGTAGCTAACTCGGTTACTTTTATTTTATCACAGCCAGTTGTTATTCTACAGCCATGCTCTTATTTTGCATTGTTGAGGCTATCAATGATGCTATATTGGATGCTATTTTCTGGTTTATTTGCCTGGGTTTCCCCAGATGTTCTTTATTTGATAAATCGTACCTCTGCCTTGATCTTATTTTCCTTCAGTTGTCTAATGTTTAATTGGTTTCTCATTATAATGCCTAGATTGATCAGTTTATTAGGTTGAAGTGCCTCCTACACACGTAAGGTAAAATTTGTCTCCCACAGGGAATGCTGGGACTGATTCCAAAGGGGCCTGGCTAAGACCAAGAGTTGGGGAAGTGATGAAACATCCAAGAAGTTTTGAGAAAGCTGGGTTGCCATTAGGAGAGATGTAAATGTGTGGATGCTGCAGTTTGCCTGCCGTGACAGCCTTTTTTTAATGCCTGCGCAGGAACCTTCTGGAGGTGAACTTCCACTTTATTGGAAAAAGCTATTTACTCAGTTTCAGCTTGCTGTAACATGTCTTAACGAGAGGCCGATCTAATGTTGCACAGTCCGGGATTAATCACCCGACAGGTGTGTGCTTACGACGGGTTCCAACTGCCATTGGTACTGAGGCTTTTTCGTTTCCTCATGAGTATGCTCACTTATTGTTAAGCTTCCCTCTTTTTTTTTTTTTTAAACCTGTTGTAGATTTTTGCAGCTTGACCAAGAAGTTTCTCTATGCTGTGGTTGTTTTGGACCCTGTTTAGGTTTGAAGTGATGCAAAGGATTCGGCAGTATAACTCTGCTTTTAGACTGCCTTAGATTTCAGCGGAATTCAGGGAAACAGCACAGAAGTTGTGGCTGGTGTATCGACCATTCTGAGCAAGACTCTCCAGTATGAACTTGGGAAATTGAATTCAGATTTGTCAAATCTCACTGATTAATAAAACAAATGCTTTCCCTCAATAAGTTATGAGCAAATTAAATACAATATTTTCAGAATAATTTAGGAGTCAATGTAATATCTGTGATACAAGGGAAAAGAAGAATGTTAAGTAGCCAGTAAATGGCCAGATATGATGGAGTCCAGCATTTAGGCTGAGAATCGAATTGAAAGAAGCAAAAACACATTTACTTTCTGAGAGCTGAAAGAATAATTTTAGACAGTTCATATACTTCAGTGAAGACAAGCCCATGATTAAGCTCATGCAGTGCTAGTCTTGTCAATGTAATAAAACAGTTTAATCATTAATTAAAAGCTAAGAGAATTGAACTAGAGAAGCAGAAGATCTGCAATTGTTTTAAAGCATTTACCATGATGAATAAGAACATCAGTAAGATATTCGTAAAGCGTAGCATGCAGAGAGGGAGACTGAGTACAAAGTGTCTCACAGCAGGTGCCAGAAGAGTTGGTGGAGGTGTAGAAATCCATGTTGGTAGTATATACGGAAGAAGCATTAGAAGCACAGGTGGGTGACCCTCTAGTGTAGAGGAAGTGTCCAGTCTATCAGCAAGAGGGTTGATTACAGGAAACTGGAGAAATAAGTTCAGCTGGGAAATATCACACTTAAACAGGTATTTTAAATGTCTTTAAAGTAGACCAATTGCTTTAAAACAGACAATGTTTTCCTCAGCTCCTCGACCATTTATAATCAGGGGGAAAGAGTCTTTGTTGCATTTTTCTTTTTGCCTTGAACTCTGTCCTCCTGTCGCTTTTCTGCTGTCCAGCGTGCCTACTGAGTACTGGAAGAAACCCAGCCACAGTCAGAGTCTGGCATATTTCATTTCACTCCTTGCCCTTTGTTTATGCTTTGCAGCTCCATTGCAGCTTTTCTGCTTTCATTTCAGTGTCTATCAGCATCCCCATTCCCAGGGGAGAAGGACAGAACTCGTCTGCTTATACTCCCTTTGCCCAAGTTACATGCCTTAGCCCTCCTCCTCCTCCTTGGAGGTGTCAATCTTATTTTTGTGAAAATTTGCACATTTGGACGCTTGAACAATTAAATCTGATCTTCTCTCATGGGTACTTAAGGATTTGCCCTATTTTCTTTTTTGCTGTGGCTTCAGCCCACTTCCCCACCCCACATCCCCAGCCTTAGTCAGTAACATGGATGGCTTTTCTTTCCCGTGAGCTGCCTGTCCTTGAAAGGCTGGCTTTCTTCCCACAACCATTCTCTGATTTCCTCCCATCTTCTCCCTCACATCGATCTCCCCATATACCCACACTGGGTCCACCCCTTACATCAACAGCAACTCCCTGTGCATTCTAGCCTTGAAGACTTGCTTGTTCCTCTAAAATCTGAAAATCCTTGCTATGTCTGTTGCCTGTCACCTCTTTCATCATATAAATAACAAGAAGTGTGCCGTCAGCTTTACTTCTTGCTGAAAAAGAGAGTTCTGTGAAGTTCCTTTACTTGACATGGATTTTCTTATGTGAGGAAGAAAAATGTTTAACAAAAGGTATTTCTTGTTTGCAGCCCAAATTCCCCCCAGAAGTCATTGTATAAACACAAAGAGAACTTAAGTTTCTCTAAGGATCACTTTTTTTTTCAGCTTTGAGCTACAGAATAAAAGTGTTACCGCAATACACTTTTATTGTGCTATATTGCAGGACCTTGCTGTTTGAAAAATGTTCTTAGCGTCTATATCCTGGGTTTCATCCCTGTAGAATCCAATAAGGTGGTGTCCCACTTTTTGTTGGTCTTGGAGTGAGAATACAATGATATTTATCTCAAAGTAAAAATCTCTAAATATGCATTTGATGTGAGGCAGCACAAAGAGAAAAAAATTCAAGCCACAAAAAAAATGTTATATTCTAGAATCATTTGTACTATGTCAAAAAATTGTACAATGTGTTTTAAGGAAAACTGTACAGCATTTGGGGCTGTGTGAAACTCAGTTAATCTGCAAGCCATTAAGTAAATGAAATCTTACAATGTCTCCTTGCTTCTCTGAAGTCTCAACGCATTATAGCAATCTGGCAAGACTCTCAGCCATTACAAATAATAAAGTTAGAGCACCGTATACTCCTAAGTCTCGGGGGACCCAGCTCTCTCTCTGTCTTTCCTCACATACAGAAGGAAAAACTATGCCCATCGTTAGAGGGAGGGTAGAGAGAGAGAAACAGAAATAGGTGGAGACAGAGGCACAGAGGCAGGGAAATAACCTTAGCTTTCAGACGTCTTGGAATCAATATCACACCCACCTACAGCATCCATGTGTTCTCTCCACAATTCATCATGGGAGTCACATTCCTTTTGTGTCCTGCAGAGTACAGGACCGCAGAGGAGGCTGAGGGAGAAGCCTGGATGGGAAGTGATTTTTTTTTTTTTAGATTTATTTTTTTTCCCATTGGAAAGTCAGATATACAGAGAGGAGGAGAGACAGAGAGGAAGCTCTTCCGTTCACTGATTCACTTCCCCAAGCGACCACAATGGCTGGAACTGCACCTGGAGCCTCTTCCGGGTCTCCCACATCAGTGCAGGGTCCCAAGGCTTTGGGCTGTTCTCGGCTGCTTTCTCAGGCCACAAGCAGGGAGCTGGATGGGAAGTGGGGCTGCTGGGATTAGAACCGGCGCCCATGTGAGATGCCCTTGTGTACAAGGCGAGGACTTTAACTGCTAGACTACCACGCCAGGGCCGGGAAGAAATCTTAAGATGTTTCAATATTTTTGGCATCCCCAGGGAGGTGTCAGAATGTTGGGCTCCCTGACTCCTCCGGAGCCTGCACTCTCTTCCCGGCTCTCTGCTACACAGCTACTCAGATGAACACACTGAAACTAATGTGAAGGACTGAGATATGTATGTTGTTTGCATACCATCTTTCAATAAATTTCCTGCTTTATTTTTGCTGATTGTCAAATTTGCTAGAGAGCCAGAAATGATAAGAATGAAATTAAGAGTGACGGGAGAGATCTGACCTGCAGGGCAGAGCAGAGAATCTACCACACGATTTGAAACAACTGTAAGAAGGATATTTTATGGTGTTCATTTGGGGTGCCCAACATTTTGTGTGTAGATAGGAATTATTATTAGTGGTGGCAAAACTAGATTGCCAAATTTAGAGACCAGACAACATTTGTGAACTTGAAAATTCTTGGCAAACTTGAAACTTCTTGTTGGCATCTGTGTGGATTTATCCATGGCATGAATCCACATGTTTCTTTTTTCAGAAAATAATTCTCTCATACGAAAGTTAAATGAATGCTGCCCTAACGTTGTTATTTTATATCCATATTAATAGAGATAGACATAAATAAATCACACTTTTGTGTTGATTCTAATAGAAATAAATACTGTAAAATCTATAGCTTGAAAATTTGCCTTTTGCCTAAAAATAATAAATTCCCATTTTATGGATCCAATGAATACACAGAAGTGTTATTAAGAGATAGTTTTAAAATTGAGATTTTTAAAAATATATTTGTTGCCTTGCATTTCTTCTTTTAAGAAACATCTACTAAGACAAATTTCCCAATTTTAATTGGGTCTTTTAGTTCCTGGCATAATCTGGATATCAGCCTTTAATCAGATAAATGGTTTGCAAATATTTTCCCTCATTGTTTAGGTTGCTTGTTCAATCTGTTGCCTGATTCCTGTGTTGTGCAGAGCCTTCTTCAAGATGAAAAGTTAACAAAGGTAGATGAGGATGTAGAGAAATGGGAACCTCACACTGTAGTCAGGGTGCAAGTTCACACAGCCATCATGGAAAACAAGCTAGGAGTACCTCAGACAATGAAAAACAGAGCTGACATGTGACCCAGCTATTCTGCTCCCGAGTAAATATTCAAAGGGAATGAAGTCAGCATTTGAAGTCCCACTTTTGTATGTTTATTGCAGCATAAATATCCAAAATCCCGCCATTCCATTCAATTGGAAGAGGAGATTTTTATGTCAAAATAAGTCACACACAGAAAGACGAATGCCACATTTTCACTCTTGCATGTGGCAACTTTAAAACCAGTTGATGTGAGTTGGAATAGTAACTGCGAAATTTAAGGACAGAGCTGGATAATGACTGCCAGGTCTCAAACAGAAGGAGTTAAGTTCTAGTGTTTCACCACAGAGTGGGCGGTAACTGATTTAACATCGTCTACTGTCTGTCTATGAAGAACTACAAAAGTGAAAGCTAAAGGCTCCAAGTATAAATCAGTGATATGGAGATTAAAATGCTCTTTATTGTGGTTTTGTTAGTAATGCTATTAAAATCATGGTAAAGATCACACTGCTACCCACAAATACATACACTATTACATGATAATCACAATAGGAAATGCATGTGCAATATAAGAAATTATAAAACATTTCAGGACATGAAGAAAAAGGTAGTAGTAGCAGGTGTAGAATAAGGTATTTGACGTTAGCGTAAAACTGGCACCTCATTCGATGCATCATACTTTAGCACTGTGCTAAGAGAAAATTGGGATGGCTGGCTCTCTTGTTCAAAAAATACATATGAGATTCTATTGTATGCCCAGATGTGCATGTGATGTTTCTGGCAGCCTCTGTGTCCCTGGACCCTGAATTCTTAATACTAACTTCTCATTAGACAGTTGTGGGGAACATCTGGCCCACAGGCTATTTAAGATCCACAAATAATTTGGTCTGGAACTGCCAAGGCAACTGCAGGCACAACTCGAAATTCAATAAATTCAAAACAGGCTAATTTTTAAGTTGATAATTTTGTGTGGCCCATGAACAATGTTATAAACATCTCATTGGTCCTTGGCAGAATAAAAAGGCTCCTCATCCCAGCTACAGGGATACTATGTCTAGTTTTGTTAATGATCTTTCCTGGACATAACACTAATGTCCACATGATAAAGGCTTATATTTCCATTTATACCACAGCCTGGAAGTCTTTAGGTACAGCAGGGAGGTAGAGAAGTGACTTGAAACAGTGAAGTTATCAAGGCAGGCCCACGATGCAGAGACCATTCCCTGCTATGCTTCATGCCTTGCTCTATACTTGATCCTAACACAGATTGTCTTTGGTCTTCATTTATTTATCTAACCTTTTCCACCATGTTTCTCATAAATTTCAGTACACTTCTGAATTCCAGATTTGTATAATATTGAAGTTCTTTGTGCATGACTTTTCTGGAATTCATGCAAATCAGGGACAGAGGTAGAAACTGTAATTTTAAAAAAGTCTGCAGGTATTGTAATTGCCTGGTTTTCTCCTACTCCTCTCTTCAGTATTTCACAACTTCCTTTGGCCAGTACTCTTGTTTTACTGCAACTAATGGGTGGAGTTTCTTGAGACTCCGCCTTGATTCTTCACAATCCTCTGCCTGTATTCCTGACAGGTGGTTATACACACTCCGACAAGCACAAGCGTCATCCATACGCTAATAATTTCCAAATTCTTGTCCTTAATCCAGACCTCTCTTCTAACATATTCTTGCAACCCACTAAATATTTGAAGCTGTATTGATTACAGACATCTCCATTGATTACATACATGTTGTCTCCATCTCAGATACCATGCCCACAATCACTTCAAGCAAAACCCTAGAATCATCCCAGCAAAAATCCTGAGGATATCTCAACTGTATTGCCACCTGTCTTATCACCACTGCTCTGCTGCCTGGCCAACTCTTGCCCCAAGCCTTCCAAAACTCTGAATATTTCTTCATCTCTTCATTGTACCCCCAACCCCATCTGACTTTATATCCACTCTATACATGTGGCAACCAGAGACATCATTAAAGTAATTTCTTTCCCTTACAGCTCTTCTTTTAGTTATGATTTGTTTAAAATCCAGTCATTCCCAAAGACAACATAAAGCTACCATATTTTATCATAACTTTTTAAGCCTAACCTCAAAGCTTGGCCTATTCCACTCTTACTAGGCTGAAATGTACAGTGTATTATTCTGAATGCATTGGGCTCTGTGCTGTTTCTGCCACCTGTATTTTTCTACCACCACTCACCAAGCCAGATGCACTTCATAATAACTTTTAAGTTTGCATAACTATAACTTCTTCAGCAGGATAGATTTGGATTACTTGTCCAGCATGTTTTTCCCCTTCATATTTATTCATAACATGTTACTTTTTTCATTAATAAAACTTGTACTTTATATTGAGGTTCTTTACAGGTTTAATATGTGCGTTAATCCCCAATACAGACTTTAAGATCCTCAAAAGGGAAAGTGTGTCTGTTTTTCTTATCATTGAAATGCTAAGTTGGCACGTAGTCAATGTACAACGAGTGTTTATTCGGTATCCCAATTACTACAGTTGCTGGTTTGCTCATGCTTTACAGAAGGCCTATGAGGAGAAATGTTCTTTACCATCATGTATCAGCTTATAAAGTATATACAAGGAATAACAATGATCGCAATCATAGCAATATACTAGGATTTACAAATTGTGCATGCTAAAGAGAAGTACAGATCTGTTACCTAACCCATGAACTCATTTTAAAGAAGACAAAAGTTCTGCCAATTACTGTTACGCAAGGAAAATACTTACAACATTTTCACTTAAACTACAGATGTAAAATGCATGCCATCATAGAGAGGAGAATGAAGGGTGTAACCACATAGCTGTTCTTCCTTTAATGAATTTATTCGCTCCGTATGGATAGTGGAGTGTGTCCAATTAAGTGAAGGATGCTTCTAGGGGCACAAGGTGCAAGGTGGTGATGACTTTAGATGGTACATGATGAAATGACCATCTAAGGAAGAATCAGTCTTCAGCTGGCATGCATAGGAACAGTCTGACCACAGATGTGAATTACCAAAGGAACTACAAAAGTACAGGAAGTCAGGGCTTCTCTGGCTTTGAGCACAGAGGATAAGCGTTTCCACCTGATAAAATCCTAATTCTTATTTTTCCTGTGACTATGCTTGCCTTGCATCTCATGTAGGTGCCATTTAAACTTAGCCTGTGTAATGACTTCTGATTGAAAGATCACTGTTTCTACATAAAGCTCCCTCACTAAGAAGGTGTAGATTCACTGTTTGAAAATCTTGTGTTTTTCTTCTTATATCTTTCTTGAATCTATCATATCAGATTTGATAATTAACTCTTTTATCTTACAAAAATTCACTAACTTTCACTTTTCAGCTTAGGAACACTGATAACTCCTGTTCACTCATTAATATATGATTTTCCATCACATGTTGTCCCTTTTAAAATAAATCTTTTATTTCATGATGCATTTCTTAGACACAGGGATTTCCCCTTCCACCACCGCCATCCTTTCCCCGCCCTCCAGTGTTCTCCCACATAATGTACAATACTTTAGTCCCTCTACAACTGTCACAAGTCAATTACTCTGCTATTTAAGTGCATCCTGACATTGTAGGTTGAGAATGGTATGAAGTCCAGCATTCTAGTGTCAGGATATGTGTAACAGTATCATTGTAGTCCACCTTTTACTCAGAGGCAGAGATGCATACTACAGTGTATCCTCACTTCATGATATATATGCCTGCATTATACTGCATTATTTAAGAAATGTATGTATAGGGCCCGGCACGGTAACCTAGTGGCTAAAGTTCTCGCCCTGCAGGTGACAGATTCCGTATGGGTGCCAGTTCTAATCCTGGAAGCCCTGCTTCCCATCCAGATCCCTGTTTGTGACCTGGGAAAGCAGTCAAGGACGACCCAAAGCCTTGGCACCCTGCACCCGTGTGGGAGACCCAGAAGAGGTTTCTGGATCCTGGCTTTGGATTGGTTCAGTTCTGGCCATTGTGGCTGCTTGGAGAGTGAATCAGCAGATTGAAGCTCTTATTCTGTCTCTCCTACTCTCTGTATATCTGACTTTACAATAAAAAATAAAATAAATATTTTTAAAAGGAAATATATGTATATACATACCTAACTATGTTTCTATTGATCTTGTATTTTGCATGGATGTTGTTGTATCAGAGAGAACATATGATATTTGTACTTTGGGGATTGATTTATTTCACTGAGCATAATGGTCTCTAATTGAGACCATTTGGTCACAAATGGTAGGATTTCCTATGTTTTAGTGGTTGAGTAGTATTCCATGGAGTACACGTGCCACTGTTTTTTTTATGCAGTCCTCTATTGACAGACATCTGGGTTGTTTCCATATCTTCACTAGTGTAGCTTGTGCTGCTGTAAATCTAGGAAAACAGATCACTTTTCATATGCAGATCTCATTTCCTTTGAATACATTCCCAGAACCCAGAAGTGAGATAGCTGGATGATACAGAATATGAATCTTCATCTCTCTTAGCAATCTCAATACTGACTTCCATAGTGGTTGTACTAGGCTGTACTCCCACCAACTGTCCCTGCATGCCAGAGATGAGTCCCACCTGGTCTGGGTGAGTGTATTTTTGGATCCTGTTGGCTAGTATTTTGCTTAGGATTTTTGTGTCTATGTTCATCTGGGATGTTGGTCTGAGTTCTCTTTTTCAGTTGTGTCTCTATATGGTTTGATATCCTGGTGATATTGGCTTTACGGAAAGAGTTTAGAAGGATTCCCCCACCCCCTTTATTGCTTGTTGAGGATTGTGGTCAGTTCTTTTGAAACGTTTGGTAGATTTCTGCAATGAAGCCATCTGATCCAGGGCTTTTCTTGGTTGGAAAGGATTTAATTATCAATTCAGTCTCCATCCTTGCTATAGGTATATTTAGATTATTAACTAATTTCATTTTGGTTAAAGTGTATTTGTCCAGAAACCTATCTACTTCTTCTAGGTTTTTTTTATTTGTTGGCATTTAGTTGTTACAGTAGTTCTAGATTATTCTATGTATGCCTAAGATGTCCATTATTATATTTCCTTTTTTGTGTCTGGTTCTATTGATTCATATCTTCTCTCTCCTTTTTTGATTAGTTGGACTAGTGGGGGATCTGTTTTGTTAACTGTCTCAAAGAACAAGCTCTTTGATTCCTTGGTTTTATGTATTGTTCTTTTGGTCTGTTTTTGGTTTAAGTCCTCCATTATTTTAATAATTTCTTTTTTTTACATTAGTCTTGGAATTGCTTTGTTCTTGCTTTCTGCATAGTCTGAAATGTCTGAAGCACTGTTTTTCAAACTAATTTCACTCCCTTAAAAATGTTTGAAATTGAACTCTTTCAGGCTCATGCACTTTAGTGTTAGAATATAGTGACTGCACACAAAGAAAAACTGGACATATATGAGACAGTCCTGAGCACACCTGTGGTCTGGCTGTTCCCATGCAAGCCACATGAAGATTGATTCTTTCTTAGATGGCCATTTCACCATGTACCGTCAAGTCATTACCACCTGAACTCTGTGCCCTTGGAAACATCCTTCACTTAATTGGGCACACTCTACTATCCATACCGAAACAATAAATTCCTTAAGGGAAGAAAACCATGTTATTATACTCTTCATTTTCCTCTGTATGATATAAGGAGTAGAGTTTATATCTACCACAGCGAACAAATGAAATATATGTGTCAAAATCCCAAGTTCAGAATATTTACTATATCTATTTAGTATTTTTAAATTTATGGTGGTGTCTATTTAACTAGTATTTATGCAATAGGATTAAGATATTTTAAATCTGGGATGTCCTTATGACTTTGACCAACAAAATGTGATAAAGTGAAGTTGTGCAAGCTCTGTAGTCTTGGCCTTGGAATACACAGATTTAATCTCTACTTCCAGCATAAGCATGCCAATCCCATGGATAATGAATCATCACACAGAGAAAGCTAATAATTTCAGACTCCCGTAGAAGTGAGACACTGTGACTCCTCCAGTAATGGGCAATAGGCTTTCTGAATACAATTATGTGATTGAGCTTAAGAAACAGGGACAATAGAAATGTTCCACCTAGCAAAAAAAAATTATACAAATAAATTGTTCTTTTATGACCCATCAGGTATGGATATAGTTGGTTGCACAGTAATGGACAAAATGTTACACCTGCAGGATTGATTAATTACTTCCCCATCTATACAAAGAAGAACCAAATGTTATACATACTTCTATATAGGTGAAGTTGCAAAGATGTCTATACTATTTTATCTTTCCTGTATGTGAACAGACAAAAAAAAAATCAATTCTCTTGACATTATTTCCTATACCTAAGATTTTCCTTATCCTAATGTTATCCCATGTATTATGGAAATTTTTTTCCTAAAATGATGAAAAGAAACCTATGAACGACCAAATGATTATTGGCAGAATTTTCTACTCTTCAGGCACCATTGTTCAACATCTCACTTGTTGACTTTTTCCCATGTACAAGGTTTATTTACTTGTGACAGGAATTTAACTGAGCCAGCGAAATCCAATTAAATCTTACCACTGCAGAAAAGCACAAATAATTAATCATTTCAGGTTGTTTCCAAATTGGATGAAAATTACTTTCGAGGTGGAGTGAAGAAAGAAGGAAACATCAATAATGCAAAAGCTACCAACCACAGAAATCATGAACATTGGTTTCTTTCCAGGACAGTGGATCAGCCAGAAAGTTTGGCATGCTAGCCAAAAAAGGAACATTTGGTGCACTGATGGCAGAAAGCACCTGCAAGAGAAGCAAAGCTGGTCGTTCCCAAAGAGCAGCCCAGAGCAGCCTATGTTTATTCAGGAAGCATGCAAGTATCTTTAATTCCATTTTCAATTCAAACTTCAGGTCATGTTTCCTGAATTCTAGAAGATAGAAAATTCTGTCCTCATTTCCATCTCTGTATTTCCTTGCCACAGTATTCGAACTTCCTTATAGATCTTGGAAAATAAATGCCTACCTTCATGCTTCTTCTTGGGATAGCATGAGTGGTGGTGGTTGTGCTCTGGATGAAGAAAGAGATAAACACGTTTTCTACAAGGAATGTGTTCACTAGAATATTTGGGTTACTTGATTAGAGTTCAGATTTGATTCACATATCCCATATCATATCAAAATATTTTCTGTCAGCTTTTGCTGTGCCTCATTCATTTTGATAGGTTCGTTTTTTTGTTGCTTGTTTTAATTTGCGTAAAAGATTTTTTAATCTATCCATTTAGTTTTTCCTGTGACTCAAGGTTCATTCAGGAGCAAGTTCTTCAGTCTATGTGTGCTTGTGTATTTTTCTGGAGTTTCTTTTTGTGTTAATTACCAGCTTCATCCCATTGTGATCAGACAAGATAAATGTTATGATTGTAGTTTTCTAATTTGTTGAGATTACATTTATGGATTCATGTGGTTTATTCTACAGAATGTTCCATTTACTTATTAGAAAGAATGTGTATTCTGCATCTATGGAATGAAATGTCCTATAGATATCTGTTAGGCATAGTATGTCTATAGTGTAGGTTAGATATATTGACTATTTTTTTAGAGAGGAGTGGCTTATCAGTCTACTGATGAGGGTTGGGTTGGTGATATTGTGTCCTACTATCATTGTATCGAAGTTTATATCTCTCTTTAGACTTATTATCTTGTCTTTTATGAACTGAGCGCCCTGCGTTGGTGTGTATATATTTACATAGTCATATAAATTGATGTCTTAATCTTCTTTGCTTTTTACTGATCTTGCCTTAAAGTCTATTTTGTTTGAGATTATTGTAGCTACTCCTGCTTTTTTGAATTTTCATCTTCCTGGAATGTGTCTTTACCCTTTCACTTTGACTATGCATGTATCATTGGGGGAGTGTGTTTCTTACAGGCAACACATAGATGAATTTCTTTTTTTTTTAAAATATTCAGTCTGTAACTACAGATTTTATTCCATTCACATTATGTATGGACTGCCTTATTTCATTGAAATGCTTCTCTTTGCATTTGAGTAACCTTACGATACTTGTTTTGAATTCCTTCTAGGCCTGTAATCAATCTTCCCTTCTTTACAGTCTATTGATGTATTATTATGTTGTATTATTATGATGTATTATTGATGTCTGTATCAATAATATTGATGTATTATTATATTCCTTTTGGGGAATCATAAGTCCTTTTCTTGTTTATGTTTCTTGTGCTTCAACTTTAATTTTTACACGCCTCTATAATCATTGGTGTCCCTAAGACTTATCCTGAAGTTCAAAGGATGGGTGCTGGGTGAAGCATAGAGCTCTGCTTTTTATGAATCACGCAAAAGTCCACCCTGACCTCCAAGCTGGGGGTTGTGGAACAGTTCTGGCTATAGTCACTAGGGGAAGGAATGCTGAAACTGGCTAGTTGCTGACATTTCAAGCATACTTTGTGCCAAAGCCACATCTGATACTCATTCTAGACTGAGCTCATAGTGCCTATATACCAGCCCCCTGCCACACACGTGCACCATATGGTGCACTGACCCAGTCCACACAGTGTCTCCTGAATCCTTCGTAGGAGCTTGTGTGCCATGTGAACTTCGATTTTATACAGACTGGGAGTGTACATGGGAACATAGATAATCGCAGTCTGTGTCCCAGTGACTGGGTGCAGGGGAGTGTCTGTCTGACCCATGAACGTCCCCTTCCAAGGATGTGACCTGCTTACCGTTCCCTAAATCAGGACAGAGTCAGCTGCAGCATTTTGAATCTAACACTTTGGTGGAGGAAGGAGAGGGAAGCAAGGTGGCCTCCTTTCATGCAGCATAGTAGTTATCCAGTCTTCTGGCAGCTCTTCCACCAGAATCCAAGTCTGTGCAGTTCATGGGATTCTCCCTCAGCCAAAGCTGCTGGTGGCCAAGGCTGCAACAGGCTTGCCTTAGCAGACAGCACTTCCCAGCCAGGTACCAACGGTGTAAATGCAGGAGTAGCTGGCAGCACACACCTGTCAGTGTTCTGCTTCTTCACTGCTCCAGATCACCTTTGTTCTGTCCTGTCCATTCTCTCCTGAAAATCTCTCTCAATCAGTGCCCTGGAAATGTGGTCCTTCCTTTATCTTCCTGGTAGTTTTTCTAATGCAGAAGTCACTGCAGCATTTACTAACCAGCCATGTTCATCCCTCATGAAACCATTATTGGACAGGCTTAAATTTGCACAGCTAATGCCACAATCAGGCTACAAATGGTCTTATGACTGTAAGATATTCTACTTTTGGCTCTTCTCCCCCACATCTTGCAATTGTTGATTTAAATTGTGGTTCTCGATGAGCATGTTATAGAGAGTGTGATATGTGGGATGAGTTCTTTTAGCAAAACGCCATGGAGATTCATTCAAGATGTTCCATGTATCTATCGCTGATTGCTTTGTGCTGCTGTGCGATATTCCATTGTAATAATATATAATGATTTAGTAATTCTTGATTCAGGATTATTTGGGCTGCTATAACATTTATTGACACTTAGGTAAAAATAAGATTTTTTTCGCTTCTCTAGTTGAATACCTAAGAGTAGGTTGTTAAATTACATGAGAAATAGATGATTAACTTTATTGTTTTTTAATAAAGGACTACGAAACTGGTCTCCCTAGTGGCTGGCCCATTTTTAAAATTCATTCTTGTAATATATGAAAGTTCCTGGTACTTTTCTTTCTTTGTGACTCTTGGCAGTATCATGTTTTTTTGTACCATTTTACGAAAGTTGAAATTGGTATCTCATAGTAGTTTTGAGTTTCATTTATCATTTGACATTTTCTAGAGATTTTTCTATGTATTGTGATATATATCTGAGCATGGTGATATGCATACTCTACTTTATTCATAATTTTATACAAGCAGAACCTTATCAGTTTAGGATCACTTGCTTTTTTTTTACGTTACACCATAGGAATACCATGCATGACATCCAGCTTCCTTGAAAACATCACCAATGTTTGGAATTTTTGCTTTTAACTAAAAAGTAATGTACAGACTCAGAAAGAATATTCCATTACATAAGCAATTTCCCATTTTTGCTGTTTTTCTTTTATTCTTAGTTTCATTTTGGTATCAATTCTATCATATTCTAGCACATTTTTCTAATTTTATTATTTTATGTCTGCTACCATCAAATTCTGTTAAATTCCCTTCACCTGAGAGTGTCTTTTCTATCTTAATTCCAGCAGTGTGTTTCTGATAGATATTAAATCACACTTCTTTCCACTTAGTATTTTAGAAATGTTGTTACATGGTTTTGGTTCTGTGATGTGTGATGAGACATTCAGTCATTTGACTTGTCTTTCTACTAAATCTTTAAATTGTTTTTTCACTGATCTTTTTTTTTTAGTTTATTTGCTTTCAGTTTAAAACTGTTGGATCTATAGGCTTATGTCTTTTGCCAAATTTGTTAAGTTGGCAGTCATTTTTATGTTCAAATTATTTTTTGTGCCACAATGTTTCTCATTCCCTTTTAGGCACTGATGGAATGAATGCTGGATGTTTTGCTATTTTTCCATGTCTCTGGGATTTTATTTAATTTTTTCCATTTGTTGACTCTACATTGTGCTCACATTAATTTCTATATGTCAATCTTCGTATCTTCAAATCCTCTCATTCTTTTTTTCTGAGTTCTCATTCTGCTGGTTGACCCTCCTATGTTTTCTCGTTTTGTTTGAGATGTTGCTAAAATTTTCTGAAATTTCCATTTAATTCTTCTCTGATAGAACCTGATATATTTGTGTCACTACATTGTAAAAGTGCGGAGGTTCTTTTCTCTTTTATTTGTATTACGATTTTTTTGTGATACAATTTCATAGGCTCAGGGACTTCTCTCCTCCCTGATCCCATCCAGTGCTTTTGTCTATATTATTACAATAGTATAGTTTTTCAGCAACAGTCACAAGTCCATCATTCTGCAATTTAAATGTAGAGTTTATTCTTCATGGTTTGAGTAATATTGGGGTGTAGCATGGCTATTTTAAATGTTTTGATTCTCAGTTTCATTTAATTTCTGCAGAGAATATTAATTACATTTTGAGTCAGGCACTCTTGTATGGGCACAGGCTGCCAGTTCCAACACTCGGGGCATTGTGATTTTCTTTTCAGTTGGGTGTTCGAAGCTTCTGTCGTACATGGAGGATCTATGCCCTGGGGCACCACCCAGTGGCCAGTGCAGGACTCAGGTGGATGTCTTTACTACAACAATCAAAGTCCATGTCCATTGTGTGAGATTGGTACCTGCATGCTCAGCTAAGGAATGAACACTGAAGTTCAGAAAGGCCTTCAAGGAAGAACATGCGTCTTTCTTCCATACAACCACCTCAGCCTTCCTTTCTAACTTGACCATTAAAGTAATCAGGGCTTCTGATAGCCTGCTATTCTGTGTAAGTCCTTGGACCACAACTGTGACTGGGGTCAAGGGACTGGAAGACAGAGACAGGAAAGTGATGAATTCCCCTTGTCACGGCTTCTTGGACAGGAGCAAAATTCCTACTTTTCATAGTCTAGCTTCTCTGGTTTCCCATGGGTCCTCTTGCTCTGGCTATTATAGGAGTGTTTGGGGGCTAGCATATTAAGGAAATAAACAGGGAAATTAAAGAGAAAGGGGAGAAATTGCTTGCCTCGTGCATGCCTGCCAGAAAATCCTTTCCTGAATTCATGAGCTGAAATGTAAAGGCTTGTCCAGAACCACCTAATCTGATGCCCAATTCAATTTTGACTTGAATTGAACCCAGACTTTGGGATAATGGAAAAAAATCATGTAGGCTTACTGCTCATTTGGTAAATGTATTACTCATCTACCTGTTAATATTTCTAATATATATATATATAATGTATATATTATATATAAAGAGAGAGAGAGAGAGATCTTATTTTAAAGAAGACGAGACAAAAATACAGAGAGAGACTTTTCATGCACCACAATGAGGCTAAGCCAGGTCAAAGCCAGGACAGAAGAACTCAATGCAGGCTCCCCACATAGAGGGTAAGAGCTCAACTATGTGAGCCATTTCTGTCTCACAGGGTACGCATTAGCAAAAGGCTGGATTTTAAGCACAACAGGTGGGACAGAAATCAATCATTGCAATATGGGATATAGTAATATGTATGTGTGTTGAAACAAATGTATGTATATGCGTGTATACCAACATATGCATGTGTACACACGTATGTGTATATGTGTATATCAATAAATGCATGAATCTATATGGGAATCTGCACTAAAACCATGTTATTCTGGTACTCTTCTACAAAGTATCCCTTCTGACAGGCAACTTTACCACGTTTTGTCATTTCAGATCACCTGTCCTGCTTTCACATGGATGGCCATTTGTAGCATATTCACTTCAGCTTCTGCTTCTATTCCTCTTCCTTGAATTCAGTGAACAAATGTCTTTCCAATCACTGTGTTTGTACTCACTTGGCTTTCTCAGGACGCTTCAGGTACATTATGTTGTTAACTTTTCCCTGAAAATGTTTATGCCCACGTTTAAGTGCTCTCCGACATTTTACCTTCAATCTTCCACGACACTTCATTTGATATGGAGGAAGTACTTCCCTCCATTCCTTGTGGTCACCACACTTTCAAACTCCCTTTTAAAATCTCTGCTCATTGGTTTCCCCACTCAATTTTCTCACATTCCCCTTTGTACTCTAGGTTTGGCTGACACAGTAAAGCTTTTGTTACACTGGGACAACTAAGTGTGTAGATTTTCTGGCAGCTAGTTTAATTATGCTCATGTTAGACTCCAAAGAACAAAAAAAAAAGCACAACTTATTCACAGGTGTTAGTGCATCCATAGAAGTACATGACCCAAATGCATAACACACTGTTAAACGACATTTTTTTTTTCTCTTTCATTCAGGTTCAATTTTCTTGTAGCTGAGTTGGAAATTGAGCAAACTCATCTTTACCTTGCAACTTGAATTTTAGTTCAAGTAAATCCACAGTGGCAGGTGTATTCTTTGTTTTCTACAGTGCTACTGTGTCTCTTCTTTAATATTTCACAGTCAAATTTTCCTCAAAGCAGAAGTTTCTATCCCAAAACAAAACCAAAAAATCCTTAGGACTAACTACATATGCAGATTTGCCATAAACAAATAACCCAACAACAAAGAAAATGAATATGTTTACTAATTTTCTTAAGAGTCTATATTCCCCAGCCTCAGGGTTGCTTTCAGTTAAGGAATGAGGACTACAAAGATGAAGATGATTGTAATAATTAAGTATTGTTATAACCATTTATGCTAGGTGGAGGTAGAGGCAAAAAAAGAATAACATATGCTTCTAAATCTGTAACATGAAATATATAACATTTATACTCTTTATGCAAATAATTAAGCTTATTTTTAAAATGAATCGCATTATGTATGACTAGCAAAAGAAAAGGAAGTAGAGATATCCAAACTGTTTTAAGGTCTGGTCACAGAAATGGCATAACATCATCAACACCGTATTTTATTGGCTACGTTGGGTTATAAGACATGCCCAGACTCCAAGTCTTAAAGCATGGAACAATCAGTTTTACCTCTTGATGGTAAGCTTGTAGGGGTGTGGGGGGTTGCATATAGGTAAGAGGAAAATTATGACTTGGACTATGTTACATGACTTTAAAGTATTTATTTTTTACTTATTTGATGAGACAAGAAAGAGAGCGAGAGAGATTCATCTCCGTGTTCATGCTCCAAAAGCTTGTAAAAGCCAAGACAACCCCATTCCAGGACAAAGCCAGAGGAGCAAAGAATTTGAACTAGCCTTTCCACATCAGTGGCAGGGACACATGCACTTGAACATCATATCTCTGCCAGGATCTGCAGTAACAAGAAGTTAGAATCAGAATCAGCTACTCTGATAAAAGATGCAGGCACGCCAAGAACTGTCTTAACAGTTCATCGAAGTCCAACCTTGCAAAATGGTTTTTACTATCTGTGTGTGAATGCATGTGCACATCTGTGTGTGCACATATAAATGTATATACATAGCATTTTCACAAACTAGGTCTTTGTAATTAGGCCTATCTCAATACAATTTTTCAGTAAATACTGTTACAGATAAATATCAAAGACATGATGATACAGCATAAAATTGCTAAAATTTGAAAACATTTTTCTACAAAATTCTGTTATTTTTACAGCAGGCCTTTGACATTGTCTATGCAATCCATCATTAACAGTTCTTATGGCTCCATCTACCTGAAATAATTGGGTATTTTTTTTGAGACTGTATGACCTTCTATATGCTTTATGGTAAAGTGCTGTGTTTTGATTGACCTGTATGTGTGGGCTATGTTGAATGTGTCATGCTTCCCTTTCAGCTATATCCCAGTATACCTAAACATGCTACCGTTATCTGTACCAACAGACATTCTATGAAAAGCCAAGAACAGCTGAAAACAACAGACATTCTATGAAAAGCCAAGAACAACTGAAAAATAATTGAGATTTCTACACTTGGCTTAAACTTGAAGAGTGAATTGAGGTTAAGACTAATCAAACACTTCATCTGAATTTCTTAAGAGGCCCCTTGATAATTTTATAAGGAGCTCCTGAATTTCGTATTCAACATAAAAGCCTTAAAGAATAAAGCAAAACTGGTTTTCATTATTTTATAATATTCAACCTGGGCTTATTCCAGCCAGAAAACGTAGAGATGAAAGGCCTGGATTGTTGGTTCTATTCCAAGCCATGTCTGTACGAAGGGACCAATTAAGAACAAAATTTGGGCTGCTGAGTTGGATCACAGTTTATATAAGAATAGCTTATTTCTAAGTCTTTCAAAATGGATAAAAATCAGTACTTTTAATCTTTTCATGAGAGTAGAAGTCTTAACAAGAGCAATAAGTATTTACCTTTAAGACGAAATCTATAAATGTAATAGTTTATTCACTCTCCTCTATCTAAATTATGAGCATATAACTACAATCACTCCAAAAATTATGTAAGAAGATACAAAACTATAGACTATTTGACCAGAATTTTATGTTGTAGTTATAGTAAACTTAGAATAAACTAATGTCATTAATATGATAAAATACTAAATGATACTATCTTTTTCTGAATAATAAATAGGAACACGAAAAAATTATGTATATTTTGAAATATTATAACTCAAATTTTAAATATATCTTTGTTTTGTTGCACATCATATTTTTTAAGAGTTATTTTACTTATTTATTAGAATGGCAGAGTCATAATGTAGGAGATAGAGTAACATATTCCATCCACTGGCTTGCTTCCCAAATGGCAGCAACAGCCAGGACTGGGCTCTGAAAGACTCTAGAAGCCTAGAACTCCATGTAAGATCTCTCATATGGGTGGCAAGGAACCAAATACTGCTTTCCCAGGAGCATTTGCAGCAAGCTGGGTTGGAAATGAAGCAGCTGGGATAGGACCAAGGCCCACATAGGTTGATAGCCTCACAAAGAGAGGCTTAAACTGTTGTTTCATAATGCTGGTCCTGTCATATTATTTTTGAATTGCATCAATATTTTCCTTTACATTTACAAATATCTACTAACACTCACTCAAAGACAACTTTTATTCATCTCATCGTTTTCTATTCTAGCGTAGGATTAAGATTCTTTCTGTTCTGTCTTCCCACATTTCCCTATATTTTCCCTCTTACCTGAATTATACAAGTCTGTTCAGCTACAATTATACAAGTCTGAATTATACAAGTCTGTTTCCTGTCTAGATGATTGAATGCCTAATAAACTAACAGCTCAGAAGGACTGTAGTTACAATAACTCTAGGGCTCTCAACCCTGACTAGATAAACATAAGCTTAAAAATACATTACTGGCTTATCATGGGTGATCATAGGGTTGGAGGGAAAGAAGAGAGACAATGAGAAATGACCAGGTGTAGAGGCAAACCAATGCTCAGGAAAGAATGTTTTGATTAGAAGCCAACAACTCCTGCACATCTGCTCTTCCATCTCTTCCCATCAGCACAGGTGCATTCAGAAAGTGCTTCAGTAGCAAAGGGAGATGCTGAGAATGGAGCTCAAGAAGCACAGGCTGACTTTAGGAGTAACCCCTCCTTAGATTTTTTCCTCAGGCTTAGAAAGGGAATCGGGAGGAGTATAAAAGTCAGGTTTAAACAAAATGCAGAAAAGGCTAACTAAAACTTGAGTTACTTTTCTATTTTGCCTGAAGCCAGCTGTTTTTACTTTCAATTTTGAGCTCACAATGGTACATTGCATAGAAGACTTTTAAAGCATGCATGGCAACAGTTAAGAGGCCACATTGCCAGTCAGATAATAATTCATAAAATATTAGAGCTGGAAAAATCTTCAGAAATCATACATTCTAGATTCTTCATTTTACAGATGAGAAAACTGGGACCAAAAGAGGTTAAACAAGTTATGTGCATCCATTCTGATGGCTCTGTGTGTGGGAGCAATCAGCCACATCATTACTCCAGCGCCTGGAGGGTAGTTGCTCCATTGCTAGAGCTTTGGGAGGGAAAAACATTGTCACTGAGTTCCAGAAAATGAAGCATGAGTTTTTCCCTAGATGTTTCTCTCTTACATTCATTTAGACTCCTTATAAATTCTCTGTGCTTTCTCCCTGTTAAGACACTTGGAACTGTTCCTTTACTTACTGTGATGAGGGAACTGAATTAGCTAAGACTACAAATTGTCTGCTAACTAACATCATCAGATAGTGAACGTTTAACACCGACTTTCAGTAAATGAAAGATTCCTTCCTTTCACTTTATGATGTCACCATCACCTAACCAGGACTTCATGCTCATACTAGCAATAATAAGAGGTAAGTATTTAGTTCTAGAGTCTGTGGTAACTTGGCAAGATTAAGACAACTCCTACGAGCTGATTTTTCTTTTGTTGTCCCTACTCCATGGGGATTCTGAAGCTACACACACCCATTACTCATTTCTGGGGCTTTCCTTGGACTACCACGAGCCACTTACGTGATGGAAAGTGCACCAAGATAGGTGACTGCGATTGAGGGTGATATAAATGTGAAGTATAGCATCTAAAGAAAATTGTGAAAGTACCAATTCCCACTCAAATCCCAACTCGAGTCTCTGGAAGATACTGGTACATCCCCACCTAACCCACTCTCCTCTCTAGGAAACAATACAGGCCCCAGACATCTGTGCTTTAGCAAGACTTCCCAGTGAACTTGATGTTCTCTGACCCTGAGCATCACAGCTGTGCAATGTAGTTAGCTGAGAATAAGCTTTATATGCAACATAGGGATTAAAACTACTCTTCCTCCCAGCAGGTGTGTCTTCTGGGCCTATTACTAACAAGTCTGATATCTTTTTATTTAAACTCTTACCCTAGTGGCTGGAAACAATGTTTAAAAATTTGTTACAAAGATGTCATCTCCAGAGCGGCAAGGTGGCCTAGCGGCCAAAGTACACACCGGGATCCCATATGGGGGCAAGTTCTAATCCCGGCAGCTCCACTTTCCATCCAGCTCCCTGCTTGTGGCCTGGGAAAGCAGTGAAGGACGGCCCAAAGCCTTGGGACCCTGCACCCGCACGGGAGACCTGGATAAGGTTCCTGGCTCCTGGCTTTTGATCGGTGCAGCACCCGTTGTTGTGGTCACTTGGGGAGTAAATCAGTGGACGGAAGATCTTCCTCTCTGTCTCTCTGTATTTCTGACTTTGCAATAAAAATAGATAAAATAGTAAAAAAAGCTGTCATCTCTTCTGCAAATTCTATAGGCACAAAGTCATTGCTAATTCCCTGACGCCAACCTAGAAACTGCAATAAAAGTCCAAAAGTTCATTATTTTACATAGTCCTAAGGCACTTATGAAATCACAGCATATAGAATTAGGACTGGGGGAAGCACATTTCAGTACATAATGTTTATTTTGAGCTTAGAAACCTATGGCCTTCTAGTGTAAATTTGAGATCTCTTACACAACTAGATTTCATAAGAGCAAAGAAAAAGCATTGTACTTCCTAAAAGTTGTAAAGATCATTGTGAGAGAAGCAGTGCTCTTCCTTTTGCTAAAGCTAAGTAAGTAGTTTTGGCTTGTGTAGATTTCTTCTCTGCATGTGGGTGTCAGTGTGTGCCTATGTTTGGATGAATATAAATAAGCATTTGTGCCTGTACCTATGTGATTGAACAGATCTCTATGTTTAGTGAACACAAACCCATATTCAACCATATATATAAGTATAAAAAATATACGTGAAAATACATGCACCCTTGAGAAGAGGTAGTTGATAGAGAATCTACCTTAGGTTTGATTTTAATCTGATTTTTCTTCCCTTTTCAGCTACTTTGACATTTTATCAAAGATTTATTTATTTGTTCCTTTAAAGGGCAGACACACACAAACACACACACACACACACACACACACACACACACACACACATAAATCCTCTATCTGTTGGTCCATTCTTCAAATGGCCACTACAGCCAGCTTTAGGACAAGCTTAAGTCAGGAGCCAGACAATTACATCATGATTTCGTACCTGAGTGCCACGGTCATAAGTTTTTAAAGACATCTTCCGGTGCCTTCTCAGGCACATTTCTAGGGAGCAGAAACAGAAGTACATCAGACAGGCATTGAATCAAAGCCCTCATTCAGAGTACGATATCACAAGTAGTTGCTTAATGCACTCTGTCACAAAGCTGATCCACTACTTTGAACGTTGAAGTACCTTTACTGCTTTGATGCAATCTTTCTTGGGAAAGTCATGTACAAATAATTGGTCTTTGTGAAAGAATTACAAATAGAGAAATGAAAAACCTTGAATTAAAGTACAGATCTCATATATAGTAACAATAGTTTAGCCCCTCAACAACAGTCACAAGTCCATCACTCTATTTAAGTATATCCTGTCACTGTAGATATAGACAATAGTACAATGCCTAGCATCCCAGCGTCAAGATATATTTAAGTTTCATTTGGAAATCTATGTTTTAGTCAGAAGTAGAGATGCATACTGCAATGTATCCTCACTTCTTGGCATACGTGTCCACATTATACAGAGCCTCTAGATAAATAAATGAATGAATGAATAAATAAATAAATAAATACATAAATTAATAAGTGTGTGTCTACATGCTTACCAACTGATCTTATATTTGCATGGAGGTTGCCTTATATCAGAAAGAACGTATGATATATGTGATGTTTGTACTTTGGGGATTGACTTATTTCACTGAGGAAAATGGTCTCTAGTTGGGACTATTTGGTTACAAATGGTAGAATTTCATCCTTTTTAAAAGATTTATTTTTATTGGAAAGGCAGACATACAGAAAGGATGAGCGACAGAAAGATCTTCCATCTGATGGTTCACTTCCCATGTGGCAGCAATGACTGGAGCTGAGCCAATCCAAAGCCAGGCTCCAGAAACCTCTTCTGGGTCTCCCACACGGGTGCAGGGTGCCAAGGCTTTGGGTTGTCCTTGACTGCTTTCCCAGGCCACAAGCAGGGAGCTGGACGGGAAGTGGAGCCACCAGAATTAGAACCAGGGCCCATATGGGATTCCAGCGTGTGCAAGGCAAAGACTTAAGCTGCTAGGCTACTGTTCTGGGTGGTAATTTGTTTTGTATTTTGTTTTTCTTTGCAATACCTTTTGGAAATATACCAAAAAACCACTGCTAGGTCAACATCTTAGAGCTTTGCCAATATAATTTCTTCTAGAGTATTACAATTTCAGGTTTTATCTTTCATCCTTTCATTCATATGATTTCATTTTTGTGCAATGATCTTTCAAAACAAATTTTGAAAGTTAACCAAAAAATGTATATGTTGGTGTGAAGTTTTAGAAATTCTTTTGTTTTCAAAATATGAATATTTCATAAACTTTTTTGAATACCCCATGTATGTATAGATTTCAAATATTTTCTATCCAAATTTTTAAAATTTCTATTTTTCACGATATAAAGTTCAGGTAATTCTCCTTCCATATTCCCTAATCCTCCAATAAACGTCTTTTCATTTTGTTTTCTTCTAGGAGCCAGTGCATTAGCAAGTTAAGCCTCTGTCTGCGATGCCAGCATCCCATATGGTTAGTATCCTGACTGATCCACTTCTGAGCCAGTTCCCTGCTGGATGGCCTGGGAGAGCAGCAGAGCATGGTGATCCAGGTGCTCGCACTCCTGGTAAAATCATTGTAATAGTGTATTAACTTTATAAATTTATAAAACTTAAAATTTAATGAATTTATAAAATGATAAATGTATATAAAATTCCAGTACATTTTATGCATCAATTTTATTGGACCATTTCCATTACATCTGTAGAAATATAATTTTAAACATAAAATAATAAGTGCATGACGTAAATGCATTTGTACACATACCACATACCAAAGGTGCTTCCCACCATATCTGTAACAAGGAACCTTCGGCTTCAATGAGACACCTGTGCATCACTGTCTAGATTTCTTTGGAGGACTCCTTCCACTGGCTTCACAATTTCGTTGGCTGATGTTAGCATTCTTTAGATGGTAGGTACCTGAGCCAATAACAAAGCATCTCTCTGGGGTTTGCTATCACCGTAGACCACGAAATGCAAGTTTCTCCTGTGCCCTTTCCTGTTCGTGTTTCTCTCAGTGATCGCCAGGTTTTCACACACTGCTTCTTCCTTCAACCCACAGGATTCTGTCTACTCTATTCTAAGGTGAATTCTTTCCGTGCAATATTCTGTATTAATATAAGTCATCATAAAAATCCTCCATTTGCTATTCCATAACTGTACTCTTTCGTATCCAGCTGATTTTAAAAACTGAGTTATCTAAGTTGAGATCTCTTTTTGTAACATTATGACTTCAATTTGTAGTAATTTAATTTGATAATTAATGGTCTTAATCCAATTGAAAGTCATAATATTCCAATTTAATTTTATCTGTTCATTAATACATAAAATTAGTTAATATGCAACTGGCTACAGAGTTGGGTCTCAGAAATGAGGTCAGAAGAACGTGAGGACTAGCACTTTCAAAGGGTTAGCTCTGGTGATGCTGGTGCTTTTACCTCTAGTGATGTTTGAAGATATGCTTCAAGTTAGGACGTTAACAAAGTGCAATCTCAGTTACTCAATTCTAGTTCTCATCTTTTAGGGACATAGAGCTTGGCAACAATAAAAATTAGTCCGATGATTATTCTAAAACAGCCTAAGTCAGAGAAAGTGTAACACTAAAAAGTTATCTACAAGTGGGTTTATTTTAAAGGAAATAACTCATACTTAATAAAACTCATAATATTTGGTCTCCAAAGATATACTCCGTATGCATTTTCCAAGACACTTCAAACTCTGCTGGGCTAAACCAAATCAAACTGGTATCTTGTTGGTCTCTACGCAAGTTCAGGCTGCCTTATCTACTGAGTGAAGTTAAAGTGCTGAAGAAGAATTACTGAGAACCAGATAATTTTGCCTGGAAAATGAGTTTGCTTGCAGCAGTGACCATGGCATAAACACAATAGCTTTGTAAAGTCTGTTTGGTGTTCCCAGAATCAGTGCATACCAAAGGTGCCCTTTACTTAGAATGAATGACAAACATTCCCTCATACAATATTCCCTCATAAGCAGAGACATCAGGGGTTGGCAAAGGCATCAGGGTGGCCAGAAAGAGTTTCTATATTTTTAAGCTTTTATTTACAAACAAAACAAGTTCTATTCTTTGCAAACTCAATGCAGAAAAAACAGGAAGCAGAAGAACCAAGTGCGGTTTTCACCGTATTTTACTGATTACTGATTCTCTCATAGTGTGTGTTTAACCTAATATCCTGTCTCAACATACATGTCTGGCTGCTTCACTTCCAATCCAGTACCCTGATAATTGGCTGGGAATAACAGGGGAGAGGGTCTAAGTGTCTGAAGCCCTATAACACATTGAGGAGACCTTAAAGAAAATCCTGGCTCCTGTTTTTTTCCCGGTGAAGCACTAGCGACTGTAACCATTCGAGTGTAATAGTAAACGTAAATTCTCTTTCTCTCCTCTCTCTTTCTCTTGTATTTCTCTCCTTTCACTCTTTCTCTGTAACTCTTTCAAACAAGTAAATATTAAAAATAAAACAAAAATGTGTGACATATAATTAGCGTGTATTCTTTCTCTTTCCTCTTATTGCTTTATTAAGAGCAAGGTAAGATTTGTTTCACAACAAATAAATAAACACATATACTAAGTACTGATAAAAAATGAAGATTCTTGGAAAAGCAATAGAAATACTGGATCCTTGACAGCTGCAAAGTTAAAATGACTTGCCCAGGTTGACTGTTTTTCGTAAATAGTTATAACTTTGGTCTCTTTCTTCTCTGCCTCATTTCTGTTGCTATAATGCACAGACAATCAACATCTTTTTCATCCAGAGTTGTGGAGTAGGCAGACATCATAGCAATTCCACTAGTGAAGAGCGGAAATAGCAATTTAGAGACTCCCTGCAGTTTCTCTTCTCCAGCAAATAATGAATAAATTATGACTTTTGAGTTCAGACAGTGTGTGTTTCATAAAACCAGTCTGACTTCTGGATTACGAAGGGATCTGACTAGCAGCATTTCATGAGTTTTTCTCTTTGAGCTGGCAATTTGAAAAAAAAAAGTCTATAAGAAGTCAGTTGTCTATGAGATTTCTAGGTCAATTGAATTCATAATCATGAATTGAATTCATAACTATGCAATATCAATCATAGATAAAATGTATTTTTTTAAAGAATGGTAGTTTTGATTTGTAATTGATTGATATTGTGTTCATTCTGTAAAATGTGACGGTAGTTACCAGACGCTGGGGAAGAGACTAGAATGGGAGGGATGGAAAATAAGAAAAAACAGATACTAGGTTATAGCAAATAGGCAAGAATCTCCATCCAATATATTGCATGTAAGATGGCAACAGGTAGTGTTAGTGTACTGTACGTCGCTCTATTTAAAAAATGCCTGAAATAGAATCCCTGATACCTTTAGAGAGACATTAAATACTTCAATTACACAATGGATATATACTAAACACCACATAGTGACTCACAAAGATGCAGTTTCCACATCTGTTAGAATTTACTATAAAATAGAAAAAAAAATCAGTTCATCATTTTTTTAAAAATGAACTATGTAGTGAGCATGTGCGAATTGTCATTACTCCATATAAAATCTAGTGTAACAATCACGTATACAGTCTCTGCATTTTATTATGTATTAGAAATCATCTGGAGATGACTTAAAGTGTACAGGAGATGGGCATAATTTGTACGCAAATATTACTAGACCATTCGCACGTTCGGGTGTTCATAAGGTGGTCCTGGAACCAAACCTCAGGGGATAACTCAGGAAATCTGTGCGTACGAATATTGAAAATAAAAGAAAATCTATAACAGCAAGAGACAGCAAAAAAAAAAAATCCAGTGACTGATAGGAAGAGAGAAATTGTTCAGCACTGAAGACATAAACACAGCAAGGAGGAAACGACAATCCCTGGATGACTTTCACAGCAAAAATTCTCCAAAGAAAATATTCACACTTTCACGATGAGATGCCTTTTCCCATGTTCATGTCCTTCCAACTAGATCTGACATTGCAGTCTATGCCACCAGAAATCCAAGCGATAGTCTCTCTGCTGCCTCATTAGCTTCCTGGGTCTGTTCTGCTTCCTCCCCACTCCCACCTCTTGCATGCTCCCAGCTTCTTCTCTGCCTGCATCTGTTCCAAAATCAAAGCCTCAACTCAGAGCACAGGTAAATGCTGAAGGAGACAAATGATGCATGGCAACATGACTTGCAGTTAGCAGCGGGGAGGGCAAGACAGGACTGCTACTGGAGAGTCCGGGCGTATGAAATGCCTGTGCAGGTTGTGGCCAGAGAGAGAGAGAGAGAGAGAGAGAGAGAGAGAGAGAGAGAGAGAAACTGTTTCTAGAAAGCAAAAAATGCACATGTGGCTTCTGATCTCTTATTAAAAAAAGTATCTTTATGAAAAAAAAGGATAAACACCAGGTCCAGAATGTTCTGCTGCAGTTCTACCTAAGCAAAACTTAGCTAGTATTCCTACCTCCCAGTTCTGTAGTGTTACATCTGCCAAAACAGGATTTTTATAGTAAACATGGTACAGTTTGAAAATCATTAGGAATGAGTTACTATTCATTTGTCTATTTCCTTAAATTAACATTATGTTTTATGTACAAGGACATTGTGACCCTAGAAGGTCAGCAAGCACGGGATTATAATTGATAGGATAACATTTGTGGGAGAACAACTGAATGGATACCTTTTGTATAACTGATTGGATATCATTTGTATGAGAACAGCTGAGTGGACAGCATGTGAATTAGAACACTTGGTGGGATACGCAAAACAAAAGAGCTCCAAACAAAAGTATAGAAATGATGGGTTCTGTGGATAAGCTCAATACCTCCTCCCTTATCCTATGTGACCCTCTGTGTATAAAAGGCTGATGTTACTACTAAATGGCAGCTATTGACCACTAGTCAGTGGTCCACATGTGTTACTATAGACTCTGTCTATGGCTGCAGGACAGAAACAGTTTGGTTAGAATGTAACACTTATCTTACAAATGACTACCAACAATAGATAAAATTTTTTTAACTTCATACCTGTTAACTTTGGCAGCTTCCCATTTAATGGAATGTATACTAATGGCATAGTAGATGCTATCATATTCAGATGTGAAGATATAATGCAGTATTCATCTCTACTTCCAAATCAAAGATAGACTCCCAATGAAACTGTTGGACATACCTAGACAGTGGGATGCTGGACTTTCTGACATTGACTGTACCAGCAATGTCATGGCACACTTAAACAACAGACTGGACTTAATGACTGCTTATGAAGGATTATAGTATTGTAATAATATGGTGAAAATCAGTCGGGGGTAGGAAATTGGTAAGAGGGAATCCCACACCCTATGGAATTGTACCATAAAATTCAAAATAAAAAAATATATTTTCAGCATAAGAAGAAAAATCAATATATTTTTGTGAAGGTACTACAAGAAACAGATGTAAAATCTACAATCCATTGGTTTTTGTGTTCTCAATCAAGTTTCAGAAAACATGACCACCAAGAAATGAGAAATGAACAATGAACGATTGAAATTACATTTTGAGATGAAAGCTATGAGAGAGAGGCACATAAATAAAAAGCTGATGAAATGATGCAGTCAGCTTGTAGTGAAATTAAAAAATAAAAGGGCAGAAGTGAAATATGAATGAGAACAAATAAGGACAGAAGAGGCACTATGGAAAATTAAATTAGTGATGAACCTGAGATATTCCTTAAGCAATAGTTGTGGAAATAGTGGAGGTGAAACATACTCCCAAAAAGTTGGAAGACACCCAACTTTTTTTTTAAACAAAAGAATTATTTATTTTTATTGGAAAGTCAGATATCCTGACAGAAGGAAAGACAGAAAAGATCCTCCGTCCACTGATTCACTCCCCAAGTGGCCACAGCAGCCGGAGCCGGAGCTGATCCAAAGCCAGGAGCCTCTTCCGACTTTCCCACATGGGTGCAGGGTCCCAAGCCTTTGGGCCATCCTCAACTGCTCTCCCAGACCACAAGCAGGGAGTTGGAAGGGAAGTGGAGCAGCCAATACGCGAACCAGCGTCCGTCTGGGATTGTGATGCATGCAAAGAAAGGATTTAGCCACTAGGTTACCATACTAGGCCCAGAAAACATCTAGCTTTACAGTATGAATAAATAGGTGCTCTAAGAAATTTCTTCTACTCTCCATCACTTCACCAAATATACAAATACATGAATAATTGTATACTGAACAGGGCACATTAAAAAAAATTATCTCTGGGTTCACGATTCTATTCATCCTTCAAAGATTAAGAGGATTTTGTAAGAAATGGTCATCAACAAATTCAGAGCTGCAGGTTCATGCTGAGGACAATGCCTTTGGAATGTAACATTAAGATTTTGATCTTGAAGCCCAATGAGAGATGTCTGCTAAATCCAGCAACCCAGGGGTGAGCCCAGCCCTTCCATGTGATAGGCTAAGGCTACCAAAAGAAATGAAAGCAAGCTCTCCTGGAAGAAAGTTAGAAAATAAGTTCTGACATTAGATGCTTGTGGGTCTTACTGTTTAAAATGAAGCAAGTATACCCAATTGAATATCTAAAACGCATGAAGGGATTAAACATCACAGTTAGAATTTGCAAAAAAACAAACAACAGATACAGGCTATAAGAACTATGGATTCTGTATCTGAATCACAACTCTTAGGCAGAAGTTGTAGATCAATGCTGTATGAATGTGCAGAGTAATAAATGTCAGGACTGGGGTAGTCACTCGGCGGGTTGAGGTGCCACTTGCAAAGTCAGTATCTCACAGCCAAGCAGCAGTCCTAGTTGTGGTACCTCCAAACCAACTTTCTGTTCATGTGCCTAGAAAAGTCATGAAAGATGGTGCTGGTACTGGGGTCCCAACTGACATGAGCAAAACCTGGGTACAGTTCTAGGCTCCCATATTTGTCTGGCTCCAACCTCAGCTATAATGGTCATTTGGGTCATGAACAAGTAGCTAAAAGATTCCACTCAACTCTTGCTCTCTTTTTGTCTCATTTTTTTCCTTCTTCCCACATTTTTGTGACTCTGCCCCCCAAAATCCAAAAAAAAAAAAAGTAAATCTTTAAGAGTGCAGAAACAGAAATAAACAAACAATAAGGTCATTTCTCTAACAACAGCAAAAAAGAGACTTCCAGAAATGAAATACAGTTGTAAAATCTAAAAGTCCATTTACATCTTAAACATTGGAGATACATATATACATATATATGTGTTTAGATATTAAATATGTATGTATTAAGTATAAATTAAATATATATGAGTTTAAATATTAAAAACACTTCAATATATCATGAGACACTAGATGACAATAAAGACAGGGTGATTATCTTAAAATCAAGTGAAAGGAAATGATCACTTGAGAAAGAATGTCAATCAAACTCGCACAGATCCAAATGCAACAATGGAGGCCAGATGACAGTGAATTAATAGACCCACAGTATTTTTTTTTTTAAGAAAATCACTGTCAAGCAAAATTGCCTACCTACCCAATAAGCTTTCCAAGAACAGAGGAAAAAATAGACATGTTGTGCAAAGCGAAAATGAGCTTCTAGAGTAATGGATCTTCCCTAAAGCAACTTCTATATATGACTAAGCAATCCAAATAAAATAAAATAAAATAAAATAAAATAAAATAAAATAAGCCAACACACGTATGTTGGGTGAGGAGAGACTTAATTTTGTGTTTTTGTATATTTCCAGGTTTTCTACAATACGTATGCTTATTTTTATCTTGTATCATTATCTGTTTCAAATATAAAAAATATATCTTCTATGAAATTTGTTTCTGTTATCTATGCCTCTCAGGGGAAATTCACTGGAGGAAACAAAAGCCAGAGAAATATTGGTTTATTTTTACTTCCTTTTTGCTTCTTGGGTAGCAGCAGCCAAGAGAATAGAATCATAAAGAAAGAGGTTTATCCAGATGATACAAAAGGCAGTGGAGATGGCTAATGAAGAACAGCAAAAGCATGACAGTCTTACTGTGCAGCACACGCTGAGCCCTGGTGTGGTGAACTGTGATACAATACACTTGTAGAAATTCGCCGTTTTTCACAGAACTCCCTTACATTGTCTTCCTTGTATCTTTGGGAAGCAGGCAGGGTAAAAATCATTATTCTTGCTCTGCAGTGCCAACATAGGTTAAGAGAGGTTATGCCGCTTTCTCCTGGTTGCGTGGCTCAAATTCGTTTTTAAAATGACTAACTTTTGGGGGATGAAGCTGTTACCACATTGAAACAGCAGGATTCTATGGAGAGCACCAAAGTATTATTTTATTCTGTCCTGTGATTTTTCTTAATCCACTCGTTGGACTCACTTTTCCTTTTGTTTTTTTCACTGCCATTGGGAGACACAGTAACTCTTATTCTCTTGTGTGTTAAAGAAGTCCTTGAGTTCTGTTCATCCCAAAAAAACGTCACTTTCATAGCTAAAACATCCAATGAAGTTTAGACATCACAACCTTTATGTACATTGACTATTTCTGTCTCCCTGCTTGAAATTTGTCTCTCCCAGCTAGGCAGCCTTCAGTAAAGAAAGACACCATGTCCATGTCTTCTATTGTCTCCCTTCTTAGCCACTTCCTACTCCCACATACAGTTCCCCATCCATGCACAGTTTTTCTTGACATTCATTTTCTATGAAGTCTTTGAAACTGCTCCTCCCTTTGTATATGCACGGATTTGAAGTATCTTTTTTGACCAGCTGAACGAAAATTTTTGCATATCCTTATATTGGAAAGATAACCTACTTCTCTCATACGTGAGTCTGGATTCTTCTCTGAACCTCCTCAGCTGAGATAGTGCCAAGGGTCAGTGCACTGGGAAGCACGGGCAAACCAAAGGGCAAGGGGCCCAGTCCCTGGCCCGAGGAGCTACTGTAGATTGACCTGCTGCTTTGCCTACAGATTCCTGTTTAAGTTGTGGGAAGAAAGGGAAGATGAAAAGTAGGTTTATCTTCTGATTTTTTCATGAGGTCTAAAAACTTTGTCATCTATGACAACTAAAAGGCAGCTATGTACTGTATCCAGGTTATAATACAAAAATGGATGGGGAGGGGGCGTGATGGGACTATCTACACCATAGAGGTTAGCAATTGCTGCAAAGCAGGACTTCTCTCCCCCCAGGAGAACTAACTGTGGAAGTTTACAGGGAAAGCATTTGATGGAAAATGCTTCTGCTTGATAAATTGAAGCCATGGGATAGGAGGCTTCACAGTTGATGGTCTTTTTGAGTCAAAAAAAATCTAATAGAAATGAATTCCTGAACCAACTTCCAAAGGACTAGAAAAAAGCAGAATCTAGGTGAATGTTCTTTCTAATAGATGATATACCTGCACGTATTGATGTAATAAGTATATTTATCGTTCTGTAGAAAGAAATGTATCCGACTGTTTTTCAACTTACTAACCTTAATTGTTGGCTCTGCAAGATTTTTGTCTGCTGATCAGCAAATGTCTTTCTTTCCAATCTACACAGGAGTTGGGTGGTTGGTTCGTTGTTTTGCTTGTTTGTTTTTATTTTTCTACATGTCATGTTTATTTCTGTAGTCATCGGTGCTGGTATATGTTTAGGTGGCTTAGCATATTTCAGTAAGTTATGGATAAGTGAGATTTCTACTCTTAAGCACTAGGATTTGTTTTAAGGAGGGGACTCTGTTATGAAAGGTTGCACACATTGTAAGCGCATTCTTAGAAGAACACAAACAGAAAGTGACACGTGGGTAGGATATGGTGAAAGCATTCTGAGACAGCTGATGGCTTCTCTAATTTTCTCTTGGTATTTCCTTTCAACAAATACACTAAAACATAGTCAGCTTGAATTCCCAAACACTCAGCAAGACCAAAAAGCTAGCAAGTGTCATCTGTTCAACACGTAAGTCATGTTAATGTTACACATCTCTCAAGCAGATCAAGTTAGAAATAAAATCTTTAAAATGCTTGACTTCATCAAACTTGAGTGTTTTGTAGCTTCTGTGATTACCAACTTATTCAAACTTCTGGCACCTGCTTTCCCCATGTGCTTCTGCCTGCTTCTTCTGCTCTTGGTGGCAGACCAGTCCCTTCTGTCTTTCTCTGTGCCCTGTGTAAACTTTCGAAGGACTACCTACCCAGAGAACCCCACCACGCTGGCCACCTCCTCTTGTCTAGTGCTCCATGATTCACAATCCTATTATGAGTCATATTCCATATCATTCAGTCAATTAATCAATTAAACGTATCCTTTCTTTGGTCCACTATTCATTCGTGAACTTATATATAACCACATGGTTATAATTAGAATGAGAATTTTAACACTTCATTCTATTGTGTGGGGCTTAGTAGCTGAGGGCTTCCTGGGACAGGTGGTGACTAATCCAAAACATCTATCTGTAAACTGAGAATTTCAAACAAATGAGTAATTTTTCCTATAATCATGGGAATTGGTATCTAGTAAGCTTTTCACAGAATGGAAATAAAACTTAGCACATTTGGAGCAGCCACTTAACCCAGACATTAAGATGTCTGCCTCCTGTGTCAGAGTGCCTATGTTTAATATCCAGATCTGGCTCTAGGCTCCAGGATCCTGCCTCGATCCACACACTGGGATACAGTAACCATGCACCTGCCAGCCAAATGGAAGGCTTGGATTGTGTGCTCAGCTTCTTGCCCCAGGTCCGGGACATCCCTGGCCAATAGTCATTTGAGGAGTGAACCAGATATGTGAATGTTTTCTCTCCTGCTGTCTCCCAAGTCAATAAAAATTATACATTAAATAAATTCCCCATCCATAAGGATAGTCTCTATTGCGTGCTAGAAGGAATTGGATTTGGGCTTTTCTTTCCCATCTCCACAAATGGAGTACTGAAGATGGTTTAAAAAATAAATAAATAAATATAGAAGAACCCATTCTGAGTGAGTTAGCCTTGAAAGAAGCAGTGTTTCATAACTTTAACCCCAAAAAAGTTAATATCCCTTCTCACAGTCCCTGTTTCTCAATTACTTGGGTACAAGTTTTAGTTTCAAAAAGCAATTTCTAGCTTTTTTTTTTCTTCTCACTTTGTACAACTGCAGCCTTGTTATCTCTTCAGAACTAATTTTGTTGTCTTTCTTTTCAAAATTTTAAATACAATGTTCCATCTGCTATCAGTGAACTGGAATGTCCCCAAAATGTAAAATAAGTCCCCTTGGGAATTGTCTCAAAAATCATTTCCCTGTTAAACAGCAAATCACAAAGTAGATGTTAACTACTTTCAATTATCAACAACAGTCACAATAACAAAAAAGATTGGGGGGTGGAGAGAAGGAAGGAGGAGGAGGAGACAATAAGAGATAAAAGGAAGGGAGACAAAAGCTTTCATCATAGACATGACTAAAATTCCTAGTTTTTTATCCACTGAGTGAGGCTGTTGAGAAAATCAAGACCCTCATAGATCTCAACAACATAGCATGAGATTTTCAGGTGAAGTTTGGACAGAAGAACACAGTGGGGTTGCCACATCTGCTTCCTACTATGAAGTATTAGGGAGTCCTTAAAAGCTCTCCTGCTTTAAAGTATTAACCAATGCAATGTTTATAACTAGGATTCTTTGCCTAACAACAGATTTGATGGAAAGAGATGCATTCTGTGGGTGAAATGGTAGAAAATTTCATATCACTCATTGAAAAGCACTTTTTGAATACCGCTTCTATTCCAGAGCCTATACTTAGAACTGTACTGGTTTTCCTGTATGATATTGCTAAAAATACAGCTTGCCTTTCAAGAGAGTATCAGTAAGTAATTGCACAGAGAAATGCACAACTATAAGTTTGACTCAAACCAGAAGTGGGATTTGATTCACTTGATGCTATAACTCGAGGATTTGTTCTAATAAGAGATTCTAAAGTGAGGGGGAAATTCTGAGATCGGAGTTCTGAAGGATGAGTCAGGGATTATTGATTTAGAAAAGGAGTTGCGAAGTTTTGTTAAACACACAGGAGAAACTTCTGTGGCCTATGAAAAACATCTGCAACAGAAGGGAGCATCCCACATCCCAGAAACTCAGGTGGCTGGAATCCGAAAAATGGGAAGAGTAGAGGCAGGTGTCACCAGTAGGTATATGCTAAGGAGCTTTATTTTCATAGTTTCTACTTGGCAATTGTTTTTTAAGTCTGTTGCGAAAGAATTTCGAGTAGAGGAGTCCCCATATTCCTTTCTCTCACCTAATGGTAGTACATCATCATGGTGCCCTCATCTAAACTAACAAATGAACATGGATGCAATATAATTAGATAAACTTAAAAAAGCTTCTTCACATTTCATCCTATCTAACGATAAAAAAATCCTATTTTAATCATGAGGTATTTTTATTGTCTTCCACTCTATGGAAATTCACAATCTTCTTCATTTTTCTCTCCTGAGATATTTTGAAGATTAATGGTCAGGCATTTCATATAATGTTATTTTTATTTAGTTTATCTACTGCTTCTTATCAGAAAGTGATTACAAAATTGAGGAAGCATTTTATAAAGACCAAGTATGTGTATGATTGCATCATAGCAGAAGGCCCCTGATAGCAACATTACTACTGATTCTGATCATTTGATTATTTATTTCTTTATTTCAAATATTTTTTATTGAAAAAGAATGTTTTAGAACGAGATGGAGAGACAGAGAGAAGAAAGTTCATTCATCCACTGATGCACTCCCTAAGTGACTGTAACAGCCAGGGCTGAGATAATGTGAAGCCAGGAGCTTCTTCCAGGTCTCCCACATGAGTACAGAGTCCCAAGGATGTGGGCCATCCTCCTCTGCTTTCCTAAGCCATAAGCAAGGAGCTTATTGGGAAGCAGAAATTCACACACATGGTGGATATAGAGGCAGTTATAAATATCTTAAATTTTAAATTATTCTGAAAAGTATTTTACCACCTAAGGTATTAACAACCGTGCATTCTGAGTTAATAATTTTTTAAGATAACCAACTCCAAAGTTAGTTCAACATTCATTTCTAAACGTCTGATGATGAATTTCATAAATAAAACTTCGAGGATGCTTGGCTACATTTGAATTTTAAATGGACAGTAAAGATGACGTTTGCATATGTATGTCCTTTCAAACATTGTGAGGTGACTAATGGTGAAAAAAGAAACTGTTCTTTGTCTTAAATTCAAATCTAACTGGCTGTCCAATATTTTAGCTGACCTAAACTAAAAGAATACCATTTTAGAGATGTGACCCATCTGCCATAAGAGAAAATGCTCTGTATCTAGCCAAAGAAAAATGTATTTTAGTGTCACAAATGTTGCTTAATGAGTTTGTTTTTCTAAAAAGGACTTCCAAAATCAACAATGAAAAGCCATTCCTTTCCTTCCTTCCCACAGATATTATTCTTACTAAATCCATCCGAAATTCATTGTAGGGAAAAAAAAAAAAGCTCAAGAAACACAGGTACCATTCACAGAATCCAGAAGCCACCTTAACATAGAGTGCATATTTCACCCATGGAATAACCATGTGTCAATCATTCCAAAGTGCAGAAACTTAGTTGGGGAGTCCCTTTCTCTATTTGTCCCTCCCCTCTTTGCCTACTGCATTGATATCTGAAAACAGATCTGGAGAGGACAATATTGTAAAGCCAATCAGATTATTTTTGATCAGCCTTGGTGAACTACCCAATACAGCTAGTTCCTTGTTTTTCTAAAAATAAAAACCTGATCAAGGCCAGTATTGTTAAACTGCCCCTTGTGCCTGCCTGCATGCCTTGTTAGAACTCCTGTTTGAATCCTGGCTACTCTGCTTCCAATCCAGCATCCTCTTAATGAGCCTGGGAAAGCAGAAGATGGTGGCCCAAGTACCTGGGCTCCTGACAGCTACTTGAGAAACCCAGATGGGTTTCTGGACTTCTGGTTTTGGATTGACCCAGACTTGACCATTGAAGCCATTTGGAGAATGAGCCAGCAGACTGAAGACCTCTTTCTTTCTACATTTTCCTCTGTATCTTTCAAGTAAGTAAAATATATGTAAAAATTGACAAATTTAAGATTCTATTGCATAAACTACTAAAAGTATTATAGGAAGTCTGTTTGAGGCACCTTGATCTCCCTTATTGCTTTAGAGTAAGGCAGTGGCCCTGAGAGGGACGAGTCCTCTGGCACCACCAGCAAATCCCCCTCCCTACGAGAATGATGTTGTGGTTCTCCTGGATGCCACAGTTATTCAAAGTTAACACACCACTCCATGCAGGCTATTTAAAACTTTATTAGGAGCTTGGATTTTTCCTCCCCTATAATTTAGAAGGCAGAACAGAGAGGCAGTTTGCTCTTAAAACAATGCAATTGGGCTCCTGAGCTGTTGTCAGACCAAGTTCCCTTCCATGGAAAGTACCTCCCTTGATATATGCCAGAGATCTGTACCCCTAGATTAATGAGAGAGGATTCACATAATTCGTGCTTAACTCTAGACCTGGAAAAAAATGGTGAAGTGATTATAAAGGAGGGAAGACAGAATGAAACACAGTGGCAATGGGGAGACTTGGGCCCTGATTCCTTTTTCTCAATGTTGCTACCCTTGCATGGGATGGCCTTAGGTAAACTGCTTATCATTTTGAACTGCAGTATCTTCTTCTATCAAGCACTGAAATTTGACTAGATTATTGTGAAGCTCCTTTGGAAAGTAGAGGTCTGTGACAATTTGCATTAGCTTTTTAACTTTCCCTCGAGATTCCTATGTTTTTTTCAGTTCTTCCAGCTATGCCCCTACTTGAGCAGTTGTCATAAACCAGGGCTCACTGGCTCCCTAACAACTCTTTAGAAATCTTTATGGAACAAACCAGCCTGAGAAATAGCAAGAGCTGTTGCCTTAAAGGGCCTCTGGAAAGCAGGGAAAAATGTAAATTTTTTTTAAATCAAGAAAAAAAAAAAAACAACAGCCAAGCACAGGAGTGTAAGTGAGAAAAGGAAGGAATAGTGTGATAATTGGACACAGGGAAGAGCAGGAGGAAAATGCAGCAGAGTGTAAACAGTAGGGCAGGATTAGAAGGAGATGTTCAAGGAGTGGGTGATCAGCATATTTCCTAGGAAGAGAGTGGAAGAGATTGCTATGTAGAGGGGAGCCCAAGGTCAGGCTGCAGATGTTGAATGGTGTCCATCCCTCTGGAGAAAAGAAGGGCTATAACTCTCCCCTGTTCTTGGGAGGAAATAAAATCTGGAGAACCACATATGCAGTGATGTCCTTTGCGTGGATTATTTGTGTTTATGATGGACAGAAGGCAGGAGGGTGAGCTCATCAGTGCAGTGGAGTAATTTGGTCATAGTTCACATTGTGGAATGGAAGAAAGTAGTCTTGTGGGAGCGGAGATGCAAAGCAAATTACAGGGAAGAGAGCAGTGATGTGTGCCTGTGCTCCTTGGCAAGGCTGAGAAACGCCAGCTTCCTCAGGCACTCTTGAAAGTGCTGAAAAGAGCTTGGGATGCTCAACACTTGAATGATGGAGATCTCTCTGAGTTCCTTTGAGGCATCCCATTCACAGAAGAGAAACGCTAATCAGCTGGACACATGCTTGGATTAGATTCCATGGACTGTTTTTTTCCCATGGAAAAGTTAGTGAATATCTGCTTCCACAAACAGTATAGAGATCATTTACTTTGAGTTGCAGACAGCTGATATCATAAGAATAAGACCCTCTTTAAAGAGAGACAAGTTTCACGTCATCATGAAAAAGACATAAATTATGTTTATCCCCTCTCTTTCTACCCAGTGCAACTATTTTGTTATGGCTGTGATTACTACTGTTATTGTTTCTTATAGTTTTATGGATGTAAAGAATAGATCATATTCTCATCGCATCAAGAACAAACAAAATATATTGTGCATCTTTGACTTCTACAAATTGATGTCAAGTGTAATTTATATAATCTGATAAGAAAACATGCTATGAATTTAAGACATGAGGATATAAGGGGCCTGGGATATATGTGTTATGAAGTAAAGAGTAGGTCAGTGGAACAAAATCATGAAGAAAATTGTTCTTTTCAGAATATCACTATCTACCAGTTGATCACACACGGCACATCGTTGTGTACAGTGGGCCGTATGCATTGGATTTCGGAGCTGTGTGCAAGGTAGCTGGAGTATTCACTTATGATCAAGTTGAATTGGCTTGATCTTTTGTAATGTTGGTTTAAAAAGAAAGTTCTCACACATCTAGTATTCAAGATCTTTCCAGTTCAAAGTTAATCAGTTTCTGGGGAGGTGTGAACATTTATGGGGGAGGAGGGACAGAAAGTGGAAAGTGCAACCTTTCTTCTGAGATAGTTGAATAAATTATTTTCCCCCACTGATAGAGATGAATGTGGGAAGTTTTACTGACAAGTTTGAGTCAGTTTATAGATGTTTATGTCGCGATACATATGTCAGGACTTTTATGTCTCTAAGGAGAGTATGCTTTATCTAACGGGATCTCACTGACTTTAGAGAGGAGATGTAAATTGCCAAACAAGGAACCGTAATTAAGAAATTATGTGAAGAAAGCAAGCCCGGATGTGAAGGACAGAGTCCTTGGGTGGATCTTGTCAGTGAGAGGTGAGGTAAAATTCACTTTCATTGGGTCATGGCTATGGGCATAATGATAATGGAGGACCTCGGCATAGAAAGAAGTAATTTTGCTGTTCATATTTCAGTTTGAGGATTAAAACATTTTAAGTCAAGAAGTGAATGTCACTACAGATACATGTTGTCATTTGTGGCACAAACTGTGCTGTAGTGGGCCAAATTGCTGCTTACAAATAGGCTCTGGGTCATGTTCTTGCTACTTTTAATCCAGCTGCTGGCTAATCACCAAGGACAAACAGCAGTGATGGCTTTTGTGTATTTGGGGAGTGAATTAGCAGATAGGAGACCTTTGCCTCCCCTCCCCCCTCTACCTCTGTTACACTGTCTTTCAAATCAATTAATAAACACTTTGTGGTGGGGTCAGGGATGGATTCAAATTTGAGCTCCAGGTCATATTTATTAGTGTTTTTTTCCCCTTGGCTTATTAAAACATCAAGGATACATTTAAAAATGTATACCCTTACTCTAAATGTAACAGTAAGACCCATTGTTGACCAACATAAACACATTGTGTTGAGAGTTGAAAATCACAAAGAATGCGTATGTACAATATACAAGATCACAGAGAGCTCTCTTTGTCCCCTATAGAGGCTCCGACAAATGAAACACTAGAGGAACCTTGTTCTAGGATGTTGAATTCTCTCTTTTTAAGATTTATCTTTTATTGAAAGGTCAGAGTTACAGGGTGAGAGGACAGATGGAGAGATCGTTCATCTGCTGGTTCATGCGCCAGGTGGTCCTTCAGGCCAGGCCAAAAGGCAGGAGCCAGGAAATCCATGCAGGTCTCCCAAACAAGTTTCAGGTTTGCAAGAGCATAAGCCATCTGTTGCTGCTTTTCTCAGGCCATTGCCAGGGACCCGGATTCAAGGTGAAGAAGCTGGGACACAAAGCAGCATCCATGCAGGATGTTGCTGTCACAGGTGCTGGATTTACCTATCACAATGCCAGCTCTAAAGTAGACTTCTTTATAAAGTGGGAAATGCAATAGATTCTAATTGCAAAGACCTCGAACATGGTTTGACTCTGAATATCCACGGTTCCATGAACAAGGGGTGTTAGCTACTGCAGCACTATTTCCCATGAGAGGATTTGAACTCAGAGATCATGTGGTGATTTAAGTAACACTTTGGGGTTGAGTTGTCATGAGTTTTGCTTCCTAGGTTTTTTTCAATATGGTTCTATAGTATTGTGTCCCAAGATACAATAATGATCAAAGAGTAGTTTCTCCTAGATCCTTTGATATGACCATCAGTGGTAAACATATTATTCCAGAGAAAAAGTGCTTATTGATGCTCACCTTATAAGGTCTAGAATTCAACTGCCTGTATCAGGAACACAGTTGCTGATGTGTTCATCTCTGGGGATTCAGATCATTACTCAGAACATAGTCTTCCCTCTAGTACATACAGGCAGGACAATGGTCTGCTAGTTATGGATATTCTCCAAGGCTATAATTGTACTTATGGCCTCATGATTTTCCTGATCCATCCTTGTTTCATCTGCAACTCAATATTGCTTTTCCCTCTTCATCTAAGATCAGTTATTATGGGGTCAGGGATGGATTCAAATTTGAATCTTCACTACATACACATCATGCAAGGATTTTTAGAAAACTGAAGCAGGATTGTATTTCTTCCTGCAACTTTCTCCAAAATTAGGCAAGAAGCAGAACATTAGGAGAAACATTTGTGCAGCCTGTGTGATTGTTGATATGGATCCTGAGTGAGTTTTAGATGTCCTTTGGGTGCTTCATGAATCGAGACCTTACACTGAACCTTGCATTTGAGTACAGAGTGGTAAGGTGGGGTAGGACATCCTCCATACTCAACCTCTGTCCTGTGTATTAGTTTGAATCTTTTGAGCAGTGGATACCAGTGTGAGTTAGATGGGCAATATGTACTCGGGAAGACAGCGGGAAAAAGCAAGAAGATGCTTAGGACAGGAATGCAAATCTAACATTTGTGGAATGTGAGAGAACCAGCAGAAATTCAGCCAGGTTAATGAAGAACCATTAAACCAATTCCATCAGTTGGAGTAATGTCACACTGCCCCAGCCTGGGATGGTCCTGGCACCTCTATCACTCATTATGATCATTCTATGGGGAGATGGGCTCTGGGGAGATGGAAGGTGACCAGCTTGAGTTACCCGTCAACTGTTCACACCAATGAAAATGATCTGAGAAGTGTGTTTTGAGGGCTCTCCAACATTACTATTATCCATTTCCCTTTCAAATGTAGATCTAAGTTGATTTTAGTATTTTATACTCCATCTGATTAATTACAAAATAAGCACTCAATTCAATGTGTCTCCTTTTTTTGTAACTTGGCTGTAATTATTGTGGATATCATGGTTGAATTAATTTTTTGTTTACATATAAAGACATATTTCTAGGCATAAAATATATCATAACATGTTAAATATTTTCCATGTATCTTGCTAAAATTCAGACTTAGACTTAAAAAATCTATATTTGCAAGCCACATTGACATCTCTATAGCAACCGGACTAATCAGTGACTCTTCAATGGCAAAATGATCGTAAGATCAATGACACAATGATGACTGTTTCTTATAGTGTGTATCACAAATAAATCTTAAATGCAGTGGGTTGTTTTATTTAATTCTCTCATTATTTCAACAGAACAGAAGAGTTCTGAGTTCTTATCAAAAAGGGATGCGGGGACATTTCAATACAGAAGTTAAATTTTAAATGAAGCTTGGATAAGATAGGTAGGAGTATATAAACATTTATATTGTAGGAATTTAGGATTAGTCAATAGCATCCTGGATTGTGAGTAATAAGAGAGTGAAACTAAGTATGACACAAAAACTAAAATGTAGAATATCTGAGTTTAGGTGTTACTTTTGTTATATGGTGGTACATGATGTGGTCAGGACAACCTTTACAATCTTCAGTTTCTAATTTAGAATTTTTTTTAAATAACGGCTCATATGTATCCTCCACATAGTTCGTGGGAAGGTTAAATAAGCTGTGCAATCACACTGGCTTGACTGGATGTCACTGCAAATTGTGATATGCAGATTAGATTGTTCTTAGTGAATATTCATACTATGGCATCATTCTGTCCTCAAAGGAGTTGAACAAATACCCTGAAAACTTCTCTGTGTTGTCTTCCAGTAATAACATACAGAATCCATTTATGACATGGGATTTATGAAGGAGAAATATTTGTCTTCTCTGTTGTGTATCTGGTCAGCAAATATCACCTGTACGTTTCAGACACTGTTCTGGATATCTGCGGATGCAGTAGCAGATCAGTTAGACAATGCCCCTATTCTGATGAACTTGGTATTACACATACATTTCAACTTGTATCCAAAAAGAGTGGGTTCTAAGATACTGGTTTGTGCACAGAAAGGTTTGTTATGGCTTAACACAGGAAAGGGAGAAAATTAGAAAGGTAAGTTTGGATGAAGGAAACATTAAAATGAGAAGTAGCAATGCATGGTTCTCAGTAAACTCCAGAGGCAGTTCTGGAGCCTTCATATTTGCCACATATGTGGTGTGGGCTGTGAATTCCCTCAGCCAAAGGAAGTTTCCAGTGGAGTCATTCTATGCCGTGCAAGCTTCAAACAGGCCCTTTAATACATAGATCAGGAAACCAATGTTTATTTCTTGAAGGAAAATCCGAGTTGTGCATCACAGCATTCAGTAGAGCAACAACAAAAATAAGTGTTGTGTCAAATGGTGCTGAGGGAATAGTACAGCAAAGTGAGACAAGGAGGAGAGAGTTCTTAAAAGATTGAGGAGAAATCTGAAGGAGTGGAGTTTTCAGGAGAGGCTTAAGGAATTGCAAATGTTCTGAGGAAGATGTGAATGAGGAGCAGCAAGGAAGCTTAAGGGACATGAGTGAAATAGATGTGTAAGAGGTGAGAGCAGAGTGTTGGTCTGAAGAAGAGGTGGGCCATGCGGATACTCATTTAGTATTAACTGAATACCTACAATAATAATGCCACAGTGAACAAGGTATCAATAAGCAACAATGATGCGGCTAATTTCTTGGAGTTGATGTCTACAAAACTCAGGGACTCAGAGGCATTGGGTAGTAGAGAGTAAAGAATATATGAGCTCATTTTCAATAGCGATTTGAGCTAAAGAAAACCCTCCTGAATTTATGGTGCAGAAAATGAAGGCAGTAAACAGATATCTTTAGATGGCATGATCAGGGAAATATCTTTGAAAAAAATGGATGTTGGAACTGAGAGCTGAATTGCCTAAAAAATGACATCAGAATATATGTAAATGAGTGAGTAGTTCAGAAACTAAAGCCAATTTTCACATGGTCACACTTCTTTCATTTCGGTTATTAGATTGTGGCCTTTGGGAAATCTGATCAGGGGTGATTGATTTTAATTGTGCCAAGCTCGTTAACTGGGTACAAGATGCTACTGGACTGATTGTTGAGAGTCGGCTTGCTGAATTCTTGAGTTCATTATTTTAGGGATGGGAACACAGTCCTGATCAAGCCCAGCTCATTAAAATCACTCTAAGAATGCAAGGCCAATGGATATCCCAGAGAACAAGACAGATGGATTAAGTCTAATTGAGGTGATATTTGTCAATTTTCCATTAGTTTTCTTAATTAGAATTTGGTGACCGAAACTACGGCAATATCCTAGGTGAGTCAGTGAGCTTCACAAAGTTTCACAGTCACCGAGAAAATTTACAATCCCAGCTAACAGTTTACCACCCCACCCTCACCCCAAATTTGTAATAGTGATGTACAAAGAATAATGCTATGCAAGGAATAGTAAGATAATATTCTTTGAGGGTGATGCAAGGTGGTCTTTTATAAACAGTACAGCACTGGATTATCCATGATAAGTATTACAGAAGCACAGTGCCTAATCATTAATTATTCACCACTGCTTTTTGATCAGGAAGCAGATGAGCTAAAGGCAGTAAACTTTAAAGAGCCTTTGACCAACATTAACAGCAGATAGCAAACATGACGTTTACTAATGTACTTACTGTGTTTTGTACAAATACGGATGTTACAGGTTAAAAATGTCCCCATCTGAGGTTCAAATATCCAATCATTAATCCTATCTCAGAATATGGCCAGTTTTTGAGACATGTCCTTTACTCAGTTAAAATAAAGTTGTTAGTGTCATATTCCAATAGAACTGGCATCCATATATAGAAAGGGAAATTTTTGGAGAGAAATTCATGCAGAGAAAACATTACTCTTGAATGGATCCTTCTCTTGGAGCCCTTAGGAAAAGCTAACCCTGTTAACACCTTGATTTTGAATTTATTGCCACCAAAAGATGAGACAATCATTTTTATTTTGTAAGCCAATGTTTCAGAAGCCCTGGAACAATAGTATACTAAGTTTCAATATGCTCTGAACTAATGGTGAGCGGAAGGAAAAGCTATTAGCTAATGTAGTAATTAACCTATGCTTATGTGAAGTGTCTTCAGAAACCTCAGGAAATGCATGCTATTAAACACACACACACACTGTGAGTAGATTCACATTTTTCTGCACCAAATAAACTATCCCATTATTTCCATTTCTCCATAACGTTTTGAAACAGTTTTACCCATTTATACAGCTCACATTGAGACAGGAACTTTGGAAGACATTAATTTTCAAGATGGCTTAAGTTTAACTCCTTAAGGATCATCTATTTTTAATTGAGGAAATTAACATTGAATGTATATCAGCTTCCCCCCCCCCCCACTTTAATAGTGTAAGGGACGTCAGCTTCAGAAGTACTGGGAAAACTGAAAAGTGTTTTGGATAATGTATAATATAGCAAAGGCTTGAAGAGCAGCCAGGGAAGGGGCACAAGGAATGTTCCAGTTATGGTCCCAGAGAATACTGCTTCCTCAGTTTCTGGAACAATTTTGTTGCTGTTCTTTTCCTTTTTTCCCCTGTCTTGATTCTGGTCACTCATTCTCCTTGGTGTTTGAATGACTGCTTCCAACAACTCCTTAGTCATTTTAATTGAATACAGTTAATTCTGAGTTGGTTGGAAAATTAGATAACAGAACCTGTAAGAGTTCTATATGAAATTTTTTTAAAAAATGGATCTCTGTCTCTGAGGATTGTCCCCACAAAGCACATTGTATGGTGTTTTTTAACAACTATTTTTAAAGTTGAGTAAGGACCTGCCGGCTTGTTTGCTTTTTCAGGTTTATAGGTATGTTCTCCGTGTTGTATTGACTGGAAGGCTACATTCTAAGTGTGTAGGCTATTGCTTTGTTTCAACCCTAAAACATAAGCTGAAGCAGCCTTCTGTTTCCACAGGCATGTTAATCTTTCACTTCACATATCTGAGTGGATGACGGATTTGGGATAGTTACGTTCCAAGAACAAAACTCAAGTTTATTAATGTTCAGCTTTGGGAACACAATTAGAAGAAGAAGAGCAGCTCTCTGTTTTGGAGAGGAAGCAGTACTATATTATGTAATTCAAATAATCCAAAAAACTTTATTGAAGTCAATCATCTCATGGAGAACATGTTTCAAGGGATGTGAATTCTTGAAAATCAGGACACGCAGAACCTGGATTTTCTTGTTGTTGTCCTGATGCAGCTCAAATTCCCAGTCTGCACCTGCTGCCCCTTCTCTGTCTGAGGCATTCATCTTCTGCCCCCACTCCTCCTCCTCCATGAACACTCCCTAGGCAGCCTCGGTCTTGCCCACGGCTTCAATTACCACCCAGGAGCAAATGACTCACAAGGTAATGTATCTAGCCTAGACTGTGTTTTGAGTTCCAGATTCGTATTTTCAACTGTCTATCTGCCATCCCTATTTATCTCAAAGGTCTTTTAAATTCAAAATGTTCAATGTGCAACCTCCTTGAAGAGCTTTGTTTCTTTCCAGTGTCAACAATTTTCATGACCAGAGTCACCACGGTAGAGTGTCATCCTCAAAATCTCCATCTTCTACCAACCATGTCCATTATTGGACAAAGCTCATAATATTCACTTCACCCAGTGCTATGGGAGGTAATGTTTCACTCCCAGCATTATGCCCCCAGTGAAAGTAATTATGATCTACAGATTAACATAACGATCATGTTGAGTTCACTTCCTCCAGACAGTTTTCCCAAAAATAGGCAGAGGACTTGTTGAATTAAACTTGACCTAGTCATGTTTTTCCAGCTCCACTTACATCTTCTCCTAGCTTTCCACTGTTTTTTCTGAAAAGAACAGTCTGTAACAGTCGGTAGCATGGTGCTCCATTCTCCACGGATACCCGATCCACCTCCTTATGTGAAAGACATCTCATTGATCTTTCTGCTTCATCACACTATCTCTTTTCTATTTTTTTTCCTTCACACTCCTTCTCACTAGAGAAACCATGCTATCCTCCTTTCTTACAAACATACATTATTATTCTTTACCTGATTGATTCCTCAACTTTGCTAAGCTAACCTAGCTTCAGGAAAGCCTTCCCTGATCACCCTGGCAGGTTCAAGTCCTTATACCACGTGTCCTTTGAGCAACATGACTTTTATTTCATTAAATTTGGCACATTGATCGTTTTCCATTGAATCTGCGTGGTTATTTCCTTAACATTTGCTTCCTTCACAGAAGTGTTAAGTTCTACTTTATTCACCACTGATCTTAAGTGTTGGTCCAGGACTAACCACATTGTAATTGCTTAATCAGCGATTTTTCAATAAATAAAAACGATGAGATTTCAACGATACAAAAGTTTCTGTTTTCTTCAGGTTTATAAAGAAAAAGATGACAAAAATCTTGTGTGGAATGTGAGGATAGTGGCAAAAAAGAGCTGTTTCTGAATGTCAATTCTATAGGGGACATCTAAATTAAGTCCTTAGTCATTTCTCGGGTTAGATTTATAATAATATGAGATACTTATTTCAGTATCTATTATATTTTCCAAAATAAATCTTAGACTGAAAAATTGAAATTAATATGCCAAAAATTGGACAAGAAAATAATTGTCATCATCCAGAACCACATGCTTGACTTTTGTTCAGAGTGGTGCATCACATTTCGCAAGAATGTTTAATGTCTTGCGTCCAAATCTTTACACTACCTCTTCCCCTATCTGAAATTTTCTTCAATAAGGACAAAATATAAGATGTTCACTATTATCATCCCAATCCCTGCTGTTTCTTCAGATGTTAATGTCGTGGCTTCCCTGATATCAGTCAGAATATGGTAGATTATTCTGTGGACAGAGAACATGATAACAGCAAGAACAAAACTGCATCTCATGCTCCACCGCACACTCATTGTGGTTAACCGGAATTCTTCAGGTTCTAGATCATGGAACTGCTGCCATTTTTAAATATTGCCATTTCTGTGCCAGAGGGAAAGGAGAACCATGGAGGAGCTCACATCGTAATTAAATGCTCAACTCTAAGACTCATCAACATCATTCATACCTCAGAAATAGTCAGCCATATGATCTTTTGCATTGCAAGTACAACCCTAGCTTACCTCTGCAATGACAGAGACCTATCAATAGTTCATATAGCATGATATGTATTAACAAGAATAGCCTCTTTACATGTTTTTCAATTTTATGGATTTTATGATAACTATTACAATGGTATTATTATATCGTCACATGTGTCTCCTGTTTCTTCTCACAAGAAACACGTGACAGCAAGACTTTGTCCAACTCCGCCTTTGTCTGTGATACGACACATAATTCATGGCAGTTGGAAAGTAGTAAGTAATTGTTATTTACTGAATTAATAAATGAATGTTGTATGATGACTTATTTTAGTTTACACAATTTATCTAAGCCCTTAGGTAGTGAGCTCAGTTTGACTTTATTTTAAGCAAAAACCATATTGGACCATAACGATAGATTTTAAATAGGCTATGGACTTCAAGACATAAAATGAGACTAGCATGTGGGGATGCATAAAGCAGGCAATTCATACCTAGCACAGTTACAGAAACTGTAGGTGGAATGCAGCATTGTGTCAAAGATAATAATATAGCATTTGGACTCCAACTTTCTTGAGCAGAGCTCAGGTGAGGGTAATGGGTGTTGAAGAAAAAGCTATTTCAAAATTGATATTATTTTACATTTTCTTCTCATGTTCCAATAAGTAAAATCACCCTCTGAACGCTCAGAGATCTTGCTAGAGGCTGACAAAACAGAGTAATTGGGTATCTGAGCCTATCCTGAAAATCTATGAGGCTAGGCATCCTGTCCTCTCTCCAAGGTACTGATGCAAAACTGGAAAATGGGAATGAACTGTCCCAAGTGCTGAATATTTACTCTCAACAAAGTGCTTTTTCAGAACATGTGTACCTCTCTGTTCCCTCCCTGAAATGGATATCATAATCATGTAATTTGATTGAGTCCTCTGTTCACAATCCCTGTTACAATTATATCACAACTAGCATGAATGACCTATCTAGGAATTTAGATAAACAAAACTGTTATTGGCTATACTGTACCTGAATGATTTTCTATGACATGAGTGGGAATTAGTTCCCTATGACTCCTGTAACAAATCGCACCAATCTTGGCTGCCTACACTAATGCGCATTACTGTTTTAGCTCAGTTTTTAGAAGTCTGATTCAGATTTCACTGGGCTAAAATCAAAGTGAGGTCAGGGTTGCATTTCTTTTTGAGGCCCAAGGAGGAATCTAGTCTCTGATTTCCAACATTTAAGGTTGCATACGTTCCTTCCATCTGAAAACCTAGCATTAGCCATCGAAGTCATTTCTCATCACTTCACCCTAACATCAAGCTTTTTGCCTTGCTCACTCATTTTTTATTGTTATTATCTTTCCATGATGCAGTTTTGTGTGATAGAGGTTTTGTTCTCGCCCTTCTGTTCCTCCCTCCCCATTTCCTCCTCCACCAGTCCCCCCATATAACTGCAGACGTATACTGCTCCAATTACAGTTATAAACTTAAGTTTCTGCTATTTAAGTGTATCATAGGATTGTAGGTATAGGTGAAGGTAGAAAATCTAGTATCATAATGTCAAGGCATATTTAGCAGTTTCATTGGGAGTCCTCCTTTATTCGGTAGAAATGCATGCTGTATCTTCACTTCCCAGCATGCTAGTCCCCATTATACAGCTCATTAAAGTTGCACACAATTATTTTGGACTCATTTGAATGATACAGGATAATTTCCCTGTTGTAAGGTAAGCTTCTTAGCAGATTTAATTCTGTATGTCACCCACATTCCCTTTTTACAAATATGAAAACGCATTCACAGTTCCAGGGACTAAAATGTGAAAATCTTTGATAGATTATTATTCTGCCTGCTAAACTTTGTAAATGTAAACATTGGAAACATTTTTAAATTATCAACAAAATTGGTCAAAATGTATGAAGAACAGCTGGTTTCTTAAATTATATTTTGACATAATAACTATGGAAATTTGTGTATTTTTAATCATCTTTAATTACTTATGTTGGACACATTGTCTTTTTCAGGTAGAGTAGAATGTGCATGAGTTAAATTACGTATTCAAGGTCATATATGGGTGCGATCAAGGGTATCGTCTGTTTGCCATCCCTGAAGCATTCCTTTTACAAGTGCAGATTATTTTGCCAACGAATTAGAACAAATGCATCGAGGAGTTAATTTTAAAAATCGCAAAGCTTTAAATCATGAATTTTTATTATCAGGGTAGATTGAAGCTACAGACAAGTTGGACTTTTGATGTTGTATAGACAAAGATTCTTAAAAATACATGTTAAAAGGGACATTATGGTATTCCAGGAATTCTAGTCACAAGAATGTAATATGCCCTGCTGTGGGCAGATGCGTATGCACTCCGGACACCGCAATAGCGAAACACCTTGCACAAAGAACAGCCTTTATGTGAAAAGCCAGGTTCTGCCATTCACTAATCTTACTACTCAAAAGTATGCGCTGAAATAGGCAAACGCCTGAGGAGTTATTTATAAGTGAGTCAGTATGACCACTATTGGGAAAAATACAAACATGTGATGATGAAAGCAGATTCAGGAAAAGCTAAATGGCGATTTCTGATCTTTTAAACAGTCATCCATCTACATTCTTTAGAACTGTGTCTTAAAGTGCATCTCTGCTAGAGAGCTGGCTTTCTTATTCAGGGCTATGTTAAACCCAAGTAAATACTCTACATGTTTCTACAGAGTCACATAGGACTGCTTTAAAAACGCTGTCTCCCTAAGGCAGCTGTGCTTTGTAAAGCAAGGATCGAAGACTATATCCTTGATAAAGCATTTGGATGAATTGTTCCAGCTCACCACGGGTCCACTTTGAGAGAAAGCGTGGCTCTCTGCTTTGAGGTCTTGGGCTCTAACCTTTGCGTTAGCAACTAGCCTGCTATACATATCATCATTCTCCTCTGCTTCGTCACCACAAACCCAGACTATTCAGAGTAAACAATTTCAGTCTAGAATGGTAAAGCTGTAAAGGAGCTCACAGAGAGAACTTTCACAAGACAAGGGTGTAAGCAAGCAAAAGGAAAGAAATTTCCTTAGAACTGTTTTTGCTTTCAATACTTCTTTCCTTAAGGGATAAGTGTAATAAATAGGTTTACAAAGTGTATCTGATGAGCTGAGACTTTTTTTAGCTTAAAAATAAAGCCATGTTACAGCTTGCAGCAGTTTGGTAAAAGAGCATAAAGCATCAGTGGCTCATTGACTTTTCCTAACAATTCATGTACTTTCTCAAACTCTCCCATGATGAACCTCAGGGTAGACCTGGGGAACTTTTTATCAGTTGTTGGAACATCAGACTGCATTAGTAGGTGCCTTTTTCAAAATTCCCCACAGTCCCTCTCTCTGCTGATGCAACCATCTTTAGAATGGACTTCTATGGTAAGGTTTGCATTAAAGTTTTAATTCTAGGCTTCTCTAGTTAATAAGTTAAATTCGTTAGGAATAATTTTAGACTGAAAGCAAAATAACAATGAAAACTTCTGGAAAGAAGAATGAAAAAAACTTAATTCACCAATCTAAAAGTCATCATCAATAAACATAGTAAAACCAAAGTTTCCAATGTGATGAGACAACTTTAATGATATATAAATAATGCATAGGTGTTAATATACATATTTGCATTTTGGCCATAGATAATTCATCATTTAACATAAGTTTTATTTTTAAACTTTTTATTTTATGATACAGTTGCATATGGTATCCTCCCCCCCACCACCACCACTGATTTCCCCCGTATTATTATAATGGTATAGTCATTCACAATCAATCATAAGTCTATCATTCTGCTATTTAAGTGTATCCTGACATTGTAGTTGTGCACAATGGCAGAGCATCCTATTGTTAAGATGTATTTAGCAGTTTCATTGGAGTCCATCTTTGATTTGGAAGTAAAGATGCATACTGGACTGTTTCTTCACATCTGGATATGTTAGTCTCTATTACACAGTTATTATACATTCCCTTAAATGAAAGCCACAAATCAAAATCAGCAACAAGAAGAAAAAGTTTAAACATTTACAACAACATGAAGTTAAATAAAATGCTACTGAATGACCAATGTGTCACTGAAGAAATGAAAAAAAAACCAAAAAACTTCTTGACGAAACAGTGCCACTGTGTAACCTATGAGTCAGTGAAGAAACTAATATACAAAAAAAAAATTTGAAGAAATGAAAACAAAAGCAAAAATATCAAAACATGAGAAATAGCAAAAACAGTATTGAAATGGTTATTGATCTTGCATTTTACATGAAGGCTTAAAAGTTTAAAATTATTTAAGGAGAGACAATCATTTGTGCTGTAATAGCATGAGAAATGTTTCCTATAATCATTCAAGTGTAAACAATTAATTGCATCAATGTACAGTGGAAATTATATATAATTAACTAATTTGACCTCACAATTTGGGAAGAGTCAATGCTTACAGCCCTCTGATATCTCAATTTTAAAGATTATTATGCTCCAAAAACAACAGAATCATGATACAGGCCAGATTTAGTTAATTGTTAATTATTTTATCTTAAATATTTCTGAACCAGGTAGTCAGGAAAAAAAAAGTTTTGTGTATGAAGAGGTAACATTATTGGAGGTTAATTTACATTTGTTGTGAACAAAATATACATATGATCTACATGTGTAAAATCTTGCTCCTTTTGTTTCAGATAATACAAGCATAATTTCAGATGACACAGAAAAGTGACTGTGGAAGTTCTAAAATTGACAGAGGGTAAGACAGGCATTCTTGATTTGGAAATGTCCTTCTCCTGTGCTTAAGAATCATACAAGAACCAAGGGTGCCTAGTTTGGTGTAAAGAATTGATAATTTTGTGTAAGTAAAGAAAGCAAGACAGCATGATTTCTTTGTTTTGTGGTTAAAAAAATGCGTATTACTTTGTCATGTGATTTGAAGGGGCAAGCGTAGCTTACTGCCGGAAACTTGCCCTGTTCTAGTCACAGGCTTGACCATCCCCTCCCCCTCGTGTTGACACATAATGATTTCACTTAATCATCTTGATGATCCTGTGCAGAATCCGTATGTTATTTAAACATGAGGGAACTGGGTGTAAAATATTTTCTCTAAAGTCATAAATCTAGTGAGTGGTGAAGTTTGAACTTGGGTCTGCTTCTTGTCATGTGTTGGGTTTTAAATCTCATGTTTCCCAGGGCATTGAAAGTGATTTATTTACTTAGGAAAGAAATATTTCCCGATGTCTACCATACAGCACAAGAACCTATCCCAATTACAATAAAAGGAGACTAACGTGTCAGCTGTGAAATTGTAAGGGAGAATTCTATATGATTCCTCTGGAAAATATTTAATCAGTAGCTCAGCACTTGCTACATCTTCCAGAACTTTCTATTGCTCAGAGAGCACTTCTTTGGAGATAAAGGGACAGGAGCTTTCTCCCTAGCACTAGTCTTTGAGGAAACAGTCACTTATTTCCCACTTTGAACTGAAACATCTGGATGCATTTCTTACCTTCTTCTCTTACGCATCGCTGTGGGCTAACTCAAGGGCAAGAGCCATGGAAGCCTGAGAGAACACCCCCAGGAATCAGATAGTGTTATTTTAAAGGCTGAAGATACGAAATATGGCTCAAGGCCTAGTGTTCCTTTAGGTTCATCTCTTGGTCTCTTACGTTCCCCCATTTCCAGACCCATTACTTCATTCGAATGAACTGTAACTGCATAAAGGAAAAAAAAGGCAGAAAAGTAATGAAAGAAGAGAAAAGGTACAGAGACGTTAAGAGATTGGACTGAAGAGAGCATCCTAGATGAAGAGCAAATATTCAAGAGTACTCCTATTTTACTCCTGCCTTCCCCACTAACTTCTTTGAAAGTCCGACATGCTGTTCAGTGACTTTGGTTCATCTGTATACTATGGATCCTGAAAATAATAGGCTCAATATGTTCATTTTAGGGCTCTTAATTCTGTGTGTTCAGTATCATTCTGGTAACTATTTTGAAATTTTGAAATTTCATCATCCAGGGTACTTTAGTCATCAGCTATACCTTGTTATACCTCCCAGATCCCAGAGAGCTAGCATTCAGCTCTAGAACCAATACATTGATGTAAAAACATCAAGGCCTTTTCTGAAATTCCCCAAGGACTACTACAACACCAAGGATTTGATTCAAGGTGCTCACAAAGGGCAGTTTGTTTTGTTCAATCATCTTTAGCTTTTCGGGAGAAGGGTGCAGAAATCCCTCATGGCTCTTTCTGTAGCCTCCTTCTAAGACAATATTGAAGGATGTGTAAATATTTGATAAAACCCAGTCCCCAAATTTCCAATCCAGGCTAGGGTAGGCCTCCAGGAAGCACCCAATTCTGACAGACACAATCTGACATTGTCAGAACTGCCCTCAGCAATTCCCAGAACTGCCAAAGGAAAGCAAAACACCGGTGCCTTGTTTACATGAAAACTTGCTCAAGGGGGGAAAAAAACTTTTCAGGGGATTACCATTAGACAAGAGAATTTATCCATTCCATATGCTGACATTCAGTACAGGAGAGTGCATTTTCAGTTGTGGGGCTCTGAGGATAAGTTTAGAGTGGCTGTTACTGAATCCATGCAAAGATTAGCCGTATATTCTTTTTTTTTTTAGCTGTATATTCTTAAATCAGCTCAATTTCTTAGGGAAACATTTGTCAATAAAATCTTCGTAGGAGGACAGTGCATACATTGAATTTGCCTAGAGCCTTGTCACATGCCTTTCTGTAGGGATTTATAAAATGTTGCATATAAGATGTTTTAAAAGAGGCCCTTAAGCCCAACATCCAGTGACCATGCTGATTAAACGAGAAAAAAAAAATAAGGACAAGATACCTTGTTAGGCATAGAAAATCAGGAAATGCTCTCAGAGAGCTTCCATGAGCACAGGACAAGGAGATAGAATCTGTCTGCAAAGGGGAAAAACCTGAGTGAAATGATACTACCAGTCACACTTGGTTAAGTCTTGCCTGACAAAAGGCTGCTTTGTGTATACCAATTATGCTGGTCACTGTCAAGAAATAGAGGGTAGATCATATTTAATGAGTATGCTGCCTTGTCTTGTGATGGCTTCCAGGACATTTCTTTGGAATCTGTTGGCATTTTTGGCTTCCTGTTGGAATGCCATTGTAGTTAGCCTAAGTAGTATGTTATAGGATCCAAGAAATTATGTGAACTCCCATCAGTAAGGATGAGTTTATTCTAAAATCTAAGTAAAGCAGATTTCTCCATGGACTATCAAAGATTTTATATGTTCCTTAATGACTCCTTCCTGGGTGTGCGGAGGGGAGAGTTACTGATTCATATAATCCAGGGCCTTGTTTTTTCAAGAGTCTGATAAGGCTTTCACTTGTCAGAATCTTATCTCCATCCAAGATTTCAGCATCAAATGTAGACTCTAAAAGGGGACGCTGTAAGACCTTTAAAACATACTCACAAGGAGATGGTGTGAAACTTTGTTCACCCTGTTTTTGAGCTTTGCCTCTGAAATAGAACTCAGCTTAACCCACTGGTTGCAGGAATTCATACATATTATTAAATACTTCTCCAATCAAATGTGCAGCCCACGTGGCTTTTTCTTCTGTATGCTTAATGCTGATGGATCACCATTGCCACTTCCAATCCTCCACTGTCCCAACCCCTCCCCTGCCAACTTCTTAATATTCCCTGCTTGCCAAAGAAATCTGTATGTAAAATATTTTAGATTCAACAGCAGTAACTGTTTCCAGGCTTTGGACAACACTTATCCTGGGTAGGAGAGAGAGCTTAAAACATTTGTGATGCCAAACTTTAAGAAAGGGGGAAAGAAAAAAAAAATAGCAATGTATTGTTCCTCAGACTGTCACTAAACATTATCACCCAGAATCAGCCCCAGTTGTATATGAAAAGTTCTACTCTAGGATCTGAAAAAGAAAAGCCTTAGGACTTTCTTTTTAGGAGAAAAAGAAACCAGCATCTTTTCTAGCTAAAGAATAGAAGCTTTTAAATTACTCCCTGAGAAGGTTTGTAAGGAAAATAAATCAGAAGAATAGTACGTCTATAAGGGGGCTGCTATTAACATTTCAGAACAGTGAACGTTGCTGCAGAGCATGATTGTCATCTATCAGAGAGCCCCTTTTAACCGAAGATTGTTATATTTCCAACCGAACTCAAAGAAAGGGAAGCTCCCGTTGGCATACATCAGATAAATCAGTGCGCCTTCTCCAAACCTCCTGACTGCTCTGGATCAGCTCTTCAACACTCTGTGTGAGTGGGAGATGACGGACAAGGCATCTTTGGTGCTCTTCCCTAAGAGTGGCAAAGCCTTCGTCTTCATTTTCTCAGCTCCTTGAAAACAGAATAAATAAATAAATACATGCATGTTGTGACCTCCACACCTAGTGGGAAGTCACTGACCTTGAACATGTCATTCTCTTACTCCACTTAGGAGAGAGCACTGATCTGTGCATCTAATGGCTGAAGCCTGATTATTGCTGCACAGAAATCAACATGGCACAAGACGCACCACCTTCCCAGGAAAGAGGCCTACGCTGGCCTTTTCAAGTAACTGCTGACCTCATCTGCAGTCTTATTCAAAAGCAAGCTTTGTCAACGATTTTAAATCATCCCTTAGGAGCTTCGAGCTCTTCAACCCATGCCTAAGACTAGCAAGCAGTTTGAGGAGGTGGGTAATGAAGTTTGGCTTCACATGTGAAAATTACTAATTTGTTAGAGTTCTTTGAGGTGGAAAATAGGCATGTAGATAAAGGAAAGCCCATAGATGCCTTGTACAAGGTCTTTAAAAGGCACTTTTGAAAATGTTCCACACCAAGAGTTACTAATAATTGTAAATGTTCCGTTCTTGGGATGGGGGAGGATGCTTTTATCTCAGAAAGTGAACTTGCTTAAGAGGTGAAAATAAAGTGCCCAGAATACATATCAATATTTCTTTTATAGAAAGAAACTAGGAAGGGAAAATTACACAGTTCCCTGGGGTCAGTGTTGGGATGGATTATGTTTAACACTCTTGTTGCCTGATGGTGTTAAAGCAGCGTGTTTACCAATGGCAAGAGTCACTGCTAATTACTCTTGTTTCAGTTGGTCAAGGCATGACGCAGGGACCTTTGTTATTATTATTTAAGTGACAGTCAAAGACAGAGGAGGATTGGGGGAGAGAAGGAGGGAAAGAGAAAAAGAGGGAGGGAGAGAGAGAAGCTCTCCTCCACCAATTATTCCCTGAACGGTTGTAAAGGCTGAATCCGGATCAGCCAGCACTGGGAACAAAGCCAATATCCAGACCCCATGTGAGTCAAGACTGCTGCCATCCCAGGTCTGCAGCGGCAGGAAGCAGGAGCAGGGATCGAACCCAGCTACAGCAATATGGGAGGTGAGCTTCCTAAATGCTAAACAAAATACCTACCCCAGGAAACTGTATGTTTAAATCTTGACATACTGCATTATAACTTTAGCCAATTGGGCATACTTCAGACACTGTTCTGATTAGTTGTATTATGCCTTATAGCAGCCCCAGGAGATAAAACTGTTAATGTGCCTGTTTCACAGGTTAAGAAACTGAGGCACAGAGAAATTAAATAATCTTTTCCAAATCTCTCAGTATATACAATAATGCGTTTTCAGTGATACAGGAGGAGTTCATGTGCAGCACTGTTAAAACTGCTTCTTCAAGACCCCATCGAACTCAGTACTTCAGTTACCTGTGGACTCTCCTTTAGCGAATTTTTAAAAAAATCATTAGCCTTATTCTTGTTGAAATGTGTAGCCATTGTTAGCAAGAAGGCAATGTTATGAAAGAATAAAGAGCAACAAATTGCTGGGATTTCTTTATTGCTGATCAGGGAACTACTTCCCTTATTTGTTTCAAGTATGTGTGTGTGTGTGTGTGTGTGCAAAAAGATTCATGCAAAGTTATATGCTTATGGAAGCTCACTACACAAGAAAGAATAGCTGAAGGAAAGAACACATGAATTCCTTTTCAAAAGAGAAAGGATGGCAAAGCCTGGTGTCTGCCAAAGGGATGGAGGCTGTAGAGGCTGGGCACAGGACTCTACAGAGCTCTCCTTATTTTCTAACATGAAACTTACAATCCCAGCGTTGGTGGGGTGTGAATGCGAAGTTGAATCAGAAGTATAGTCCTGTCTGTGCCGTCAGAGATTCAATCAGGAAGACTAAAGTTTGACACAGTTCCCGCTTATTCATAGCCATGACTTGAGAAAAAAAAAAAAGGGGTGGGGGGAAGAAACTAGGAACTATGTGTTTTGCATTTATCTGTTTTAGTATGTTACTTCATAATCGATCATCTTGATTGTGAATTGTTATATTGGTGTTTCCTCTGGGTGTCTTTTTGTACCAGAGAGGTCCCTGGCTTATCAAGAACAGGAGAAATACCTTTTATCACCCTGTCATCCCTTCATACCTAGCAAGGGCCTAAACATCAAGAATTAAACTGCATTAAATTGAACTGGATATAGAAAATTCAATGCATGTTTAATTTACTTTTTGTCTTTCTTTATGATTCAAACAGTGATATATCCAGTTCTGAGTTATTGTTTCCATTGATTGAAGCTGAACGACAGAAAACACAGCCAGATTTTCATGTGTTTATGTTGCCTTCTTATCCGCACATACTATCACAAGAGCAAATCCTTTGCTATACCTTACAATCCTATTATTGCACCTTCGTCACATGTATTTAGAACATACAAATGTTACGTAGAAGTCTTGCAAGAAAATGCTCATTAAAAGAGATAAAAACCCAAGACTGGTCAGAACACAAAAAGTTTCCATTCTCTTCTCCCACCCCCTCCCAATCCCTCAGCACGCAGATGACCAATTCCCCAAGCATCAAATGTATTTTAGATTCTACTGCCCATGGCTTGAATAAAAAAACAAAACAAAACAAAACAAAACAAAACAAAAAAACAGTAAATGAGCTGGCTCACTCCTAAAAGAAAAAAGAAAGCGACCCTTCCTTTTACAATGGCCAGCATCGCAAAGAAATCATCTGTGATTATTTCAGCAAGATCATATGCTTACTACAAAGCATAGTGTATTCCAACATTTTCCCACCTGGAAAAAAAAACTGGGCTTAAATTATCTTCCTCAGTCACAAAGCAACACTGCGTTCTTGCCAATACAATATGTCACCTGAGTAGCCATCAATCACTGGGAGGAATGGCTCTTGGGGGTGATGGTGGTCACTGCAAAGACTGTGCTGTAGAAATGGCAGGTTGAGAGCTGGGCTCTGGGGAGAGGAGGGGAAAAGAGCCTGGAGGAAAAGGCTGTCATATTGGCTCAGAAGAACCGCCAAATCAGAGCGCAGAAAACATTCCATTGGAGGATCGCCTTCAACAGCAACTAATCCTGTCATATGGAAAGAAAATTGTAAATGTTCTCTCCAGAAATTGTCCGCCCATTGCAGCTAATCGAACACACACGCTCCGATACAGAGACGCTCGCCTGCTACGCTGAAGGCTCCTGGGTACAGAGAGCAGCTGGAGAGAGCGCGCGCAGAGACCGGGACACACACACACACACACACACACACACACACACACACACACACACACACACACACACACACACCCATCTTAAAAACCGAAGATTCAACTAAGAAATCACCACAGGCACCGGAATAGGTGTTGTTCTCCTTTGCTTCATTCCCTCGTCCCCCTAGACAAATTACTACTTCCCCAAACACTTTGGTGAAGAAATGAATCCCTCCCAGCTCGAGGCCGTATCCAGGTCCCCGTTCTATTTTGGTCTCCGCACTCGTCTTGCTGAAAGCCAGGTTTGAAAGTCCTACTCGGATCTCTTTAGACGATTTGGTGAGGAGGGAGTGGGGTGGTGTGGGGGGCAGCGTTAATGTAACGCAAGTCTAAAATGCGAATTGGTCCCAAATCAGCTAAGTGGCTGGGACCCGGGCGGTGGCGCGCGCGCGATCCCCGCAGCTCTGGCCGGAGTCTTGGGTCGCTGTCTGTCTCCCCGCCTCTCTCGCCCCACCCCTCCATGCCGCGGCGCCAACTAAATTTTTTTTCCCCCTTTTTCTTTTGCAAGATCAAGGGAGAAAGCGAAGGGACGACTGACTTCGGACTCTAAGCGGTGGGCAGCTCTCATCCGGACGAGTCGTCCCAGACCCGCGAAGGGCTCCTCACTCCAGCCAGCCTCCACCAGACCAAAGCCCGGGGAGGCAACTGGGGCTAAATCCGCGACAGGTAAGGGGACCACTCTGCTCCGTTCTTCTCTTATCCGCGCCAAGGGAGCTGGCATGGCGGGGTCCCTCCCAATCCTACCCCCCGAACAAGGGCGCGGAAGGTCGGGGTTTGGGGGAATCGCAGGGTGGGTCCGACACACATGCAGATTCCCAAACGGAAACTTTTGATTCCTGGGGCTCAGAATGCTCAGGGAAGGAATGGTGGGGCTTGGAAGGCACGGGCCCAAGAAGGCAGAGCGTAGGGAGAAGGTAAGATTCGGTGGGTCACCGAGTGTGGCGGAATGTGGCTAAAGGCAGCCTGGGAACCGCGCTGCCCTGGAAGCAGTATCTTCCACTGTCACGGACCCCAATCTTGGGCCGCTCCCCATTTGCTGAAATTTGGAATGGTAATGGAGAGCTTCACCTCTGCCGCTCTTCAGGTTCCTTTCTGCTCCGCATCCCACCAGGTCTTGAGTGCATCTGGGGTGGAGGTCCAGTGAACCCGCTGTGAGCCGACTCCCCCCCCCCCCGCCCCACCAGCCTCAGCCTTCACAGCACCCCCTCGGGCTCTGGAAAAATGTTTGGTGTTGCAGTCCATGGACCGGGGCCAAAGAGCTGGGGTGTTTGGGGGATGGGTGGAAGCAGGCTATGAATGAGGGTCCTAGGACAAAGGAGAGGAGAGCCTTGTGCAACCCCGTCTTGCAGCCCCGCCTACGAGGTTTTCTGTCCCCTGCCACTAGGAGACAGGGGGGTCTCAACCCTGAGTCCTTCAGTTCCCAGACTGTGGCCTCAGCTTCGCCAATCAAATCCCCCTGGGTCCTGGTCCACGCTGGCAGACCTCGGGACTCTAGTAGACAGGGGACCAAGGCATCTGCGAATCTCTTGCCATCTGCACCTGCGGATCTAGGCTATCGCGGCTAACTTGTAGCTGGCAGAACCGGTGGAGTACGCACAGAAATTCCACCTGTGAGCTCTGCCTGGCGCCCCTGAGTGCCCCTCGATGGGAAAGGTGGTGGCTACCCAGTCGGTGCGTTCCATAGGACAAAATTGCCCCCGGAATTTTTGCCACAGAGGTAGTCACACCCTCCGACTTCCAGTCCCCTCCAACACCAGCATCTCTTTCTCCACTTTCTGCCCATCACGGATCCTAGGCTACTGTAAGCTACAAAATCGTCCCGGGGAGGGTCGAGCGACCCGGCTGTTTCTGGGCAAGATGCCAAGACTCTGGCATGTATGGAAATATCTGCGGGAAGAGTCACTCCCGGCGGAGTGGCGGAGCAGAGCGGAGAAATGGAGGTAAATGATTAAAGCCCGCAGAGCTGTCCGCTGGCACCTCACCCAAGCCGCCTGGGGTCTCTGTGTCAGTTCACGTACTCAGTGCGCCTCTGTGACTTTGGCCACCCAGGGCCCCGAGTTGGCCCGCCTGCTCAGGCGCTGGGAAGTCCCGCAGAAGCCCAACGCCCACCAGCCCTCACGTTCCGGGATTCCTGGCACCTATGTTCTCCCCCACCCCCTTTCTGTTTTGCTTTTCTTGCTCTTTTCTTAGCTCTGGGTGGCACTGGGTAAGTGGTGGCGGTGTGACTGCCTATCCCCGGGTGCACTTTGCAGAGGACAAAAACACCCTTACCACACATTGCTGTGTGCTCCAGCGCGCTGCTGGGGCTGCACAGCTCCCACTGCCTGCGGCCACCTTCACAGCTGGCACCACAAGCCTCAGCCCCGATCCCGCCAATGGTTGAGTTGTTAAGAGGGAAGTCAGCCCAGCCTCCAAAAAAAACCCTCTGGGAAGAATAGGCAGAACTGTGGAAAGCCAAAATTTGGATCGGGAGCGAGGTGGGAAAGGTTCTGGTGTAAAAGCCTCCCAGTGCTCTGGCTGTTGGAGAATGGGCTGCCCCTGCCCAGCCTGCGCTCACCCTCAAGGCCACAGTCGTGGTCCTTTTAGCCCAGGCAGGTGTGTGTCGGGTTTGGGGGTGGGTCAGTCCTTTGCTCACACTGGGTGATTCTGGAGTCTGGACTTGTGAAAGTGAAGCGATGCGTAGACTGCAAGGATGACTAACTCCGTATTGTGTGCCAGTAATACATCCAAATTTGTATCTATCAATTATCTTCATTAGCATAGACTAGGGGTGATGATACTCTAGTAGAAATCTTAGTCAGGTAGATATATGCAGGCTAGCATTGGGCCATAACAGCAAACGCAGTGATGAGCACAAAGCTAAAACCAGTTGAACTGACCAGAGATTGAAACTGTATTATTAGGCTACAATTCAGAAAGTGAGCTTTTGAGATTCTAGGCAAGTCCACGGAAGACTTCTGTACCATATCTGCTTCAATGTTGCAGGTGTGGCACATAAGAACTCAAAAATGTCAATGCCAGATCATGTCTTTATTGCTATTGTTGTTCCTCTTATATTAAGAAGGTGTACCAGTTGTCACGGCATGAATAGCTCAGCAACATCCCATTGGTCTATTTGCTTTGCTGGGCTAAATAAAAACATCAGTTAGAACTCACATCAAAACTGACCCTATAAGGGCACTGGAGCTCCAGCAAAGTCACTTTCTTGTTTTAAAATCCTGCAAATGAGGTGGGTTTGGAATAGGGGAAAGTTCTGGGATCTAAAATTGAGTATGCTGTGTGATAGATGCTCACTGAAAAGGAGTGTTATTTATGTAAGTGTGCCCCAGGGTGCCTGGCGTGAGAAAATAGGTAGATTTGAATATCTTTTTCTCAATCCAAGTGCAAGAGAACCTAAACACATGTTTGCAGCTCTCAATTGACTTCAGAGACTGATGTGGAAGAGGAGAAAGGCTAGCACAAGTGAGAGTCCCTTTCAAATGGGAATTCCTAACACACAGTCTCACCATGGGGGCGGGAGGGGAGAGGAAGAGAGTGCCTTATTGAGGTAGTGAAAACAACTGCCATACTTGTCCCACATCCCCTTGCTTGTCTGGAGAGGCTTCCAGTTAGACACTTACATGCAAATTCATCAGACAGTTGTCTAACTCCAGTTCCAGGGCAGCCAGCCCCCAGTCAGAAGGTCACAGAGGCGGCGGTGGCTTCCAAGATTGGAAGAAAAAGCAGTAGTTATGCTGGGTGAACGGAGGACATAAACCAGACGAACGACATTGTCTTCCCTGGGACATGCACTGGCTCCTTAGGAGTTACATGGCCCTTTGACCCGTGGCAAGGACAAATGTCAAAGCGAGTGCAAAAAGAGGGAAAGGAGGAGAAATTAGGAAATGGGGATATAAAATCTAGTTTGAAAAGTCTGAGGACCTGTGGGTGTACTCTTGGCAAGGCTTGCTCAGCCTGCCTCTGCAAGGTCAGTCTCTGTGTCAGATGTGTGTTTGAGACAGTGCTTATCAGTGACTGCCTTCATGGAAGCAGCCAAAGCCCAGACTTCATCATCAAATAAACTTGCTGCTTTGACTAAATAGAGACTGACAAGAACATGTCTGGTTTTCTTCATTTTCAAGTTGTATTAGACTTGGTTTTCCCTTTGTGATGCTGGCGTTCTCTGTCGTTTTCCTAAGTGGGCTCTTACTATCAAACACTGTCAGTCTCCTCTTTGTGACTATTCACTGGTTTTCATTTCCTATCACCTGTCCTCATTCAATCCACGTTTGGCTCCTTGAGCAGGTGTTGGAAATCTTATTAGGGCTCACCAATGCAAGCTTGCTCATCGAGCCCTTCTGTGCCACACAGTGTGGGTGGTGGTCGAGGACAGATGGGGGAGGCAAGGGAAGCAATTAATCTTCCAGTGGATAGTCATTTTCAGAGTGTGTTCCAAGTCCCTGGCACAGTCATTAGCATTTTACATGTTATATTATCTGTTTTGTGAGTGTTCTATCCTCACTGTTGAATACACTCAGGCACATTCTAGGAACTTATTAAATATTTGTTAAATGCCTGAGTAGATGATTCTCACTTTTTTTTCACTAAAACAATCACATCAAGAGGACATTATTGTCTTGATTTATATGTGAGGAAATCAATCTTTATCAGGGTCTGTCAGTGACCAACCTCAGTCACGTAGTACGTTGCAGTCCCTAGATTCAACATGAAACCTGTTGGTCTCTCATATCGCACTGAGTGGGACTCTGAATAGTTGCAGCATTTGTTTTCCCTGTGTTTGGGGAGAGAAAAATTGTGGAATTATCGTTCAGTGATGTTCTCCCCGTCTGTTTAATTCAACTTTGCATGTTCTTGTGGATTCCCTAAGTCTTAAGAATGTTCAGTGCTAACTAGATTGGTAGTTGGCATAGCATGCTTGATGCGTTTAGTCAGTGATTGCTTCTGGCAGAGCAAAGCAAGGACACCTAAATTAACTAACTTTTTCTAGATGCCATGTCTACTTTTCAGCTGTACCGAGGCTGACCAAAGAGAATTTCCTCATCTGTTGTGAGAAGTTGAAAGGACATTTTCATTTTATCCAGTTTAATTCATGGCAGATGTGGAGGTAACGGGGGACTTCTCCCAGGTGACAGAGCTAGCTGTGGATTGTCTGAGACCATTCATTCACACTCTGATTTGTTCCCCTCTTCATACTGACAGAGTCCCTCTTTCTTTATTAAAAACACTCAAAGTTCCATATTTGGATGGCTTCACTTAATTCTAACTAGAATTTATTGCCCACTTTTGCTTTGAAAAGCATAATGTGACTTTGTGAACTGAAGTTAGCAAAGGATGAGGTCGATTCCAATTGGTTTGCCTCCTTGTATTCTTTATGTATTCTTGTCTAACTTTATTTCATTTCCTTTTTTTTCCCCCCACATGTTCAAGCTCCTTCTTTTATACTATGACCTAAATATACAATCATCTTAACTGGTGCTGTTTCCATGGCAATGTTTTATGGTAGATAAGATACACACCAAAAGCTTGATTTCTCTCATTAGCTTTGGGATTCTTCTCTCTCTCTTTCTTCCTCCTGCTCCCCACCCTCTGACCCCTCCCCTTCCAAATTCAGCTTTTCACCAGAATACGCCCTCTGGTGTTCCATAACAGAAAGCACTCTGGTTTTAGTAAGGCAGAGAGATCATTTTTAAAGCTTAAAGGGAGTTTCATTACATTTTGAAATGGACATAAGCAAAAAAAAAAAGATTTTAATCAACACATTTTTAAACAGAAATAAGTGGGAGACATTTGTTATCTGAGGTGTTAAGTGCTGTTTAATGTGTAGAATTCTAAAGTTAAGGCAAATGGGGGATATTGTATTGTTACATGCTTAATATTGTCATAAAGCATTTTAATTGGAAGAAAAAGAGCTTCTTGACATATTTTTAGGATTTCAAAATGGAAGTCCTTAGAGTGTGAACACTTTTTTCTTGTTGAAACTATATAGTAGATTTTAAAATCTTGGAGATTTTATTCTATGTAAGTACATGAATAACCATATCATCTACACATTGTAACTAAAAACTATTCCCATGATAACGTGGAAGTGAGGCTGATGTGCTAGAAAGCTGTCTTTACTCCCCATTACTCTGCCACCCTTCAGTCAGTCACCAGGTCCAGCCAGTTCTGTCTCTGAGACGTCTCTGGAATCCATCACTTCTCTCCACCCATGAGTCTTGGCCAAACCTTTAGCACCTCTCTCTGAACTACTACCGGAGCCATATGTTCCTAACGGGTCTGTCACCCTCCCGTCTTTCTCTAGTACAATCTATTCCTCACACTGCCAGAGTGGCCTTTCTAAAATGCAAATTTGAACATGTCATTCACTTACAAAAATTCCTCAGTGCTTCTAAACTGTCAAGAGTAAACCCTAAAATCAAACTCATATGCGATTTTTCATCAACGACCACATCTCTTATCCCAGCTGTGTTTCTAGTAACCATTTTTCTTCCTCCCCACCAAATGAGGAGGGAATGCCTGTAATTAGCATGAAATCTACTATAAAATACATGCAGAACAGATACTAGTCCACACATTTTTCTTTTTATTCTCTGCCTCCTTTTTATCTTCATGTAATTTATTATTATACTGCAAGTTGGGCAATGCCAAGCCTCACATTTATACTCTAAACTCTGTCAGTTGTCTCACAAACTAAAACAAAAAATTACCTTTGGTGTGACTGTCAATTTGATGAGTGTTTGCAGTCTGTACCTCATTTAATTTCCCACATTCAAGCCTCGCACACACTGGATGCTTAGTACATTCTTGTTATTTCAGTATGACTTTCTTGGCATTTAGTATTTTCCATTAAGTGTTTTGTAAAATTAAGATTTTTTTAAGCATTGTAGATTTAACTGGTTTGTTCCTCTTGATATTAGATGGAATTATTTACAAAATATTATCTTGTGAAAGTGCTAATCAGTGTGTGTAAGGAGAAGAGGAACAACTGAGCCTTGTTAGGCATTCAGATACGATCTAATGTAAGAATGAGTGCCATCTAAGAATACATTAGAGCAATAAACATTTCAATGTGCTAGCAGAAAGCTTTTTAAAAACAGCTAACTCCTTTTTTTCCAACTTTGATGTAGATTATGTGCTACTAGGTATGCACAACCTCCTTCTCAGTGTATTGTTATCAAAGAAGCTGTTGGCATCTTCAGCATCTTCATAGGTTAAACAGTTTAAATTCAAAACTCTTATTACACGATCAATGTGTAGCAGTAACCAAAAAACTGAAGACCTATGCTTTTAAAATTAGTAAACATTACAGTTTTAAAAAGTGTGGGAACAAGCAAGGCGGTATTTTGAAGCAGTCTTTTTTTTTTCTTGAGCTCACAAAAGTAGAGCCTATATAACTTTGAGTGTTAATCTCTTTAGAGATCTTCAACAAACAATGTTCATAATTATCAGATGTACTGCAGTGAATGACAATATCCTGAATTAATTAAAATGTTGCTATCTTCTAAGAAGTTCTTTAAAAGATATTACTTAACCTGAAATATTCCATTTCTGTTGCATAGCATTTGCATTAGCAGGTTGAAGATCAGACCCAGGAATTTGATGTAACATCAAAGGTGGGTATTCACAGGAGTACATTTTAAATAACAACAGATAGAAAAATGGGAACTCAAAGGGCAAAGAGGGTCAAAGAAGGTAGTGTGTTCAACTCCAATATTCCTGCCTATATGGCCATATGAGCTTTGCATTTCCATGAGGGTCAGCCAAGCCTGGCTTGAAAGCAGAGTTGTGCTTAGGGACTTTTTAACTTCCTAAGCAGATTCCAGTGTGAGGGGTGAACTACAATTCAGGAGGACAGACAGAGATAAAGATGCTTCCTTTCATTCTATACAAAGTCTCAACTCCTGTTTCTGCAGGTGAGGCACAGTCCTGTATGTAACTTGTAGCCTTAGAGTTACTCCCTGGCCATTAGCATGTAGTTTGCTTTCTGTGCTTTCTCTCCTGTTTTCACTTCCAAAATCCCTGGCATTGACTCTGATCTCATCCTAAGCCATATTTATCTTTGTGACTCCAGAGTATGTATCCTTCCTCTTCTGTCTGGTGGTTATGTGTAAGCTTTAACTATGCATCTGGTTGCATTCAACACCTGACTTTCCCTCTCCTCCTTTCAATCAGTCCCTGAAGATGGGTCAGTGAGAGGGAGGCAATTGTGTTCACTGTTAGTGGGGAGATATTTGTCCGTCGCTGTTGAAAATGTTGATGTTCTATGGAGATCCCCCCCCCCAAACTAACTGATATAACATCTTCTCAAGGAATAGGAAAGATGTAAAGATTGCTTCTGATATTACTGTCCACCCTTAGTCATGAATACCATTTTTAAAATTTTAGTAAAACAAACTTTTCCTTACTTTTTCATCTACGATAGCCAAGAAACCAGATGGGATAATGAGGGGAGGCAAGTTATTTATTTATTTACTTCTTGATTATTTAATTACACACTAAGGAGCTCTCTAGCATTGGTAAGATGAGAAACTAAAGAATTGCCTGAAGGTAAATTTTCCCACTTTTCACAAAATTTAAGCAGAGTGTAATTCTTTGGGAGAAGGAGTAAAATCAGTTTCACATGATTTCATATCATGGAACTAAAGATTTTTTGAACAATCTGTACCTTCATCAGCACTACTGTAGATGGGAGAGGCTTTTATCATAACTAGCATGAAACTTGGAAAGTGATAGGAAAATTCTGAGTTGCTTTCTGTGGCAAGCACCTGAGTATTTGGCTTTATTTTGGGAAAAGATAAAGAAGTCAGGGATGAAACATGTTCTCAGACATGTCAACTGTGTTTTTCACGTCATCCTCAAATTGTTTCTTAGACTTTAGCAGTGGAGTAGGCCTTATGTGGTCATCCAGAAGCTTAAATGTGTAACACTTTTGTTTGTGCTGTGTCATAGAGACAACGAAGGAAAGAAGGGCTATGGTTGACACAGGTTTAATTTCTTTTGTTCCTTGCAAACGGAAGTTATTTAAACACATGGAAGTCATCCTAATTTTGCTTTTAATAAATGCATCGCAAGTGGATATGTGATGAAATGGTTCCATGTTAAGGAAAATTTCAGAAGTTTGAATGAAATACTCTTTGGTGACAATGCCAACAGCAAGCAGGAGCTAATACCCATTGTTTCTTGGATGTAGCACCTTTTAGAACTTCCACCACTTTTCACATTTCTTTTTCTTTTACCTTGTGCCAATCCTATGTGATGGATATTTGTTATTCTTTTTTTTCTTATTATTGATTTTGAAACTGGGGTTTGTTGACATCAGATCCCTTATTACATTGAATCGTCTAAGAGTGAGTTTATGGCTTTGGTTCAAGTTTCACATCTAAAATCACAGATTGATCTTTTAAATGTTGTTGGTTTTGTTGTGTTTATTGTCCCATAAGCACTTCTTAAAGAGAATAGCGTACTATAATACAAAACATCTAATGCTGATAAGGCCAAGGAAAAGATAGAGGGAAGAAAAAATAGGGCAAGTCTTACTCCTAATAATTTTTCAGATAATAGCAACAATAAAAATTAATTTGTAGTAGAGGGGTCAATACAGGTGAATTTTTAAATTTCTGCCTTGGTCAGAAGCTTCCTGGATTAGACTAATTTATAGGTTTAACATTTGAAAGTGTTTTAGCCCTCATGCTACCCAGGAAGCTCTTCCAAGGCCTGGAAGTGGGAATGATCTTAACAAGGCTTTCAGGTAGGAAATCCCAAGGTATCATATTTGATTTCAGATATTTAAAAAGCGCATATATATTTGAACATTTCCATTGACAGGAAGTTGATAGAATGTTATTATTCAATCTCATTCTATGTCATCTTCCTATATCTATGCATTCCTTGCCTCTACAAGACTGTTGTCATCAATTCACAGTGACGTCTGCCTTGCAGGTGCAGGAACAGCCAAAGGAACTAATGCTCTAAGGGGTAATTCGTCAGTCGATTAACCTGATGCATGTTTATATACCCATTGCCAACTCTAACCGCTTTTTCGTGCATCACAAATCTCCTGAGCATCATTAGCTTCTATTGGTAGATAATATCAGCTGTTTTTCACAATTAATTGAAATTTCACACTCCTGCATTACAATATCAGTCCATACTTTTACATTCTGGCACTTGTAATCAAGGATTCTCTTTCATAAGGGAACCACAATAAAGCCCTAATTGATTAAAGTAATAATTAATTCCCCATCAGTTTGTTGGTTATGTAACACTTTCTTCAGGAACTTAGCATTCCTCTTTCAAATGCTCACATTAATAAGAAAGATTCCTTAGCTTCTATCTCTGTACGGATCTACTACAATTTTGAATTATTTTTGTTTGCTAGCAGTCCTACAGAAAGGAGGTCAACTTTAGTTTTCAGCAAGTTTCTGTATTCAAACAAAATAAAATGACATCTTTCTATCATGGAAGTGTTCAGATAGAATCCTGGGGGTGTTTCTATGGAAGAAAGAGAGGCTCTCAAATGTTTCCCATGTGGTGTTCTTTAGCTTATTTTAGCTTCTGTACCACAAGTGAAAGTTTTCAAGGTCCATTCCTTTCTAATCTGTTTTCTGTTTCCTAGTCCTGAACTACTTCATTACTCATTTCCCCTCTGAATCTTTGTTAGCTTGTAAGGTTTGTTACCTTTTCCGGTCTGTTTTAGCCTTATTATTTTGGTAGATGATGGAGTCTTGGCTATAATTGGTAGTCAAGCTTTCTTCTTTAGTAGACATTATTTTCATTCCTGTATGTTGCCATTTCTTGGTGTTTTGGATGGATCTTAAAAACTAATTGATGATGACTGTAAACTCATCAGGGGATCTTCCTAAGACATGGCAATCAAGACCATTGAAATCTGTACCAAAATTTGGTCAGATTTTCTAAAGGTCATTCTTGTTTTCTTTTTTAATTAAATTAGTGTGACTTATTCATTCCACTTGCAGCAAGCATTGGACCGCATTAAAAAGAAATGTTCTTTGTCCTATTATCCTATGTTCTCTTACTTTGCTTTATAATATAATTGAACATGAATCTTGTTTCCAACAGGTCAGTTATCTAAAATACAAATTATATTTCCTCCTTAATATGCATAATTATTGAAAGGCATCTTTTCTTACACTATTTTTAATTACAACTTGAAGCACACATCAAAGCAGAGCAGACGGTCGAGAGTTCTACACACCCTGCCCCTGTGCACACACAGGGTTCCCCACTATTAGCATTCCCTTCCAGAGTGGTCTGTTTTTTATAACCAACGAAGCTGCATGGACATATCCCTGTTATCCAGAGTCCAGGTCGTACGCTAAGCTCACCCTCTGTTAGCTGCCCACCCTGTAGATCTGGACAAATGTACCCTCACAAGTACCAAGTGTTAGGCTATCATGTAGAGCGTTTTCATTGCTCTAAACATGATGTTCCCTACCTATTCATCCTTTCTCCATACTGACTCCTGACGACCTCTGGCTCTTTTACAGTCTCCTTAGTTTATCTTTTTCCAGGGCATTTATAGTGGAAATTTTATTCTGTGTAGCTTTTCAGACTGGTCTGTCACATAATAATATGGAATTTCATTCATGTTTTTGTGGACTAAAATTTAAATTCATTTAGTGCTGAAGAACATTCCTCTGTATTATTTTTTTCATTGTGATTTTACTGTTTTTTGGCATTTTAAAATATTTATTCACAAAACAGAGAGAGCTTCCATTCACTGGTTCACTTTGCCAATACTGTTAAGGGCAAGGACTGAACTGGGCCAAAGCCAGGAGCTGGAAAGTCTGTGTGTTTTACATGAGCCATCACTTGCTTTCTCCAAGATATTAAACCCAGGCACACAGATAAGAGACGCAGGCAAGTAACCTGTCACTTAATCTCTAAAGCCTTACCGTCGCCAAGATTTTTAATAAAGTAAAACTCAATGAACGCTTCTCCTCCTTCCATGAAGAGATGTTTAGATATGCATCGTAGAAGATTTTTTTCATTTAACCATATGTGTTTTTCTTACTCTTATTCTACACTTCTTATATTTCCATGACCTTAAAGTCTAGAACTTCCTAACAGTAGTCACACAATTTGTTGTTTTTCTTCCCTCTAATCCACTCTACCCATATTTCCAAATTTATTATGAAGGAACATTACCGTTTAATATTGGGTGAGTTTTATTTAGCTGCCTTTATTTTTTTCACTATTATTTTTACCATACAATGGATTTTTTTTATATATTCAGGTTACAAAAAAATGTTCACGCTTCTGTTGAAAGAATTAAATACTCTGTTTACTCAATTCTGACAACTCTTCAGCTCCCTTGGCTGCAAATTCAAGGAAAGGCAGAGAAAAAAAATACCACAAAATTGTTTCTTTTTCATTTTTCTTTCCCAATAATCTTTACAGTCAAGCTGTCATGGTCAGGATGAAGCAAAGTGAAAAAGCCGAAAACATAAATAAATGACCATTCAATGAATAAATATGCTGACCCTTAAATAAACTTTAATAGAAAGATCATATATATTGATCTGTTTTACAAATTAAAAACAGAGCACTCTTGTTTTTAATTGAGACTGGAGAGAAGTCCTTAGAGGACATACAGTACTCCTAAGGTTTCTGCCTTTTTCTTTATTCACTGCTTGTTAAAAAATTAATGGTGTTTAATACTTGGGTTTAGTTATTTCATCTATGTAGATAAGAGCTTTGCCTTCGGCAGCTGATGCTATCCACTTGCTTAATTCTACTTTGAGTATCTTTGGATCCTTTATCTCACGTCTACACATCATATTCAACTCCTTTTTAGGGAAATTCCTGTTGATACTCTCTGGTTTCTTTAGAAGAAATTCATTCCACAAGGGCAGAGTTTACGTCTTTTTTTTCCCCCTCTGCTTTCACTTTTCTGTCTTCATCCTTGTAATTTTCCCTTTTTTCTTTCTCTTCTCAGAAACAGCCTGGTAACTTCCTCTGTTCTTGGCAAATAGCAAGGATCAATACATACTTACTTAACGATGATTTTATGTTGCTGGTCTGCAAGAACTCCAAGATTTCTATTAATCCAATCTGCTTCATGAGTTGGTTTCATAATATCAAGTTATAATTTTATGAACAGCTTACGGAACTTCTTTCTAGGTAAAATTTTTCTTTCAAAATAAATCTTACCCTCTAATATTTTTTCCTATTATTGAAGCCAATAATTTGTCCAAAGCCGAACTAAATTTTACTTGGAGATGTTCCTGTATTCTTGGTCAATGTTAATACTATTTTGTTTAGGCCGAATCTAATTAATACAAAGTACATTAATCCAATTTTTTTCTTAATATGTAACACATATTGATATAGATTTTAGCAAACAACAAATCATATATGATTCAATAGATTCATTTTCTCCATGTTAAGGATAAATTCAGTACCACTTCCTTTTAAAATTTTGATCCTATCTAAGATATATAGCCAAAGTTGAAGAACAAACCACAACAGGAAATTAAGTAGCATTCTGGACATTAAGTAAGTACCATTCTGGCTATCTCATATACTTAGGCATAAAATTGATGTATTCACTTATTTGTCCTTTGATAAATTCAGCAAATACTTACTGAGCAAAATTATTTTGCTCCTAAAAATGTTCTTGTGTTCCAACTTAGTCCTCCTACCTGACTCCTTTCCATCATCACTTATCACCTGAACACTACACCATCACTTGCCATGAAATAACCGATTCCCTTCTAAACTATTGGGAAAGCAGACTGTCTACCCTTTCTCCCACTTCCAGACAGTCTTAGCATTTCCTCCTCAGAGCACTGGCTGCAGCCTTGGGAGTGATGGTGGATCCAGGCTCTCTGACAGAGTCCCACATTCTCTTCATTATCTCCAGGGCCCTTAAAAAGAAAGGACTTGGGCATCTTTTTGTGTCTAAGCCTCAGGTTTTCCAAATGGCATTAGACAATGTGAGGTAATGAAGCACATCTCTTTTGAAGACAGTGTTACCATTGCTAGTTTACTTTTAGTTTCTTCATCTTTATAGCTTCAAGGATTCAGTGCTATGCTCAATATCATCTAATCGGGTGCCTTTGTTTTATAGTTCAAGAGTTGTAATCAAGGTATGAATGAGAGCAACTTCACAAGATCTGTTGTCTGAAGATCCTGACCTCCAACTCTTCTGATTTCCCTCACCCCTCCATAATTCCTCTACGGATTGCATGGATATGATTTTTTTTTAACCTTAGAGTTTAAATTTCTTACAGAAATGATCTAAAGATACTCTTCCCCCTTTCCTTCATCTCTCTTATCTGCATGGAACTTTAAATTCTTTCTCCTCTTCTGATTTCCCAATATTTTTACAAGGGAATTGGTTGTGTTGTGGTAAGTGAAATTTTGTTGACAATGGCTAGGGAAGCAAACCATCAGCGCACACGCCAGCTGTTATACCATTCTTCTGGGTTCCTGCTACAAATCAGAGTGGTTTGATGAACTAATCTTGGAGACATCTACTTTCCTGTTTTTCAAAGGTTATGGAGGAATTGTTGAGTCATTTTTGCTAATGAGCTGCATTAAATAATTATTTTTTTAAAATATATATATTTTCAGTGTCTAAATGGACCAATGCATTTAAAAAAAATGTTAGTGCTTAAAACATGGAACATATCTTAACCTTTTAACTCTGAATAATTTAAACTAACTGTTACCTGAATATCTTTGACAACTTCAGAATGTGGAAGGTAGTATAATGGATAGAAGTTCAGCCCAAACAACATAAAATCCACTACCTTATTCTGCTTTCTCACTTTATAAGATCATTAGGAAACTGTCATAGCATCTATCACCAAATTTACAAAAAAATTCACATACAGTAATTTAGAGTCAGGGTAAGACAGTTGGAAGCTGTACTTTGATATCAGCTATCCTAATCAATGTGCTTTTCTTCCACATAGTTGATTACTTCATCCCGAAGTACTGGCAACTCAGCATAAATGTAATTAGTCATGCGACAAATATTTTCAAATGAATGACCATGTTTCTACTTGATTTTTGCTCATTTGTCTTGTTCTGTTTTTTGTTAAAGGAGAGTGGAAAGCAGAAGCAATTGCTGGTGAATTGAGGCGTTGGTGTTGTCTGAGACACTGGGCATTTCATGGCCCAGAGAAACTCTCGATGAGGTGCCAGCATGCCCTCTCAGCCTCTGTCACTTACACTGGGAATGTGATGTGCTCCTGAGGAATGTTGGGAAGCCACTTGTGAAGCTATTTTAAGAGGCGTTTGGAATTTTGAGAGAAGAGTTTGTCAGAACTCTTTTTTTTTAACAATGTATTATTCTTCGGAGGGTTATTCAGTAAGAAAACCAAAAGATTAATTTGCCATAAAACAAAGCTGCTTATTAGTTTTTAAAAGATGTATTTATTTTTACTTGAAAAGCAGAGAGAAAGAGAGAGAGAGAGAAATAGATTCTTCCACAAACTAGTTAACGCCCCATATGACTGCAGTTTGGGGGGCTGAGCCAATCTGAAATCAGAAGCCAGGAGCCAGGAGCTTGTTCTGAGTCTCCTGGTTGGGTGCAGGAGACCAAGGACTTGAGTAATCCTCTGCTGCTTTCTAATCCACAAACAGGGAGCCGAATGGGAAGTGGAGTAGTCTCATGGGATGCTAACGCCCTGGTGGTAGATTATCTTGCTATACCACTGGGCTGGCCTCAAAGCTGCTTATCTTGACTGACCAAGAAAGAATTCCATGTTCAGTGTAGACTGTATATTAAGAGCGAAGCATTTCAAAGACTCACAGAAAATCCGTTCTTGCAGTTGCTCACTTGTTTTGTGTTTCTTCTGCGTGAGTTCCACAAGCATATTACAGAGCTATTGGGTTGTACTGCTAATCCATCTCAAGGCACAGGGGACTTTGTTTTTGAAGAAACTGCATTGAAGACGCTGAGACTGAATTTGCCTCAATCCCCTTAGGTAATGTTTCAGTCACTTTGATATAGAGTCAAAGGAAAAAAAAAATAGATTCAGACAGAGGTGGGTTGTGTCTCCTTATCAATGGAACCAAAGAAGAAACACACAGAACCTACTGCATTAGCTTGTAACACTCACAAGAATTTCAGAGAGTGCTGGGACGTCCCAGTTTGCTTACAAATGTGATCAAGGCCTGGGAAGAGCATTCCTCTGCACCTTCCTGGGAAAAGAGCGTGGATTCTCTAGGGATCATGTTTATGAGCACATGGAGAGTATATTCTCCACATTGAAAGATAGCATTCGTGGCAGTGTTATTTTGATCATGTGAGTTTAGATTTGTTGAAAAGATTTATTATTTGAAAGGCAAAGATACATAGAGAGAAACAGAGTAAGTAACTGTGAGGGCAAAGCAGTGATGGACAGAAAGGAAAAGAGGGTGTGAGGTTGGAGAGACAGCAGCGAGAGTAAGGATGAGAGTAAGAGTGAGAACAAGAAAACTCGCAACTGCTGATTCAGTCCCTAGGTGTCCCAAGCAGCCAGACAACCGTGGGTGGGCCAAACTGAAACCAGGAGCTGAGAACTCCATCTGGGTGTCTCACTTGCATGACAGAAGACCAACTTCTTGGACTATCATCTGCTGCCTCTTAGATGCATAGCAAGAAGCTATATCAGCAGTGAAGAACAGCTGGAATTGGAATCATCCACTCCAATATAGGAGGTGGAAGTCCCATGCAGCAACATAATCAACTAACCCAACATTCTTGCCTTTGATTCTCGTTTTAAAATGTATTTATCTAGGGATTGGCATGGCGACTTATCAAGGTAATTCTCTGTCTGTCAGCGCCAGTATCCCATAGCCGTGTGTGTTTGTGTCCTGGCTGCTCCACTTCCCATCTAACTCCATGCTTATGGCCTGGGAGCAGTGGATTATGGGTCCCTGTACCCATGTGGGAGACCTGGAGAAAGATCACGACTCTTGGGTTCAGATCAGCTCAGTTCCAGTCATTAGTACCACTTGCGGAGAGAACCAGTGGTTGGAAGATCTCTCTGTCTCTCCATCTCTTTGTAAACCTGTATTTCAAATAAAAAGCAATTCGTCCTTTTTTAAGTAGAACTTGCAGTATCATCTAGCAGTAAATCTACTGAGAACCACCATCCCAGGCTGTTTTTACTTTTAGCAGGTGCTTTGGTGGTCGCTTCTGATTCACAGAGACAACGCCTTTAGGAAGGCAAAGTTAGAGGAAAATTACCGACAGGACTTTTAAAACTTTCAAGGTGTAACATTCCTTCTGTGAGCCCTGAAGGGAGCTCTCTTGGGGCTCCCTACTAAACTGTGCTTTCCCCAGGGCCGAACGAAAATCTCCAGTCTCATTTTATTCCCTGCCACGATCTTGCTAGGCATATTGGTTTGTCACACAATGTTTATAAGTAAGAATTTTACTGATGAGCTGCTACTCCTAGAAGAAAAGCACAGCAGCATGTCCTGGTTTAGTTTCAGGTCCCTAGTAGGAAACCAACGAAAAGCCTTCTGTCTCAAGGAAGATAGGATCAAGACCCGCTCCTGGCTCTCTGTCCCTACCGTGAGAGCTGGAGAGTGGTGATTCCTCTTAGCAAATTTCTGACTTAATCATTGCTTCAGTACAAAACAGGTACTTGACCTGTGATATTTTAAGCTGTGGGGATTTGGTGGGAAATATTTTATCAGGTTTCCAGAAGAGAATTACATAAATAAGTAGGAATAACATTTCTCAAGTCACCCCTGTCATCACCACTCAACCTCCAGGGTAGAAGGTCTCTGTGGGTGGGAATGAGTGTTAAGAAATCAAAAATCAGCCTTTCTCTCCGGTGATGGCTGGCTGTTTGAGGTGCCTGCATTACTGTTGCCCTTACTCCAGCGGAAATCCAACACATTTACTAATAAATTCCCTGAGCCACTGGAACTGTATTATGAACAAAACAGAATATGAGGAAATGTTTTCTCCTTATATATTCAGCAAAGTTATATTCAATTATATATACACATTTTATATGTAATAAAAAGATCTGATTTGACATAGAAAAAAGAATGGCAAAAGAATGCTGAACAAATTTCTCTAATTAAAATAAGTATTATTCATATTAAAATGTTTCATTCATATAGCCCAGTATGTAGTTTCCTCATTACCTTCAAAATTATTACATTGAATATGGCTACAATTTGCAATATTGCTGGATCCATATGGAGGAAGAAAGCTGTTGGTTAGGGGTTGTATGCTGTATCTTCACAGCAGCCATACCTCTGTAAGGAGCTTTAAATGCCCTGGGAAACCGCTTCTTTGATCTGGTGACTTGACCTCAAGTTTATTTATTTGAGAAGCAGAGTAGCCCATCTATAGGTGTATATATATGTATCTGTATATATATATATATGTATATATATATATATGTGTATATATACACACATACACACACACGTATACGCAGAAGTTGCTTAACCTTCCTTTAGCATTCACACCACTCTATACCTTAAAAATCTTTACCCAAAATGTGGTATAACCGTGTCAAATGCGGTACAACCATGCCCATATGCAAAGTCCAGAAACTTGGTATGCATTTAATTTAAAAAATCCTTTCATCCTGTGTAGTTGTAGAGTGAGAGAGGAGCTGCAGAGACAGCAGAGTCCCCATTTCCTCATCACTTTATGTCATCTTTTTCTAAATCTTGAATTTGTAGAATAGATTTGACATAACTAATGAACCAATATTGGAACACTATTAACTAAAATCTGTACTTCATTTGCACTTTTTTAGTTTTTTAATTCAAAGTTCTTTTTCTGCCAGGAATCCCATCCGTGAATAATTCAGTTGTTGTCTTTTGCTTTAGACATTGTGACAGCTTCTCAGATTTCTCTTGATTTCGATGACTTTGCTGGCTTTGAGAGATACTTGACCAGATGTTTAGTAAAATATCCCTGTATTTTTGTTGTCTAACGCTTTGCCCTGGGCTGGACAATTGCGGAGGAGGATCTGAGGGAAATGCTGACACCCTTACATATTACTGATGGTGTTAAGCCTGTTCGCCTGGCTGAAGTAGTATTTGCTATTACGTTTATTTCACATTTTATTGTTTATGCTCGTCATAATACTTCTAAGGATTAACTACATGATTTGAAACATCCAACCTCTCTAGTACAATCCTGAGATATGGCCTATTGACACAGGCTTTTGGCACCATGATAGTGGTTAAGTTTCTTGGCTATGATGTGCTTTTTGTTTTTAGAGCATATGCCGTACATTGCTTCTTTCACATATATAAAACCTTTAATCTTACTCCTTCCCTGTACTTCGCATTTTGAGCCTCTTCCTAAATTCAGCCTGATTATCTGTCATTCTTCAGAAACCTTTCCTTGTGAATTCAGTTGAAGAGTTTCTTCAGTTTGTAAGCTGTTTTATTAACTCATTTCCTTAAAAGAATTTAACTTTTGAATTTTTGCTATGACATCTCATTACAGAACAGAGAATATTTATTTTACTATTGGGATAAAACCAGTATCTGGCATAGTAGAAATTAACGTTGTTTGGATGTGAAAGTTGATGACAATGTCTTGCAAAAAAAATCTTCCTTGAATATGAAAGATGAATTAAACAGCACTTGCATGGAATGTTTTTCATGATAATTTCTATGTAATGAATTTTTTTTTTGCTTAAATTATTGAGAATTGGTGAATTGTGCTTCATCTAATTTATTTAATGATGCTTATTTTTCTTTGAGAATTGAGAATATACTTTAAAAAGATGCAAAATCATGTGTGTGTGTGTGTGTGCGTGTGTGTGTGTATGAGAGAGAGAGAAAGAAAGAAAAATGTGATTCTTCCTTAAGCTAATATCTGTTCTGAGAAACTGTGTTATCTTATTTGACGCAACAAACAAAAACAACCAAGTACAAATGAGTTATCTGTAAGATTATTTGAGCTCATGTATGATAAGGAGTTAAGCATGGAGATGATTGCCCAGATTTTATAATGTCTAAGGATGACACCAAGGGAGGAAGATGACGATGTAAACTTACTTAGGTGCTTTTACAATGAGGTTAGATTAAGAGCTTGTACAGATTTTCAGTCTTCTGAGACAGAAACTACTTTCTCCTATTAAAGCTGTTGCTTCACTAACCTGCTTGAAATTGACAACAGGCTTCTAGGAGCAACCCCCTCCTGTGCTGACGACTGCGTTACTAGGCAATCTTGGTCCTTTATGACCCTGCCAACAGTAACATCCATGCTTTCCTTAGTCCAGTGGTGTCCACAGCAGTACTTACTTATAAATTGGGGAAAAGAGCAGAAATGCTGCGAAGACTTAATCTGAAAAGACGAAAGTCAAGCACCTTTTCCCAGAGTACATCTGGAAGGACTCACTGGATTACAATGATGTTATCTTTGGTTGGCCATAATGATGTGGAACGGAAATGGCAGCATTGTTTATTGTTTACCTTTCTCTTTTCACTGGTTTCTCCATTTGGGCCATGGCTGCAGCCTTAACAGTAATCTAGGGTAACACACTCTATAAAAGCCCTGTGTGATGAGGTTGGACTTTAAGAAGTGGTACCTCATGGTCAAGTTTCCTAAGACCACTGAGGACTGTAGCTCTTGGCTGCAACCTTGGAGCTAGATTGGTGGATCTCTGTTGTCTTGCAGTCTTAGGTAGGAGGTGTATACATTTCAAGGAAACATGTTACATGACAATATAACAATATTGACTTAATTTCCTATTGTCATGCTAATACACTACCTTCCTATATGAGGAAACCAAGGTGGAGCTGAGGCGTTGCGTAAGACATGTCAGCATTCCCCTTTCTGAAAGTAAGAAAAAAATGATAGATTGTGAGAGAGAAACTCATGAAGTGATTACAGTTGTTTGCCAAGCTTGAAATGCTCCTCTCTACGATTATTAGTTATGTTTTATCCTGCCAAGGTTTGCTTTCTGTTTCTAACTTTGTTTTGGTTTTACGGTTACATGATCGCACCTCTCAGCTCTTGGTCAACTCTTTGTAAGATTTCTTTTTTCCTAAAAGATCATACTCTCTAAAGCCCTTTTTGTTCCTCTTGGTTTTGCCATCGTCAAAATGTCCTCAATTCAGAGGTGACATTCATTCCATCGCTAAATAAAACCATAGGATATTGCAAAATATGTTAGACAGATAGGAACAAAAACATCTAATTTCAAAATCTCTTCTCTAATCATGTTCTACGCAATATAATTCCAATGGTAATCATTACCATTGTAACAACTAGATAGAAAATACCTTATTAACAAATGACAGAGAGAAAATACAACACTAGTTATCTCAGAAAAATCATACTGAGCTTTCATCTTTGGGGGGGGATAATTCTCTGTCAGTTTTCTAATTTTTCTAATACATGTAATACATTGCAATTAGAAAATAATATTGTCAGTGCTTATATAACCATATAACTTGGAGGAAGACATACAGAGTGAAAGAGAGAGAGAATCTTCCATCTGCTGTTCCCTTCCCAAACTGCCAAAACAGGCTGTAAGGCTAAATCCAGAAGCCAAGAACACTTAGCCTGGTGGCAGCTTAAGCTTCCTTTAACAATAGTATAGCCCCAGCTTGCCCATTTTCTTTTCTTATCCCTTGTTACTTACACTTCCTTGCTAATACATGCTCCTCACCCTACCCTTCACCTCTAAACTTACATCCCTTTGACAATCTACTTCCTCCTTATTGTAGTTACCATCATAGAAACCATAGACTCCAATAAGCTTAGGAATATAAAACTCTGCTTCTGATCATGGATGTTACTGATAATCAATATAATCAACTAATTAGATAAGTCTGTCAAAGACTTGAGGGAATATGTAATGTGTGTCAACTTGGAAACACTGAATTTAAAAATTATGGTGAAAGTGAAAGTTAGACTGTTATACATGCACAAATACACATACATACACACACACACACACACACACACACCATAAAGAGCCAAGACATAGAGAGAGAGACCAAACAGAAGCAGAGAAACACAGCTCTCATCTGCTGGTTCACTCCCCACATGTTCAAGGTACTTAGAATTGGGCTGAGAGGGCCCGGTGCGGTAACTTAGTGAACACTGTAAGATCCCATATGGGTGCCGGTTCTAATCCCGGCAGCTCCACTTCCCATCCAGCTCACTGCTTGTGGCCTGGGAAAGCAGTCAAGGATGGCCCAAAACCTTGGGACCCTACACCCATGTGGGAGACCCAGAAAAGCTCCTGGCTCCTGGCTTTGGATTGGCTCAGCTCCAGCTGTTGCGGCCGCTTGGGGAGCGAACCATCAGACAGAATGGGGCAAATTATTCCAGAGTCTAATTCACATTCAAAGCTAAAGATGTAACTGACCAAAAAAGGAAAAGCTGCATATTGATGCAAGGTAAACAAGAAGTAGAAATAAAGGATTTGCTTAATGTGTTGAGTGATGTAGATCCGGGACATGGGTCTACATTACTATTATGGCTACACAAGGCAGTGAATCCGAAGAATAAATTGAACAGTATTTGCTTTTATTTGTTAAGGAAACCCAACATGGTGTAGATGGGAAGTCATGAAAGATTTTAAAGAACTATACATCTGGTTGCCAAAATATGAATTTACATAATATAATTGTACAACAAAAGAAAAATCTAAAAATTATTAATAAAATGTGGATTTATATATGGAACAAATTTTACGTGCTGGAAGTTTAATTAGCTCCTTTATGATTTATGGTAGCTTTGTAGTGCTACACAAATTCAAATTGTTACTGTGATGATGATTCTTAGGAAACTTGCTCCAAGGAATATTAGATAATTTTTAATTTCAGCATTTTGATTATAGTTCCAGTGAGCTCTTATACCTTGCAACCTGAAATTTTTCAAAACTAGGCTAGTAGGCACAGTCCATTTCTTTTAACAATGGAGCAAATTCATCTTAGAACATTTCTTACTCGTTTATTTCCTATTCATTATTTACAAAGAAAAACTGATTCTTTACTGAAAATTAATCTTTGGCAAACCACAAATTATGGTACATTTGGGCACTCTGAGAGAGATTTCTGTTAAACCATAGATCACAAATAAATGCTTATTAATATAATTAGTTATGTGAACAATTGGTTTCACTGAAGGAAAGTATGGGTTCTTATAGCAGAATTATCTGCCTTACATACAACTTAAGTGAATTAACAAATATGTAAGGTTTTCTATGTTGTGCCTTATTTTCATTCTTATGAGTGAAGACCTAAGTGTCTTTACACATCAGCTATAGTAAGAATATGCAATCAAATTGTTTATTTGTTTGTTCGTAATGAATTACCTGGTGAGAAGTAATTCCACTAAAGCAAAAGGCAGGGTTGTTTCTGATACTCTCTTCTGCACCAATAGTGGTTCTTACATGCCACACAACTCAGAACCTGAGAGTAACTTGAAGCGACTGAAAGAAGGATACAAGTATCTTTAAACAACCTTGGCACTACTTAGATACGTGGTTGTGAAGTTCAGAGTGTGTGTGTGTGTGTGTGTGTGTGTTATACCACAGTGCTACTGCAGTAAACCATAGAGAGAAAAGACAAGATGAATAGTACTCCCTGGTGATAATGAGAAGACTGCCTTAAGAAGCAATCAAGTGGAATCACAGTTAGGATTAGTAGCGTTGTGATGATTTTGACCACATGCCTTTCTATTTTTGGGTTCTCCCAGATGTAAGATCCTACCTCTGATTAGAAAAATGTAGGAATCCATTGAGAGAGGACAGGCTGTGAAGCAGAACAGGGAGGCAGCCAACATAAAGTGTTCTATTGAGCTGGACATTGCAGAGGGTGACGGGAGTTTAAAAACATGGACAGTTCTAAAGTGTCACAGAATTACTATCTCTGTTAGTTGGATTGCTAACCACTAAAATAATCATTACATGAAACATTGGTGTCCTGAGGGTTTCTCCTGGGGACTATAAATTTTTCCAGACTGGCCAATTTTCCCTGGGGGAGGGCAGAGCAGCCATCATGGGTTTCTGAGAACACTGTGGAATGCAGATAATTAATGCTGCCATGTAGAGCTGAGCAGGAACATACTGAAAAGGCTCAGTTGATATAATAATTAAAATATCGACTGCACATCAAGACTCATAACAATATCTTGCATTCTGATTAGTGGACGAGCAGTATTTATCAATTATGTCACTAGTGAGATATTGCATGGTATTTATATTAGAGCATATGAGTATGCAAACAGATTTCCTTAAAAATGTGCCATAGACCAAAGAATAGTGTTTCTAGTTTTCTTCTTGGTGGTCAGTAGATAATCCCATTTATCAGTTGCAGTGTAGCTACCCAAGTCAAGATCAATACCTTGGGAAAGACCGACACATGCATGAATTGCATAAAATAAAGGTCATACTTTGGTGACACAAGTTCCTTGGAAAAGTTGAAGAGTACAGTTGATTTGCACTTGTAACATGAATGGAGGCGATTCAGTAACACTGACATCTGAAAAGCAGGCTTGCAGTGTCACAGTGGCTTTTCCATTTATACAGCTTTGCAAACAAAAACACAGGATACTGATGAAACCAGAAAAATGTATATTTATGCATCCAATCCATAATTATATAGCATCTGGGCCCTGCGCTAGAGTGACTCAGGGAGGCTGTGCAGTGCCCAATGAGCAACAATACAAATGTGGTGATACAAATCAATGATCTTTCAATTCCGCTCAGTCCAATGTCGGATATTCCCTCCTGTTACTTCCCCCTTTGATTCCATTGCTATATTTTGAAGCATGCACATGCTTTTTTGAACCATTTCTTGTAAGAACCTAGTCGTTTAGCTTCTTCATCGGATACATTTACTAAAATGGTAATTTTATAACTGCGGAGGCTTCCTAGTTAACAGAGAACTTGTGCGTGTGTGTGTACACACACACACACACACACACACACACATCCTAAACCCATTTTACAAAAAGTTTTACTTCCAGATAGTGTATGGGGAGCACAAACTCCAGGATGAGTGACTTTTCCAGAAAGTTCCAATGGTCTTATGTGGCACATACCCAGGTTTTCAGACACAGACATGGGTGCTCATTTCTGATTATGTTTGTCTATTACATGGCCAGATAAAAAAAATTACCAGTACATTCTCATCAGTCTCCCCACCCTCTAATGAACTTATGTAACTAAGTGGATTGTAACAGAAAGAGTCATCTTCACAGTTCAGCTGCCCCTCACCTAATCACTGCCCCTTCCATGGCTTTCATTAGACCTCATGAACTCCCCTGCCCCATCAAAGCCTACCCTCACATCAAAATACAAAACCAAACACTGACCTCAGATATCCATCATCTCATCCTTTGGAGCATCATATGTTTATCTAGGTATTTTCTATCCATCCACTTTGTGACGTCAGTTACAGAATCATTTTTATATGAGTAGGGTAATTTCAGAAGAGTTTGGGGATGTAAATTTATAAGAAGTAAGAAATTAAAACATAGAGTCTTCTAAGAATATGTCCATTTCAGTGTTCTCTGTGGATGAAAACTGGCAGACACAACCCTGGTTAACTGCATCTAAAAATTGGAAGGAGATATACCCTGGCAGGTCTCATAAACCTACAGCCTTATTCAAAGACAACCTCATTATGTATATTTTGGTAGAGCCTAGAGATTCAGCATATGTTTGGTGAAGTTAGAGGTACAGGGTTCTAGTGCAGGCAGTGTACCCACCTGTGGGAGAAGAAGGAATGGAGTGGAACCAGAGAAGAAAATGATTCCAAGATCCCTGAAAATATACTACTGCAGGCACTTGAAGCAGATTCCCGTGAGGATGGGAAGCTTAGACTGGAGGGAGAGGGGCCTAGGACAACTCTGACAGTAAAAGGGCCAGTCATAAGATTGTTTTCTATCAAAAGTTGTTTTCTATCCCAAGGCCATGTAAGTTTTTATACATGACTATGAATCAGGCATGCTCTTTCCACATGCAGTATGATGAAAAACTACAATCATATGCGTAGGGCTGAATCTGACATCCACAGGGAGATGTGAAGATCAGTCTACCTGCTAAACTGAATGTAATTGTTCTACAGTAACCATGTAACACAAAATTTTGTATGGTCAAGACATTTATGATGAGGTAGGTATTGCTTGCAAAGTTTTGTAAGTTTCCTTGTTTATTTTTTTTTTTTTATTAAAATCAAACTCTCCAAGTCTGGGATTAATCTAGAATCTGGAAACTATAAAGGATGGAGCTTCAACAATAGGTTGAAATTGGAAAAGGAATGAAGGAGATTCCAACAGAGAAGACAAGGGGCAGACATTCCTTTGGGCTAGCATAGGCATAGGTTATGTATTGTGCAACCAACGCTGGTGAAGAGGAGCTCCCTCACTTTCCAGAGGCCTGGCTGGTTCATTGTTCGGCACCATGGATCTCCAGGTGGGTCACGTTTAGAGATACACCAACCTGGAGGACTCCATGCTGTTGAGCTGTTCACAAGCAGCGGACACTTCTAACTCCACCTCACCAAGAATTCAATGCGTGTCTTCCACAATGTTCACACACATATCCTTCCAATGGAGATAGCACTCTTTCCTCTTTCAGAATTGAAGATGAGCAAACATCTTCACACTTCTACATCAAAACCCATGTTATTTTGTGAATATTATCAAAGGCAATGTCACAATGTACTCTGCAAATCCAAGTATCAGAAGAACGATGCAGGTATAAATAAAATATTTGTTTGTGAACTTTATGTATAGAATGAATTTTAAGAATGGAGAAAGTCTAGAATGTAAAAGAATGCAATTTTTGTATTTTAAAATATTTTCTAAATTAATATATAAGCATATTACTCATAAGGAATGGGAAATGGTGATACTTTACAATAAATATCTTCCTTATGTTTATTTAGCATCTTATAAGCTGACCAGATGTCTCACAATGTAGACCGTCCCCCTTATCCACAGTGATTCCTTCCAAGATATTCCAGAGATTCCTGAAACCGTGGATATTACAAAATCTTACAGACAATGCTGCTTTCTGTACATTTATAACTCTGATGGCTTAATTTGTAATTTAGGTTTGTTTAAAGAGATTAACACCAAAATCCTTAATAATAAAATATAGAGCAATCATAACATATCAACAAACCAAAAATCACTTATGTGAATTGTTTATTCCTGGGCTTTTTAATTTAATATTTTCAGACTGCAATTTATGGCAAATGACTGAAACTGCAAAACTGAAAAGTAGAAATAATGGGTGATGGCTGCAATGTTGAATAACTTATTATTCCCATTATGTGTTCTGAACACTCCTGATTTCAATCAGTAATATGCCACTGGGGGGGTTGGTTTAAATTAGATGTTGTGTACATTAAGGAGTTGAAATTTACACAATATTTTGTTTTTAGCATTGTGGAATTCTCTTATCTATAAGCATTTATGTATACATGTTCCATATGGGGATTGTTATGTGGTGTATCATGGTTTCAGTTAACACTAGTATTTACACATTTCTAAATTCAATTACATTCACTGCCCTATTATGTTCCTTGTTGATGTGTTGTTGAATTCCTTTTGCTACTATTTTTTTCTGCAGCTTTGTGTATGTACATTCACAAGGCAGAGTGAATTAAAGGGTGCTTATGTCTCTAATAAATTTCGATCATATTTATTCTAGAATCACACTGATTAGACAAAATTAACAGGGGCCTTTTCCTTTCTTGTACTGCTAGAGAATTTACGTAGAATAAAGATGGCTAAATATTTAAATTCTTGAATGACCTAGCCGCAAAATTGTTAGTAAAAACCTAAAGAAATTTTTGTAATAATTAAAAAGTTTTTTATTTTAATTATCTACATGGATTAATTTTGATAACATGGATTTTGTATTAATTATCTATTTAATGGAAATGTATATACTTTATATCAGATAATTGTTTAAACCATTCAGTAAAATTGATTACCCATCAAATGTATCAGTTTTTATTTCCCTAATTTAATTTTATTTTTATAAAGATGTTTTAACAAGTTTTGTCTGTGCCTTTTGAGATTTAATTTTCTTATGTTTATCAGTTTTGATTTTATGATTCATTACCTATCTTATTTTTATGTAATTTTTCCAATTATACTGGGATTATTGCTTCCATTCCTGAATTGAATACTCAGCTCTTCCTCCTATTATTATTGCTTTACTCTTTAATTATTCTTGGGTATTTATTAGCAAACATCCATTTTTTGGCAATTATTTAATTTCATCAAAAGTTTAGCATGTTACCTGGTGATTAATAACACAAATTTAGAATGAAAAAAGCTTAGTTTAGAATTCTGTCTGTGAGAACATGATGAAACAGTGATGATTTCTTTTATAATTTATACTTAAAAAGTTACATTATGTTCTTTGTGTAAGATTCAATCAGTTAATATGTTAAGGGTACAACAATACCATAATCAAATATTTAACACAAATAGTAATTTTTATTGAAAATTGTACTTTGATTCATTATTTGGCTTGATAGTCATTTTTATTTTAAAATCAAAAGTGCCAAATATCTGTTGCTTTTAATGGTTTTTATTGAAGTTTTTCTTATTAATTGCTACAGCATTGTGGTCAGAAATGTAGCTGTGTAAGGTCTATTTTGTTGAAAGTGTCTCATTAATTTTTTAAATTACGTGTACAATTTGAAGACCATTTTACTTACTAAAGAAGGGCTTGTACATACACATACACATTTAATGTATAATCATTTCCCATCTTCATATTATCTCTTCATTTTTGTTTGGGTCAAACTCAAACCAATGTAAAATTCTTTTTGAATTTTAGACCTTATTTTCATATTATTATAATTGTATCTATTCTGATTAATATACATTGCTTACAATTTTAATTTATTTGAGCTAATATTGTTATCCCCTAAATTCTTCTCTTTCAGTTTGCCTTCTAAAATTTAGTAATCTTTTTTTTTAATAAATTATCCATGCATCTTTACTCACATCTGTTCTTCTAAGCATTTTATAATTATAATCCATTATTTGTTCTCTCATCTCTAGTCTTTGCTTTTAAATCAGTGATTTGATTCTAGTGTAGTTCCTTTTTTTCTTTGTTCTGTTTTTATTTTGTGCTTCCATGTAATTTTATTTCTCTTTTTAAACTCTATTTCTCTCAAAACAGTGAGTTAGAATGTATATATCAATTTGAAGATTTAATCAAGCCTGAGTTTTTTTTGAAAAATGAGGTTTTGTCCTTCCTTTTCAGGAAGTTATTACTGCTAAAATTAAAATTTTTAATCAGCATTTGTTTCATCCCAAGTTTTCACATTTTTATGACCTAATGTGAATATTTAGTGTCAAATTGTTGCTATTGCATTTTTGTATCTAATTAACTGTGTAAATTAAAATCATTTTTTTTGTATTCCAATACTTTCACCCAGTTGTCTGATACTGTGCAAACCTAACAATTTCTTATTTTCTTGATTTCTATGATTACAAATCCTTATATAGTAAGTGTTCCTTATTTCTAAATTCGTTTTCCAACTTAATTCCATGAAAATTTATTTTAATTCATAGTTTTGTTTATGAACTTAAATCCTCAGTGAATGTGGGTCTGTGTACATTTTCTTTTGCCTTCATGTATGACTATCTTGGATGACTACAAAATCTTGAATTTGAGATGTCCTGTCCTTAAGGCTATAAATGTTTCTTGTTGCTAAAGAAGAGGACAGCAGTAGGTTGACCATCTCTCTGGTCACAAACTGAGCAAGTCTTAACAGAACCTGAGAACCCATTGCTGAGCTGCAGGAGTTTGTGCGAAATACTTTAAATGCTTCACTCTGACATTTGGGTTGTTGAAGGATAATCAAAATTTGGGCTATTTTAGTATACTCAAGAGATATTTTAATACCTACATTTCCCCCTAAATTATTATTATTTCTTCTTCTTTTCCTTCATCTTCTCCTTCTTCTCCCTCTTCCTCTTCCTCTTTCTCTTATTTTTTCAAATACAGGGAAGAGTATACTGTTTCAATGACATTGAAATTGTCTTGTTGTGCATTTTGCTTCGATCTAGAGCCAGCCTGTGTGTCATGGTTGTATCTGAACTGTTTTATATAAATGTACCTACAAAATAGTGGATATTCACCAAAGGGGGGGGGGGGCGAAGGTGAGCCAAATGTTCTGACAGCCAAAAACGCTTCATTCTCACACTTGTAAGTCTCATAAGCAAGTTGCTTTACATCCCAGAAATTGCTCTTACCCAGACTAGGAAGATGTAAACATGGGTTACAAAAAGTGGAAGTTGAACAAGCTCTTTGTTCTGGGTTAGGGAATATGTGAGATTACTCAGTATTTCTTATTTTTGCTATCAGTCTTACTCCCCACAGTAATGCTCCATTTTCTCTAAGGAAAATTTGGTTAAAGTCCTCGAAAATGTCAAGAGAATTATTTTTTTAATTTTTTTTATTAAACAGTTCCATAGGCTCAGGGATTTCCTCGTCCACTCATCTCTTTCTCTGCCTTCCCACAATTGGTTTCCCCCAAATTATTACAATAGTACAGTCCTTCAACAATTGTCACAAGTCCATCTTTCTGCTATATAAGTGTATCATTACCTTGTAGGTATAAACAATGGTAGAAAGTCCAGCATCCTGTTGTTAAGATATATTTAAGTGCTTCATTGGGAGTCCAACTTTTATTTGGGAGAGGAGATGCCTGCTGCAATGTATCTTCGCTTCTTGATACGCTAGTTTCTCTTGATGAGTATATGTTGAAACATGTTTACCCATGTATCGATTCATCTTGTATTTTGCATGAAGGTTGATATTTGTTCTTTTGGGATTGGCTTATTTTACTGAGCAAAATGCATTTCTAGTCGGGTCCAATTTGTCGTACATGTTAGAATCCCTTTCGTTTTCATGCTGAGTAGCATTCCACAGAGTAGATATACCAGTTTGTTTTTATCCATCCCTCTTTCATCTGGGTTGTTTTCATGTCTTTGCTGTTGTATATTGTGCTGTTGTAAATATAGGATTACAGGTCATTTTCTCATATGCAGATTTCATTTTCTTTGGATATATTCCCAGAATTGAGGTAGCTGGGTCATACAGTGATCAATTTTCAGTTGTCTTAGAGCTCTCCATTCTGATTTCCACAGAGCCTGCATTAGCTCACACTCCCACCAACAGTGGAGGATACCTTTCTTCGCACATCCACACCAGCAGGTATTGTTGGTAGATTTCCAAACATAGGGAGTCTGGCTGGAGTTAGATGGAATCTCATTGTAATTTTTATTTGTGTATCTCTGATAGCTAGTGATTCTGAGCATTTTCCCCATGTGTCTATTGGCCATTTGAATTTTTTTAAATGCCTGCTCATTTCCTTCACCCATTTCTTCACATTGGTTGTTTGTTTTGCTGTCATTGAATTTCTGAAGCTAAAAAGTGGAATTTTTATAAAGGAACCACTTATATTTATGTTCCAAGGAAGAATATCAGTTTACTAGCTGGGAAAGAGCATTCTAGGCATGGTGAATAATAAAAATACGAACTTTTACAAATGTAAGGATTTGTATACACTTGAAATACAATCTCTTTTTATCTCATTATCTCATTTAAACCCTTAAAACAGTCATATACGATTACAGATTCAGTCATCATCCTTCTTGGTAGAGAAGACAATGGAGTCAAGGTGATGTGTTCAAGCTCAAATACGTGGGCAGTATGAGAGAGTGACAAGGTTGTATTTGTCAAATGCCATGTAGTATCACTTCAATTCTTCACCATTTGGGACCTAAAGACAGAAAAAGACAAAGCATTAAAATTGTGTCTATTCATAAATGCTTCCTCTATTCAGACAATGTTATCAGGATTATTCTTTACCAGTTATGTGGCAGAGCTGAAACCCCTTCCCTTCTAGATGAAATAAAATTAGGTAATTTTATAATTAGAATTTAGCATCTTTTAAAAAAAGATTTATTTTATTTGGAAGGCAGATGTACAGAGAGGAGAGACAGAGAGGAAGATCTTCCCTCCGATGATTCATTCCCCAAGTGACCACAATGGCTGGTGCTGAACTGATCTGAAGCCAGGAGTCAGGAACTTCTTTCTGGGTCTCCCACGCGGGTGTAGGGTCCCAAGGCTTTGGTCTGTCCTCGACTGCTTTCCCAGACCACAAGCAGGGAGCTGGATGGGAAGTGGAGCTGCTGGGATTAGAACCGGCGCCCATAAGGGATCCTGGCTTGTTCAAGGCGAGAACCTTCACCATTACGCCCAGATTTTAGATCTTAATGTTTAGTGAAACATTTATCTCTTCCCTTTCATTCATCCATAGCAATATGTCTATGTGGATTTTAGTTTTGAATGACCAGATGTTATGTCTTATTCAAAATGTCTGAGTCCATTCTGAATCAAGGTGGAATATCTGACCAAATCAATTTGCTTAAATGCAACTCAAAGTTTTTAGCTGCCGAATATCCTATAGAAGTATAAGCAGAAAATCTATTTTCATGATCTACAAATATTCTCCCTGTCAGTGAAAGAAAGATGTGAAATATGAGGGGATAAACCTAGCATAAAATATTTTATCTATTCCACCAAAATAAAAGTGGAATTGTTTTTTCTATACACAGAATTATGGATATTAGCCAGGAGGGTCAGTATTGAACAACAGGAACATTTTTAGAATGTTTCTGAATTATGAGATTTTGAGATAGTTTTCCCAAGAACTGTAAGAACTTTATTTTTTTGACTCCACTTTTTTGGTGTGTACATTTTGTCTGGTTGAGTCAGAGTTGATCGTGAGTTTAACCATTGCTTCCCATTCTTCATTTTACTATATGATTCTCATGGCAGTGAAGGTATCAGGATTTTCACTGAGGAGAAAAGAGGACAAGCAAGCTACAGTTTGTTTTCTGCAATAAGCGTGGCATACAGCTACAGTCATCATTTGTTTCTTGAAGACAAGACACTAGACAGCCTCTGGACTGATTATTGTGTGCCTGACCCAAGACTCGAAAAGTCCCTTGAGTTTCATCGCTATTGCAACTTTATAAAGCAAACACAATTTTATACATTTTTTCTTTGTTGATGGGAGAAGTAAAGAAGGTTTAAGTAGCTTTCCTAGGATGGTAAATATTTCTCCTAGATTTTGAATGAAAAAGTGCAGCTGGAAATATATTCATAATTATGTTAAGCTGTATGCTAATAAGAATTCTGTATATTGAAAAAGATTGCATATTCGCTAGACACATATGCCTGTGAAAAATGCATTCTTGACACTCTTTCCCCACATTTATTTATAAAGTCTCATAAACATAAGCACTCAAGTGTGCACCTTTATGTACACTTCCTTCTTGAAATGACATACACATTTATAAGCAGTTCTTATATACACTGCAAATGTACAATTGAAACATACCATTTTCATCAGGAAAAGAATAACTCTAAGTTGTTTAATTTGTCTTTTACTAGGTTATTTGTAGATGATTATCTACAATGGGTGAAACAAGTATTGTTCTCTGAATATATTTCCCTCCAAGATAAAATCCGATAGCATATAAATTAGTAAGATGCAATTATATCTATACATACAAGAAGCCACTTACCGTTCGTGCTTGAATAATGACAAATGTTAGCTTTAGTTACTTTAATATTGGGATTTAGCTAGAGCCAGGGAATACAGTCAATAAGAAGGTGAGCATAGACGCCAATAATGGTTATTCTCTGATTATTTCATCAATGCAAGCAAAGAAAGATTTCTGTTTCATCGTGTTTTTTTCCTCATGTCTAAAGGGTTGACTAGTTCCTTAGTGTGTTTACTTGACTCATAGTCAGTAGTTATTAATGACCTGTGATTTGGATTAGCATAGTAAACATGTACACATTGTCAGAGGCATGCTTTGTCTACAAGAGCAGAGTGATTCCTTATTATCTGGGAATTTGAATTGAAGCCAAGTACTTATTGTTGCAACAAGACAATTGTCTGGCAGGATTTTGAGTCATCTTCCTGAACTTAAAGTCCTTGTGTGAAAGCACCAAATGCTGTATTGGCTCAGTTACTACGCCTGCCACCTTTGTAAGATATGAAGACATCAAATACCTTTTCATCACTGAGATCTCCTGAATAAAACCTGGTGTGTTTGCTAAAATAGGACATAAAAAGGAACAGGATTGGAATTGTGCAAAAACGTATGCACTTCGTCTGCCATCTCTTTCACCTTTCAACAGGATGTTGTCGTCTTTTAAAACCTGAATCTTTTTGTCAGTGTGATTATTTTTGAGCTATCATTTTGATACAGATAAGTAATTTCTGACTTGTCACTTTATCATTCTTTGGTTTTAGTGGAATGAAAGTAGGAGAGAGAGAGAGAAAACAGAGAAAAGAAAAAATAGAGATTTTGTACCAAATTGAATAAATCTAATTGTAATCAATCAATTGTTATTTTGAGAGGTGTGATGTAAGCTTATTTTTTAATTCACAATTTAGTTGTTCTAATGTGCAGACTCTAATTCTGAGTGAGCAGAGATGGAACTGGTGGTCCATGGTTCCTGTAACTTCCAGAAGCAACTTCAGCTATTTCTAATCAGTTCCAGCTGAATATTCTTTGTTTAACAGAAAGAACAGAATTGTTAGTCTTGATGTCCTGTAACCTTGACTTACATAATTGATGGTTAAAGTAAGAATTGGGTTTCAGCAGTTATGGGAATAACAATGGTTTATCACTATATATAAATCAGACCATAGTTACAGCAACACTGTATAATGATATACCTAAAATATCTATGATTAAACAAAAACAAAGCCAGTGACAAAGAGTGAAATTACATTTATTTAGTGATTACAATGTATTTAATACTTGGCTAAGTGTTTTTGCATATTTAACCACTCTGTAATTTCTAAACCATCATGATTCCTCATTTACATTTGAGCAAACTAAGAATTAGAATATTTATTTAGAAATTTGCCCAAAGTCATACAATTAAATTTCTGTCGAGGCTAGGACACACAGCCATACACTTCACCACTAAACTCTGCCTACTTTAATTTATTTGGATCCTCAGGCTATAATTTCATGTACACACTAGTTTGCAGGAAGAAGCGAATGAGTGATACAATTATATCTGGCTAAAAAAAAAAGCACAGAGCAGCTAGTTATAACTAGGCTATAAACCATCTCAGGTTGATTATCTTTTACTTTTTCAAACCTGTTTATGTATTGAATTTTCTTTTCCTTTTAATAAAGCACTTTTGAATTAGGTTCATGTAATGGTTTCTTTTCATTTCTCCTAAACAGAGGTTATTAATACTGCTGATAAAAAAATTTTAATGCAGCTTTTCAATGTTGTATTTTCAGCAGATTTTACCAAAGTGCCCATCCATAAAGTCCTTTTCTTTTCTCTCTCTTTCTTTCCTTCCTGCCTTTCATTCATTCATTTATTTATTTAGCATATAAAAGCCAAATATGGCTCAGGAATTGTGACATGGTAGGGGTAAAATACTACTTGGGACACTTGCATCCCATGTTGCATGCCTAGTTTGCAGTCCCACCTCTGCTTCCCATTCAGCTCTTTCTTAATGAATGCCCCATCCTGAAATAATTGAAGGTGTTACTTATCGAACCTCCAAGCCTGGTGCAATACATACGGACAACTAATCACTGACATCAGGTTGGTGGAATTAGGTAGGTAGTGCAAAGCCCAGAGCAAGGAGCTGAGTAACCACTGTTTGATTTCCAGGCTCTCCAAACGGTTAGGGGGTGAAGGATTTGGTGCTCCTCAGAGAAAACTTAAGATGGACACTTGAGCTTCAGTCAGCCTGGCAGCTACATACTAGCAGCATTTTCTTTCTCCCTGAACCTTGAATTCTTCTAAAGAACATGCCTTAAAACAACACTAGTCATGAAGTTGTTCTCTATGGGAGAAGCAAATGGTTTTATTTGGGGATGAGAATCTTCAGGCTGGCTGTGGCACTGCCTCAATTGGCTAAGCTAGCTTTAGTGTTACCCAGAAGCAGGGCAATGACACATTAAGCCAGGAAGAGGAGATCCAAAGAAAGAGGCCTGATGATAAAAAAACATTGAAGCCCAAGGAGTTATTGAATAGCTGGGTTGCCTGTATTCCTTGGGAGACAGCCAGTGAGGGCTCATATACTTGTATGGTGCTACGTATATGGGAGACTAGGAAGGAGTTGTTTGCTATTGACTTCCGGTCAAGACCAAGTTGTTAAGGGGGTTTAGAGACTGATGCGACAAATGAAAGATTCTTTCTCTCTCTAACACACACACACACACACACACACACGCATTCTACTTTCAAATAAATAGACACTTGAAAAGACAATGGGTTATCCATTTGAACTGTAATTTCAGAAGGTAAGGAAATGTACAAATGGCAAAATCTCATTTTGTTTATATCAATTATTTGACTATAATAAATGTGGTTAACACAGAGATCTTATTTTTATATCCTCCTATGCAAAATTCTCCTATGTGAATATTTTACTATAAAAAACGTTTTTAGTGTTGTAGAACAATGACTAAAAGATTCTAAAGCCTTCTCCATTAACAACTTTGTGAATTTCGTAAAGCAAATGGTGTTTAAATATTTATTTTCAATACTGAATAATATAAAGGATAAAAAATAGATTGTATTTGACTCATTTCCATATCTTAAATATAATCAAGTCAACAAATATTTATTGGGTACATGCCATGAGTTAAATCCTATTCCCTGTTATGGTTCCATCAATGCTAACATGCTTCAAAAGCAATTTATTGATAATGATATTTAAAGAGTAGAAATCAGTGAATGATGTCTTTCCTTGATAAAATAAGACAGATGTAATTTAATCATAGTCCCTTGCAATTTAGTATGTTCACTAGAGTAAGAGAAAAATAAGTGGAATTATATTTATTGCTCATTAATTTCCAAGCATGCCCAAGAGTGTCCTTTCACAGTTCTGTGTGTACCATAGCAGGAATAAAAATGTTGCTTTGAGAAACTTAATCCAGCTTTCTGTCCTGTGGGGAGTCAGAAACAATATTTTCTTCTGGTCTTTTCAGAGCTCTCTGGTCAAGATTAACATTATTGTCACTCTGCGTTGGGAGGAATAAACTTTAATCTGTGTGAAAGTTCTCTTGGTTTTCATGTGACTACCATTAGAACACAGAACTCTTGACTCCTGGTATTGCTACTAAGGTGTTAAGGAATTTACCATCTAGAGATTTCCTATTTCCAAAATAAAACTAGAGCCCAAGACATCCCATGAATGTTCATTATAAAAATATAACCAGAGCATACAAATAATGCTGTTCTCCAAAATGCTTAATTGACTTTAAATACATCTAATGCCAACATACACAATGCTAAATCTACCTAAGCTCTAGTTTCATTTTATTGAAATAGGATAGCAACAACAATCATCATCATCATCACCATCATCATCATCATCCCTATCTCTAATAACTACTGTGACACTTGGCATGTGAAAATTCTCAGTATTAACATTATTGTTATAGAAATTTTATTTAATTCATTACTATCATGTAGGGAAAAGGAATGCAAAAAGAAAAACTGATGTTTATCTTACTTCGCAACAGATAAACTGTAATGAATAATTTATAATACGTTAAGCTCCTGACAAAATGCCTAACTAAATGAGTCTTTGATATATATCCAAGTATGTTCACAATCGAAAACAGAGTATCTTGTTAATTTATTTGATACATGATATGAACATCTTCTTTGTGGCTGGTGTGTTTCTGATCAAAAGATTTAGAAGAAAAGCAAAATAAATGATGTTTAGCCTGCTTATAATGCAAGGTGGCCGAGTACCAGCATTCTTTTGGAAGGAGCTGTTCAAAAGAATCCATCAATAGAAGCAAAGCATTTTTTGGAAACAAGACTAACCTCAGCTCTCAGTTTCTGGTGGAGATTCTTGCATTGCTAGATTTTCAGGAGATGGTCCCTTTCAGCCTATGTCCACTGCGATTATAGCTGAATTGACTCTGTCCACAATGTGGGGACCTAAAATAAGGTAATTTATTAAACACCTGATAACCACCTACCATTCCCAAGTTCCTACGAAGTACTTACTAATTAAGTGAAATTTTCTCCCCAAATCAAAATGTTAAAGTGGGTATTCCTTTTTCAAGATGATATAGCAATGATCTAGAGAAATGATAAGATGTGTGGTTAGCAGATCTGGGATTCTGCCAATTTTTATTTTGCTATTATGGTTTACTACTACCTTGATTTTTCAGGTATATTTCCCAAAACTTATCTCCCAGCAAAATATGTCTATTTATTGAGACTGGTAGTGTTTTACACCAAAATACTGTCATATGTATCTGTTATTCACTACCTGTCATTGTCATGTATTCAATGAAAGGCCCATCTGACTGTGGAAGATTTACAATCTCTCCAAGTAAAATCTGGCTTTAGCTTTTCCTATTTCTCTCCTACCTAACTCAATCTCCTGGCTTGCATCAGGATTCTAAAAATACACACACAATTGCTTACCTTTGCTTTCTTTTGTTTCATTTCATTACAATTCCAATTGTAAGTCTCCTTTCTCAGTTCATGCAATTTTTCTCAATTGATTATACAATCACTGAAGTGCAACTTCAAGCTCACCTATTCTCCAGTTGATTACAAAGCATTCATAAAGCAGCATCTACAGAAAGGTTGTATTTGAAAGGAAAACAATTACAGCTTTCATTCATTATTACATATTATAGTGGTTAGTAAAAGAAGCGGTTAGTAAAAAGAATAAACACTATTGAGTTCTTTATTTCAGGAAGTTAGAACAGAGCTCTTTGGAGGGTACTAGAGGGCAGTTGGATAGGATTCCACTTCTCACTTCTTAAAGTAGAGCATTATAGAAGCCTTGAGCACACGGAATATAATTGCATTATTGCTTATTGCCAAGGAATATAATTGCATTAAACCCCCTTTAATAGGGAGAGACAATAAGGCAGGAGTATATACAAAAAAATAAAACAAACAAACAGAAAAAACAGGATGTTTCCTGACTCACCGCTACCTTGATTTGTTGTTTGGCCATAATAAGCAATGGATTTTTGAGCCCTGGGCCCTGGATTCGTGATTTGTGAAACTGGTCTGTGGCCTGGTATTAACATACCCGTGCTACTGTCATTGCACATTGGAGACGGTTCTTGTCTACACTGGTCCTCTCCCAATAAAACTCCCTGTTAATTACCTGGGAAAACAACAAAATATGGGGTGCTTTGGTCCCTACAACCCACACTGGAGACCTGGGTGAAGCCCCTGTCTCCTAGCTTTAGTTTGGCTCAACCATGGTTTTATAGCTATCAGGGGAGTAAATCAGCAGATGGAAGATCTCTCTGTCTTTAAATCTCTGTATCTCTGATTTTAAAATAAATGAAACTACCTTAAAGAGAGAAATATTAATCACATTTATCTAAAGTATCATATGCAAATATTGAGGTGGAACCAATGAGTTAATACAAATGTAAGCTGTAAAATTGTAAATTACATGCAAAAAGGTTTTTTGTTTTTTAGATTTATTTTGCTTATTTGAAGGGTAGATTTACAGAAAAGGGGGGAGACACTGAGAGAAGAATTTTCCATCCACTGTTTCATTCCCTCAAATGGCTGAAGGAGCCAGAGTGAAGGCAGGTCGTCCACGCGGGTTCAGCATTTGGACCACGCTCTGCCTTTTTCCTTTCAGACTGTGATCATCAAACTGGGTTGGAAGTGGAGCCACCTGGACTCAAAAGTGGAACTCAAGTACAATGTGGGCATCAGAGGCAGCTGCTTAACCCACTAGCCCACATGTTAGCCTCAAACGTTTTTGCTATCGTGAAATAGATTCTACTGAGTAAATAGTACATTAAATTCATAAGTACTTTTACTTCTTTGTGCAGTGAGTTCCTTTTTGTTGCTTTTATTTGTTTTATTTACTTGGAATTCAGAGAAAGAGAGAGAGGGAAACAGACAGAGGCAAATAGAAATCTATCTGCTGGTTCATTCCTCAAATCCCCACAGTAGCCAGTAATTTCCCAGGCTGAAGCCAGGAGCAAGGAGCCAGGAACTCAAGCTGGGTCACCCACCTACTTTGTAGGGATCCTGCTACCTAAGTTAGATACCTGATCCATTTGAGAATGTGCATTAGCAGGAAAGTGGAATTAGCAGTGGAGGTGGTACTTAACATCAAATATTCTTATAGGAGAGGTGATATTGTAACAGCTCTGCTCAATGTCCACCCTGGCATCGGATACTCATTCCTTTAGATAGTTAATGACTTCTTTTGGAAACAGAAAGAATCATGATCCAACAGCCATTTTGTAATTGAAGCAACCGCCAGTGTCCACAGATATACACAGATCTTTTAGGGGTTAGCATCATTAATGAACTTAGAGGTTGCTGGCATGTTGCTCATATCAACTCTGTAAGAACTGTAGTTTGGGATAAAAGAAATGTTTTTGGGAAAATATATGCATACAGAAAGCAATGACAAGGAGAAGTGGCTCAGTAAAGTCAAATAACCTGCCTAAAGTCATAAAGGGCAAAAATGCATTATCCATTGCAGGTTCAATAGGATTAATTAAGCAAGGCTGTGCATGTTTAGCATCAAGTTAATTTATTGAATAATTCACTGAGAAAATCCTGTGCAATTTTTAATTGCTAGGAGGCTAATGAATCATTGACACAACTAATTCATCTTCTCCCAACTGACTGATAGATTTTAATTGGAAGCGATCAGTAATTTCAGACTATTGATATGATTTTGTCAAATAAAGATTTGATTTTGTCATGTATATCATATTTTTTAAAACTATGTATGTGTGTATATATGTATATATGTGTATGTATGTATGCATAGATAAAACTAAGAAACCCCAGGGCTTTTTGAAGACTGGAATGTGTCTGTTTTTGTAGAGACATTGAATAATCTCCAGAATCTTCTCTAGACTTGCTCATATCAGTTAGATCCAATCACTGGTCACAACTTGAGAAATTGACAGAGATGTTTATGTGGGTAGCAGTATTCACCATTCTCAGGAATTAAGGGGGAAAGCTACCAGAGAAATGTCTGCTATTCTTTGTGACAGAATGCTTGCCCACACTGCCAATGTCACAGTCTTGGTGAATTCAATTTGGTATGACACCAAGCAACAGAAATCATGATATGCACAAGCTGTCTTATCCAGTAAGGAGGCATTTGGAAAAGAAGAAACTGAATTTGGGGGTCCCATGAGATCATCCAATCCGTGTACTGGGGAAGCACACTCAATTACTTAGAACAGAACCCAGGAGGAATTTTACACAGCTTATTGCAACGCATGTGCCTTTGAATAACTTCTCCTTCCAAGACATCTCCCATTGCACTACTTGTACACTGCCGCATTAATAAAACAACGAATGGCTTAACCCGGAGATGCAGGCCTCAGTAAGAGGAACGATTACTGTATTTTTCTCAGTATTTCAACTGGGCTATTTGTCACTTATGCGGAGAATTTTGTGCTAACTTTCTTTTTACACCATAATTATAATTGCCATTTTGGTTTTCATATCAGAATCCTTATTACTGAGAGTGATGTGATATAAGCACGCAAATTAAATACACTCTGATTTCTTTAGTATCTTAATTTGGGAAACAGCTGCATGACTGTGGAATCAAATTTCATCTTAGAAAAAGGAAAAAAGATAAAAATGAATACATTTAATTCCTATTTTAAGTACCATATAATTCTCTACATAGAAGCTTTAACTTTCTGACAGGTTGGTCTAGAACTCCATTTAACAGGTATTTATTTTATTTTAATATAATTTTATTTATTTTAAGTGTTTTGTCTTCTCTGTGAAACAATCCCATGATACAGATTCTGAGGATCATATCATTTGGGTTAATTGTATATTTATTTCAGAGAGACAACTGTCTTTGTTCTTCAACTGGTTATCACTCCATTCCATGTTCTCACAATATTTTATTTTACATTGTTCTGCTTTTCCTTCTATATCCTCTCTCCGTCTTAAAGTTTACCTTTTGCTCTCATTTTTTCCTTTTAATTACTTTGCTAACCTTTCTCCTGAAAGGCTCATTTTTGACATTTCCCTATTTTTCTTATTATATTGTGTGATATACCTGTGTTTTCATAAGCAATCATTGAAAGCATAAACATGAACTTCTTCATAAAAGTATTCCAAAGTTAGATTTCTTCTACAATTCAGAATTGGAAGGCACTGCCAACTCTTTGCTTTGCTCACTCTCCCTTCCTCTCTGTGTCTAGGTGATCGTATATAAATAGAGGATATGTGTGAGACTTCTTCAACTACCAGGAAGTCCCAAGTCAGAGGCAAGCTTTGATTTCAGTTTTAGAAATTTGTCTTTTCCTTGGAGTCTCTTAAGGTATCACCTGCAGTGCTGACATCTCACATTGCGTGCTGGCTCAGATCCTGGCTGCTCTGCTTCCAATCTAGCTCCCTGCTAATGCACCACAGAAAATAACAGGGTGATCAACTGCATGGGGGCCGACACCCATGTAGGAGACTTCTTGGAGCTCCAGGTTCCAGGTTAGGTCTTCACCAGTCCTTGTCCATAGCAACCTTTTGGGGTGTGAACCTGTGAATGGAACATTTCTCTCTTGTTCCCTGCCTCTCTCTGTCATTCTGCCTCTCAAATAATAGATAGATAGATAGATAGATAGATAGATAGATAGATAGATATAAATGAATCTTTAGAATTTTTTTTTGAGAAACTTCTCAAATTAGTTCCTAGTTCCTACTTTTTTTTTTTTTTTTTTTTTTGTAAAATGACTCCTGCCTCTCTGACTTTTGTATTATGGTTGTACTTTATGCTTTTCTTTTCCAAAGCTAACTCCTTTTTAGAAAAGGAAATGTTATGGTGTCCATATACACAATTTTTAACTTTTCTCATTTTTTTTTTGTTTTCATTTTAACATCGCAGTCAGGAAACTTTTGTTGGAATATGTGTCAAACAACATCTACAAACTTAGGATTACACCAATCATTTTTCTCACAATTCATATTATGAAATAGTTACACAGGTTACAGAATGGGGAATCTCTAAAGTTATTTTTTTTACATACAAAGGTGGTTTAATCATAAGCACTTCACCTCTGTAATAGTCTCTCCATTTCATTATTTGAGCATATGAACCATAAAGGCACATCTGTAAAAGCTCTAGTGTAGTTTACTTCTGCAAGGCTTGCAATCAGCTGAGAAAGGATATTTTACAGTATGTTGGTTTGCGGATACTGTTAGTGAAAGCATGACATAACAGTAACGTAAAGCAACTACACATGGAGTTCCACTTCTAGGCCACAACATATGGACCTATGTCTTCTTTATTGATTGACAGTTCAAGGCTCATTAATTTTTATTTATTTATTTTTCTCTTTTGACCACTTCTGAATATCTTTATTGCCTCTCACTGGTTTACATTCTAGGGCTTGTTGCTCTAATGATCGTCTATTCCGTCAGATCACACTCTCGTTGCCTCCCCATCACCACCACTCAAAAAAATCTTTCCTAGATAAACACGAGTCTCTTTCCAGGGAAGCTTTCCTATGGTCCTGCACGTGGTGCTGTAGGAAGATCGCACCCACCCCAACTGGAGGCACTGCAGAGTCAGGAACCCAACACAAGGGGGCGCTAGACAAGGATTGGGAGTCAGGCTTGTCCGTTCTCTCCTGAAGCTCCTTTGCTCAGCAATGTCCTTGTCCTTGACTCTTGTTTTCTCTCAAGCAGCCCAGAAATCTTGCCGATGCGCCCTCATAAAACAATTCTCAGATTCCCCTGCCTTTGCACCGCCACTGCCATTGCTCAGCCTCACAGCCTGTGTTCCCTGACTTGCCACAGCGACGCTGACAAAAGCCACCTCTCTGACTCTGTTCTCCACAGAGAAACTCACATAACCTCTGGAAAATGCAAATCTGCTCGTTGGCTTCAAGAATCACACTTTGCAACCTGATTATCGCTTAGCAGCCCTTGTCTATACCCCCGAGAAACAGCATTTTTTTCCTATTTTCTAGTTGTTGAATTTTTTATTGAGTGGGAGATGAAGCTTACGATTTGAAAGTAAAATGAAAGTATGTCATTGTAAAGTTCAGAGCAAACTAAGGCAGAGGGTGGGAAACAGGTAGAAGTGGTGGGAAGTATCATTATGTTCTTAACATTGCGCATATGGAATCTGTGACGTCTGTTCCCTTTATATTAATCTTATTTCCAGATGCCTTCTGTGTATCTGCCATCCTTCCTGTTCTTACCCACCAGAGACTCCATTCTCACCGTCTTGCTTTCTGTGCATTCTGGCCAATCCTTCATTCCCTCTACAGTGGCAGTTTAGGTTTCAATAAACGAACGTGATATTATTCTTCTGGGAAGGAACTTTTGACTCACTCCTTGGGAACTGAAGCAATTAGAATTAAGACACTCTGTCTTATTGCCAAGGGCCCTGAAGGTGGCATTGCTCATTCTTCTTGCACCTTAATCTTGATGGACAACTTACCTGAACACCTTTGTGGTTTCATCAGGGAGAAAGACACTTTGCAAAGTGGCCTTTATCATACACTTGTCAAATCTTCCAAGCCTCAGTGTTATCTATTGAATGGAAATCGCAATAAGGTCTCTCTCTAGGGGGCGTGCTCTCATGCATAAAGTATTTAGTGAATACCAACTTTTAAGTAAAGCTTAATTACAACGTCATTTGACAGATTCTGTAGACCATTTTATTGTTGCAAAATGGAAGCCAGTTTTCATGGAGGATGATGCCTTTAAGTTATCTCATCACACACCTTGTGAAAGTTATCGGGTCACACATAATGCAAACAGGGAGACTTGTTGTTTCTGACAAAAATAGATGTCATAAATGACCAAAAATTAAAAATTACTTGATTATCCCCTACCATGATTGGAAGGATATGAAATAGCCAAGCCAGATCAGGGTTCTGGTGAGCATGGCAGGCATCCCACGGCCCACAGGCATTCCTCACACTGCCATGGAAATGTTCTCCCTGCTCCATTTACACTGCCTGATGAGACAGTTCTAGTTTGAAAGTCTCTTGGCAGTCAATCAATTGGTAAGCTATTTCAATGCTCAGTTTTTCATCTTAGGTAAGCCAATGTCAGACACAGAAAAAGAGTATCTTAGAATTGGTCATGAATGTAACTCTAACATGAGAATCTTGCACTTCACAAGGGAGTCATGAAGCTCTACAGTAAGAGATCCCCAACAATGAACTGATTTCAAATGGTTATTTTCAGTTTAAAAATTATTTGGCTTTTTCTTGGAAGGCACAATTTCATAAAGGAATGAGGGAAGGAAGAGGAGGAGGAGAAAGAGGGGCAAAGGAAGAGGAAGTTTTGAGAGAGAGAGAGAGAGAGAGAGAGAATCCAGCTGCTGCCAATCACTCTTCAAATAGTCATGCTAGCTAGGGATGTGCGGGGCTGAGACAGCATCCAGGAGCTTCACCCAGGTCTCCCACACGGTTGTGCATGGGCCCAAGTCCTGAGACCATCTTCTTTTGCTTTCTTAGGCATGTTAGCAGGGAGCTGGATGATTTATGGAGCAGCCAGGACTCAAACCAGTGCTCATACAGAATGCCAATATTGCAGGTTACAGCTTAAGCCACTGTGTCACAGTGCACTCCCAACTGCAGGGATATTTTTATTAGTTTCCTAAATAACTTCCAAATTGCTTAAGCAAGGCTATCATTATTTAAATAGCAAAATAAAAAAGAAACTATATGTGCATGCTTTTATTTTAATCTTCAGCATATAAATATTTTACAATAATGTCATCTCTGTCTACCTGAATATAAGATTCCTAAGCTAAAAACTTATGGGAGGGTGTATGCGTGGTATTAGTACATTATTTCTAAGATCCTATGAAAATTGGTTCTGCTGATATTTTGGCAAGAGGCCCAATTTTTGCAGGTACATTCATCAGCTATAGAATCGTAGATTTGCCAATGTATATAAACTAAATTGTTAGATATGTGGAATCCCCATACATAGTCACCATTCGGCTAACCCCAACCACTGGGCATTTACATTCTACGGTAGACTTCCACTACAGATTCACCATTGCCCACACTATGCTCCAGGCAACTCCAACTGTTACAGTGTTTCTTTTTACGATGAGTTACATATTGTTCATCATAATTTCCATTGATTTGTTATGGTTCTATCTTCTGGGACAATAAAGTGTTCTAGGAAAAAAAAAGAGTTATTATTTCATTTATTCTGTTTTAAATTCAATGTTCGCACCACAGCTATTCTGCTGTATTTTTCTAATTATGCATGCACTCATCCAAGCAACAAGTGTTTATCAAGTTTTTACCAAACACAGACTTGTTTGTGATGTTGCAAAGTGTTAAAAGGCTTAGGGCATGAACGCTTGATTCAAATATTTCAAGGTAGCAATTTGTTAACAATCCTGTTAAACTGTGAAATTCTGAATGCAACACACCTCCACACTGCTTTGAACATTGCCTGGGAAAGACTGCTTCTCATGGCTTGAACTCTGTACTCCTGTATTGGCTTGATTGTAGTTGTATCCAATATCAGGTTGCTGCTCAAAGAAAAACTGTTACCCAACTAGCTGAGTGAAGAGCTGGTCATAAATAATTTCTAACAATCCAAGGATTGGTGACCATGTGTGTTTAGGAATAATTTAGGTAATTTGAGTAGCTTAAATAAAGTTGTGTAATATACCCAATATCACAAAACAAATAGTAAGTAAAAGCTGACCCACCTGCTCAATGAGTATGTTAATTGATGATTCTTTTACTGTTTTCACAATATTGGAGAATATACATGTAAAAGTTGCTTCCAAAGTGTAAATGTGGCAATATATCTTTGCTACTTACTGTGTCTACAAAAGTATTCAGTTCTTTTAAATCTAAGACAAGTTTTGCCATACCTTCAAATTTCCTTTTTTTTTTTTTTTTTGCTTTTATCTCCTTTTTTGCTCCTGCCTTCATGTGTGATTCTGAACGCTCCCTTATCTTGACTTAAAACTGTTGCTTAGTGATTGCCAGCTGTGAATAAACTGCTATTTGCCTCCTAGGGGGAAAGTATCTATAATTTATAGAATCTAGTTCCAGGCTTAGATCTAATTCCCCTAATGTCTACTTATAATCAGATGGATTTATTCAATGCAAATTCTTACAGATCTTCAGTGTGTCAATCAGGAGTAGATTACTGATAATGGACAGGTAAAATCATATCCTCTTTGATGCCAAAATCTGGGATAAAGTATTGAGAAATAGCTATGTGTGGACATCGCTGCATTTTATCTCATCACATAAATCCATCTTTATAACTCAAAGATCTTGGGCTTTGGTTATTTGAGTCCTTCTTTCTAACACTGAGATAAATAAATTAAGTATCCCTATTATTCTATGCATCATAATGAAGGCAATGGAATTCAAATTTCTTACGAAATGTACGGCTTGAAAATCTTTGCAAACAAAGCGTATGTGTAGGTTGTACCACTGTGATTAATTATTTGCAGAAGAAAACTCAGTCCTGGGGAGCCTGCTGTGTGTGCCTCTTGTCCTCTGCACATTTTAGTTTATGCTCTGCTGTAAGCAGCCAGGAGAAAGACAATCAGCATGTTTGTAACCTTTCTGTTGATGCTCCTGCTGCAGCTGTCAGATGTAGGAAGATATAACTGATGACATGTTATTTCTATCCAGGGATAAACTTAGAAAACCAAGCCATGCTGTATAAACTAGCAGATTCGGTGGATCCCCTTGCTTCATTCTCTGGGACCGCCAGGGACAACTCCACCAACATAATACATCGTGTGGTTTGCCTGAACATCACCATTCAATTACACGTTGCCATATGCTTATGGTGCGATGGTTACAAGTGTGGCTTCTGTTGTCAGACAGCTTAACTAAAGATTTTGACTTTGTTTAGGAATATAGTCTTGAGCTAGTTTATCAACTATGTCATCAGAAAATTGAAGATGATAATGTTGATCCTGGAGCATGGTCACATGCTTCCTGACTCTTCTAAACATCGGAGGAAACAATGTTGTTAATATTCATTCAGTTTACTCTTATTCATTATAAATAATGAGACTGATTGAATTAGCCTTGCTGCCATCCCAGCTGCTATTGCTTCCTCAATAAGATCTTTTAGTAAATATTCTTTGGAGAAGAATTTGTTCACGATTTCAAAACTGTAGAGCAAAAGAGCCTCCTGTCTATCATTCTCAACATGTTGTACATTGCAATGAACCCACGATTTTGAATCAGAAAACTAATCTTAAGCACATATTGACTCTATTTCTGAAGTAAGACTTCTAACCTCTGAGAAAAAGATTACAGTGGGATGGAAATGAAAATAAAAGTAACACTCTTCCAAAACATTGTTATGAGGATGAAATTAGATGAAGTATTTGACTGCAACACTAAAGATCGATGGTGAGTCTAATGTTTGTTCCAGGACCACAAAGAAAGGCCCTCCCTGCCTCTTAGATTCTACTATGTACACGAAATGTAGGATGAGATATTAAATGCTTCTTTCTCCTTTTCTCTAGGATCAACAGATAGACATGTTTGGAAGCAGTTTCAAATTTACTAATTGAATTATCCAAGCACCTTAATTTGGAGCCGTACTAAAAACTTGGATATTTCTTCTAGTTTCCACACATGGCTTTTGCTTTGTTTTTCCCCTTGAAGAAAACACGCTTTGATTTTTGTGGTTCTTGCTGTTTACTGGAGGGTACCCTAAGTTCTTGCTTAGCCCTGTCTGTATTTTCACTGGTAATCCTGAGAAGCTGAAGGAGAGGAAGACACGCAGGAGTTACCTTCTCATTCCTTTCAGATTCAAGAGTTTTCCTCCAAAAGACTCAGCCCCTGGGAAGAAGAGGGAACCCACCTTTTGGCCACCCCCACTTTTCCTAGTCTCTTTATTCCTTCCCTCCCTTTGCCACTGCAAACTATCCTTCAGCTACCACTGCCAACCAGATGTCAGCAAAAACTAGGAGGGTCTCAGCGCTGACATGTGGGCTGATTAAACAAGGATACATTGGATCATGCAGCCAAAAAAAATGACTTAAAAATAGTGAATGGTTGTAGAACTGAGGAGCAGAGCGAATTGAGGAGGCAGTAGAACATGTAGTATTTCATACTCAAATACAAGAAAAATACGTGCCTGTTTGCCCAGAATTAAAAAAAAAAAAACTATGACGAAACTTTTGACTTAAACTGGCATTTTCTTAAAAGACAGACTATATTACATACTAGAGGTCTCTTCTGGGTTCTAACCTGGCTCCAGCTGCTGGCTGCAGCTTTCAGCTGATGTGTATGTTGGGAGGAGCCATGATAGCGCAAGTCACTGAGTTCATACCACTCACGTGGGAAGCTGGAGTTGAGTTCCCTGCTCCAGGCTTTGGTTTTTTCTCTGGGGAGGGTGTGGGGAGGGTGAGGAGACGGGTGGTAAATCAGCAGATAGAATGTCTTATGTTTTCCTTCTCAAATGAATATGTTAATTAAATTTGAAAAACTTGAGACAAAAATAAGAACGGGATATAATGAAATTACAAATTACACATAATAACACAATAGGAAAGGTAAGCGGCTGATGTTGTGACATAGCAGGGAAAGCCATAGCCAGCAGAGCCAGCATGCCATTAGGGCCATTGGTTCAAGACCCCTCTATTCTACTTCTGAGCCAGATCCTTGCTAATGTGCCTGGGGAAGCAGTGGAGTATGGCCCAAATGTCTGGGCCTCTGTCACCCAAGTGGGGAATCTGAATGAAGCTCTGGGCTCCTGATTTCTATCTGGCCCAGAAAAAACTGGCCATTGTGGCCATCTGAAACATGAATCAACAAATGGAAAATAGATCTCTCTCGCTCGCTCTTTCTGTCTCTCTTTCTCTGTTATCTGTCTTTCAAATAAACAAATATTAAAGCAAAAGATTACCATTAATATCAATATCAAGCCTGTTAATTCATTAAATCAAATATGAATGTTATATTAAGTGATAAAGCTAATTAGATTTTGATTAAAAAGAAATGCCAATATATGCATATGTTCTAAATAATTAACGATAGAGTCATAGAAGTTTGATAATTAGGAGCTGGCCTCAGTGGCAGTAATAATTTAGTTCAGTTTCGATTTCCTAAGCATTACTTCTGTTCATGCAGAACTGATTGAAAGAACTGTCTTTGGCTATCTGGTAACAGATAATCTGAACTATCTGATTTTTATTTCACGTGGATTACTTGCCATTTTGGTGAACAAATACATGGTTCTTTGAAAAGTTTGAAGAAAAAATGGAATTAGAATACTGACTCCTGTGTCCCAAAAATGTAGAATGCTCCTGATAGAATGGCTGGTGGCTTTATTTGCTCAATTCCGGAGGTAGCGGGGACTTAGAGCCTCCACTCACTGCACCCGTCCTCTCAATTGCCAACAGTGCAGTTTACAATCAGTCTGTACTGATGTGATTTTTAACGTAGCATTTCTACTTCAAAGCAGTCATACTAGCTGAGCCAGAAACTTCTTCCTCGTCTCTCATTTGGGTCCCAGAGGTAGGAGCTGTTGGGCCACTTTCTGTGGCTTTTCTGAGGAACATTCGTAGGGAACTAGATCATGGAGCAGCCAAGACATGAATCAATGCCTGCTGAGGAGGTTGACACTGCAGATAGGGTTAACCAGCCTCTGCCATCATATCACTTTAGGATTATAGTTTCCTTTTTGAAATTTAAAAAAGAGATTTTTTTGGTTGTTTTTTTTTTTTTAATTTTTGTTTGTTTGTTTGCTAAGTTTCCATGTGTAGGCCAGCTCTAAAGATTTCAAAAGTACCTTATCTTATCTCAGTTTCATCTGGAATCTAGCTTGAAATGATTTAGACCCCAGACCTTCTGAGTCAGAATCTGTGAAGTCATGTGATCCTCAGCTAATTTATTTGCACAGTAAATTTGAAATGCACTTCTGTAGAAGAATTGCATTTTGGCTGATACATAGATTATGCAATCATCAATGCTCACATGGTAGATTAAGTGGCCAGAAAGTTCTTTACGTCCTGTTCCTTCTTTGCTGCCTTTATTTTTTTTTTTTTTTTATGATTTATTTGTTTGAAAGTCAGTTACAGAGAGGGGGATACACACACACACAGGAGAGAGAGAGAGAGAGACAGAGAGACAGAGAGAGAGACAGAAAGAGCAGGGAGATAGGGTTTACATCAGCTGGTCCACTCCGCAAATGGCTGCAATGCTGGGGCTGGACCGTGCTGAAGTCAGGAGCCAGGAGCCTTATCTTGTCTCCTACATGGTACAGGAGGCCCAAGAACTTGGCTCTTCTTGCTGCTGCTTTCCAAGGTAAATTAGCAGGGAGTTGCACTGGAACTAGAGCAGCCAGAACACAGACAGCTGAATGGGATGTAGGCAGAGGGCAGCGGCCTAACTTGCTTCATCACACTGCCAGTCTCCTTTGTTTTCTTTATGTATCAGAGTCTTGGGTTTTACTCAGATGTCAACCACCGGGATTACCCTATTTTAGGTTTTCTGATGCAATTAGTCGAATTTGTCTATTTTGATAAGAAAATAAGGTGTGTTGAGGAAATGACATTACTTTAGATTTCGATACAAACTCCTTTGGGCACACAGACAGAAAGAGATTTCTGTTCTAGCAAATGCGCAGCAGGAACAGCTGAAACCCAGGGAAAGATAATGCGCTAAGTATAGCACTGAAGTGATAAAGATTTTGATTCCGAAAGTGGCAAGTTCCAAGCCTCAAAGCAGCTTAAGCCACCAAATAAAAATGGCAAGAACTCCTGGAGCTATGAAGATGCCTTTGGGCAACGTGAGAGAGGAATCCAGGTGAGGTATGTCCTAAAAGGGCAGGCAGTTAGGGATGGTGACAGTGGATAGCAGGCCATGGAAAGCAGTACATTTTACTAGACAGTAACTGGCCTCTCCTCTCTCATGAAATCCTAGATTCCATTCAAAATTGTGAACTATTATTTCTGTAATGTCCATTCCCGTTTGGCTTCACTGCCCTCCCACCCACTGCTTGCATTTTGGGGGGTTCACTTTCAATTTGCATTTACTTATTGAGACATCTTGAACATCTATATCTACAAAAATACAGACCTTGATTTTTTTAAACTTTTTAATTTTTTTACTTATTTTTATTATTATTTTATGATACAGTTCCATAGGCCCTGGGATTTCCTTTAACCCCTCCCCAACTCCCCCTCTTCTCCCCACTGAGTTTCTCTGTATTATTACTATAGTACAGTTCTTCATAAACAGTGATATGTCCATCATTACAGGTTTGGACAATGGTATAGAGTTCAGCATCCTATGGTCAAGACATAGTTCACAGTTTAATTGGGATCTGGAAGTAGCGATGCATATTGCATTGTATCCTCATATCTGGATGTGATAGTCTCCATTATACAGTTACTGTACATCTCCTTAAATGCAGAGCCACAAAACAAAATCAACAACAGGAAGAAAAATAGAAATTTACATTGCCATGAAGTTGAATACCATGCTACTGGATATGACAGTCTCCATTACACACTGCTTGCATTTGTGTCTTAATTTGATCCACTGAAGACCGCATTTCTCATCTTAAACACCAAAATGTGTTACTGTGCTTTTTGCTTTCTCAGAGGACACAGTTACATCTTGACCCAAGCCATCCAACTCCCCCACTAGGTAGATCCTGGATACACCTGTTCAGTAGGGTGATTGCAAACAATAAAGGAAAATCCTGTCATCCTAGGCTATGTCTGGATTTAACTTGAGCTCTGTGGAGTTAGGGTTTCCACGGTTGCCTGGGGAACTCCGAATCAGGACACGGGGATTAACCCCTTGAGGTTTTTGTAAGGGCACTGCCTTTGCCTGCTTTGTTTATTGATAAACCATGTAGACTGAATTTGTTAAAAGGATGATAATAAAAGTAACAAAGATAGTAACCTGGTTCAACATTTATATCATGGACATTATATAACCCATGATTATATAATAGCTGACAATAGGATGCCAAAAAAATTAAAAGGATAAAATCTGAGAAACACATACATTAATAACCAATTCACGAAGAAATAGAAATTAGAACACACAAGAAAAGGAACCAGACTGCGATTTTATAACTATGGTAATAAAAAAATTGGTGATCTGACAACCTCACTGGTGAATTCTACCTAGTGCCTAAGAAAAAGTTAAAGTCAACTGCTAACCAATTCAACAGGGACAGATGTATAAGATACACTGTCCCATTCTTAGGAGAGAACAGACTCTTGCTTCTCTGATCAATTGATTTTGACAGAAATATCAAGAGAATTTACTAGAAAATAAATAGGCTTACAAATCTGCTAGAACAAATGGATATTCACACACACACACAATGAAATTATATGTCTTCACTATACTACACACAAAAACTACCAAAAATATTCCAAGCAAAATGTGAGTTAAAACTGCAAATCTCAGAGAAATACATGGGGTACATGATTTTAGGCAATGATTCCTTAGATAGAATACCAATCAATGGTAAAAGAACAAAGCTTGGGCAGAGTCTGAAAAGACACTTATCTAAAGAAGATATATCCACAATCAACAAATAAACATTATGCGAGAATCCCTAACAACATGATTAGCCCATAGGAAACACAAATTCCCATGGAGGTAGTATTTCATATGCATCAAGGATATGGAGAAGCTTGAACCGTCATGTATTTTTTATGGAAGAGGAAAAAAGTCGTATGATTGTCTAAAAAGTAATTTAGTACTTGCTCAAAATTTTAAATACGGAATCATTACTGCCAGCAATCACACCCCCAGTGAAGTAAAAATCACATGTTCACATGAAAGTTGATACATTAATGTTCGTTAGCTGAATTTGGTCATTATAATAAAAAATAGATAGAACTATAATATCCATCAACTCTGGCACAAGCAGATATATCTGTACAATGAAATATTGTCTAGAAACAAATAAATATAATAAACAAATACAGTGCTGTTGCATGCTGTAACATGGATAAGCCTGAAAATAGGATCTTACATGAAAGAAGCCAGTAACAAAATTATACAATATATTATTCTATCCACATTAAATTCCAGAACAAGCAACTATATATAGAAAGCAAAATGTGGTTGATTAGGAATGGTAGATTTGGGGGAATTCTAAGTGCTAGTGAATGCAGGCTATTGTTTTGTCTTGGAGATGACAGAGAAATGTTCCAAACCTGATTGTGGAGATGATTCCTTGAGTTTCAATATGATAAGATACACTGATTTAAATGTATTTAAATAGGTGAGAAGTATACTATGAGTTTTTTAACCTTTAAAAATATGTCAGGAAACACAAACCCTAAACTCTTTCTCCTACACCTTTTTATATTTCTTTGTCAATATGATTGTCTTAGTCACCAAACCTTAAATCTGGAGTCCGTTTATATTTATCTTCTCTTTACTTTCATTTCCAACACTAAGAAAATTTGTCTCTTTCTGGATAATGACTAAACCCATTTATTTTTTTTTCCTTTCATTCATAGTAACACTTCACGCTATTTATCATCTCTTACCCTGATGATTGAATTATTTCCTAATTAGGCACTGTGCCCATCTGTCCGTCCGTCCTTCCTTCCTTCCTTCCTTCCATCCTTCCTTCCTTCCTTCTTTCCTCTTTCTTCGTTTCTTTATCCCTCTCTCTGTTTCTCTCTTTCTCTTCTCTTTTTCTCTTTTATTTAGTGATACTTCCAGCATCTAATCATCTTTCAAAAATATTGAGTACATTCTCCATAGCAAGAGTCCAAACCTGTGCCTTTGTCTTCCAGAACTGTCTGTGTAACTTTTTTGGCTTACACTGTGCAGCCTAGAGTTGACACACGCCTTATGTTTTGGTGTCCAGATACTTTAACTAAGGGTTTGCAATTTCTTGTCTGCACTGGAAAGAACAGGTAGCTTCAAAAAAGCATTTCTTAATTTTTTTTTTTTTTTACACTTAGAGCTTCTTATTCCATTGGTGAGGAGTTTAGCTTTACCATCAAAATAGTCTAAAAGTTCTCCAGGTGTTTTTAATATGCAATCAAGATTTTAGAGCCTTATTCTCACTGATTAGTAAATTCTTGGCAACTAAGATTTGCTGTATGAATCATCTCATCCCTAGCACTTAGTGCATTACTTAAAATGAAAACATGCTTAATTAATCACTACTTGAGCAGACATTCTTTTATCATACTTTGTTCTATATTATCCTTCTATTCAGTTTTTTAAAGAATTGAAAGTAATCAGGAATCATGTTTTGAATAAAGCTTTGTTGGCATAAAACTGGGAGCAAATGTGTTGACCTTGTATGACTCCTCTGCAGATTCCAACAAGGGGTGAGATAAATGCCAGCACTGATGGCCCCATTGGCATCAATTGCCACGGATTCAATCCAGAAGCAGCACCGCTGTTCATGGGTATCTCTTAGAGACCATGCCTACGTCTAATAGCCGCTGTTTCCCTCTCTGCAATGCAGTGTGAAAACAGAAACTTGTGAAAAAGCATTTGCCTTCAGGATTTCAGTTTGAATTCTGGGAAAGAGGTGAAACTCAAGGAGACAGGTTTCTGGCAAGATGGTATCTCTATCCATTCCTTTTTTTTTTTTTTAATGGGTTTTTGGGTTGTTTCCATGTCTTCGCTATTGTGCATAGTGCTGCTATAAACATAAGTCTGCAGGTCACTTTTTCAAAACCAAATTTCACTTCCTTCGGATAAAGAAACTGTGCTACATCAACTCCATGAAATACTGTCCAGTCATTGAAAAGAATGAAATTATAACATACGCAACAAAATGTTCCCAGGTGGCGATCATTATGCTCAATGAAAAATCAATCCCAAAAGGACAAATATCATATATTCTCTGATATAAGGCAAGATTCCTGAAAAATACAAAATTAATAGATATATAGGTAAACCTGAATTCTCATAGTTGAATTGCGTAATGGAGACTGGCATACCAGGAAGTGAAGATATGTTGCAGTAGGCATTTCTACTCCCAAATAAAACAAAAACTTCCAAGGAAACTGTTAAAAATACCTTGACAATATGATACTAAATTTTCTACCATTGCTTATACTTACAATAGCATGTTACATTGTAACAGCAGAATGTTGGAGTTGTGACTGTTGCTAAAGGACTATATTATTATAATAATGTGAAGGAAGACGGTGGGGGAAAGAGAAAGGGAGAAAGAGGAGGTAGAAAGGGAATGCCTACACCTACAAAACCATATCATGAAAAATAATAATACAAACACAAAAAAAGATTATATATCACACACCTAACACTAGAAGTGTTTTTAAATTTGTTTTTCTAATTATTTAAAAGTGATAGTGAAAAAGAGAGACGGGGTTAAGTCAGACCAAAGCCAGAAGCTAGGAACTACATCAGGGTCTCCCATGTGGGTGTGAAGAACTCAAGAACTTGCTCCATCATCTGCTGTCTCACAGGCACATTAGCAGGAGGCTGGATCAGAAGCCCAGGGTAGCTCATGCTCACCCCAGACAGCAGCTTAACACACTGTGCCACAACACTCAGTCCTGCAAGTGTTTATTTAACATCATGAATTCCCACTACCATCACTATAACTTTAACAATAGTTGGAAATGCTGCCCAGCATAATGAAACAAGGCAGACATTAGAAGAATAAGGCTTTGGAAGATGAAGTAAAATCTCCATTACTGACAAATAATGTATTTTTTTAAATATAGAAAACAATATTATCTCCAAATACATTATTAGATATTACAGGTGAGTCCCATTGTGACAGATGTAAGACTAAAATAAAAAAATTGTCTTTCTGTATCTCACAAACACATTAACAGAAAGTATCATTAAAAAGTGAAAATCATTTGCTATTTTATAAAAAAAACTATCAACACAAAATAAACATTACAAAATTATAGAACACGTAGAAAAATACAAAACTCTAAGGAACATTAATAAAGAGATAAATAAAAGCAGGATTCATTTTCAAGATTAAAATTAACAGTCTCCCTCATTGGATACAGATCAGATACAGTATAATGCTAAATAAAATCTCTAATAGGGATTTTCATAGAAATTAGTAAAGTGGATTCTAAAATGTACAAGGAAGAGTATAAGGCCAGGAGAAGTGAAGATTTCTGCTCTTCCGGTTATTAAGACTTAAGAAGTTATTTAATTAACATACTGTAGTCTTACGCAGAAGAAACACATTTGTGAAAAGAATAAAGCAATTTCCTGTATAAAGTATGGGACATCCATGATGAGAAAAATCAGGTAACATGGTGAAGCCCTGGAGTTGATTGCACAATGCCCGGGTATAAAACAGGAGCTTGGATGATAATCTGCAATCAAGCTGGATTTGATGGAAACAGTAGGTTTCACCTAATGTTGAAGTTCAAACAAGGATAGAGAGAACATTGTCTACTACAAGTGAAATGAGCCAGATACAGAGAGAATTTCTCATATGCAGATGCCAAAAAAAAAAAATCAAAGTCTATCTAAACTTGGAATAGTGATTACTAGCAAGAGAAAATACAGGGAAGTTTGGTGAGTGGCGCTAAGATCTCTTCAGATAGAGGCAGATAGAGTTCTGGTGTTCTGCAGCACCAAGGTGTGGCTACAGCTCCCAGTGATGTCTTATCCACTGCAAGAATCTCTCTAAGAAAGGACACAGAAAAGGGAAGGAAATTGGAGAACCAATTGCCCAACTTGCTCATTTTCTGTTACATCGATCCATACATGGAAAGACAGATACAGATAGATGTTTTTAAACATTACACCATACCCCCTAAAATCACACAATGATTATGTTGATAACTTTTGCATTTAAAAAATAAAAGAGTAGCTCACAATAAAAAAATCACTTAAAAAAAAGTTGAGATGTGCACTTATGAACAAAACCAAGGTGCTCAGATTTACAAATGAGCTTTCTTGAGTTCTGAGTTACCCTCTCAGGGAGCAACTGTTTCCCAGGAGTCTGAAGTCCACCTGGGGGCTAGTTCAGAAGTGCTGTTTGCTGGAGTGACCCCACCTCACAACTCTCTCGCTTTTGTCAAGTTCAGCTGTACCGGAGGCAAAAGGTCTCCTCCAAAGCATAACGTCTATTATGGTTTTTATCTAAAAAGAGCACTGTATTTAAGAAGCACATGCATCTACATAAACATGTACTCCTCATAAGGAGTTTGACAGGAGCAGCTCCTAGGCTCTTCACATAAACAACAGTCCCCTGGAAACCTTGTGTTCTTGGGAATACAGAACCCAAAGCCAGAGCCTGCACTGTCATGCCCTACTGGAATCTCCATTAGAAATACAGGCAACGGCTGCGAGTAAAGCAGCATCTTTTCACTTCCACCTTTGGCCTGGCTTGGTACTGCCTGGACTCATTTGTGCAGTGAACTAGCCAATGAAAGATCTTTCAATCTCTCTCTCTCTCTCTCTCTCTCTCTCCTTCTCTCTCTCTCTCTGTGTCTTTCCATCTCTATAAATCTGACTTTCAAAACAAATAGACAATCCTTTAAAAAATAAAAAGACCAACTTGTCTTTTCTTAGTGCCCTACCGCTAATACCACGTTCCACTACAAATTTGGAAAGGTATGTTTAAGTTAAGAGTATGTTACATTTTCACCCTGCTGGTCTCATTTGGAACCCCTGACAAATGAAGAAACTTTTTTAGGTTTTAATTTTATGTTGGGTAGGGTGATGATTCTCCATTATGACACACACACAAAAAAAGATCGTCTAATATGCCAGCTATCTGGAATAATATAACTTTCCAAGGCTGTTTTCTCTCCCAGCATTAAGTAGGTGGTTAACTACTACCATAGATGGCCCAAATGGTGTATTCTCAGTGCCATCTCCTCTTTTTGTTAGGCTCTGAATGGCATCTTTGTTTACTGCTGGACAAATCCCCATGTAACGTTGTGTCTCTCAAGGACAGCTGCATGTTTGAGCCTCCAGTTAATGACTTCAGAAACTTTGAACAGAACAATGTTAGAGAAGCAGGTTAACACTTAAATGGTTCCAACTGACAGAGGCAGAATAACTACAGATGACAATTTTGTTTAGGAAAAGTTTCCCGGTGTCTGTTAATCTCCTGATTTCAGTTCTATCAGCCATTGTAAACATCAACCTTACCTGTGTCTATTAAGAAGCAGTGGAAAAAGGGAAACTGCCAGAGAAGCCCTGTTACAGAGCCGTACAGCTGCTGTGACTCCTTTCCTTGCAACAGAAGCTGTGTTATTTTGCTTTAAAATTGCTGTTTTATCTCTGCCTTTATAGGCTCACACAGGTGTACAGCCATTTAGTTTTTAATTTCACTCTGGTTTCATGGCTTTAGTAACAACCATATGTACTCTAGGTTTGGTGTCTCTTCCAAATTATGTTTGGGAAATTATCATCTTAAACTCTAATGTTTCTTCACCTATAGAGCAAGAATAGCATTATTTACTCTATTCAATGAATGGGTTGTTGCAGAAAGCAAAGAAGAAAAACACACACAAAAGGGTTTCTTGTAAGTTAACATTCACCAAATGTTGTTAAAAAATTTTTTGTTTCTAAAATTAAATGTTAACTTATTAACTTTAGACGTTCTTTAATTTGACTTGCCCAGAAATAATTAAAATAAATACAGTGGAACTATCTATTTTTCCAAATAGAGTTACAGATCTTAATGAAACTTAAAGGAGTTAAAGAATAGTCATTTAACTGATACAATAGAAGGATTAAAGATTTTTCAAAATCTAAGTTTATATTTTTGTAAGGTGGACAAATATCCCAACCAATGTTTTATTGGGGATGGACTAGACTGAAGCTAAGTTCAGGAACTCAATCCGAATCTCCCATTCAAGCAGCATGGATCCAGTGACTCGAGCCATTCCTTGAGTGTCCCCATGGTACACATTAGCAGGAAGTTGGATCTTTTGGTGCATTTAAAACCAGTATTTGGTGTAGTTACAAGAGCAAATACCTTAGAATGAAACTTAAGTTGTGAATTCATAGCCAGTTAAACAATTACTCATTTATCCAAAGAATATCAGTTGTATATCTGTGTTTTTCTGGGAATAGTTGTCATTTTTGTCCTGTATTTGGTTTTGTGCATTTGATGGCTTAGATGAAATCTCAAAAAAAATTTTTTTAAATTTGTACACAATCAAAACTGGCCAGGATGGTTTTAAAATCTATGGTCAGAAATGAAAGCATTATCAGAAGGTTTAAATTGTAAGCCTAAACTCACAATGTAATACATGATTTAATACATATGACATTTTTTGAAAAGGCAAATAACAATACAATGTACAGTTTATAGGAAAGTCATCTAAGATGATAGTAACATTAATATATGTACTGTGATTCGAATGACATGAAGTCATGGGCACAATTTGATAGAGTGGCCTGCATGTGAAGCAGTAAGAGAACTCTCTCTGAAAGACCATTCCAGAAGGAGAAGCCTCATTTAGTGCTTAAAAGCGTGGTCTCTGGAATGAGATTTCTGGGTTAAATACTGTGTGTGTACTTCTTCAACTGTAAAATGGAATTAACAATGGAACTTGACTTATCGAGTGACTGCAGGGCTTCAGAACATAGCCTGATGCTGAAAATGAGTCCTGGTGAAGGTCCATTAGCCTCTGTGATTATCAGTGTTGATTCTGAATCACAAACTAGGAATAGCACTTGCAAATTGGAATCTTTCCAGAAGAGGCAAGTAGGGTGGCAGAAAAACAGTAACAATTCATCACTATTTATTGAACACTTATTGAGCTCCAAGTCATGAACTTCAGCATTTCTATTTGATCCTTTTGAAAACTCTGGGAGTTAGATACTATTATTTTGCTTTTGTATGGAAAAATTTAGAATTAAACAGGTTATGCAACACACCCAATTAAGTAATACATGTCTGCTTGACTTTGAAATACCTTTACCCACTAAGTAATGCTTTGATGAGAATCAGCTGACACTCCCGAGGCTTAATCTGGACAGCCAGTAATTAAGTAAAATAATATTGTCTCCTAAAATCTGAAAGACTGACAAGCACAACACAGATCTGACCCTGTCCAGCTAATAATATAGTGCTACGTAAAGGCTGCAGGGCAGGCAGCAGCTGCTCAGGTCTGAGTACACTGCATTGATGTCCTATCTGAACATGAGCTTTTCTCATTCTGCATCGTACTTGAAGATCAATCTTTCAAAATCACCGCTACTGTTGCATCAGATTCTAGCTTAAAACTCTTCAGTGCATCCTCTCTGCCACACAGGATGCAATTCAGGCACCTTGGCAGTCAAATCTTTCATTACTTGGTAGTGACCATTATCTAGAGTCATGGCTTTCAAAACCAAAATGTCCCTCAGACACATAGTGAGAATCTGTCCCATCATCATCGAAGGTGGTAGATCAAGTTCTGAAAAGCCATGATGTATCAAGAGCCCATATCCAGTTAGAGAAGAGCAAAGACAGCTCCATCTTTTATCCTAGTGCTACAAACAAGAGAGCCAAAGCAACACGGTGACTGAGGCAAAGCAAAATGTACTGCTCTGGATATATGGATGTTTCCACACATATAATACTTAAGTACCGTACAGAAGAACACTTGTCTTTTCATAGCCTGTTACTGTTCTGTCATTTTCTTTGAACTTAACAATGTGTCTGGACCAATTTGCTGAAATATATATACACAATGGGAGGCAAAGTCAAGAAAAACACAGCTGAGGCTATTGATATAACCTAGCTAGTACTTGTTTGTTTCTCAGTGTTAACTTTGAGACTTTGTAAGAAAGAAAGTCTTATTGGCAATGAACGTTTCTGCTTAATTGTCAAGATACACTCATGGCTATGGTTTGGAGGGGTAAGTGCTGGTTTCCAGTTGATCCAGTTCTAGCATCTTGGCTCTGTCCACTTCTGGCTGTGTGACCCGGGTATAGAAACTACACTGAACTCAAGCCGTTACCTTTGTACCCTGATTTTGGAAGCTTCTGAGGTTTTATGGAAATGATAAATTAGCAATATTTTCTTGGCCTCTACAATCACAAAAAAAGGATGTGGGGTACAGGAATGCAGTTATGCTTAGTAACAGGTTTACACTTTAACATCTTGTATAGATTTTAGTGCATTAACTCATTACATTAAGACACAAAATATGCAAGAACTGTCGTCTGCTATCCTTCTCCCATTGGGATCCATTATTATCGCTACGAGGATCCACAACATTTGCCATATCTGGAAGACTTCAAGAGAAGGTGTATGCCCCAGCCAGCCATCAAAAGTTTTTTCTTAGCTCTCCCCTCGTATACTGGGGAAAGCAGCTTTGTGTTGTACTGGCCTTTGCCAGAAGCTCATCCTCTTCCTTGCAGGTGCACCTGGCCACCTGTCCTGAATGTGATAGATACATTATTGAAACCCAATAACAAACAGGGCAACTTTGCTGGATGCAATTTTTAGCATGCCTATTTTGAAAGATAAAACACAGTTTTGTCAAGAGGCCCAAAATGCTTTTCTCTCATTCTTTCAGAGCGCGTATCCGTTCTCTGTGATGTCAGGCATTTTTAGTTCTCCTCTTGTCCTTTTGGCCTTTCATTTAACACATCACTCCTTGACAGAAGCTCACCTTCACTGTCAGGGAAGAATAACCCCAGGGCAGGTCGTTTTTTCATCATGTTCTGTGGTGGAGAGAAATGCAAAGAAATTATTTAGTTTTTCCCAGTCATCTTTGCCCTTTGTGATTTTGCTCATGCTTTCCTGGTTTGCAGACACTCTGGCATGGCTGGAGACAATGCACGGGAGAATGTTTTTTAATTTAATTCTTCTCTTCTTCCTCTTTTTTTCTCTTTTCCTTCAAAATGTTTCTTTGTCCTTCCTATCATTTTATAACCTCTTACTGTCAAAGTCTTCAGTCTGCATTAGGACTTATGTATGCATTCATATTTCCATTGTAATCATTGACATGGGACAGAATGGAAATGTTACAGGGCCCAGCTCACACAGGGTCTCTGTGTTCAGCTCCTGTAAGTAAAGCCAGTTACCCTTGCTAGGCTATATCTAGTTTTAGGGCACTCCCTGTCTGGCAGTGGAGCCCATCTCATTATGCGAGTGAACCTGTCATCAGAATTCTTTCTTACTTTTATCTGTCACCTGTCTCCTTTATCGAAATTGTCTTTGGAGTCACGCCGAATAAATGTAGCAACTCTGAGACACGTTATCTCTACTCATGAGTTATTATTCCAAGCATTTCACTTTTGCCAATTGTATATGGCTTCCTGTTTGCTCTCTTTCATTTCTGCTGGAAACAACCTAGGTCAAAGCTGCTGTTTTTTTCACCCCAAAGAGGAAAAAACTTCTGTCACTGGAATAGCATAATACTATTATTAGTTCTGCAGTTTTGATAGCTTCTGCATCTGGTACATGGTGCCTCTATTTACTTTGCAGCAATGGCCACATTACTATTTGGTTGACTAAAAATCTGCCCTTGAATCAGTGACTCTTTAGCCTTATATTATTCTCTGTGAAAGAATAGTTTCGGGCAAAATGGGGACAAGAATCAAGGAGGCTTTCAAGGCGGGATCGTGTGTCACATTGAAATCGTGTGAGATGATCCGACAGGGACTCAGCAGGAGAATGGAGCAGAGGCTAAGATGCCGCACAAGCTCTCCATGCAAAGTGCCAAGTATCTCAGAATGAACGACACAAAATAAGGCAGTGTGTATATTTATTCATGTAAGCATATTTATGGCTGATGATGTCTTCATTCAGGGTATAATTCATATACAGTTGAATTTCATAAAAAAGCTGGAATTACAAGATATGCTTATTATGGTGCAAAAATTGTGAATTACACTCATTTTTTCATGATATGCATTTTCTGCAAACATTTAAGAGCACTGATATGGACATTAAACTAAAATTTCAAGGTTGAGTAAAAAATTAACAAGAGAAAGCAAAAAAGATGTTTTTTCTACTCTGCTTTCAGTCTATGAAACCTAAGAACATCAGTACAGTTTGCTATTACCTAAATATGCTGAAAATAAAACTGTATCTTCTGGAATATAGCAATGACCTCGGTACAATCTGAAAATTCTTTTCATGACATTAGGGGATGTCTGAACACATATTCAGACATGACTGCATAACCATATTGAAAAGAATTCACAAATCTGTGGTAGATCAGAATTTCAGAGTTGCAAATCTGCATTTAGTAACCGGAGACATAGCAATGGAGCCCCCATGATCCTTCAACCTTGCTCTTCCAAGAAATGGGGTCCTCTGTTGGCAGGGAATGAAAGAGGCAGTTACAGAGTGGTCGCATTTCTTAGGCCACTGATTCATCTGTGGAACTGATGATCTAGGGTGCAGATAAGCACAGAGTGGTTTATGTGTGTAACAATGAGCTGAATTACTCTTCTGGAATTTCTTGTGACTGATTACAGAGCAGAAGAAATTGAGACTTTTCTTTTTCTTATCCATTCATGAAACTTTACCTTGGTATCCGAGGGGTTTCCAAGAAGTTCACAGAAAACTCAAAAAGTGAGGAAAAGTATACATGATTCAATTAGACTGCACAAAAATAAACAACTTTTCTTTCCATCCCTTGGTGAACTTTTTGAAACACTTTGATGTGTTTTTTTGTGTTGTGCTCAATGCAAACTTACTACAAGTAGAATTATGCCTCTGACTGCTAATTGCATTTGCAAATCAAATCTGAATAGCACAGAAATGTGGATACACTTACAAAGTAGTCTGTAACCAAACTAAAGACAAAAAGATGTAAAAAATATCTCCAAAGGGAGCATGTTCCTCCAGGAAGGAAGGAGATAATGGAAAAAGCTTTTCAACTATGTCACTTTACTAACAGCCTCAGGAATGGTCTCCAAAATTATTAGGGCAGTTCTGTTTTTAGGTGGATCATCTGTTAGGATAGCAAATACCTTAACTTCTGCATTTGCTATTTTGAAACTCCCTCTCAAATGAAATGCTCCATTTTAGTTAGCCAATTAATTTCATTTCTCATTTCAATGTTAACATCAATCAAACTGTATTGGTCTGTACAGACTGAGGAATTATTTAAGAAGCCTTATGCCTAATACTAAAAATATGTTGCATTGCCATGAAAATAGTGTAAGGTTTCTGTTGTTAACATTGGTGTTACTTTAATTTGTTTGTTTGTTGAAATTTTCAAATAGGGAGGGCTTGAGGAAGAAATACAGTTAAAAAACAGACAGATGTTTCACTTGATTAAAAAAGTACATGCGCCTTTATTTCCTAACTTCCTAAATTTCTTCTGGAGTATCATAAGGACAAAAAAAAAAGTCACAAATAATCAAAATGTAAAATTGGAAGGAAACAATGTAGTACTTGAGCTACATATTTTTTTCCTTATTCTGATAGCAAAGGTTAATGTAGACATGCACTAAAGTGATTACTGTGGCTTTTATCAATTTAAGTAACAACACAAACTTTGCCGTGGGAAATTTATTATAGCTCTTTCATCATTGTTGGTTTGGCCATCAGCCCGGGAGGCTTCTTCTCTTATGTCACGCTCCTGTTAACCTGATAGTGGTTCTTCCTGTATGACCTATATTTCTTAAAAGAAAATTGTATTTCCCAGTCATGTCATGATTATCATGAAACAAAAATTAAGTGCATTAGGAAGCTAGAGTTGATGAAGTTAGCTAGTTATACGGAGCACACTAGACAGACCAAAAGACTATCTTTCCCAAAACCAAGAGAAAAGGTCGAATTCACTTGCAGAGAAGTTGTGCTCACTTCAGCAGCACATACACTTGAAGGAAAGGTAACAGTAATATAAATGACTAGGGCTTTATCTCTTGATAGCCCCAGTTTCTAACTGTATAGGAGGTAGGAACCATTTATGAGACCTGGGGAAATTTGAGAGAACTAGTCAAGGTTTGAAATAGCTATTGAGAGTTTGGATGGGAAGATCCTGAAGAGGGACTAAGGTTAGATTGAGATTGTGTCTTAATAACAGTCCCATTCCTTACAGCTAGATTCTCTGCAGCTGTAAGACAATAGCTTATTATACCACTGGAACATCTGGAAAGGTGTGGTTCACAAGGTCAACTCTATTTGATAGCAGACACTAAGGAAGTTAAATCAATCTGAGAATAAAGTAATGAACCATACAGTATTGCCAAGATAGGGAAAAAAAAAACAAAACAAGGAAACTGGTTATAGGAAATACTATTACTGGGTAGAAAATGCCAGAACCTACTGGAACACTTAGTGTGGCTCAGAAGGCAGGACGGGGTTTGCAGTTTGTGTAGCTATGAAGATGTCGGCATTCCACATCAGAATGACTGTGTCAGTCCCTGGGCTGGGTCCTGACTTTAGGTTTCAGTTGATGCTGATTCTGGGAGGCAGTGGCCATGGCCCAAGTCACTGGGCATGCAGGAGACCTGGAGCGACTAGAATGATTTCCTGACTCCAAACCTTTGCCCCAACCCAGATGCATTCATGGTGGACGTTTGCAGAAGGAAAAATGCACAGGAGTGTTCTTTCTGTCTCCCAGTCCCTCTCAAAGTAAGTCGGCAAGTTAGAAAAATGGTAAGCTGGAATGTTACACTGGAGTCAGAGAGGGGAATATTAAAGTGTAAGATGTCAAGGATGAAACAGGTATGATGATAAGCAAGTCAACTTGTACCAATGAGGATGTTATCAGTGTAAGTGAGTTACAACGAGGGCAAATAGAGTTAAAAGGTCAAGGAAATGCTAGTTTAGGACAAACAGTGGGTCAGCTGTGAGGAAAGATCAGTTAACAAAACTAGAATTGAATTCTCTAGAGCAAAATATCCTGAGCCAAGAGTCAGACACACCAACAAGGTGATTATTTCATCATTACTTTAGCTAAGTGGAAAAGAGATAAAATTAAATGCCAAAAATAACAAGTTGCCTTCTTTGGGCAAGAAAAAAACTATTTTGACAAAAAAAAAGAAAGAAAGAAAAAAGAAATATGTCTTCTTCCCACCACAGTTCCTGGTTCGCATAAAGAATGAGAGGATGTATAGCCTCAAACTGATGATTCAGCCTCTCAGAGTTAAGAAGCAGACAGCAAGTGGACTCAGAGTGCGTCCTCAAAGGCCTGAGAGGAAGCTAACAAGGGAGGGCAGTTGTGGACATTGACAAACTGGAAAAAAGATGGTGGTAGCAGGACAGGTTACACGTTGAGACAATCACAAACTACATCACGAGGAAGACGCAAAATGGAATTGCCTAACTGAAAGTATGATTTGGACATTTGTGCTTAGCCGCAGAGACTAAGCTATCTCCGGCAAGATGACATTTTTCAACTGTGTTTAATTTTGGAGAAGGGCATCAGCAACTAGTATTTATTGAGCAGTGTATTTTCTCATTTAAACTTAGATTTTTTAAAAAAAGACCCTCCAAAATGTAAACCTAATTATCCTCATCTTTAAGAGCTCAAGCTACAACTCAGAGGTGAAATAAACTGGGCCTGGTTATTAATGCAGCAAGTGCTTAGGTCAAAGTCCAAACTCAGGTCTCTGGAAACTTTCTTTCATATCAATTAAAAGGAACACAGTTTTTGTTTCATGCCCACACTTGCTCTACATGAGTCAAATTGTTTCTAACTCTTATTTCAAAAATGAAGAAGCAATAAAATCAAGTTTGGCTACTACTATTTGACTTTCCAAATGATGAAGTGAAACATTTGCAAACAGTCTTAAGCAAGGCACTTGCATTCTCCTCATTGATATTGTCACAATTCCTCATTACTGTCAACCTAAGGTCATAAAATAAGATGATGTGCATTTAGATTTTCTGATTATTGATCTGTTCACTAACCAACCTCTGAATCACTATTCATTTTTATTGATTGTAAATTACTATACATTATTACTAATTTTATTGATTGTAAAGTATTATTGAATTACTATTCATTTTTTTATTGATTGTAACTGTTTCCTCCTCTAGGAAAGGCCTATACACAAAGAGCATTTTAGATTTTACTTGTTTTTATGGAGTGATTCTCTTTCCCAACTAAAACAGTCTTATTCTGTAGATAGAGAGTTTTCATCAAGAAAATGCAGCATTTTACAAAATGTCACACTGTAAACCATTGGAAGAGGCCAAGTTAAAACTAAATTACATGTGACTATAGACCATCATAGTGTCTGTGTTGATGTGACAAACAGAAGGGGCACCTCAGAGAAGCCGTTTGCTTTGAAACAGAGACTATCCAGCTAGGATAGCGTTAGTTCCTTAACTTCATTTTTTTTCTGATAAAAATGAAGCAAAATGCCAGCGTCTTAACAATTGCAAGGGAACCCTGTCAATTCTGATGATTCATGGGATTTATTATAAAGCAGGCTCTCACATGGAAAATGCAGTCTGGAGAAAGGTGAGCGTGAATGTAAATTTCATTTGAAGCCTGCGTGAGATACATGACAGGCGCTGGAGAAATGTCACTTCGCACAGAGAACAACACAGTGCTTGATTGAGAGGTTGGCTGGACAGTTTTAGGTTTTATTACCGCTGCTTACTTCTCCTTTGCTTCACAGTATTTATATCACACTTGAAAGGGTTTTTTTAATACTTTCTTCTTTGATTACATATGAGGAAAAATGGGCATCGAAACTGGTTTGTTAGAAGAGGACAGAAGGAGCCCATTTGTTGCTATTTCGTGATGGTATCCTCAGTGAATCAGTGGGATGAAAGAAACATATACAAATCCTCCCATTTCAGTGAATTCACTCACTTACTCCCACACTTCTTCCCCACCCAGTTCTTCCTTATCAGCACCGGGTTGTTAGATTTGAACCATGTGCTCCAGTGAGCTAATGAAACAATCCTTATTTAACTACAGTAACAGGCCCAGCTGTGGGCCACCATTATTCTTCACTTTTCCTCCTGTAAGCTGTACTGTGTGCCAGGCATCCTTATTTATCGCTGTTTATGCTTTTAGTTCCCTCTTCCTTCTCCTGCAGCCCTCTGGTGTGGCAGTAATACGCAGGTGGGCTCAGATGCAGAGGATCTGACTCCCCAAATCCTAAACACTGAACTGAAATCAAACACCCTCGGCACCAGCGAGAGTAAACACAGACCAGTGGGCTCACCATGGGCACTGCAAGAGCATCTGGCTGCCGGGTTGATGGCCAGGGCAAGACTATGAAGCAGATGGAATTATTCTGTGGAAGTGGAATAAGAAAAGGACAGAGATGTGTTGATTAAACTTTGAAGACATTCCACAATATATTTCCAATATTGAGTTCAGGACAAATAGTTCTTTGGTTCCAATGTGACATTATAAAATACAACATTTGTAACTATGCCATATTCTATCACAGTGGGAAATATTCTATTAAAAGCATTAGATTAATTTTCTCTTACCTCTAATTTGCTATCCATCCTTTCTACTCTATTTGCATATATTGTCTTATTGATTTATGGACTTGACTAAGCAACTGATGAAGAACACTTGCTTCTTGTAACAGAGACCCTGTAAACAGAGGACTTCAGCTCCTCTGTTTTGTCAATGTGAACCCTAAGAGCCATCAGGGCATGGCTGACCCCCGTGTGGGAGATCTGGACTGAGTCCTCATCTCCTGGCTTTGGCCATCCCTCACCTCTGCAGGCATGTGGGAAGTGTATCATCAGATGTGGACTCTCTGTCTGCATCTGCCATTTGGCTGTAAATTACAGTCACTGAGGCAAAAAAAATGATTGATTCTATAATCATCATGAAACTACATGCTACAAAAAGTTAAATCCTAGCATGTGACAAAGAAGTCATGCCACATTTAAATGTGTAACAGTTTTGTAGATTGTTTAACGTGTGCTGTTTAGTTTGTTTACAGAAAGATGCTTTGGGTTAGGTTAGCTTTTCACTGATCACGTTGCACTGACTTTCAGTTGCTTTTCCCCTTTATGGCACATTCATTTAACTGGAGCAGCTCTTGATCTCTGTGTTGGTTTTCATTTAGTTGATTGTTCATTATTTTCACAGGCGAAGAAATCCCACGATAAAGCGTTTTTCACAGTTTCCTTTGTGTTTCTCTGATAGTCTCAATTTCCATGTAGTCATAAAGGAATATTAAACATCCATGTTTTCTTTAGAAGTGATTGACCTCTTTCCAGATTAATGTTCACCTTTTTTCCCTCTAAGTTTGCCATGACTTCTGAAATACACACTGCTTCACCTTTCCTAGCCAAGGTGTCCTGTATTCCAGTCATATAGTTCATTGTTTGATTCAGTTCTTATGAATTACGTTCCTGACAAGTAATAATAATGTGAGTGAAAATGGTACTTTAGGTAACTTTCCATGGAGGTTTCATCTTGGTATTCACTTACTGCTTTGAAACATTTTTGTTCCTGTCATTAGTCTCTGCTACGACATTCTAATACTTCCCTAATGACAATCTCAACGTCAACAGCAGCAGGAAATGGGATATTTTTCATTCTCTACACAATAGCAGTACATTATTCATCAAATTCTAACCAGAAATTGAATGTGTTATGTATTCATAACATCATAGCAATACAACTGAAATTTTGCTGGATATCTGACAATGAACAATTTAGAATCAAGAGAATCTTATTTTATCACAGTTCTAGATAATAGAAAGTCTAAGAGCAAGATACCAGCATTTAGAAAGAACTTTCTCTTTTTAAGACATATTTGTTGATCTGAAAACGGAGTTAGAGAGAGTTTATCTTCTATCTGCTGATTCTCTCCACATATGACCACACAACCAGAACTGGGCCAGGCTGAATCAGAAGCTAGGGGTATTTTCTGGGTCTACATACGTGGCTGGGTCTCAAAGACGTGAGTCATCTGCTGCTGCTTTCCTAGTGGAGCAGCCGGGACTTGAACTAACTTCTAAATGGGATGCCAGTGCTGCTGTCCTTGGCTTCACCCACTGTACCACAGCACCGGTCCCAGCAAAAATGTTTTTATTACATCATCACATGGCAAAAAACAGAGGAACAAAGGCATACCAATGTGTATAGGTTTCTTTCATAGCAGCATTAATTGATTGATGAGTGCTGTGGTTTCGTGACGGCATTGAATCTTTTTTTTTTTTTTTTTATTAATTATTATGCATTATGTGACAGTTTCATATGCTCTGGGAATCCCCCCACCCCTCCCTTCACCCCTCCCCCCTGGTGGATTCCTCCACCTTGATGCAGTATTACAGTTCAAATTCCATCAAGATTCTTTCCTTGCAAACATATACCCAGCATAGAGTCCAGCTACTCATTGTCCAGATGGGTTGAACAGTTTGTTGGGGAGACCATTTCTGGTCCAAAGTCAGAGCTGGTAGAATATCATCCCAGTCAATTAAGAGTCTCAATATAACATTAACAGCAATTTGTAACATTATGGAATTGACAAGGTTTTGCGTAACCAGTATGTTAAAAAAAACAAAACAAAACAATACAAAACAAAAAAGAAGCAAGTTCTTAACCACAACCTATGATTAGCTCATTGACATTTCAATTTTAGTTCATATACAGGACCAGCTGCTATATACCTTAAAATGGCTATAAGGTACCATTCAGCTGTCTCGTGTCTGTTTCATTTTAGTATTTAGCCATTTGTTGTGTTGAAGTCTAATTTTACTGATCTTGGCAGATTTTAGGATAATCTAGACTGGCTTGTAACTCTAACAAGACATTTGTCAGCAGTTAAGGTGCAGAACATTTTTTTTTTTTTTTGGGGGGGGGGTGTGCAGGAAAGTCCCCAACACCATGGTAAGGAGTGACTAATCTTTGTGTCCTACCCAGCGAGGCATTAGCCAATCCATGCCAGCTCTTTCCTGTCGGATTTCAAGCTCTACTTTTTGTTGTTTGTCTATTTATTTTAGGTTTTTTTTTTAGTTTGTATGATTGTTTGTTTGCTGTGAGGGGTTTTCGGAGCGATCCTGATGGTCATTGCAAGGGAGGGTGGGGGTCCAGAGGTGGAGCCAGGCTCGGTCCAGAGAAAGCTCTCCTCCCTGGTCCCGAGGGACGTTTATTGTTCTTCTGTTTCTGCGGACCGCTCAGGGCTTCTGGTTGTCATTCCGATGACGTTGGTTTCTGCGCGGTAGTGTTTGGACTTCTTCCATCCCCTGCGGGAGCTCCGGTTAGGGGTGGGTGACCTCAGAGTACTCGGCCTCCGAGGGCATCCAATTCCCTGTGGCCTCCTTGGCAGTTGGGATATAGTCCTTGTTGCTCGTATTAGTAGTTTGTGGTGAAGGTCTGGGAGTCTTCATGGTTGGGATCCAGGCTTTCTCCTTGCCATCTGCTCTACCCTGGAGTGCCCCCCTGCTCCACGCACATGACCTCCTGTTAAGAGGTTGTCAGGATCGCACCCAATTCCCCCCTCATGCATTGGTATAGTAGTTTTACTATTGTTTAGTGCTGCTTTGAGTCTGTTGTCTATGAATTACCAGATTTGATCATGATAGGCTATATTATACTTTTTCCTCACTCTTTTTATGGTCCTGAAAGGCTTCCCTGCACTCCCCCCCATTACGGATTAACATAACGTATTGAGGGTATAGTAGGTTTTACAGTTTTTCGATGTAGATCTTAAGTATTCTGACATTAATTGTTGGTTTATAGATTATATCACATTATCTTATTGTATTGGATACAGGTTGTTAGAGATTGCAATAATATTACAATATACAGGTACTATCAGGTTGTCATCTTTTCATCTCAGATTAAGGCAAACATGTGGTATTTAACCTTTTGGGATTGGTTCATTTCTCTTAGCATGATGGATTCCAGTCGGGCCCATTTGTCCACAAAGAACTGCATTTCGTTTTTTTTAATAGCTGAGTAGTATTCCATAGAGTAGATGAACCATAGCTTCCTTATCCAGTCTTCTATTGATGGGCATTTTGGCTGCTTCCAGGTTTTTGCGATTGTAGATTGTGCTGCTATGAACATTGACGTGCATGTTGGTTTCTTGAGTAGGAGATGTTTTGGATATATCCCTAGGAGTGCTATTGCTGGATCATATGGCATGTTGATTTTCAGTTGCTTGAGTATTCGCCAAACTGATTCCCATAGAGGACGGCATTGAATCTTACAATCCTGCCTCACAACAGCATAATCTCAATGATTAGATTTCAGACTGCAAATTTTGAAGCAACACAAACATTTAAACTATGTGGTTCAACTTGACCGTTCACTATTCTAAGAAGCATCTCACCATTTTCCTGTGTTTGCAGGAAGGCATATTTTTTTATTTCACACAGTTGGAGTCCTGGAAAGCGTAGTCACTGGTCAGAACAACTGGTTTTATACCATATTGGACTAAATAGTCTCAGGTAGTGAATTTTGGAGAATTCTTATGCCTTTTGATTTTAGAGTTTTTAAGTATTATCATCAAATGGCTTGTTATTTAAAATTCATAAACACCTTTCTTTGATGCTAAATTTCCATGTGACACATTCAGCTTACTCTACGTAAAACATTTTAAATCAATGCATCAACATCAGGTACACTTACTGTCTTCCCATGTGTTTATAGTGTTTATTTAAATTTCTTATTTATATGTTTTTTTTAATCTTGAAGAAATGAGCAGATGTATCAACTAATATTTTTTAAGCACTTTCTTCATTCTTACACTACTTCTGCTGGTAGGAGTAACTCAAAAGGAATGATGTTGGATTCCAGTCCAGCCTGGGATATATTTTTGGTAAGCAAAGGAGAGTTGCTATAATTGTCCTCATTTTACTATTGCAACATAAAGAGTGGAATTTAAAAATAATTTTGAGCAAGACACGGAGGGTGATCTTGTGAAAGTCTATTTCAGAAATTCAGGAAGGGCATAGAATATAATTTGTAGCCTTTATGAGCAAAGAAAGGGAAAGAATTGTTACTGGCCTCTTTGTTTAAATGCTTCTGTGGTATTTAATCATTCTTTTGATGTACTAATTCTGTTCTATTTAAACTGTTTCTAGAATGAACCTTATTATACTTGTACTGTTTAGGGGAAATGCTAACTCTTAGTCATCTAGAAAAAAAAATACTTCACTCTGGCCTAAGATTAACAGCCTAGATAACAGGAAGGCCATATTGGAAACAGATCTGGTTTCTGAGTCTTCCCTTACAGAACACCAGTGAATACATTTTATCAGTTGCAGAGGGCGTCAGGAAACCTCATTACCCATGTTCCCATTCCCCTCCATCCAGAGGGTAGGAGAATTACTGGTAGACTTGTTTTCCTGTTGTTAGAGCAACCCAGTGTTGTCCTTCATTATTTGATAAGCAGAGATTGCTGACACATTAGCCTCAACTGAAATCCCTTTGCCTGTGGCTGTATCATCGGCCTCTGGAGGAGTGTTTAATGTAACCTGAAGCAACAAATCAATATAGACAGGAAACAGGGAGAGGAAGTGGGATTCCATGAAGGTTTTTTTTTTCTTTTGTTACAAACACACTAATTTTACAAGAGCAAGTGTGGAAGCAGTAGATAATGGTCTCTCATTCCACTGACCCCTCAGCAACTATTGGCTATAACATTACTTGGAAGCTACGCACTGCTCAGAGGTGACTTGAGGTTAGCCTTGGACCCCACTGTTCAAGAGAGCTGGGGAGGCTGTTCCTCTTCCAATTCTCTTCAGAAATGCCTAACGGAGGAGGTGGTGGCTTGGCTGGCTCTATAGATTCAGCGCCAAAATCCTACTTCAGTTTGTGCTGGGTAAGCAGCATAACAAGTTAGGGACTCATCCAGGCAGAAGGCCAAGAATGTGAACCGCCTTTCTGGTGCTCCACCTGGCAAAGCTTTGCAGATAACCCGATCCTGCTAAGGATGGCTTTTTGCCATCATGATGCTTTTGTTGTTGCTTGTTTTTCAAAATAGTTATTGTAACTAAGAAGATAAATCACTTCATTAGTGGATTCTGATGTTGAACTTGTTGACTTTCTGATTTGGTATGAATGCACTGATCTGCACGTATTAGGCAGATGCACATAGCGGAAAATGACCATGCTTATTTGCTGTTCAATTGCATTGTTAATATTATAAAATATTGAATTTTTTTATTTTAGGAGTTTCAGTATTGATTCTTATCAATGAATCTTAATCCACTTAATGTATCATTCTGACAAAAACAAACAAAAAAAGATCATTTATGCTTTGAAATATTCAGGAATAATTTTCCAATTACTTCAAAAAATTTTAGATTCATGTGGAATACTTGTACATTTTATGGGGTACAGTGTAATATTTAAACACATAAGTTAGTCTTTCCATTTCCTTCTAGTTTCTTAATGTTTTTGAGTATACCAGATCCTCTCTCCCAGATGTCTGTACAAAGTACATTATATCACTGTGACTTGTAGTCATCCCACCACAAAACACCACAACCAGTTATCTCTATTGGACAACATTCTAATGACTGTATCTTCCCTCAACCCAGCTTTCAATAATCACTATTTTAAATTAAGGTTGTTGGATCTTTAACATTGGCTTTATTATCTTCCTCTTATGAAAGAGTATTTGTTTTTCAATATTGTTAAGTGACATCTGTGAACTTGGTCAGGATTTAGTGACCAATGGTGAGTAATCATCAGAAAACATACAGCTTGGAAAAGACCACAATGTATTTATTGTGAAGTCTGTGTGTTTGTATTTTATTCAAGTGCCTGTGTTTGTTTATCATTCAACAGCTTTAGGTTTCCTTTTGGGGGCTTGCATGTTTACATAGATGAAGCCATGACCTGTGACACAGTTCATGTTCTGGCAATGATGCAATTCGCTGCTAGTGGCCTGGGAAGAGCAGTAGCAGGTGGCCCAACGTGTAAGGTGACTCACATCTGTCAGTAGCGCAGATGAAGCTCCTGGTTTTGACCTTGCCCAGTCCTGGCCATTGTGCCCATGTGCAGAATTTACCAGCAGACAGGGGCCTCTGTTTGTCCCTCTTTGTCTGGGACTTTCAATTATAGATACCTTTAAAACAAATCTATGTTTTGCTAAATATACCAGGTACATATTAGTGTCACCAGATACTTGTAGTTCTGTATAATGTCGCAATGGAAGCCCATCTTTTACTTTTTTCTACTTTCCTTTATAAGAAGAGGAACAAGGCCATATGGTGAGCAAAAGAATATGTTAAGAAGTAGCAGAGACTGGAAGAGATTGAAAGCAGTAAGAAGATTTCCTTTAATGAAAGTAGGAAGTGAATACATTTCAATGTCTGTCCTTCACATGATACACTACCTTTTCTTTTGTCATGCGTTTTACAAATTCCCTATTTTTCTTCCTGTTGTTGATTTTGTTTTATGGCTTTTCATTTAATGGATTTTATAGTAACTGTATAGTAGGGACTATCATATCCAGATGTGAAGACAGAATGCAGTATGCACCTCTACTTCCAAATCAAAGAAGGAATCCCGATGAAAACGTTAAGTATATCTTGACACTAGGATGCTGGACTCTCTGCCATTGTCCATGCCTACAATGTCAGGGTACACTTAAAGAGCAGAACAACGAGCTTAGGACTGCTTACGAAGGAATATACTGCTATAATGATATGGGGGATGATCCGTACACAGGAAGGAGGGAAGGGAAATTTCAGAGCCTATGGAACTGTATCATAAAATAATTTAAAATATATAAAAAAGCAAAATCAATAAAATAAGAAAATGTTTAAAAATAGTAAAAGTGTAGTGTTTTCTACTCAATATAGTCTATCCAAGGTGCACGAGTTAATGCCTTTTCTTTTGTAGATGCCCATGGCCTGGTGATCTCAACCCTCTTCTGGGATAGGCACTAAGATGAGGACGATGACACCCAAGTCTCCTCAGCCTCTTATTTTCCACAACGCTCCTCTCTATGTGAAAGTAGCAACCGCTTTCCGCTAGAGAAAGCAGCAAAGCTTGTCTTCAAGTTCCCATCTTCTGTTCTCTTTCCTTCTTTTCTGTAACTGCTTCCTTTAATGGTGGTCCCTCCATATAGTCTCCACGCACAAAACAATTAAATTTACCTGTTCGTGATTTTATCATAACCAAATATACATCTAATTCTATACTAATTCTTGCATTATTCCTGTGTATAAATTATGAAAGAAGCTATGTCCTTCGTCTCAAGATAATAATATGATCGATATGGGGGCATGACAAGGATTATGTTTATGGAGATGAGATATGTGGATATCAACACCTGGTTCCAACTTTGAAGACTGATGAGATTCATGCTAAGTTCTGTTACTATGGAAACAAGGGTCAGCGGGATTGTGTTGCAATACTCCCAGCATGTAGAGATTGAACCAAAATGTGAGGGCAAAAACCAATGCCCATGTTGGCCCACTGGAGACATTTCTGAAATGGATGACCAATACATTTAGCACACACAAATAAGAAAGATAAGGGTGGGAGTTATATCTTTATTGCTAACAGATTCATATTGTGTGGATGCAATCCAAGTCATTATGAGTTTGACAACACCAATTAAAGGAAGGGAAAGGGCTAAGTTCAGGTGCTTTCTGTCCTTCTTCCACGTGGCACCACAAGTACACTCTATTGAACTGGGGAAGCATTCTTTATTTTCATTGTGTTACATTGTGTATTTCATTGTTACCTCGTGTACTTAATTATAAATTAGTGGAGAAAACTCCATGAAGTCGTGCAGTTTTTTTTTGAAAGAGTAAAAATCCATTGATTTAGGTCAATTTGAAATAATACCAGTATGACTTTAAAATGTGGTTCACGTGCTAGAGAAAGGCATCCTACTGGGAGTAAACCATAGATTAATCACTATTCCAAAAAAAATCTAATGAAAACAAACATGTACTCAAAGTTCTTTCCATTAGTGTGACTAAGAGCTCACTCACAGCAAACTAATTAACCACCTTACAGTTGAAAAGTAATCAAGGACTTAAAACATGTTCTTCCTGCAATAGCAGCCATGCCAGATTCAGCATTTATTACGTAGAACTTATACATTTGTAGCAAGTTGAAGATAAAATTCAATAAGAGTTTGAAACAGTCATGACTAAGTATGTTTGTTTTTCAAAGAAAGAATGCCAGTTACATTGAAAAGAATTGAATTGGTGATGTTTCATGGAAGAATGAGACAGAGGTGTCAGACTAAAGAGTAGAAAACAGGGAGAATGAAGAATACTATTTCCGAAGGAAAAAAAAGTTTGTTGCGCATTTGAAGAGAAATAAAAAAGGGAGGAGAGGATGATTTGTGAGAGCAAGAAGCCTAGATCAAAAGAAAAAAAAAAGATAAAGAATGAAGTTAGCCATTTGTTTGCCCACTCCCTTTTCATGTTCAGCTCATTTTATATCTACTTCGTAGGTGCCTATCTCGTAAGCAGCAGACATCATGCTGAGAAGTGAAGATACAGTTAAAGATGATCCATGCCCTTGAGAAACTTGGAGTAAATGGAAACCAAAGCAGTGAGATGCTCACCACCCTGCAAAAAGCCATTCACGCTTTGGCAGAAAGGAGTCTGGAGACCATTATGCTCTGTGAAATAAGCTAATCCCAAAAGGACAAATATATATTCTCTGATGTAAGGCAGCATTATGCAAAACATAGAAAGATGTATTGGTAAATATGCATATACATATATTCTCATAGATAAACTGCCTAATGGAGACTGGCATACCATGATAGGCATCTCTACTCTAGGATAGAAGGAAGAATCCCATGAAACTGTTAAAGGTACCTTGACCATATGATATAGACTTTCTGCTATTGTCTATTCCTACAATGCCATGATACACAAGTAGCAGAATATTGGACTTGTGACTGGCACTGAAAGACAATACCATCCTAATGATATAGGGGAAATTGGTGGTGGGGAAAATGGGGAGGGAGGAAGGTGAGGTGGTACAAGACTGTGTCATGGAAAATAATGATAACACGTAAAAGAGAGCAAAAGCATTAATTAAACACCTTCTCTTGATGATTCTAATAAAATTCCAAGGTTAAGACTCAGCAGTCTCTATGCCATCCTGTTTTGTTTCCAAATGTTGTATCAGAAAAAGCCCTTTTGGTGGCACTTACATTCTCTCCTTATGCTCTGCATTTATATATGTTTCTTTGAATCCATAAGGCAATCAATCATTAATAGCATAGGGTATATTTTAAAAACACTCCTGTATTGAAATTTTAGTTTTTTACTGCTTGGGTATATATATTTATTTGCTCCATGGGGGTGAGGAATAGAAATGTTTGTCAGGAAACTATTCACTGAAAAAGTAAATTCCGACAGTATGACATTTTCATTAGTACATCATTTTCAAAAACCACACTAGGATTAATAAGTTGCACTAAGAAGTGGGAAATATATCTATGTGACATATATTTTCACACAAAATAGGACACAAATCAGGAACATTTATATGAAGTATGTTTATGTGTCATTCCTGACTAGCAGAATATTTCTACTTTATCTTGTTCTAATGTAGATTTTTAGCAATTACCCTCTTACAGATTTTGTGGGCAATAGGCAGTAACTTAAACACCAACATCTAGCACCTCTGAAAGTCTTTTGCATGTTGTTCGAACACTTTGTGTTCTCATTTGGCCTCACAGTTTAACGTTTGGAGAAAAATAATTCTCAAGTGCCTGCCTGCATCATATCAGAAAATAGAAGTGTAGCTGGCATTCCCAAAGTGCCCTCTTCTTTCTTTGTCCAGTGTCCCAGAGGAAATATTGAACTCATTCCTCCTTTTTTCTTTGCAGACAGAAGGGAAATAAAGCTATAAAACCCATGAAAGCAAAATTGCACCGCCATCCATCTGTTAATTAGTCTACTGTCCATGGGAGCTTGTAACACAGGTAGCAACAACCTCGCCTCTCTGAAATGCCTAACCTGCTTTCTCACCTCCCTTTTGTAGCTAGTGGAGTAAACACATTTAACAAAATCATATTTGATAGTGATTCTGTTCCCCTAAAATGACTAACTTAGATTATTTTAGAATGTTCATCACATCAAACACTTACAATTCCTTTGTGATGAGAGCATTCAAAATCTCCCTGTCTAGCCATGTTAAATGACATAAACCCATCTTGTGACTCTTCTGAAAACTTCTAGCATGATTTGAATCAGTGTCCTTCCAGGAATGGTGACTTTTAGAGATTGGAAAACCCACTGAAGATTCATGACTGATGCCAGGAAGGTTATACTTTGTTTTGCAAAGAATGAAGATTTGGAGTCATCTCCATGTTAAGAACTACATTCAAGTTGAGAAACCTATGGATTAACAGAGAAATGCTGTGGTGAGCTTTAAATTATAGTAAAATAATACAAAAGAGAGTGGAAATAGTATTTTAGGTGATGTTTACAGGTGCCAAAGTTGGTGCAGAAGCCACACATACTCGGGGTTTTGGAATCCAAATATCTAACATTGAGGAGGAGTCAGTCTTCTAAACTATGAAAGAAAATGTCATTTTTTCTGTGAATTTGCTAATTTGAAAGTTCAAGTAATTCGTAAATGGATTTGCCACCATGAATTTACTTCTCTTTAACAAAACACATTAATGAAGTAAAAGCAAAAAAGAATTGTTGGAAGCAAAACCCAGCCCATTTTTAGTGCATAATAACTACCAAATTTGCAAAAAAAAAAAAAATTCAAAACAAAAGAAACGTATGCAAAAATTTCAGATCCAGATACATTAGAGGGAATATTCAACAAATGGAAGTGTCTAACATTAAAATCAAGGAATTGTAATTGCAAACAGTCTTAAAAGAAAAGCTTCTATGGACACAGAATTACTATTAGAAAGGCACAGGGAGAGAGATTTTATCTGAAACGAAATTTGACTTAAGGCACACGTTCCCATGTGAATGAAGAGTGTGTCATTGAACGCAGATGAGGAGCTCCTGCTTGAAACAAGTAACATTCAGAACGTGGGAGAAAAGGCACAAAGACAAAAATAAACACAGTCACATAATGACATGGTGGGACGGTTGGAATAATATTTGTGAGGAAATATGCCAAAACGAACTAAGATCTGAGAAGAGAAATGTGAAAGAGCTGAACAAAAATAACTCAAGGCATAAGGAAAATTCTGATGTGGACATTGCTAGGAAAAATCACGAATTTATAACATGGATTAAAATTTCATCAATTTCATAAACTGTTATAAAACTAGGATATCATAGGTCTTTTATATTTTGATTCTACCTACATATGTTCAAATGCTTTTCAAGATCTGTGTGACATAAACAGTTTGGAAGACAGGGAGAATAGAATAAATCTCAAAGCCGTTTGAATAATTTTATCCAGAGACTCATGAGTTAATTATTTCTATGGCGAGCTCATAAAGGTTACCTTACCCAATTATAGTGCAAGGTTTTTATCCATTAGCATTTTATCAATACATCAAAAAGAAAGTAATATGATTTGCAAATTTGTGATAAAGCATATAAGAGAAGGAAAATGAATGCCATTGCGTTGGAAAGAGGATTTAAAGAGATCTTGACATGATAGATAAATAAGTAAGTTAAGAAAAAATTTAATCTTTAAGAGTCTCCTAAAACCTTGATAGCCCATAGTGGATCTAATCTAATGATTCACATTGGGGGAGATTGGATATTTTATGGGACGATTACAGAAATATTTTTGAGGCACAGGAGGCCCTTCCAACTTGAAAACTGGAACTTTATTCAAATGCACATTTTTAACTTGCATTATTTTGTCTGTTCCACTGTTTTTGTTCCGTGATTTCTATGGAACTTATGGATCTAACTTTCTACCTTTCTCTTCATACCTGTTTATTTTTCTGTCTCTTCTGTGAGTTTAGAGTTCCCCCAAAACTTAGTTATGCCCCAAGTCATCTTCTTCTAAGAATGTTCTTTCTTTCATAATATAATTCCATGTATTTTTATCTGATAAGAGTCTCTTTAAAAAACATCGTAGTGTTGTAGGTGAAGCTGCTGCCTGGGACACTTGCATCCCATATGGATACCAGTTTGAGTCCCAGCTATTCTACCTCCAATCTAGCTCCATCCTAATGGTCTGGAAAGGCAGAGGATGACCCACCCTCAAAGAAGCTCCTGGCTTTAGCCTAGCCAAGTGTTGGCTGTTGACGCCATCTTGGGAGGGGTCCAGTGGATAAAAGATATTTCTCTCTCCCTCCATCTCTCTCTCCCTGTCTCTCTCCTTCTTTCTTCCTCCCTCTCTCTTCCCCCCTCTCTCTCCCTGCCTCTCTCCTTGTCTCTTTTCCTCCTCTCTCCCTCCATCCGTCTCTCTTCCTCTCTCTCTCTAGCTCTGCCTTTGTCTCTTTATCTGATTTTTGAAGAAACACCAACATTACTAATAATCATAGAAATATAAACTACAACCCAAAAGAAATATCACCTTTCCTCTGTTAGAATGATCTATTAAAAATAAAACGTACAGGTGCAGATTATGCCAAACTTCTTTGCACAATTGGAGGGAATACAAACTAGTACAAGAACTAGGGAAAGCACTATGAAGATGCTCTAAAAGAAGACATTAGGTAGTGAGTGTTGAGCTTAGCAAGGAAGGTTTCCCCAGCTTGCAGCAGAATATCTAGCTTCTATTATTAGCTTCAGCTCTGGACTGCAACTTCCTGCTAATGCAGTTCTTAAGAACTAGTGCATATGAAATCAGTATTTGGATTTCTACCTTAGCATCAATCACTGTAGACATTTCTCAAATTATTAAACAGTAAAACAAAACAAAAAACCTTGAAAATTGAACTAGTATGCAAAGCAAATTTCAACTTATGCGTGTATGTTCAAAGAAAATGAAATCCATCCTAAAAGGATATTAGTCTTCTCATTTCAGTGCAATACTAGTCACAATAGCCAATATGTCAAAAGAAACTATGACCATCAACATAGAATGTTACAGCAAATAGATTGCTTGTCTTTCTTTCTTTCTTTCTTTCTTTCTTTCTTTCTTTCTTTCTTTCTTTCTTTCTTTCTTTCTTCTTCCTTCTTTCCCTTTTTTCTTCCTTTCTTTTTTTTCATGATACAGTCCCTTAAACACATGGATTTTCTGTTCTACCCTTCAGCTCCCACTCCCCCAAACTGCTTCCCCCTATATTATAACAATAATATAGGCCTTCAAAAACAGCTGTAAGTCCATCATCATTGGGATTCCGTTTTATTCAGAAGTGGAGACGCATATTGCATTGTATCTCCACTGTGTGGTATACTTGCCTTCATTGCACAATCCCTCTCTCTATCTACACCTGTCTACCTAGTATCTATTGATCTTGTATGTAAACAGATTTCTATTAAACCTTTTAAAAAATCTTTATTTTTGAACCAAAAAAATCTGTATTTTGAACATGGAAGACATTCCACTAGCGAAGTAAGTCAGCCACAGAAGGAGGAACATTGTTCTAGTCTCATCCAATATCCATTACCATAATCCAATTAGCACCAAATGTGCTGTATGAACATTTTGGATTCAACAGAAATGCTGTGCTCAGGGAAAGAGCAGTAAGAATTCCACTCATCACTGCCTATTTGCACATTATATTATGAATGTAATAAAATAGAATCTAAGTCAAGGAATGCTTGAACGAAATAGAGATAGTTTAGTGAGATGTGAAGTAATACACTACTATACAGAAATTATGATGATGATAAAGAGAATAGGAGACAGATCTAGGATAATTTTTTAAAGGTGAGATGTAGACTTCATATTACAATAAAGAAGAGGGGCCCAGAACGGTGGCCTAGATGCTACAGTCCTCGCATGCCACACACCAGATTCCCATATGGGCGCCGATTCTAATCCTGGCAGCTCTGCTTCCCATCCAGCTCCCTGAAGACAGCCTGTGAAAGCAGTTGAGGACAGCCCAAGACCTTGGGACCCTGCACCCACATAGGACCTGAAAGAGGCTCCTGACTTCGGAACAGCTCAACTCCAACCGTTGCAGTCACTTGGGGAGAGATCTTTCTCTCTGTCTCTATATCTGATTTTCTAATAAAAATAAATAAATATTTTAAAAAATAAAGAAGAGATAGTTAATAATTATGTCTGTGCAAAATTAGAAAGCTGTATTTGTATTTGAAAGTCTCTTATCTAGAGGATCTGTGTAACGGAAGCAAGTATATCACTAAGTGGAGAGACTTAGCAGTTTCATCTCTACTTCCTTTTTTAAAAAAGATTTAATTATTATTTTTATTGCAAAGTGTCCATATGGCATCCCAGCACATACAGGGCAAGGAGCGTAGCAGCTAGGCTACCGCGCCAGATCCTGTGGTCTGGTTTTGACAAGGATTGCTTTTAGGAGGGTCCGCTGCCTGATGCTTTGGTTTGGGCATCAGCACACTTCCTTATTGTAAGCTCCTCCAGAGTTCTGCCACATTTCTCTCTTCCTTTTGTTTTAGCCCTACTCATTTCTCTGAAATGCATGGGTACCCTTCAAACACTAAACTTCAAGACTTGTGTTTTGCCATCCTGTATTCTCAGAGTGGCTACTCAATAGTTGGATGTGTCAGTGGCTGAGAATGCAGTGTGGAGGAGTTCACTCAGGCTGCCATAACAGAGTTTCACACCAGGCGGTTTTTAACAACCAAAATTTACCTTTCCATAGTTCTGGAGAATAAGATATTCGACATGAAGGTTTGGGGAACGGAAGACCTCTCTTCTTGGTTTATATATAACTGACTTCCACTGTGTCTACACATGGAAGAGAACAAGTCGGTTAGTGTATCGCCTAAGAGAGCTAAATCCATCATGAGGTCCCTACTCTCATGATCTCATGCAGTTCCACCATCACCCAAGGTGCCATTTCACATGCTGTTAGAGCTTCAGCATAGGTGGTGTTGGGGGGTGGTACAAATGCACAGCCTGCTTTTATAGTCTTCCAATTGACATTCTGGTTTTAATTCCGTATTTCTTTATGTGCCTTCTCTTTTTAAACTTAGGCTGTTAATTCTCACTTTCTAGATGAGTTCCTTACAAAATATGCCCCTCTCTCATTATGCAATTCCTATAAATCTTATTATATATCTCATACAATATTATATGGATCATATATCTTCTAATTATGAAACACTATTTCAACCCAATTTGTACTTCGTTTTCCACATTCCCATGTATGAACTGTCCCACTATTGCACTGTGATGCCTTGTCAATGCACAGACCATGTCTTGAACTTCCTTGCACCAATCATAGTTTTCTAAAATTACGAGATTCATCTTCAGCCCTTCCTTCCTTCAGTAGTATTTAATGAGCATCTGCTTTGTGGTATGGATCAAACGTCCTTCCCTCTGTGTCACTGATTCCCAGTTGTTTTGTTTTTACTCTTCCTAAAACCTCCATTTCAATACCTTGGAGGGAAAAAAAAACTATTACTGCTTTGATATTTTCTTATCCTTCTGGTTAAATGGCACTTCGCAGATAATTTTCTTTTATGATAAAGTCAGAATACTTTCTGCATGTTTCTTGGGAAACAGGGAGACAGGGTGAATAGCATGTCCTTTTTACCTTCCTAAATTTCAAAACATTCAAAGAAAATAAATTGACAGAGTTGAACAAAACAATAATTCTTATTGTCTAGTCTCCTAGTCCACTGGACAATAAGAAGCAGCAAATAAATAGCTTCAGAGGCTAAAATCTTCCATCGCAGAGACCAAAAACATTAGAATTAGGTGTTCAGACCTCACAGATGGTCCTGATCAATTCGTACATTTTCTGGATGATGAAAATGGCCTAACCGAAGTAGCACCCAGAGCATCCATGCCAGCTCCAGCAGTCTTTGAACTTTAGCCTGTAACTTCCACCACATTGTGTCAGTGAAATGTATGGAGGGAATTTAAAGATAGGTTGCGGGAGTTCAGTGAAGACTCGACAGGAACAAACGTATAAAAGGAAAGAGAATAGATTATCTGAAAAAGGAAAAAATAAATAAACTTACACAGTGATTCCTGTCTCTCTGCTATAAGTTTGGTAAAGAGCGATATTGAACCCAAAGGGCAAACTAAAAAGCCACTTTGTGTTCTTGCAGGTTCTATGTTTGTTTTTTATTTTTTTTCAAATCTACTAGAATCTGTATTTTTGGTGCTGACTTATAAAGCGACTAGACAGTGTTAAAATCTCTGAACTCAGTGACTGATTGAATGAAAATAACTGGAAAACGGCTGCTTTGTTTAAATGATTCTAAAAAAGACAAAATGGTTTGAGTGTCTTGTTGCTGATTGATCTGGTATCTGGATGCTATGCAGACTGAACCCTGGAGGAATATTAAAGCAGCTGTTTGGGGGAATGTCAGCAGGACTGGTTTTTTTTTTTTTTCCTCCTGGCTTTTCTCCTGAACTTGCATAAAGGCCATCTTTCAAAATCACATAAATCTACTTACAGATAAAAGAGAACTCTAGAATGTATTTTCTTGACGTAAGAATAAAATCCTTATTTGTTTCTTAAAAGTCTCCTCTATCTTCCACCTTGGGGGAAGTTTCTGGTTTCTGTGTTCACTTCAAGGCTGTCTGATTTGTCCCCTTTTGAATTCCTGCCATGTCTTGTCCAACCCAGAGAATAACAGCATCTCCTACCTTATGGATCTTGTTTCCAGAAACAATAGCCTGTGGCGCTTCCATTACTTAGTCTCTCTCCTCCTGTCAGTGACACAGCAGTCTGTTGCTTGCCAAGAACTCTGCTTTTCCAGGCCAGTGATCCCTGTTCCCTCTGGCGTTTTCTCAGATTTAATTTCTTGTGAAAGTGAAAAGAATATGTTTGATGCTTCCGTCAAATAGCAACTCAACCTTGAATGGATGAGACTCGCACCTTGAAACGCACACCTAATGTGTTGATGAGGGTGGCAGCAGTGATCACGATAATGTAAACAATGATGAAGGCGATTTAGGCGGCTATCAATAGTGTTGGTGATGGTGGATGTGCTTGTCAAGGTCGTGATTGTGTGGGTAAGGATGTGATGGTGCTGTTGGTTATAGGTAACGATGGTTATGGTGGTGGTAGTAGTGAGGGTGGTCATGGCAGTACAAGGTGTTGATGGTACTAGTTCTGATGTTGATACTACTGGTGGTGACAATATTGGGGTGTGCTTCCTTCTAAAAATTCAAGCCATTGAATGACTAGATCCTACAATAGAATATGAAGGAAAAAATAAAATAATAATCCCATAGTGCAAAACGACAACAAATAAGTACAGCCAGCATGGTAGCATTTGATTCTTAGGAATGAAAATCAGTTAAAACACCTTATTGTAAATAAAAATTTTGTAACAATTGCCACTTCTACTTTCTGCCTTAGATTCAGTCTCACGTTTTTGTCAGTTTCTTTCAAGAACCCACCATAAATATAAGAAAGAAAGTTAGGGATTTAGTTATGTTTGTTACATGAATTTATCAGACTTTTTATCAAAAACTACTTGCCAAACATCTCGTAGGCTCTTACTAGTGATTTGGCACTGAGAGTATTACAATGGTCTTTGTCTTCAGGTCAATCTATTTTAAATGAGAAGCTATGACATTTATTCAGCAAATCATTGATGCAGCTCTGACTTCGGGTTCTAATTAGGAATACAGAATTCCAAGCTGCATTGCATAGCATAAACAATGTCACATAAATTGTACCAAATATTGGATGACAAAATATGTGAGTTTCACTGGAATCCCAAAGATGACTTTCCTTGACAAGAGAGCAGCAGCCTTGGAGGGAAAAATGAGCATTGAGTTTTTCTGAGTAAAAATAACAGAATGCATAAAAACACACCCGCTTGATTGTAAATGCCTTATTTCAAAAACTGCAGCTAGTTCAGTGTTTCTGTAGTATGTCATTCAAGAATAGCGCAGTGTGGGAGCACAGAGTACTGACTGAGACATTGCTTGGCAATTAGGCAGATGCCACTGCATGCGAGCTCTTGTAGAAATTCTATGTTGGGAATTCATTCTCTGCTGAGTAATTGTCAACAGCGGAATGACATGTTTAAGTTAGAAATATCATTGAGATGTCAGATAGAAGACACATTTCACTGTAAGAATGAAGCCAGTGAGACTAGTCGGATGACCTTTGATGATGCGACTCCTGAGAAAATATAGTGATGGCAGTAATGTGAGCGTGATGACTAGCACACAGACAAGAAACAAAACAGCATCTCAGTGTTGGGAAATTCTTTTTCAAAATACAGAAGATTGAGAATGACTTCCTGCTTATGGCCTTCCAGCATGGACCTGATGTGTTTTTACTTAATAAATTATGCAGTTTCAAAAATAAGCATGTGAAAGTTAGTAGGAGTGGGCGATGTTTGAAGATGGCATCTTGAAGACACGTTAGATCAGCAACTGAAATATTAGAGAAGTGATACATAGCACTCTACAAGAAAGTTTTTTTTCTTCATGACTTGGAACTCAACTTCTTATAATTTCTGTTCTGCAATCACTTAACTTGAGAAAAGCCATGTGAAAATGTTTAGGCAGTTTATAGCCCTTTCACATATACAACTGTATTTCTAATTCTAGAAATATATAAGTTGCTTAAAACCCACCCTAGTAATCCTAGTAGAAAAGGATTAAAAATAAGAAGAAAAAAGAAAATGGACCTAATCAGTACTGGTTTTCACCCCCCAAGAAATGGAGGAGGAAATAGAAGGGAATATTTTCCCCTTTAGCTTAGAAATCTTGCTCTGCTATTCCCAATAAAACAAAATGAAGTTCAGCTATAAAATCATACTGACAATCTCAAATATTAAAGCATAAGTTATCACTGTCTTCAAAGAAAAGTATGTAGTATGTAATAGCAAAAGAGAGGTATTTGTTACTTTATTAAAAGTGCTTGATATTTTCGTTTATTTTATAACTTCCTAGTGGCTTCACTTTTATGAGTTGGTGCAGTGTTTAGAGCAAAGCCTAAAAGGTTAGAACCCATCATAAAAGAACAGTTAACAAAAATAAAACAAACAAACAAACAAATAAACAAAAAGTAGATTCAGGCTGCTTGGCACCTTCTCCAACAATACTGTGAGTACATCCGTGTAATTCCAAAATTCTTAGGGATAATAGTGTCGTGTTCACAGTTTCAAGCAGAATATGTTAGGACTTATTTATTTGAAACATATATCAATGCCAGTGTGTGACACATTGCTGAATCTTGTTTGTCTCAGAAATAAGGTATCATGATGAAAGAGACAGGAAAATGATCTTGCCAATGAAATGACATTGGAGCTAAACCTTGCACATGGATAAGAATTAGTGAGTGAGAAAGAAGGCCGTATATTATGAAAAGAAAACTATGTATACCTCAAGCTTGATCTGAGACATTTAGAGTATATTTAGAATACTTCCAGGCTGGGTTCCAGGTATAATATAAAGGAGTTGTGATAAATAAAGTATTATATGAGACTGAAGATATCTAAATTTGGAAGTGTAGACTGAGAAAGTCTTAGAAGGAATAGGAAAGGGAATGTGACATTGCTGCTTTATGGAGGATAAAATATTATCATTACTAATACTAACACAATTCATGATAGTTAATATTTAGCTGGTGCTTTTTATAGCTACACGACATATTAACTTAATGCTGACGATGTGGATAATAATTTGCCTTGTGATGTAAATATTATTCATCCTTATTTTCTAGATTGTGATGTGGCTAGAAGACTTCCACAAGTAATACAGTAAAGCAGATCATAAACTTGACAATGCCTAGATTCTTAACCTCTGCATCACTTCTATTCATAGGACAAATAAAAGGGGAAATATGGACTGGGCACAAAGGTTTAATTGGCTAATACTCCATCTGCAAGCACAGGCATCCCATATGGGCTGTGGTTCATGTTCCAAATGCCCCACTTCCCTTCCAGTTCCTTGCTTATGACCTGGGAAGGCAGTGTAGAATCACCCAAGTCCTTGGGTTCCTGCTGCCTGTGCTCTGTGGGGAAACCAAAACAAGCTCCTCCTGGTTCCTGGCCCCTGCCTTCAGATGGACTCGGCTCTGGTCATTGTGGTCATTTAGGGAGTGAGCCAGCCAGCCTCCTCTCTGTAAATCAGCCTTTCCAATAAAAACAAATAAACTTTAAAAGGGGGAGGAGAATAAAAGTGGCAAGACTATGTAGAAGGCTATTTTCATGAGTCAAGCCTGTGTTGTTGAGGTTCTGATTTTTAGTGATGGCAGAAGACACACAGTATTGAGCCTTCGGCTTTACTTTACTCAGAGCCACATGTCTATTCGTATCAAATTCAATCTTAGTTAAAGAGATAAATGAATTTCCTTTTGTAATGATGAGTCTCATAACTAAGCCTGGATCAACTTCGTCCCTGAAACAATATCCCCAATTGTGTAATTCAGTAGTAATATTTGCTTTCCCTCAAGTTCAGTAATTTCCTTAAATCCATTCATGTAGTTTTATCTCTGGAAATTCTGCAGTCTGTTGACTATGTAAATGGTGTAATTGGCTTTCCCATGATAAAGAATGAAATTCCTTTATATTCTGCGCACTATTACTGGATTTTATGGACCAAAAGAAAAGCAAGTGGCTTAGCACTGCCGTAGAAGAAATGTCCACTACTCTGGGGAATCAGCAAAGCTCTCCACATGACTTCCCCTTGAACAATCTCAGTAAGCAACTCACAGGTAAATTTTCTCAAGTGTCTTCCTTTACCACATGACTAATAATTAATGTCTCATTACAACCCGTTTTGTTATTTTAATGGTGACATGGTATCCACTCTACAGCAGGTTCATGGTGGTATGGTGAAGGGCTCTGCTTCCCTCAGACAGCCTAAACTTCTCTCATGATCCTGACCATGTAAACCTTCAGAATATATGTTTCTTGTTTCTTTTTATTATTATTATTATTTTGGCATACCCATCCATCTATCTGTCAAGCATTTGCCTGTGATTTCCCATATGTGGGTTCTTATGGTAAGTACTAGATTTACACAAAAACCTAATGTACAACAAGGCTGTGAGTCGTTCATGAGTGTTAATATAGAAGTACCCAGACTAACTTTTTTGACTCAGGCCCAGTATTGTTTATATTTTTGTTTTGGAATTAAAATGTATTGTAACTTCCACATTTCCTCCAATTTCCCATACATCATTTCACTGTAGTACGGCAATGGTAAAGTATGTTTGGTGTGTCATATGGACTTCAGTTGCTTTTGCAGTAATCCTCAGAATAAAAGGATGTGTAGATACATGCATTATTTTTCATAATTGTTTAACAATTGTTTCATAGTGAAGTGATATGTCAACTGATGGGTCAGGCAATCAAAATCTCTAGATTTTCCACAACTCAGAGGGTTCCATATAGTGGAGAGAAGTATCTTGAAGATAATGACAGCTCCTGGTTGTTCTCTTTGAGATAAATGGATGAATGCTGAGTAAATTTCTCCAATGGTCTAGTCTTCTCTCCCCAAGAAACAGATGAGAATCCAATCAGCTGATTTATGATTCTATTTAGACATGTTAGAAGTACAGAAGATCCTTCCTGGCAGCAGATTCTGATCCCTACTATTTGAACTGTCTTTTAAGTTGAGCCCAACCCTGGGACAGCACAGAAGCATCTTCTTATTTTGGCAAAGTTAGAAAAAATAGTAAGTATTAAGTATCATATTCCATTTACTTCTCCAGGCACCTCATTTTCCTGCTCAGGGACATTATCTATATCGATACTTTGCTGCTCACAATTCACTCTTCAAATTCATCTAAAACACATGCTTACATTATCAATTCCATTAACAATACATCCTAATCTATAGGTTATCATTCCAATATGAGAATTATGAAAAGCAGTGTGAATGCAGTGACTGTGCAAGGTCCCGATGGAAAGTTAGTATAATTGGTTGCAAGTTGCTCAGCTTCTGACCAAACACAGGCCTCTTCCTTTTCTTATCTTTGGTTCATCCATTTAGATAATATTGGACCACGTACAATCCACTATTTTCTATTTTTGTAGTTTGACAATATTCATTTTGTTAAAATTTGGCCTTTTAAAGTCTACATGTTTATCAGTTGTGTTGGGAGTCAAAGACAGGGAGAGTGAAAGAATGAAACTGTCACATAATGCATAATAATTAATAAAAAAAATAATTTAAAAAAGAATGAACATCCACTGATTCACTTTCCAGAAGCCTGGAATGGCCATGGACCAAAACCAGAAACCAGGATCTATTAGCCTGGGTCTCTATCAAACTAGAGTCATTGCTCGCCTAAAATGAACAAATTAGAGACAATAAAGCCATGACATATAAATATTTAAGACAGAACTATAGGACATCAGTATGTTTGTGAGTCAAATTGGTTAGCTTCTAAACATTTTATATTATTCAAACTAGTATTTTTGCATACATGTATTTTCATATATACATTTACACATACATCTATGCCTTTGCTTTTAATTTACAACTATACTGCATAATAATAATTATTCAGAGCATGCCAAGTTTAAGAAAATATTCTAAGTAACATATTTGTAGATTCCAATGGTATTTACATCAGATGTTTGAGAATGGTCGTTATTATTCCAGTTAATAAGCAAAGAACAGAAAGCAAAAGGGCTGTGTGGTTTGGTATTATTCACACAGTTGGGAAGTTAGAGAACCATGGTTTGGGCTTGGCAGCGTGGCCTAGTGGCTAAGGTCTTTGCCTTGATCCCATATGGCCGCTGGTTCTAATCCCGGCAGCTCCACTTCCTCTCTATCTCTCCTCCTCTCAGTATATCTGACTTTGTAATTAAAAATAAAATAAATCTTTAAAAAAAAAAAAAAAAAAGAGAACCATGGTTTGTTCCTTGTTAATCTTCTTTCAGACTCTGTTCTCTTGCTCCACAAAAATATGTATTTGACACATTTGTCTCTTTACATATTAGGAGGAGATTCATGCTTAGGTAAATGGGTTTTTAATAAAAATTATATTTGTATCTTGCCTTTTCATATCTACTGTCACTTAATGTCTTTTTATTTTGATTTTATATCTGAAAGGATAAATGTTAAACTGGTAAGTAACTAATTCAAGGTCACAAAAACAATTAATGCCTGAAATAGGACTCAAATTTGGCTCATCAGGCACTTAGAGTCCATTCTATTTCAGGATGATGCACAGTAAACACAAACCTAGACACATCCAGTTGCTTAATTGAAAACTTGTTTTCTTAATGAGAATAAAATCTATCTTGTCTTGCAAGGTCATTGCTTACGATGTGCACCAATTAAGTTCACTGTGATCTCATTAACGTTTGTAAGGAGTGCAGTCTTTTTGCTGCTTAGAACTCATGCTGATGGAACCATGTATGCCATGTTGACACGTCCTTTGCTTCATTTTTTACCTTGAATCATCTATTCTGACACATAGCATGTCCGTTGCATCCCTATTCTTTTGTCTCTATCTTTGATCTCATCATGGATCGGTTTTATGACCTAGGTACTAATATTTCTGCTTCTAGTCTTGTCCTTTCAATTCTACCCCTTTCACAACCATTCCAGAAATCTCCTTAAAATACAAATTTATTCATAGTACTTCCTTTTTTTAGACGCCTCCATCAGATCCTCATCCACTATAGCATAAGGTCTGAGTGCTTTAAGTAGGACACAATTTAACTTTTCTCTCCCACACACCTCTTTTCACCTCTTCTGACTCATATTTGAATTTCCAGGATTGTTAATTTATATGCACTGGATTTGTTTTGTATGTTTTGTCTCTCTACAATCGTTCACACTATTTTCTACCATATTGTTATTGCCACATTTATTATTTTAAAGATTTATTCATTTGGATCAGTTTTACGTCCACAGAAAAAGGCAAAAAGAGATTTCCCATATACTTCCTAATTTCATGCCTCCAAGTTCTCCATGGCCAACGTCTGCCACCTGAGTGGTGCATTAAAATCCATGGTTTCCATGACAGTTTACATTTGAGTGTGTGGGTTTGGGAAAATCATGAGATGGATACATCCTTCAAGTACAATAATGTGGTTCTCCACTTTACTGAAGTCCTTTGTGTGCCTTTCACTCAACAGCCTCCCCAGCTCTATGATTGCCAAATCATTGATCTTTGTATTATCGGCTCCATGATTTTGCCTTTTCCAAAAGATCAAATAGTTGGACTCTTGAAGTATGTAGCCATTTTATATTGTCATCTTTCGTTTAGTAATATATACTTAAGTTTCTCCCACACCTTTATAGCTAATTTCTTGTTAGCACTGAATGCATTCAATTTTCTGGATATTACACAGCTTATACAAATGTGATGTATATTGCATCACATATAAAACAAAACATGATGATTACCCCCCCAAGTTTTGAAAATTATGATTAAAGTTGCTATAAATGTCCATATGTGGATTTTTGTCTGGAAATAACTGTTCAGTTTCTTTGGGCATTTTTTGAGAGGTTTTATTGCTAGATTGTATTTTAAATGTGTGCTTGGATTTATAAGAAAATGTCAGTCTTCCAAACTCACTGCATCATTTTTCATTCCCACCAGCAACCACTCCTAGTGAGTCACACCCTCCATTACATCTAATAGTGTCAATGTTCTAGATTCTAGTCATACTAGTAAGTGTGTGGTGGTATCCAATTTTTCATTTCATTTTCCTGATCACATACAATACAGAGCATATTTCTATAGACTAATTTCTCATCTGTATATCTCTTAAGTAAAATATTGATCAAGACCTTTAATCCATTTTAAGTTTGCTATTTCTTTCCATATTATAGAGTTGTAAGAGCTCTTTGTTTTCAGTGACTTTGGTTTATGAGATTATCTCTTGTAAATATTTTCTTCCAATTTGAATTTGGTCTTCTCCTTCCCATTTTGAGTATTTCACAGAGTAGAGCTTTTAATTTTAGTTTGTTTTACACAAACATGCTTTACTAGTATTTAATAATTTAGATTCTCCCCTACATTTTCTGCTTTTCTTTTTTGTTAAAATGTATGATGATGATGATGATACAGCTCCATAGGCTCTAGGATTTCCCATATCCTCCTCCTCAAATGCCCTCCCCCTGCACACTGATTTCCTCTATTGTATATTAATAGCATAAACTTTTGTAGTTTTACATTTGGCATTTAGGGCTTTGATGCATTTTAAGTTAATTTGGGGAAAGGGTGAGAAGTCTATACAGAGACTGGAATTTTTTTGCATTTGTATTTCCAGTTTTTCCCCTCATCATTTACTGGAAAGACTGTCTCTGCTCCCTTTTTATAACTCCTACACTTCGTATTAGCAAAATGTGAGTCTTGTGTGTGTGTGTTCTGTTGTTTTCCATTGATATAAAGCTTACTCTATTCAATTCCACATTCTCTTGCTTACTATAACTTTTACATGTTTTTTGTATTAAATTATTGCAGTAGATATGAAACTATTCCAATTCAGAACACTACCAGAATGGTTTGAGTTAGCTTCCTTTACTTTCATCTGAAGGTAAGATGTTCTTAAAAATATTTGCACGGATTAAACATCTCCTCCCTTGTATCCTTTTACTCTGGTGTATATGCTTTCTCTTCCATATCGACCTGGCAGAGCGAGCTGCACAATCCATTTTCAGGAATAATATGTAAGGAAACTTAGCATTGTGGAAGCAAACTGCAATCACTATTCCCATGGCTTAACCAGAGCCAGCATTAAAATATCATCCCTTCATATTTATATTTGCTGTCATATATGCATAAATATATGTATATTATATTTGTTGTTTTGTTTTTTCAGGTAGCATGAATATTTTCTGGCTATGTTTCCCATAATCACTTACAATACAACCAGGTTTGGGGAAGACAATAGTTTTTCATGTTCCTGGAGAAGTAAAATTTTATCTTAATGAGTTTTAGTTCAATATACTTTCGTTTTTAACTTACAGATTGAGCCCTGCAAATTTTCTCCTCCAAATGTGTCCAGCACAAGTTCAATTCTGTACGAGACTATATGAGCCTGCTTTTGTTTTGTTTTTTCTTTTGTTTTGCTGTGTCTTTTGTTTGTTTGTTTCATTTTGTTTTCTTTTGGTATATGGGCAGATTTTAATTATTTTTGCTATTTTCCACACATTCCTTATTTCTCTTTCCTACAGGTTATTAGCAACTTGAGTTCAGGTTCTAGATCTTTTTCTTTTAAAATATTTATTCATTTTTGTTGGAAAGAATTACAGAGAGAACGAGAAACAGAAAAAGATCTCCCAATTGCTGATCCATTCCAGGTTTGGCCCTATAACTGGAGCTGATCTGATCGAAAATCAGCAGCCAGGAGCTTCTTTTGGGTCTCCCACACAGCTATAGGGTCTCCAGGCTAAAGGCCATCCTCTACTGGTTCCTTAGGCAACAAATAGGAAGCTGGATGGGAAGTGGAGCAATCGGGACACGAACTGGCACCCATTTGAGATCCTGGTGCTTGAAAAGAGGAGGGTTGCACCATGAAGACATTGAGCCAGGCCCCAGGTTCTAGCTCTTACCTGTTCAGTGTGTATTCCCATAACTCAATGTCTGATATATTGTAAATGTTCAATAACATGTTTAATAATAATACACTTCACAGAAATAACATTAAGTTGATATGAAGTTACCATCATCCTTTGAAAAGTTAGACACTTATCAAAATCTGATACTATTATGACTTAGATTTCTAATAACTTCTGCTTGAATGGATAAGCCATAAAGCAGAGGCAAACTATTCTTTAGGATGTATTTGCTATTCCATATTGAAATGACTCAATTTACCAATTAAAAACTACTTCAAACCTACCTTAACCATGTGGCTTAATATATGAAAAAATTTCAAAATTAAATTTTTATTTTAAAAATTTCTAAGTAAAACTGTTTTCCATAAGCAGTGGCTCAAATTTTGCAAATTTAGTATTGGTGTCAATTTTATAGAATATAATTGTTCAGATTAATAAGGATCAACCACATATTTTATATATCTAAATATATTTTTAAAGAAATTGGAATACAAAATTGTGGTGGGTAAATGTACAATCTGTTAAGGTATGCCAATGGACTTGTAAAAGAGGCAGGCATTAATGCTATGACTTTGGTGTAGAACTATCTCCCTGGCAATCCTGTTTTGTACTTAAGAGTTTTTAATGACTATAAGGCCAACCTGTAAATACTAAAGACCTCATTTATTTAAAATCCAATTGGTTATAGCTGATAACCACATTTACAAAATACTTTCCAGCAGTGCCCATGTTTGTGCTTGAGTAAGTAACTGGGTACTACAGTCTGAACATGTTTAAATCAAATTGACCACTCAAATCAAACCATCATAAGATACTGGTAATCTTATTCATAAGCACAGTTCAATGACTTGTATTTTTATTCATCAAAATAAGTTTTAACTGCATCTACATGGAGAACAAAGAGAAAAAGAGAGAGGAAGTTAGAGGCAGAGAGAGGACATGCTCTTGTCCAAAAGTGAGCTGCTTTCATGTCAGGGATCAAAGCTGTGCTATGAGACATGCCTGACTTCAAATGCAAGCACCAACACTCACTAGCTGACCCTAGAACATCTATCTGCTAAAGTGGCTTGGTTTTCTTACCTAGAAAAGCGAGGATAAAAATACTACCACCATTGACACTCTCCAATTCTTTTTAGGTATTCAAAAACTGCTCTGTCTTCTCAGTGCTGGCTCCCTGGGGACTGGGAAGAGAGATATAAACCAGTGCCCAAGCTCACACTTCTTTGAAGGTGAAGCCACAGCCCCTTGGCAGACATAAAGGAAAGTGCCAGGGATAGTGAGCTTTGATGGGAAAACAGCCCAATGAAGTCCAGCGGCTTTCTCGTGTTGCTAAGCTATTCTAAGGCAAGAAAGAACATAGAAATGTAGTAGGTGCATGGTTTGACCATATTTCACCAAGAACAAAAAACAAACAAACAAAAAAAACCCCTTCACGTACATTGTCTTTGGGAAGCTATGAACGTAAATGAAAATCCAATCACAAAGCAAAGGTGAAAAGATGTGGAAAACACAGATTCCAAATGCTTCCCACACATGATTTTCTTTTTCAAAAGAAGAACACTAACAAATTCAGTTCATGTGGAGGTCACTGCCACCAAGTGAGAAGTGGAAACACTGAATCAAGTAACTCACGTACACCCTACTAAAATGTTGATGTGACCACAATCTTACTCTTTTGTTTGAAGGTTGCTTGTTTACACATGACCATTGCAATGTGTAAAAGTAACCAAACAGGGGATCTCAGGACCTTGCTATTCCAAATGTTGTCTTTGGCTCTTCGAGTGCACCTGCTCTAATGTTCCAACCCTCCCTGGCCTCTGCAGTACAAAGTGACAGGATATTGTAAAATAAACATAAAACTGTCGTTTCTGTTGTAGGGCTTAAACCACAATGGTGATTCAAAAGAGCCAGTAATATATTTTGTATACACTTGCTGACAGGGATTATTTTCATTTGAGAATTGTTTCTGAGTTGTTCTTGCATCAAAATATAATCATCAGTACTCGTCTCTATCTTTGAAGTATTCTTTCCATCTCATGTTCTTCACTTGCTCGATCATGTTACATGAGCCACATTTATTCTGTATTGGATACACTGGCATTTAATTGATTACACATATTCAAATCTTTTTAAAGCTTTATTCATTGATTGATGTGACAGGTAGAGTCACAAAAAGAGAGGACAGAAAAAAGGAGAGATTTTCATCCACTGATTCACTCCCCACATAGCTGCAATAGCCAGAGCTATACCTGGCTGAATCCAGAAGCCAAGAGCATCTACCAGGTTTTCCCAAGTGGTTACACGCGTTTAAGAATCGGGTTCGTCTCTCATTGCTTTCCCCTGTGCAGCAGGGAAATGGATTAGAAGTGAAGTGGCTGGACTCAAATCAACATCCATACGGGATGGTGATATCATAGGCTACGGCCCAAACTTCTTCACTACGGTGCCAGTCCCAATAATGTTTACTTTTGTGTGTACATTTTATATTATTATTTATTATTAACCAAAAGGGAGATCATTTTCCATCTGTTACTTAGCCTCTCCAATGCTCTCAACAATTAAGCATGGGCAACGCTGAAGCTAGGATCTGGGAACTCAGTCAGAGTCATCATTACAGGTGTCGGGGACCAAACTGGTTGAGTTATCATCTACTGTCTCCACGATTTACATGAACAAGAAACTGCAATCAGAAACAGAGTTAAGTCACAAACTTGGTCACTCTGAATGCTGGGATCCCAAGAAGCTGTGTGTGTGTGTGTGTTGCATATATGTATGTGAAGATACACATATAAAGAAAAGTACACTACAGCACAGAGGGACAAGAGAGAAAATTTGAATGAATGGAAAAGTCCTTCAATATGAACACTCAATGCTATCAACACTAATTTTGCCAAATGTACTTATAATAACCCAATAAAATTCCATAATCATGAAGTTTCACAAAATCTTTTAAATTTTATGGAAATAAAGCAAACATATAAGAAAGTGAAAACTTAATGAATAGTACTTATAATTAGAACATGGATGCATATTAGAAAATTGTATTAGGAAAAGTAATGTCACAAATTTAAGAAAAACAGAAAAAACAATGAAAGAGAGAAGAAAGTCCGCAAAAAAGAGCAAAATATATGTAATCGGTATGTGATGTGAACTGCCTTTCACAGTGGAAAGTGTAACTGCGTGCTAAATATTTCTGGAGTTATTTTTAAACTGCTTGAGAAAAATCAATATTAGTTGTCTTCATAATCTGTTTTTATGCAAATAGCATCTTTTGGTTAGACACATTTTGGAAGTATGTGAAATAGATAAGGAAAATTATCATTGGATGTTGAGTTTATAATATGATCCCTTTGAGTGATAACACAAAGTTAAATGTTGGACAAATACAGCACATGCAAAAATATCCTGTAACAAAGAAATTAAAAAGCCAATGGTCAATTATACTATAAATATAAAACCTCACAAATCAATAAAATCGTAGTTAAAACATCACAGTGTTTCATTCATCTCATTTGAAAAGATTTTTAAGGATAATTCATGGTTTGTTAGCAGCCATAAAAAATAACACAACCATTGTTGCTGAGGGGGTTTAACTACTAAAATTATATGTTATATCTTTGGCTGGTGATCCAACTTATAATAATTCATCCTAAAAAAAATGTCAAAAAATGTATTTAAAAAAGCAAGCATGGGCCCGGCACGATAGCCTGGTGGCTAAGTCTTCACCTCGTATGTGCCAGGGTTCCATATAGGTGTCAGTTCGTGTCCCGGCTACTCCACTTCCCATCCAGCTCCCTGCCTGTGGTCTGGGAAAGCAATAGAGGATGACTAAAGTCTTGGGACCCTGAACTCATGTGGGAGACCCAAAACAATCTCCTGGCTCCTGGCTTCAGATCTGCTAAGCTCTGGGCACTATAGCTACTTGTGGAGTGAACCAGTGGACTGAAGACCTTTATCTCTCTGTATAACTGGCCTTTCCAACATGAATAAATAAACAAACAAATAAGTGTTTCTTTTTAAAGCAATCTTATACAAGAAGTTCACTGTACCATTATTTATAAGAATGAAGGACTGGAAATAACACTGGCATCACAACTAGAAGATTGCTTAATAAAAGTATTGTATGACCACAAAGCAAAATATCACATGCCCATTAAAATGATGTATTAGCAGATTATCTAACATCGCAGAAAAACGTCTGTGATTATGTTTAGTTCAAAATGTTAGAACTCAGTAAATGCCACGGGTCATAAAGGGTGGGTACACAGCCAGGTCTGTTGCTTGCTTGTCAGTCGTTTATAAACTTAAGCCAAGATTAAAAATTGGTGAGAGTACATATAAAACCCAGATTAACAGTACTTCTGCATAATTCCTAATAGCTGGCAAGTCTGTGTCCACAATCCTACCCCCAAGGGGAACTGACCAGTAAGTAACAGCTTCCCAAGTTCTACAGCCCTCCAAGGCCTACTACCACAGACCAGATGAACATGTTCATTTATATCCTCTCCTCTCAGTTGTTCAACTTCTCGCATAGCCTCTGAATTCATACATTTTTATATGCAGTATTTTATATTGTCCAGGTGTGTATGTATCCTGCACGCCTTTACATGAATGTAGGAAGAAAACAAATATTTCCAGAGCAGCAAAAGTACAGAGGTATTTCTAACTGTTGAAAAATCGTTGACAACAGGACACTATAATACAGTTTCTGGGTTTTTTTTCCCTGAAGTTAACAAAAAAGTTACCTGTGGAATGGTCAAGTCAAGTAAACATAGCTATTGTGATTCAGGTATAAATGCTTCAAAATCTTTTTTAAACTTTCTTCTTTAATAATGTTGTAGGTTCAAGATTAAGAGAAAAATTAGTACACAGAAATCATGCACGATACATTTTTCCTCCTTGTTTTCATGACCTGCTGCATTTTGTTTGTTGTTTGTTTTTGTATCTTAGGAGGTTTATTCTAGCGGGGCAGGAACAGGACAGGGTGGTGGGAAGTCAAGGGGGAAGAAGGGGCAGGCCGGAAGGAGGAGAGAGCGACCTGCTGTAATTAACGTTGGGTACAGGAAAAGCGAACAGAACACACAGCACATGGCGCCTTTCCAACGCATGCGTTGCTCCTGTCTGGCAAGAGATCCAGTTCAGAATCATGGTAGTGAACAGAAAATGAGCGTTAGCGAATGTATCTATGATAAATGTAGAGAAGATCAAATAACATGTGTTACCAGAAATGCCCGGTGGGGTCTTTCCTCAGCTTAGAATACACATAAAAAGCCGGACAGAAAAGTTGCAGACAGAAAAGTTTATTTGTGAAGGGACCAGGTGAGCAGGGACGGGAGAAGGAAGGGGACACCACCTCCGGAGAGAAAGCCAGGAGGTGGGTTGCCTCTCGAAAGGGGAGAGAGAGAGAGACCAAAGGTTTGAGGAAGGGTCTTGGGATTTTAAACATTCCCTGTCCCCTCCTTGTTGGGCGGGGAACCTACAGGTAAGATGTTTCCCATTGGTGATCTCTTAATCAGTTAGGAAATGGGTGGGCAATGCTGGTGCTGCCCAACTGAGGGTGCGGCCAAGACCAGCAGGCCTGGATGGTCTCAAACTGTTTGTTACTGAAATGTGAGCGATGGTTACTGCATGGAAACAGTTATCCTGTAAGCAGATCAAAGCTATGAAATCCGTTGAAATTCAAGAATATACTTTCTAAACAGAAAGTACTAAAATAAGATCTCAAACAGACCTGACATAGAGTTAGAAGTTGCTGTCTTCCAGTTTCCACTCCCGACCTAGCCAGAGCCAAATTTCAGCCTTCACTTGTGTTCTTGAAAAAAGGCTGAGGAGCTTAAACAGAGAGGCTTGGTTTCAATCCATTGTGAGTGTTACATTAAACCATGAAAACCTGTTGGGCACATGACGTCAACGCATAAGCGAGGATACTACTGCTCCTTGAGACATGTCAGAAGCTCAGTGCGATTTTGGAGTGGGTTCTGTGCACTGACTAGAATTTGAGGTTGTCAAGACACTGCTCCAGATACTCAAATCATAACTGAACAACGGAGTGAAGCAAGGGCTTGAACTCCGACGTAAAGAAGGGTAGTCAGAAATCGAAATTCATAAGGGACACCTGTCGCTAAGTTGGATTTTGCTACCCATGCGGTCCGTTATATCAGTAGCTTATTATAACTCTGACTTTAAATAGCTTTCACTGTCTTGGAGCTCTGGATCCATTCCGCCTTATGCCTGTGGCCATACCACATCCTCCTCATCCTCACTAGATCATCTTTGTGATGTTCCTTAAACCCCGCATTCCTTGATGTCTCTGAAACTAATGGAACCTACTCCCCTCCTGCACCTTTCCCTCCTGTTGGTAAGGTTAGCTGTCTCCTGAGTCCTCCGGACACCAGCATCCTCAGCTTCCTTCCTTAACCACTTGCCAACTCCAGGGTGACTGCTGCTTTTTCACTGTTAAACTCATCAATATCGCTTTCTCTGCAGTTTACATCTTGCATAATTTATGCTTATTTTTAACATAAAGAAAATCACCTAAACCAAACGTTCTGGAAGGCTTCTCTTAACCAAATATTCCCTCAGCTTGCTACTGCTGCTTTTTTTTTCTACATAGCTTTGTTTTCAAATTGTGAAATAATGATGCAGCCACCACGTTGTTTGTTTTCCATCCTGTGGCATACACCGCAATGCCTGTCACCCAAAATGCCATCTGTGATTTCTTACCCTCTAGCTTTTATCATGCTTGTCTGCTATACTATAAACGAAGTAATGATTTTGCAAATAATTTAACTTCATCACATGAAAGGATTGCTCGGATTCGATAAATCCATTGAGTCGTTTAAGGTAACCATTTAAGGGTTTGCGTGCGTTTGAGCAGGAACAAGCAGTTCATTCTACACTAGAGGAGATGGCTAAGGGTGGCTGTTAAGAACTTGAAATGTCATCTAAATAGAAATCAATCTTTATTTCGATGCTCCCAATCTTTATTTTAAGGCACGGCTTGTAAATACAAGGATGTACCTGGCATGATGCCAGACAGGGAAGCATTTTCCTACCCCATATTCCCACCCCTACACTCCAATGCCTGTTTTTGGTATTTTTGTGTTCTGGTAACTTCCTTTCCTCCCTCCCCGTTCCCCTTAGACAGGGCTGTACCTCTGTGCTTGCTAGATTAGACTTGTTTAAAGAGGTCTGCTTTGTGCAAACAGTCATTTGTTATTTTAATAACAATACCAAACAGACTTAAAAAAAAAAGTGAGCAAAGCAGATCAAGCTGTCAGCTTTCAACTTTACAATGGACTTTGAAAGCAGCCAAACAAGGAAGGGCCAAGGCAGGCTGCTCGCAAGCTGCATTCCTAAGTGGCAGATACAGAGTCTGACTTGGGACTAAGACGCAGTCTACAAACCAGTCGGTCCTTGCAACACTTGCGCGATGCATTCCTAGCCCAACAGCTGTGCATTAGCTCAAGTAAAGACTCAGGGATGTGTAGACCCTAACCAGGACTAGGACAGGAATGCAGCAGGCTACATTGATGAGGCCTTGCTAAGCAGAGTGTGCTGTTGTCCTGAAGGACTGTCAGCACATCAAACTTCTACCTCAGGTTCTGCTATTGAAGGCCAGCTCTACCCCAGCTTTGTCCCCTGCATGTTTATGCTGGTACAAAAATAAATAAATAAACAAATAAAGCCATGCACATTTTTTTCATACTATGCATTTTCCATAAGGTCTTTTTCTTTAACACATGCTCATATGTTCGCTTTTTGTGGAATATGTTCAGATCAGTGTTTTGTAATACCATAAATCAAGTGAAGCTTCTTTTATTTCCAGTCGGACATGGCAGAAAAGTAACCCAGCAGGAAAGGATGGGAGAGTGTCACCCTGTAGTTCCTCAGAAACCTCATGCCATCTCCAAGTGTGACACTTGTTGAAAATAGGAAGGGTGGGGGACAGAGAGAGTGAATATTAAGAACGTAAAGATTTGGAAAACAGAAATTCGAATTCCCAAGAGAAATACTCCTAAGTAAGGGAAAGAAGGCTCCAACCCAGCCCCCAGCTCGGACATGGTGCGGAATCACTGCCTTTTTGTTGTTAACCATGAGAAAGCGCTTACTTTAAATTAACCTAAGCTGTCAAAAGGAAATTTTAACAATATCGCTGTTTTAGAATAGCATTTAGTTATGATAAATGTAAGTCACAAAATAATTTTATACATATTCATTGACCATCCTGTAAGCATTCAGTTTGACAAGAGTGATTTTTTTTTCTATTTTTACATTTGCCAGCAAGAAATGTCTTGGTTTCAGGATTTATTCTAAATTTTGTGCAAGCTGGGCAGAGATTTTTCTTTAGTCTGTCAGAAATATTGGCCTTTCCTCAACACTGAACTGCTCTCAACTGAAATGTAGGACGAGATCATTAAATAATCATTCCTGGATCTTTAGCAAGAATTCTAAATAGAGATTCACTTGCCAGTGGTCTTCTGACATTTTTCTCAGAAAAACAATAAATTACTTGTTTTTTTAGAAAAAGCTTATTGAAATATAAGTTGAAGATGACAACCATTTCAATATAAGGAAACAATGCCAGGCCTAGTGCGGTAGCCTAGTAGCTAAAGTCCTCGCCTTGTATGCACCAGAATTCCATATGGGTGCCAGTTCATGTCCCAGCTGCCCACTTCCCATCCAGCTCCCTGCTTGTGGCCTGGGAAAGCAATCCAGGACGGCCCAAAGCTTTGGGACCCCGCACCCACGTGGGAGACCTGGAAGAGGCTCCTGGCTTCTGGCTTCAGATCGGCTCAGCTCTGGCTGTTGCTGCTACTTGGGGAGTGAACCAGCAGACGGAAGATCTTCCCCTCTGGCTCTCCTCCTCTCTGTAGATCTGACTTTCTAATCAGATTAAAATAAATCTTTCGTGGAAAAACAGGGAAACAGTATCATAGACTAATGAATGGGCAGATTCTACCTGAACAGAAACCAATAATAAAAGCCACGTGAAATAGGATCCTGTAAAATAAAAAAAAAGTTTCAAATTAATTTCTTATTTTCTTGGGAGAAATACACAGTCAGTGCTTACTCCTTCCTTTGTCTCACTGTTGCTCCCTCATGCTTTTTCATACGCTTGCTTGTTGGCTACAACCACCTGTTAAATTATAATTCACTTAATGATAATGACGACTTAATAACCTCCTGCTAAGGAACGTTGTGCAATATGTACATGTAAAAATGTGAACAGTGGTTCTATTTGCCACCTCTGTTCATCTTTTAGATAGGCTACAAAATATCAATCAAGCTTTGGTTTCAGGTTTGATTTCAAAATGTCATGTATTGAATGCATAGAACCATCATAGGTATCTGTGAATAAAAGCTACAAAAAGAGCAAATGCTGCCTTACACAGCCAGGAGACCAAGGCTTCTGCCCGTACGCTGAACTGACAGGCAGTCCCGTGGGCCCTGTGCTCCCGTCTCCTCAAAGTGAAGCGTCGAAGGATAGTTGGTGTTCTAGCAACAATGTTGGCAAATGCCATCCAAGCCTGTAGATTGCAGATTCCCTTTACAGAGTGTATCATCAAATTGTATTGATACTGCCTCTGAAAATGTCCTTAGACTAGACTTTTTTTCCTTTCTTCATATGTGTGTTTTAATTCCTTCTTCTGTGACTAATACACACACACATACACACACACATACCGTTTAAATGAAAGAAATCCAAGGGAAGCTCTCCCAACTTCCTATTTCCTGACATCTTGCCATATCCCAGGGTGTAGATACAGTCCTACCCTAGCATGTTCTTGTAAACACTACATACTAAATCTGCTTTGCTGATTGTAGTACACTTGTGTTCCAAAGGGTAAAAAAATAGCCTGTCCCATAACATGTGCACAAGTCTCAATCCATTCAGCAACCATTTACTACAAAATCCTTCCTTCTTAGGAAATATTTAGATACAGAAATTATGTTTAAATGCCTCTATGACCAGTTCAAAATCAAATTGGTTATTACTGTATCACATGGTATAAATGAAAACAGATACGTTGTTCTTTGAACTTTTCCTAACCGCTCTGGTATCTTTTTAAAAAGTGTAATTTTTTCATAGCTTTCATACTGGACTCAGTCATAGCTTTCATACTGGACCCAGGTGAAGGAGCCTTAGGGTGTTTAAATATTTGAACGAGCTCCAGTAATGGTGTCTGTAGCAGAAAAGTGTGAGAGTTGGCAGAAGAGAGGTTTAGAAAGCATGCCACAATACGTATGGCATTTATTAAATTATTATATGTTTCCTCCAAGGTTATCACCAAGAAATGATTCTATTTACAGTAGGCAAGAGAATGATTGTCCTGACTCACCACATCACCCTCTCATCGCTCTCTCCAGTCAGCTTGCTTCAACTCTAAATTAGTGTTGTGAATACAAAAATGTATTCAGAGTCGATGCAGCTTTTTATATTTTCACATCTTCGTTGCCATCAGATTACTTAGTAAAGAGTCTAATCTTCGTCATGCTCTTGTTTTTCAAGTTCAAGTGGGATGACACTGCATGGTCATTTTGCTCAGTTCCTGAAATAGGCTGCAATCAGACTCCGAGGAAACAATCATTCTGTGTTTTGATTGCAAACAATAAAAATAGTTGCTAACCATTACTCTCAACACTTCATTACTATTTTTTATTTTTATAGCTTCATTGAATCTGGTGTAAATCCTAAGGATATGGGGGCTTGTGTTATTCCCACCAATGAAAAATCAGAGGACCCCAGATTAAACCTTTCGAAGGTGAATTACTTTCTCTACACTCTGTATTTACATTATAGAAATGGCTACCAACAAGCAGTGGTGTTTGTTCAGCTTATACTTATAGACAGATATGTCTGCAAAGGCGATAACCAGTATAATCTTGTCTGTAAAGGAGTTCAATTACATTGAATTTTCATATTAACATGTATTTATCAAAAGAGCAAATCAGGCATTCCACTTTTCTTTTGTGTCCATAAGCATTGCATCCTTAGCAGGGACATACTTAAACACAGATTCCTCCGTGCAACCAAGTGTCCTTGCCTCAACTTCCACGTCCTCGGATGTGTTACCTGAAACCGTCTGCTTTGTACTCAGAGGAAGACATGCCACTTCTGGTACACCTCTTAGTCTTGTGATGACTTCACATCCCATTTATTCTTACCCTAGCCATTCTGGTGTATCCTTCACAGGAAAGATACTAACTTCTTCAATAGCTTCTCTCTTTTCCTAAACCAACTTCTACTCGTTTCTTCAAAGCTGTCCTTGACCTACTATCCAGAGCTTCACATTGCCTTCTGCTTCATCTCAGCTTTGAAACAAAAGCACATCATGTACCACGGACAAAGATCCCAAACGGGATGCATTGTTTGGAGTGTCTCAGCTTCTCTAATCCAACGGCTTTCATTCCAGCATTTTCTATCAGTCATAACAAGGCTCAATTCCTCTGTAAATTGGATTCACATTTTTAATTCAAACCAATGAATTAACTAATTTGGAGTTATTAAGCCAGCAGCCTGCCAAGTTCGGAAGGAAAAAAAAAAGCTAACTGTACACATTTCCAGCTTCTCGATTCAGTAAGAAAGACATTGAGTCAAATACAGCTGCCTAATCATACACACTGTTAGTAGCTCTTTGGGAATTACTTCCTTTTTCCTCTCTCTCTTCTTCCTTGTGAGGACAAAACAACCTGTAAACAGAGGTTTTCCCTACTTCTGCTGCTGGCTGTTGTCGAACACGGTTTAGTCAGCACCATTTAGTCAAGTGCGGCCATCATCAATATTTAAATTCTGTCAAATGCCTGGTAAAGTGCAGAATGGATTTGGCAGTGCTTATTTAGAGGGATTTTACTTTAAAATGTCTAAGAATTGAGTATCTGCAGGTTTCATTCTTTTCATAATTGCCCTGGACTTGTTCTCCTTGGCTAGGATGAATACTGTGTGAATAAATAATTAAAATGTGCCATGGGTGTTGTGAAAATGAAAAAGAGGACTGGGTAAATCATGTTTACACTTTTTTCTCCATTAGTCATGACATTTTGTATAGGGTAAGTGTTTGGGGAATGTATTTTGAAGAAGGGAAGGATAACTTGGCTGACGTACAAAGGAAGTTTGTTCCAGCATCACGAAGAGCAGTCATATGTTCAACAAGCATCCACAGCAGCAAATGTGTCTACTGCAACAAGGCCTTGCATGATCCTCATGTTTTGTGCCTTGGAAAAACTCATGAATGCTCTTCTATTTAGTTTGATGTCACCATCAGATTGCTATTTCAGCAACTTCCATTAGTTTATGTTCTTTGTCTTATAATTTTGTTAATATTTTATTTATTTGAAAGTCATAATGAGAAGGAGAGATGGAAGGGAGAAAGAGAGCTTTCGCTTGCTGGTTCACTCCCAGATATCTAGAGCACACAGGGCTGGGTCGGGGCAACACCAAGAACTAGAAACTCCAGTGGGGTTTCCAACATGATTATCAGGGACCAAAATATCGGGGCCATATTTGTTACCTCATAGATCCAGGAACAAGAAGCTAGATCAGAAGGGCAAATAAGATTTGATACCAAGGACTTTTATAAGAAATGTGAACGCCTCAACACAACAGACAAGGGACTAAATATCTAAGATCTATAAAGAGCTCCTGATACTCAACAGAAAAACAGACAACCCTGTCAAATAGTGGGCAAAGGATATGAACAGATAGTTCTTAAAAGATGAAATTCAAAAAATCAAGAGCCACGTGAAAAAAATGCGACTATATATATATGGTATATGTATGTAAATACATGCACACAAATATATGTGTGTGTATATATATATGAACAAGAGCTGTTCAAGGGAGACTAATATACCAGAATTAATACACAGGCAATATGTGGCTTTACTTCTGAATAAAAAGTGGACTCCCAATGAAACTTTTAAATGTACCTGTATATTATAATACTAGGTTTTCTACCTTTGCGAGTGCTTATGTCATTATAAATTTGTAACTGGTACTGAGAGACTATACCATTGAGAGTACAGGGGACAAAGGTGAGAGGGAAAAAAAAAGAAGGGAAGATGGGGAGAGGGATGGATGAACACTTATATCTATAAAACATTATCATGGAAAACAATGATAATAATGTTTTTTAAATTTATTTATTTTTATTGGAAAGGAAGATATACAGAGAGGAGGAGAGACAGAGAGGAAGATCTTCCATCCGATGGTTCTCTTCCCAAGTAGCCACAACAGCTAGAGCTGAGCCAATCCGAAGCCAGGAGCCAGGAGCTCTTCTGGGTCTCCCACGTCGGTGCAGGGTCCCAAAGCTCTGGGCCGTCCTTGACTGCTTTCCCAGGCCACAAACAGGGAGCTGGATGGGAAGTGGAGCTGCCGGGATTAGAACCGGCGCCCATATGGGATCCTGGCACGTTCAAGGTGAGGACTTTAACCACTACACCATCGCGCCAGGCCCGATATTAATATTTTTAAAAAAGAAACGTGAACTCTCCAAGCAAAGGATTCACCTGCTCTGCTAGAATGTCCACTCTCTATATGTATCTTCTTTATGGAAGGATAACTTCCATACAGATTGGTAAATGTGGCATGCTTTCACGTGGCTTTGTCTTTTCTGCATTTTATATGTCTGTCTTATGGTAGGTGGGAGAATTTCACACATGACAATCAGAATATTTTTATCTGTTTTTTTTTTCAGATAAATTGAACAACTTGATATATTTGAGTAAACAGGGATCCCGTGTGCTCAAGGCAAGGACTTTAGCAGCTAGGCCACCGCACTGGGCCCTAGTTCCAGGAATTTTGACCTCTCTTCAGAATTCAGTGTCTTCCACAACTCTCCCAGGTGCATTAGCAGGGAGCTGAGTAAGAAGTAGAGTGGCCTTAACTCACACCCAAAGCATTCAGATTTGGGATGCTGGCAAGACAAGGCACACAGGAACTTCACCCATTCTGCCACCACTCCAGTCCTTCTTTGGTTCTGAAGTTTCAAGTTGTTAAGCCCAATCCACTGGAGTGGCTTGCACTTTCCTGAAAAGTAACATTCACATAAAAACTATTTTTTTTAAAAAAAGTGTACAATTATCAGTCACCGAGAAATGGTAAGGGGAGGTATAATGAAAAATACTAGAGAAGTTAGTGTGACAGTTTAGAAAGGTTTCCAGGGAGCCTCTGTAATTTTTTACACTAGTCTGGCCAGCCTTCCTCCAACCCTCCTTAACCTTTGGCCACTTCTCATGTTGTTGGCCTGGAGTCGCTTCAGCTAATCGGAAATTTCATCGGCACTTTGTATCTTGTCTAGATTATGAACTATTTGTTGACATAAATGTATGCTACTCTGCTTATTCACTCCCATCACCCACAGTGCTACATGGCATAGAAGGATCTGCTGTCAACAATTATTCCGTAAGATCTTTCGAACTGAAAAAGAAACAGACAGCCTGTGTTAACAGCACCCCTGTCACTGCCTGTGGCCACCACCCCCACCACAACTGCTGCCACAGTGAGATGCAGAAGCCCCTAAGCTCCACATATGTGAGCTGACTCATCAAGCAAACTTGGCTTAAAGCAAAACCTGATTCAAGGGAGAGGACATGGAAAAGGACTTTGCTTCTTTAAGATACTATCAAAACACTTGGAGTGTGCAGTGTAAGTAATGACAGTTCTGAGGGCTGGACTACCCTGTGTCCCAGACCAGGGCTCTCCTTTATCTGTAAGTAAAACTGAAAGGCATTCAAGACCCTGGTGCGATAGCCTAGTAGCTTAATCCTCACTTTGCACACCTGGGATCCCATAAGCATGCTGGTTTGTCTCCTGGCTGCTCCACTTGCCATCCAGCTCCCTACTTCTGGCCTGAAAAAGCAGTTGAGGACTGCACAAAGGCTTGGGACCCTGAACTCATGTGGGGGACCCATAAGAAGCTCCTGACTCCTGGCCTCCAATTGGCTCGGCTCTGGCTGTTTTAGCCACCTGGGGAGAGAGCCAACAGACAGATCTTTATCTCTGTCTCTGCTTCTCGCTATAAATCTGCCTTCTCCGTAAAAATAAATAAATCTTTTTTAAAAAGGCATTTGAGATTTTTGAAATTCATTTCAATTCTGTTTCATCAGAAAAATGGGTTTGTTTGCACAAACCTCTTTTCAATGATTTCTCCTCAACATCACCAGTGTCAACAGTTGCTGATTATATCAATTTCAAAGCCTGTATCTGTATCAATACCTCAATACCGTTTCTGAACTAATGGGATTGAGTGTTTAGAATATCAAAATAGATTATAACACACTAGCTGCTTTGGTAACCCTCTTTCCCATATTAGAAAAAGAAAAAAAAAAACGAACTGTAGTTAGAATAGCACGGGATCCAGCATGGTAGCTTAGTGGATGCGCCGGGACCTCATATGGGTGCCAGTTCATGTCCCAGCTGCTCCATTTCCCATCCAGGTCCCTGATTGTAGCCTGGGAAGGCAGTCAAGGATGGCGCAAAGCCTTGAGACCCTACACCTGCATGGGAGACCCTTAAGGGGCTCCTGACTTTGGATTGACTCAGCACCAGCTGTTGTTGTCACTTGGGGAGTGAACCATTGAACCATCAGATGGAATATATTTCTCTCTGTCTCTTCAATTTTATCTGACTTTCCAATAAATCTTTTGTTTGAATAAATCTTTTTTAAATAAATCCTTTTTTGAAAATCACTTAAAAAGAATATCATTTACAAGACATAAATGTTTATATAAAAATGTATTATATGAACGTTAAAATCAAACAGCTTTAGAGTGGACATTGTGTTGCAATAAATTAAGCCATCATTTCAAATGCCCACATTCCATGTCAGAGTGCAGGCACAAATACCTAGCTCTCCTGCTTTAGCTGCCGTCTCCATGGGGGACACACTCGGAGTTCTAGATGCCTGTCTTTCATTTGACCAGGCCTGGCTTTTGCTTTCAATTAAGGAGTGAACTAGCAAATGAAAAGACCCCCTGTCCACCAACTCCTTCTTTATCTCTGCTTTTCAAATAAAAGTAAAAATTAAAATAAAAGCAATCCTAGTTGCTTTCTAAAGAATGATAACCCAGCATAAGATCCCCCATCTCATCCTTCAGGCAGAAAAGAGGTAACACTTAGGAGAAGTCATGCTTCCATTGGTAGGTACCCTGGCCTTTCTCTGTATGGCCGTATTGTATCATTCTTCGATTGTCATTTTTCAATTACCGTATTTTCTTCTGAAAGCCCTTGGCTGAAACAAGCTGGTTCTGATCTCAGGACACATTACTGTGTTCAGTCTTTACACATATAATTCAGAGGCTCGCACGGATTCTACTGCTGCTCTAACAGTTGTAAAAACTATACCCAGCGCGGCCAACGCTGACGGTGACACCACTGGCATTTCTCAGTTCATGTGTTGCTGCACAGAGCTCAGTGGCTGAAAAAGTTGAGCAACGAACACGCAGACTGCCCTGTTGCTTTGGATATCTGTGTTCCTAGAGCAGAAGAAATTAGAAATCAAAAAAAAAAAAAAAAAAAAGACTGTATACAACAGACTTCATTTTTAAAACAAAATGTTAAAGTGACATAAACAATGGTAAATTCCACTTCATGCAAAATCCTCTTGATTTCCAAACTTCCTTCTTGTTCAGAATTTCTGTTATACAATTACTTATCTTCTTTTTCGGGATTCCAGCTGTTACCAATCACAGATTCATTTTTGTCCTGAGCTTTCTCATTATTCTGGAAAACTATTTTAGTGAATGACTTATAGTGTCATGGAGGAGCATAGTGGAAAGAATGTGGCCCGGGATCCAGATAAACTTCAATGTGGAACACAGTCTGATACCATCTGAATCTCTGACTACTGTCATCAGTGAAACTGGAAAAGCATATAACTCGTATCAGGATAATTGTGAGAATTAAATGAAATAACATGCAAAAAAAATCCTAGCACCAACTTTTAGCATCCGTTGATAAATCCATTGGTGGCTTGCTGCATTTTAAATGTGTCTGTGAGTGCACTTCCCTGCATGGAGCCCAAATGTGTTTGTGACCATACTTGGCACAGGCGTAAGTATGATCTGAACACTTGAAGCGAAGACACATCTGTGCAGGTGCTTGCATCCCGTGGATCTAAGCTGTCTTCATGAACACATCATTACATGTGAATCCAACAACCTGCCAGGCCTGGTACAGTCTGAGGAAAGTCATGTTTGTTTCATTGAATCATTTACATGTATAGAGATGTATGTCAGAATTTAATTTTAAGTCATTTTGATTAGCATATCTTTATAGCAATTCCCAAAAGTCCGCTATCATCAATATTTAGAAATTTTGTACCAGTGATGTGACTACTAATGAGAGAAGTTACTTATCAGTTCATATAATGATATATTCTCGTGGTCATTGTTCTTAGAAAAATGATATGAAGCTTAAATATCACATGATTTCCTGTAAGATCCCACTTATTACTGGCATATTTTATTGTGAACACCTTTTACTCAAGCTCACAACCTTGGCCTGAGCACAGGCCACTGTAAAAATATTTTCAAAGTAATTATCCACCAAAGTAACTGCAATGATTACCTCGATTATGCTTATTATTGATAATAAAGTTACTGAAAATTTGGTATCATTGATAAGGATAAATTAATTTGATTTCTAACACTAATCAATACATGTTCTGACGCTTAAGATAATTTACATATGCACACACACAATTCCCCATTATCAGGAAAATTAATTTGTATTTGCCAAAATTGATTAGAAGCAGCATTTTCTAATTGCTTAACATTTCTAAACTGTGGTTCCAAAGCATTATCTTGCTTTAATCTTTACTACGACTTTAAATGAAAAGAAGAATATTATTATTATTCATCTTGGTAAAAAACAGAAAATTAAGGTACGTGGAATTTAAGTGGCCTATTCAGAGTCACACCATTAATAGTTGAGAGTAGTGATTAACACTCACAGCTTTGAGAGGAAAATGTAAACCATGATATTCTCTGTCACGCACGAGAATTAAATAGCAAAGAGATTAAGGGCTCAAAGACATTCTTCTGATAAGTTTCCATAGTACTTCTAAGACTTATTAACTAAATTGTACAATACCAAATGAATGACTGTTAGACACTGACCATACTGAAATGCTAACTCCTTTAAAGGCTGTCCTCAGTGTTTGGTCTGTCGTGTTCCTTTATTTTATCCATGATGCAGCCATTATGGATTTAATAATCACCTATGACGCCACAGCAGAAGTCAAATTTTGTACAGAAATGTAAACAGTACAAGAGGCAAAAGGTTGGATAAAGAAAGCTATTTTCTTTAATGGAAGGGGAACATTCCTCCAGAGTTTGTGCACTGCAGTTGAAGAACAGAATACCATTGTTTGAATATCTCAGCTTGCCTCTAAGTGGAATTGTTTCTATTTTTACACACAGCGTTAGTTTGACCAAGCACATGTTGTAATTCACAGGATATAAGAATAACTAGACATGTTAATATTATATAAATGTACTTTGTACTAGCTGAGTAGGGATTCCAATTTCCCCAATACTCAATCTGTCTTAAGCAGCAAACTCTAGGTGCAGTTCCCTATTATGTGACTGCCCAACTATTTATTTTTTAAGATTTATTTATCTAATTTAAGAGAATTAGAGTGTGAGATGGAGAGACAGAGACAGAGAGATCTTCCACCTACCGATTCACTTCTGAAATGGCTCCAACAACCAAAGCTGGGAACCAGGAGTTCTTTCTGAGTCTCCCAGGTAGATGCAGGGGCCCAAAGCCTCAAGCCATCCTCCACTGATTTTCTTATGCCATTACCAGGGATCTAGATTAGAAGTGGTGCAGTTGGGAATAGGACAAGCCCTATATTGGATGCCAGAGATAAAGGAGAATCAGCCTGCCACATTACTACCCTGCAACTGCCTAATTATTTCACACACTACTAGACAGAATATAAATCTCCCAAAGTTGGGGATAGGATAAAGTGGATGAAGAGGATGCAAAGGGGAGGGAGAGAGAGAGAGAGAGAGAGAGAGAGAGAGAGAGAGAGAGAGAGAGCGCGAATGCCATAAAGTAAAGATGCTAATTTAGTTTGTGATTATTCATTCATGGATCTTGTGATCAGGGAGTACTTGTTCCAGCTTTTCTGTGAACACATTGTTTTCTTTAGGTGAAGCGGTTAATAGAACATGTTCTGTACAGTTTATGTGGTTGTTAGCATCAGGTGAGGTGCTGTATGTATCTGAGACCTGGGACTGACTAAATTTTGCTGTAATTTTTTTGTTGTCATGGACTACAACGACAAGGAAGAGGAGGAAGGAAGACAACAAATGATGTGAGAGTGTCCATGTGTGAATCATTGCTCTGTGAATGCAAAGTTCAGTCGTCACAAAATGCTTTCATTATTACTGTGAACAGAACCAAGTGATTGTGGACAAATCATTTATTTCTGGATCAAATTAGTTCTTGTTTTTTTTTTCTTTTTGAATTTTTTATTGAAGTCATAGGAACACATTTCATGTATTTAATATGTACTGATTTAGAAGCATCATGAAGTCACACCCTTACCTCTCTTCCGCCCATGCCCCTGCCCTCTTTTCTGCTTTTCCCATCTATTTTAATGTACACAGACATACTTTTGCTTTATTTTATAATCGTAAGTGTAAGCCTAACCAAATAAAGAATTCAATGAGCAGTAAGTAGAAAAACCACTATTCTTCAAGGGCATGGATGAGACGTGTGAACAATAATCAAATTTCAAAATGATGAAAAAGAAAGTTATATTTGTTCTTCTAGAAGAAGAATTACATGGAGATAGAGGAAGGGGAGAAGATAGAGAAGGAGAAAGGACCTCCATCAGCTCATCCGCTCCCCACATGGCTGCCACGAGGGCTGGGCATTCTTATGGGGTATTGGTTTGCAGGTGATAGCTTAACCTCATGTGCTACAACAGCCCAAAATCTTTTTTTTTTTCATAAACTAAAATACAGTTTTATACTTTATCAAGTGAATAGTAAGTGACAGTTGAAGAATCCCACAGGATATTCAGTAAGTAAATATTTGGTATTTTTCAACCAAGTTGGTTGAAACTTAACATTTCATGAAATACGTGAGCACATGGTTTACAGCAGAAATGCCCGTGAATTTATCTAAGAGACAAACAAAATTCTGCTTATAAATAAATCATAATTCTGATCTTAGAGTCACCTGAAATGTTTGAGAACCATTGGAATAAGAACATGAACAGGGAGATTATTTAGCTAAATCACATGAATACATATTTGGATAAATAATGGCAAAGGTGTTAAGGAGAAATGTTACAATTTTATTTAAGCTCTCCAGCATCTCCCAGTGGCCTACACATCTACATATCTACGTATCTTTGCATAGAGTATAATCTACATATGATAGTGTGTATAAGCATATTTTGCAAAAATGTAAGTGACATATACTAATCTATATCTTGCTTTTAGCTGATCATTTTTAACTGTAAGCTTTTACTGCAATTCTAGGATACATATGTAAGAATACTTCATAAAGTTCATAAAGAGGAAATTAAAAAAAAAAAACTTAAGAACAGGCATTTGGCCTACCATTAACCACTGTTTGAAAAAATCCATATTCTATATTGGAGTGTTTGTCCAGACTGTTTTTTTTGAAGGTATGATTTTATTTTTTATTTCGTTTAAAATGTTTATTGTTATTTGCCATGATAGAGTTGTGTAGACATAGGATTCTCCTCTTTTCCTCTGCTTCCCACCACCCCATCTTCCTCCACCACCATTTCCCCCTATATTATCATACTAATATAGTCTTTTAGTAACAGTTACTAGTTTTAAAATCCACTATTTAAATACATGCTGGCATTGTAGGTATAGGCAAAGGTAGAAAATGTGGTATCATGTTGCAAAGATATATTTAACTTTTACTGGGAGTCTTCCTTTCACTCAGTACAGATACCTACCGCAGTCAGTCCCCTGTTAATGGGGACTCTGGTAGGAAACAAGGGGTGGCTCAAGATGGTGAATTCCTGCTGCTCATATAGAAGACCTGTACTGTGTTCCTTGCCTTTGCTTTAGCTCTGGCTGAGTCCCAAGCTACTGTGGGCACTTGCCAGGGAACCAAGGAATGGCAACTCTTTCTTTCTCTGTTCCAAAAGATAAAATGAATGAAATGATACTCCAATGTTGGTTCATTTTTATAATGCTAGAGGGTATTTTGCTTTTGAAACTAAAATAATGCATCTGTTTATGTGTTATTTCTGCTCTGAAGGTACTTTCCCAATTACTTACTCTGTTACTTCAGGTACAACCCATTCCCCCACTAGTAACCTGTATCATTACTTTGTATTTAGTGGTATCAGAATTAATAGAAATCACTACATTAAAATTCTGACAAGTACTTCTCAACCATTTTTCTTTTGCAACATACAAAATAATTTTGTCACAAGCAGGTGGAACTTGGACTAGTCTCTCCTGCATATGCTATTCTTCAAAAATATGTCATAGCTTATTTGATGAACAACTTTGTTTTCTAAATCCTCAACATAGCTTGTCCATTATGAAAGATCATTCAAGTGTCCCCAGATTTTGATGGTATTATCTAAAACTGTGATTTTTCTGTTGCCTTAAAGACCATGAAGAAGGTATATTTGGATTTGATCGTTCCTTCTTTTTCAACCTCCATCTGACACCAGAGAATACACCTCTCACAGGAAGGGATCTTGTCTTAATTACCCTGAATGTTCAGAGTACACCATGGTGCCTAATTACAGCTAATTGTGTTAGCTCAGTGGGCATGTGATGCCAAAGTGAAAGAATGAATGATTAAGCTAAGCTTTATAATCTGCTCTCTCTGATTGACCTATGACCTTGTACAAACCACCTCATCCTGCCAGGCCTCAGTCTCCTGTACTGTAAAATTAGATTTGGTAATGGCTTTCAAAATAAAACATTAAAAATTGATGTAATTCTAATCATATGCATTTATTATAATGATTACAAGACATGTATACATGCCATTCAATACATGTATCCTTGTATACAATATATATTATGTGTATTGTATCTGTAGATAGATATAGCCACACATCCACAGTGAGAGCAAAAAACAGAGAGAGAGAGAGAAGAGAAAGAGAGATGCTGCATTCCCAGATGCCCACAAGAGCTAAGACCAGGCCAGGTGCAATTCAGAAAACCTGTGCTTCAACCGTGTCTCTCACATACGTGGCAGGGACTCAAGTAATTGAACCACTGTCTATTCCCAATCCAGGTGAATTTTCAGAAAGCTGAATTGGAAGCGCAGTAGCCCAAAGCTTGAACCAGGAGTTCTGATATGGAGTGCAGTCCTTTCAAATAGTAGTGTAACCTGCTCTACCACAATATCCATCATATGGTATAGTTATTCTATAGCACAGTTAGTATTCATCTAATCTTTGACAAGATAAACATAATGAAAAATAGAATGAAACCATACTGATTGTAGGTACAAACTGAAGGTCAAAGAAAATAACTCTATCTAGGGGAAATGTATTGGCTAATAAAAACTATTATATAGTCATTGGTACCATTATTGTTATGTTGTATAAATTAAAGCTTACAACTTCCAGGAAGAAAGATAATGTTGACTGCAAATTTTGCATGCTGAATGTTATAATATTTGTATTTCCTTCCATAGTTTTGTCCCATTGAATGATTAATTATACACACGTATGTGTTTATTGTTTACCTCAACATTGAAGTCGTTTTCCGCTAAGTTATTGACAAAAGATGATACACAGGCTTATATTCATATCCAGCCTGAGAGGTGTCACCTTTTACAAAATCAATTTTTCGCATGGAACATTGGGGAAGACAGCTTCAGTAAACATGCAGGAGGATGTGTTTTGAGGAAAAAATTATGACTCTAAGTCTGATATATTTTAAAGCAAAGTTTATATTTGTTCATTCTATTCTTTTCCTCTGCAGGATTACATGTTACTTCGATTACTTGGCTACTAATTAGAGAACACAAAATGAATAACTCAACAAACTCATCCAATAATGGCTTGGCCCTCACCAGTCCTTATAAGACATTTGAAGTGGTGTTCATCGTGCTTGTGGCTGGATCCCTCAGTTTGGTGACAATTATTGGAAATATTCTGGTCATGGTTTCCATTAAGGTGAACCGCCACCTGCAGACGGTCAACAATTACTTTTTGTTCAGCTTGGCCTGTGCTGACCTCATCATAGGTGTCTTCTCCATGAACTTATACACTCTCTACACGGTGATTGGCTACTGGCCTTTGGGACCAGTTGTATGTGACCTTTGGCTAGCTCTGGACTATGTGGTGAGCAATGCTTCAGTTATGAACCTGCTCATCATCAGCTTTGATAGGTACTTCTGCGTCACAAAACCTCTGACGTACCCTGTCAAGCGGACCACGAAAATGGCAGGAATGATGATTGCAGCTGCCTGGGTTCTCTCCTTTATCCTCTGGGCCCCAGCCATTCTCTTCTGGCAGTTCATTGTAGGAGTAAGAACTGTGGAGGATGGGGAATGCTATATTCAGTTTTTCTCCAATGCTGCTGTCACTTTTGGCACTGCCATTGCAGCCTTCTATTTGCCGGTGATCATCATGACTGTGCTCTATTGGCACATCTCACGAGCAAGCAAGAGCAGGATAAAGAAGGACAAGAAGGAACCTGTGACCAACCAGGATCCTGTGTCTCCAAGTCTTGTGCAAGGAAGGATAGTGAAGCCAAACAACAACAATGTGCCCAGCAGTGATGGTGGCCTGGAACACAACAAAATCCAGAATGGCAAAGCTCCCAGAGATGCTATGACTGAAAACTGTGTCCAGGGGGAGGAGAAAGAGAGTTCCAACGATTCCACTTCAGTCAGTGCTGTTGCCTCTAATATGCGAGATGATGAAATAACCCAGGATGAAAACACAGTCTCCACTTCCTTGGGCCATTCCAAAGATGAGAACTCCAAGCAAACATGCATAAAAATTGTCACCAAAACCCCAAAAGGTGACTCATGTACCGCAACTAATACCACTGTGGAGGTTGTTGGATCTTCAGGACAGAATGGAGATGAGAAACAAAACATTGTAGCCCGCAAAATTGTGAAGATGACTAAGCAACCTGCAAAAAAGAAGCCTCCTCCTTCCCGGGAGAAGAAAGTCACTAGGACCATCTTGGCTATCCTGCTGGCTTTCATCATCACTTGGGCCCCATACAATGTCATGGTGCTCATTAACACTTTCTGTGCACCCTGCATCCCCAATACAGTGTGGACAATCGGTTACTGGCTCTGTTACATCAACAGCACTATCAACCCTGCCTGCTATGCACTTTGTAATGCCACCTTCAAGAAGACCTTTAAACACCTTCTCATGTGTCATTACAAGAACATAGGCGCCACAAGGTAAAACATCTTTGCAAAGAATATGGGAAGACTACAAGGATCAAAGAACTGGCTTTAAATCTCTGCCATTGCACTTTATAGTCTTACTATTGACTGTGCAACTAAGGAAAGCCAACAGTGACACTCTCATACCTATGTTACAGTTTGAAAATCTTGCACCTTGTAAACACTGTCTGTTTAAGAGCAATGAGACAATTGAAAGAGACATATTGGAATTGGGAATTTATTAAGCAGCAATTCATGCTTTCTCATATTCTCTTGAAGAAGGGCTTCTGAATCTACAATTTTGTCAGTCTCTGCACAAAAAGAGTAACCTCATTATTTTTGTTGTGTATTTTGCTTCTGTTGTTCTGATTATTCATATGAAAATGAAATATCATCATTGCAAGCCAACATGGAAGTGAAAATTTAAAGAAATAGATATTGTAAAATAGACATGTGAAGAAAGAAAATCAAGTAAGGATGCAGAAATAGTCTCCAGAGAGTTAAATACATTCTATTCTTTTGTTGTGGTTTTATCTGAAGGATTGCGATGTCATAAATGAGCTCTTCCCACCTTTCGCTTTTCCCATCGTGAAAAGAAACCAAACAAAAACCACTATAAGCTCACGCTGCTTTTACTTTTACTTTTACAATGCCTGCAGGACTTTCACTAAATCCAGGCAGAGACCTCTCAGCCACTGTGTCTTTTAAATTCTTTCAGGTATAAAAGCCTATAAGGATTTAGTTCCCTTAAAATGCTTTATGTGTAATGTTCTTTCTCATCAGTCCAGTCCTAAGCTACTACTTTATTTTAATAGAATAAGTGTGCTTGAGAGAGCAACGTCATCAAGAAGTTGAGGCTTCATCATTTAAATATTGGTCGGTATAGTTGAAGAAAGTTTATTGAGGCCAAGTGAATTTTAAAATGAGAGAACAAAAGGACAAAAGGCATTTGATTTCAAACGAATCAGCATGACCCATGAAGGAAATGCTAACTTATAAAACACAAACTCCTGACTGTCAGCAGGAAGGAGATTCCGATTTGTTCTTCTGGAATCCCGAACAAAATAAAGATATTCACAAGGCATCTGTGACTAGTAAGTCAGTGCCCCCCAAAACTAATACCTCCTAAATGATATTCAAATTATATTCAAAAAAAGGTTGTCTATAACCATCCTACAATTGAGAGAGGGGAAAAAAGGTAATATAGTCAGTTTTCCCCAAAAATTAAAATAAATTAATAGGATATATTTATGACAGAAGTATGCTGAATAACAAAGCTAAGGCCAAATGAACTCAAAGAAACTGATAGAAGAATGTTGATGGTTGTTTTCACATTTTGCCTCACCTTGAAATTCTACACACAAAGTATCTAAATGGTAATATCATGTAAATTAATTCTTGCCCATGTAGGGACATTGTAGTCCAAATAAATACAGAATTATATTGATTCACATTTAACTAGTCACTTTATCCCACAAGTGTTCATTATTTTTTATATACATTGCACATTTTACGATATCCTCCTTAGTAATCTTTCTGTGGGTTACAGAATGAGTTCATCAGTCTTAGACCACTGAACTTATCTGAACTATTTTAAATGAATTGTTACATTGATGGCATCTCGATAACTCAAAGAATTTGTTTTAAAAGCACAAGGAAAATAGCAGCCAACATTTGTAAGTTAGTAAAAAGCAAATTGTTGGTAATATTTGTACTTGACCTATTTATTCTATGCTAAAATAATGTCTTTATTTGGATAATTAGTCACTTTCCCCAACAGCAGCATCAGTGTATTAACTGACAGCATCTGTTCAAATAGATTATAATGACTGCCACGTAAATATCTACTTTTTAAATTCATACTCATTTCTATTTTGTTGATTCAAATGAACATCGGGCCAGTGCGTTTCTGGGTTTCCTGTAAATAAAACTAGCTGATGGGCCCAGAATGCCACTTTCTGACTTGGGATGTAGATCAAGTTGGAATGAACCCTTTGGAGCCATCAGGATTTCTTTTTCTTGTGATGGCTCTAACAGTCCCACTACATGGTAGTCCACTTGTCTCTCACTCGATTTCCCTTGAACCCTTAACTTTCATCTTTATGTTCTCCATCATTTCCAGAGCCACCACAACTTTATTGAAAGAGAAACTGTTTAGTCAAAGGAAAAGATTGAAGGTAGACACACACACCATGGAAATTTGTTCAACTGGAATCAGAAACATGTATGGAATGCTGGAAAGGATTGTAGAGAAATAGAGACTGTGTTCCAAGAATTGTCCTAACTGTTGCTAAATTTGTCTATTAGAGAGGCTCTCGGTCAGGGACAATTTTCTCCAAAGGGGACTTTTAACAATGTGCACAGACATTTTTGATTGTCACACCAGGGAGGAAGTTAATTGGTATTTAGTGGAGAGAGGCTAGGAGTGCTGCTAAACAGACTAAAACTAAAATGCACAATCCAATCCCCTATCCACACCAGAAGATTCATTTAGCCTAAATGTCAAAATAATTTCAAGGTTCACAAACTCTTATTTATTAAACTCTCATTTACTTCAAGAAATTTCTAGAGCTTGCTTCCTCTAAGTGAAGAAATAAGCCTGTAACAGTTGTAGAATGTTATGTGATTTGCTCACCAGCTTAAAGTAGGCAATGCTCCCTAATCATGTATTCGAACACTGCTCCAACTAGTTGATTATATTTGTAATTCACATTGGGACAATCAGGCCACATCAACATGTCCCAAATCACCAAACCACACACAGCCTATCATTTCCAGAATTTAATGTCTGCTTACAATTGCCACACAGTCTAGTGAGTTGGGGTCTTGTTAGCTGTCCATCCAAATGGTCACACTTGACATAGTCAGTTTCCGCAGGAGCTACCGTTTTCTGTTTGAAAAATATGAAGAGCCTCTTTTGAAAATGACATGATTCGTACCCTTTGTCTTCATAGGAACGGTGGATTCTGTCAACTAGTTCCTCTCTCCTCTTGGCAATAATGTAAATATCCCAGTGTGGTCTTTTAAATGAAGAGGAGATTAAGAATATTAAAAATTCATTTCATATTTTAGAAATTATTACCCTTTGACCAGTTCATCATTTATTTGACACCAACATCCCATTGTCACATCACAAATGAGATGCTTTCTAGTTTGAATGGTGGATGACTGGAGATCCCACAAACTTGTGCTCCTTATTTAACCACTGCTTTTTTGATCTGGAAGACCTAACACAGGGGAGATGGGAGCATACATGATGGCCACAATTATTCATTCTTCATGATTAATTCATTGATAGTTGCCAGCACCCTAATTTGATAATATCCCTTTCAAGAACTATAGCACTGGTGTTTCAAATAGATTAGGAAAGCACCCAAAGCTGGATAAAATTGTGCAAAGTGTATTTTCGCATGTATATACAATACCATGCCTCGTCAATATGCTTCTCTTAAATGGGTGCACGCTGTAGCATGAACTATATGCATATTTAATGTATCTTCCTGGAATATGCTGTATGCTTAATATATATACATATTATATATAAGATTATAACATGTACAATAGAAATACATATTTCTGTATGCAAATAAAAGTATTATACACAAAACATTCCTATGTGACCTGATGTATCTTCTTGCAACGCAGCAAGAGTAAATGTGATATGCCAAATTTTCAATTTGCATTTCAAAGAAAAAATTTCAAAACAGCTAAAATCATATCCATTTTATAATTAAAGTGTTTTATAATCTTTGGAAGCATGACATTGATTTTAAACATCTCTTTAAAAAAAAGATTTTTTTTATTGGAAAGACAGGTCAACAGAGAGAAGAGACACAGATCTTATGTCCACTGGTTCACTCCCCAGGTGGCAGCAACAGCTGGAACTGAGTCAATATGAAGCCAGGAGCCAGGAGCTTCTTCCGGGTCTCCCATGGGGGCGCAGAATTCCAAAGCCTTGTGCCATCCTTGACTGCTTTTCCAGGCCACAATAAGGAGCTGGAAGGGAAGTGGAGCAGCCACGAGACTAACTCGCAGCCACGTGGGATCTCGGCACATGCAAGGCAAGGATTTAGCCACTAGGCCATCATGCCAAATCCTAAATAACTCTTGAGGGAGTAAATCAATAAATCTTTGCTGTTTCCCCCCCACACATGAAAACTCTTTGTTCTCCCGTGCCCGTGACATGTCTCTGACAAGGATCTTCCGGCTGGTGTGACTCCAGCAGCTGTGTTGAGCTTGTGGCTGACTGCCTGATGAGGCCGCAAACAGCCCTTTGTCATCGTTTTACTGTCTTCCAAATTAACTGATTTTAGCGAAATAAAAAAATAATCAGTGGAGGAAAAAAAAATGACCTTCAGGATATTTTTTCTTTTTTTTATCTTAAAAAAGTGGGGCTGCCGGGATTAGAATCAGTGCCCATAAGGGATCCTGGTACGTGCCATTAGAGGCTTTAGCAGCTAGGCCACTGCGCCAGGTCCAGGATGTTTTTCATTCTGACAAAGTAAAAATTGTATTTTAGAAACCATTTTTTAGGGCCCGGTGTGATAGCGTAGTGGTTAAAGTCCTCGCCTTGCACGCACCTGGACCCCATATGGGCGCTGGTTCCTATCCCAGCAGCCCTGCTTCCCATCCAGCTCCCTACTTGTGGCCTGGGAAAGCAGTCGAGGACGGCCCAAAGCCTTGGGACCCTGCACCTGCGTGGGAGACCTGGAAGAAGTTCCTGGCTCCTGCCCTTGGCTCAGCATAGCACCAGCCGTTGTAGTCACTTGGGCAGTGAATCATCAGATGGAAGATCTTCCTCTCTGTCTCTCCTCCTCTCTATATATCTGACTTTGCAATAAAAATAAACAGATCTTAAAAAATATACCTTAAATAAAACATTTGGGCTGATGTGGCATAGCCGGTTAAGCCACTGCTTAGAAGGCTGGCATCCCAATGTAAGTGGCAGTTCACATCCCATCTGTTCCACTTCCCTTTCAGCTCCCAGGTGATCCACCTTGGAAAGCAACAAAAGATGGTCCAAGTGCTTGAGGTGCTACCCTTTGTGCGGAGACCCAGATGCAGGTCTTGTCTCCTGGCTTAGGCCTGGCTCAGCTGCTCATGTGGGGAGTAAATGAACAAGCAGATGGAAGATGTTACTTTCTCTCTCCCTCTGCCTGTCTCTCTTTCTCTCTAACTCTGCCTTTCAAATAAAATGAAATGAAAGAAAACATGCACAGGGAATGAACATTTTTCTTAGATATGAAATCAAGCATTTACTTGTAAATAAGCTTTTCATATATTCTCTCTTGAGAAGCTTTTAATGCCACATGTGTAACATGAGAGATTAAAGGTAACAGCATTGGTAAATTCATCAGAAGAATCATTGGAATACCAAAATTTAAAGGTAAGTATCACAGATGCTTTAATTATAGCTGTAGTTCCTCTAAAAAGCTATTTTAAGCATAGATTTTCATATTACCTACATCACGTATTTTTGTCTACGATGGATATCTATAGCATTTTATTCAAATGAGTATTAAAGAAATAGTCATTCTGTTAGTTTACTTTTCAGCATTACTTTGAAGTTAAAAGCATTTACATTTGAGAAGAACTTGATCAGGACAGCACTGCAGCACAGCTAGATCAGCTGCCTCTTGACACGCCCACATCACATATTGGAGTGCCAGTTCAAGTCTTGTCTTCATTTCCAACCCGTTTGACTGCCACTAATGTGTTTCTAAGATAGCAGCTGCATTTGGGAGACTGGATGGACTTCTGTGCTCCTAGCTACTGGAGGCTTTTGCAAAGTTAGATAAAAAAGAGCTCTGTCTCTACCCCACCACCACAAACCTCCTCTCCACTGCTCTGATTTTCAAATACATAAAGCTTGTAAGAAATATTTATTTTCATTTGTAAGGCAGGGTTTTAGAGAAAGAAGGAGCGGGAGGGATAGATATTGTCCATCCGTTGGTTCACATCCGCATAAGGCCTCAGAAGCCACATGAAAGCTAGGAGCCAGGAACTTCTTTCAGGTCTTCTGTGTGAGTGCAGGGACCTACGCACTTGAGTCATCATGTGATGCTTTCTCCAAACATTAGCAGGAAATGACGTGGTAACACTGGGATTTGGGCAGATGGCCACATGGCATGCCAGCTCTGCAGGCAGTGGCTTAGCCAGGAATACCATGACACTGCCTCTGATAAAGCTATTAAATTAGAGAGAAGGAGAGAGAAAGAAAGAAAGAGAAAGAAAGAAAGAAAGAAAGAAAGAAAGAAAGAAAGAAAGAAAGAAAGAAAGAAAGAAAGAAAAAACAAGTGAGCTTTTGTCGCAGATTGAGATGCTAATTGGAATGTCCACATCCTGCATCAGGTTGCCTGGGTTCCAATTATGGATTCCCTCTAATGTGTATCAGTAGATGATGGCTCAAGGAATTGAGTTCCTCCATCCAATTCTGTTCAGTTTCTCCTCCAACTCAGATTGAGTTCTAGGATGCTGGTTTTGGCCTGGCCCAGTCCTGGTTACTGTAGCCGTTTGAGGAATACACAGATGGAAGACCTTTCTTTGTGTTTCTTTTAATGTGTCTGTGAGTGTGTGCGTATGCATAGGCATCCCTCTCAAATATTAATAATAAAGAAGTTGTTTTTCAATATATTTGTAACACATAAACCCACAAACAGATATACAACCGCACATACTTATTAGGCACATAAGCACATATTTTTAAAAACACAAACAAAATTACATAGAAAAGCCTAATTTGTGAAGAGCAGGTGCAGTGGCACGTCAGGCTGATCATCCACCCAGCAACCCGCATGGATGCTGACTCGTTTGGTGATTACTCCACCTCTGGACCCATCTCCCTCCCTATTGACTGACTTGGAGAGCAGTGGAGGATGGCCTAAGTTATTTCATTTTTCTTTTTTTACTTTTAAGATTTATTCATTTATTATTGGAAAGGCAGACATACAGAGAGGAGGAGAGACAGACAGGAAGATCTTCCTTCTGATGATTCACTTCCCAAGTGAGTGCAATTGCCGGTGCTGTGCCGATCCGAAACCAGGAGCCAGGAGCTTCTTTCGGGTCTCCCTGGGGATGCACGTGCAGGGTCCCAAGGCTCTGGGCCGTCCTCGACTGCTTTCCCAGGCCACAGGCAGGGAGCTGGATGGGAATGGGGCTGCTGGGATTAGAACCAGCGCCCATATGGAATCCCGGCGTGTTCAAGGCGAGGACTTTGGCAGCTAGGCCACTGCGCCGGGCCCGTAAGTTCTTGGGCCCCTGCCTCCAGGTGAGAGATCCAGAAGAAGCCTCTGGCTCCCAGCTTCAGATTGACCCAGCTCTGGGCATTGCAGCCATTTTAGAAGTACACCGAGGGATTGAATATCTTTCTGTGTCTTCCTCTTTCTCCCTGTCTATGTAACTGACTTTCCAAGTAAAATAGATACAGAAAAAAGGAAAAAATGATCTGAGTTTACCAATAAATCATATTAGATGTAAATATGTATAATATTTCAATAAAGTGCATGTATTTGTGCAAGTCTGTATCTGTAAAATCGCATTTCAAAAAGCTCGTGAAGATTAGACTTCAAGGACAAGATTGTTTTGCAGGAAATACAAAGTCTATGTACAATCATGTAATACTACACATTTTCCAAGAAATTTCTAGGATGTCCACATACAGGCTATACACTTTTTATTAAGAGGAAAATTGGTTTAAAGACACATTACCAGGAATAGAATGGAAAATGATTCATAATCGTGTGGCATGAAATATGTACCAAGTGGAAAATATTCGACAGACCAAAGGAGTGTTGATGTAAGTGGCAGTGATGCATGTACGATATTCCAACATCCAAATTTAGTGCTGCAGAAGGAGTGGGGGCAAGTCCCAGATAAAAAAGAAAAGAGAAGTTCCATGCCATGTCCTTGGATGTGTTTCCGCCAGACCTTATTCCTAACTGTAGCAGACATTATTCAGAAAACACAACTGAGGCAGAATAAAATGTTTTATTTTTCCCCTTTCTTTCAAGCGACTCATCACATTGAAAACATATCTGTGAACATCTCGGAACTCAGACTCTGAATGCTTCTAGATTCTAGCACTCAGACTCTGAGTGCTTCTAGATATTCTTTAAAAAAGAATTCCAACTGGTGCACGTTTCTCACTTAAGAATGTTTGCAATTCAATGCAAATTGGTGGAGCTCCAATTCTACCCTTGAAGGCTTGTGTTTTACTTAGTCTCCCCATTGGACACCTCTCTGAGTATGCTTGCCATTTTCTGCCATATGTTTCTAAGGTTTCTAATGTATTGATGAAGTGTGGTTCATCAGGCTCTCAGGGTACTACTTGGTGGAATGGATAAGTTTTTTTCTTCATCTGTATTTTCCCAGAAAAATTCACTGATAGTTGATCTAAATTCCTGTGCTCTTTGCAAACAAGGAAAAGCAAGTCAAATACCATACAAACCAAAACCAAATGTTCCTTTTTTAGGGTTTTCTTTTTTTAGATTTATTCATTTTTTTTTCTTGAAAGAATTACAGGAACAGAGAGGGAGGAAAAGCCAGAGATTTTCCATCCACTAGTTCACTCCCATCAAGTGGCCACAAGGACTAGTAGTGGAAAAGTCCAAAGCTGAGAGCCGAGAGCTTCTAGGTCTCCCATATAGATGCAGGGATCCAAACACATGGGCCATCCTCTGCTGCTTTCTCAGGCCATTACCAAGCAGCTGGATAGGAAATGCAGCAGTCTCAATACAAACTAGCATCCACTTGGGATGTCAATGTCCCTGGCAGAGGTATAGCCTACTATTTCACAGCAATGGGTTACTTGTGTTTGAACCTTGAGGCTGATAAAAAAAAAAAATCTCATTTTGTGGGCCTGATATGATGGCTCAACGGCTAAACCCCTGCCTTGTCAGCACCAGGATCCTATATGGGTGCCTATTCATGTCCCAGGTGTTCCACTTCTCATCCAGTTCTCTGCTTGTGGTCCAAGAAAGCAATAGAGGATGGTCCAAGGCTTTGGAACGCTGCACCTGCATGGTAGACCCAGAAGAGGCTCCCGGCTCCTGGCTTCACATCAGTTCAGCTCCTGACTCCTGACTCCTGACTCCTGGTTCCTGGCTCCTGGCTTCACATCAGTTCAGCTCTTACCATTGTGGCCACTTGGAAAATGTAGCAGCAGACGGAAGATCTTCCTCTCTGTATCTCCTTCTCTCTATAAATACACCTTTCCAATAAAAATAAATAAGTCTTCAAAAAAAACATTTCATGCCCATTTTCACCTTGAGTGTAAGTAATTCTCTGTAACTTCCTAATGGGCATAAAGGCTTAGCTTCAGCCATCACGTCGTGGGCACTTCAAGTTGCTTACACTTCATACTTGGCACTCCTCATTATTTTCTACTGATGTGATTTCATCAGTAACCTCAACTTTTATTATTAAGTATGACAAGATATAAGCATGTTCCCAGCTCTGTATATACGATGTCACATAACTCTTTCAGCATCACTTTCGGAGAGCTCACATGCACCTCAACCTTAGCAGGTCTCAATAGCACTCATGTTCTCACTCACAAAGCTGACTTTACCCTGCTGTTTTCTAAGCCACTGCAGATTCAGTGATACAAACTGGAAGCTAAGGAAATGTCTTCACTTTTACCTCAATCATATTTCAATTTTCCCAATTTTATCAAATCAGAAATCTATCAATTTGTTTCTGCGCATACCGCCACATACTACAATATTCAGTGTAATACAATACACACTGCCCAGCACAATGACTTTTAACATAAATGCCAAAATCATTTATGCTGCAGACAGAACAGTCTTTACAGAAGGCAAATCCGAGGACTAGCATTGTGGTATCATGAACTAGGTCTCCCCCTTATGACAAAACACTCATATCAAAGGACAGGCTCAAGTTCTGCCTGCATTTATTTCATGTCACTTTTCTGTTAATATGCCAGGGGGAACAGTCAAAGATGACCCAAGTTATAACTAAGGTAATTGTAAAAATAATAACATGATTTAAAAATCTGAAGAATATATGTAGAGAAGTAGTATACCTCAATATAATGCAGGCCATGTATGAGGCAACAGATAACATCATTCTATGTGGCATAAAGCAGAAGACTTCATTGCTGGGCTCCAGAACAAACTGAAGCATTGACTTTCAGCTTTTTTTATTTAAACTGCAATTAGAGATCCTAGCCAGAGTATTTTTGTACAATAAAGGAACATGCAGATTGCTTGTTTTAAATTTTTACTTGCTTCTTTTTGTTTTATTGGAAAGGCAGACAGAGATGAAGAGAGGTTGCACTTGCAGGTTCACTCCCGAAATGCCCGCAATATCCAGGGTGAAGTTACAAGCCCGAAACTCATGTGAATCTTCTGCATAGGTGGAAAGGAATCAAGGAAGCCAATGTCTGCTGCCTCTCAGATCGTTCCTGATTAGGAAACTGGATCAGAAACATTGTAGCCAGGTCTAAGCTCAGGCAGTCCAGTGCAAGACACAAATCCAAGGAGTGACATACAATTACTTCAGCTGGTAAGCCGAATCATTGCAAGAAAAACCAGAATGGAAGAGAGAAAACCAAATCATCACAGGTGGCAAGCGACAGAACCTCTATGGGGAAAAACTCCAAAGACATCACCAGGAGGGTATTAAAACTGATAAACACATTCAGAGCAGTGTGCAACATAAAGTTAATGCACAGAAAGTTATAACTTATTATACATCAATGGCAAATATTCTGAAATTAGAGTCAAGAAAGCAACCCCATTTACTATAATTCTACAATATAGTATCTAGGAATTTCTACAATGAAACTATATATCATTAATGCAAAAAAAGAGGAGAAATAACTGAAAAGATATCCCATGTTCATGAACTGGAAGGTTTAATTTCTTTAAACTACCCACACATCCAAAATAATTTACAGATTCAACTTATTCTTATCAAAATGCACAAACGTAAGTCGGCAACATGCCTACCAGGTTAAAAAAAAAAACCTGCAATGCCAGCAACACATATGGTAATTACTTCAAAAACCCAGCTGCTCCACTTCCAGCCCAGCTCCCTGTTCTGTGCCTGGGAGAGCAGTGCATCCCTGAATGTGAGAGATCAGGAAGAAGCTCTGGGCTCCTGGTTGCAGCCTTGTGCAGTCCCTACCAATGCAGCCATATGGGAATGGAATCAGGGAATAGAAAATATCTCACTCTCTGTAATTCTGCCTTTCAAATAAATATTTTAAAAATCCATCACAAAGATGCAGAAATTAAAACAACATGATATGGGCATAAAGCAGACACACAGAATAGTGGCACAAGGTAGAGACTGAAAATAAACTCATACATCTTTGAGAATGTGTTGAGCATTTTCATTGAAAAAGGACAGTATATCAACAAATGATGCTATGAAAAGGGCATGTCCTAACGCAGAGAGCTGAAACTAGACACCCCCACACACACACATCATCTACAAAAACAACTTAAAGAAGGTATAGCTCAGTGGTAGAGCATTTGACTGCAAAAACAACTTAAAGCATCTTAAAGAACTCAATATAAGGTCTAGAACTTGGAAATAAATAGAAACATAGCTCAGAGGAAGTGTTTCTGCACACGGGAATTGTCAAGACTAAAATATAAAAGAAGTAAAATAAACATAGATGACTGGAATTTCTTCAAATTAAAGAGCTCCTACATAATAAAGAAAACAACAAAGTAAAAACATAACCTAGGGCCTGGCGCGATAGCCTAGTGGTTAAAGTCCTTGCCTTGAACACACTAGGATCCCATATGGGCGCTGGTTCTAATCCCAGCAGCTCCACTTCCCATCCAGCTCCCTGCCTGTGACCTAGGAAAGCAGTCGAGGACAGCCCAAAACCTTGGGACTCTGCACCTGCGTGGGAGGCCCGGAAGAAGTTCCTGGCTCCTGGCTTCGGACTGGCTCAGCTCCAGCCTTTGCAGCCACTTGAGGAGTGAACCATCAGATGGAAGATCTTCCTGTCTGTCTCTCCTCCTCTGTATATCTGCCTAATAAAAATAAATAAATCTTAAAAAATAATTTAAAAAACACATAACCTATAGGCCAGGAGAAATTATTTGTAAGCTACGTATTGGACAAGATGTTAACAAGGAACTCAACTTTATCGCAGTAATAATAGCAGTCCCTGCTAACATAGGTAATATGTCTGAACAGACATTTTTAAAGGAAAAATATAGGCACATAAAAATGTTCACCATCAGTAATGATTAAATAGATGCAAATCAAGAGCACAATGAGCTAACACTTTACTCCAATCAGTTCGGCTACTAATGAAAACACAAAAGATAATGCTGATGGGAATGTGGCAAAAGAGAACCTTACACACTGTTGGCAGGAATGTGAATTAGTACAATTACGTGGATAATTAGTATGGACATTAAACCATGAGGTCCAACAATCTCACGTGTGACCATGTAGCAAAGGGCAGTATGTCCGTCTGGCAGAGACTTCTGCATTCCCACGTCTCTAAGCTACACTGTTCACAATAACCAAAAGATGAAAATAAACCATCCACCCTTTGATGAATGAGCAATGGCATTGTTGTCAGCTACAAAAATGCATAAAATGTTGTCCTTTATAATAACATGGATCCACCAGAAGAATATAATGTTAAGTAGAGTTAGCCAAGTAAAGAAAGGTAAGTATCATGTAATCTCTAAGAGAGAGAGGGAGTTCAAGGTCATCGAAGCTGAAAGTGTATCAGTGGCTGCCAATAGTGGGGTGTGGGGAGGGAAGGAATGTGGGAGAACTTTGGAAAGTGTGATGGGTGGGTACTATATCATAATACACAGGAATCAGAGGTTCTGGGGCTCTATAACCACATAGCACATTTATCTGAAGTACATTAATGTATTTCAAAACCATGTAATGGAGTTTTGATTGCTTCTGCCATAAATAAAGTTGAAATGCAAGGACAATAGATACAATTGCCAGGAGTATACATTTAGTTTTTAAAAGCACATCGCACCCCATCAATACTTACAATGTTGTAAAACCACATGGCACCCCATTAATACATACAATGTTGCACGTATGTTCACTTTTTAAATAAATAAGAATTCTTTCATTGAAAAGTATTTCAGCATATCTTCATAACATGAGAAGACATGATTTTCCATGTCAATAGAATAGTTAGCTACCTCTTTCCCATGGGGTTGGCTAAGCAAGCCACAAGATAGAAACGTTAAATTTTTAAGTTGATACTTGTTTTCAGAAAGCTAAAGAATCATCAAACCTGTTCCGTGTTTTTCCTTACCTACTTTGCAACTTCCTAAATGAATTTTTTTCCTTCTATTTTGTATAAGTTAGAGGAAGTGAGCAAATGAAAGTCATCGTTAGAAACATTCTAGGATAAATTCTGATGAAGCTGTTTGAAGTTTTCGAATTAAATTATTGAATATTAAAAGCTGAGACTTCCTCCTATTGAAGAATAGTTTTCCATTTTCTTTATTCATTCTGAAACACTCTAATCATATTTCTTACATGAAGGATCAGAAATGATTTTTCAATTCAAAGTAAAGTCAGACTTGCAAGGAAACGTCAGGTTGGGTAGATGATTTAGAGATAAGGATTGTAATGAACTATCAAGAGCTTCCATTAATGGATAATATAGAGCTAGCAAAGATAGTTGAAGGGAACAATAAGGCAGCCTCTGCATAACACAGTCTGTGGTTGAAGCACAGTGAGTGAATAGAAGTGTAGAAATTGGTCTATGGAGAGGACTTTGCTATAGAGAGTGGCGTCCTGAGCATATATTCCAAAGCTATTAATAAATTTAAAAAGAGACAGCATATGACCACATTGGAAGTTTTAAACCATTACTCAGACAAGGGTGCAAATAGGTTGATGGTAGACATAATGAGGAGATGCCTACTAAATTATTCCAAATTTCAGCTTTGAATAAATGAGCTGTTGAAATGATTATTTACTGACATATTGTATGTTCTTTTTAATGACTGACTTTCACAGAAGCATTTAATTTTTAGCCACTTCTCATGAAAGCTTCAACTGTCTTATCCTGTGCCAATAATGTAGTGTTCAAAAGAAATGACATATTGGTTCATCTTTGTTTCTTGTTAAGCAACTAATTAATATATTATGGTTTAAGGATCACAGCAAATGTATAAGTATTAAATCACAATTTTCATTTTAATATGTTAATAAAATGGACAGATTTAAAAACAGTTTTTAAAATGGACAGTTTTAAAAACATAGTGATACTACCATTTTGTTTTTCCTCCTTTCTTTGTTTCTTTTCATTCATTCTTTCTTTTCAAAAATTTTAAATAACATCTTTTAAGTAATGATTTCAAGAAGAAAAAATTAAAAATCATAGTTCAGCAGAATATAAGCAAAGGCTACAAGGAATGACCCAACGAATATATTTCTAGATAACTCATATACAGTAAATTTTAAAATGACCACAGGTAAATAAAACTATACTAGCATATCCTTCCTAATCACTTTTTTGGACAAATATATAAAAAGCAAAATTTCACGAAACAGTATTTGCAACAATACTGATACACGCAGAAATTTCTTTTAAAATTATTTTCTTTTTAAATATTAGATTCCACTTAATCAGAATTAATATGTCATACTTATCTTTCCATTTCTGTCCTCTTTCACTACACATGATCTCCCCCAATTTGATACAGATGTCTAAATATCATTTTTAAGTATGAATAATATTCCATGTTATCTGATGATGGACACCCTGACTGATTCTGTTTTTAGCCGCCATGAATAGTGAATCTGTAAGCAAGGGGAAGTAGATATCTTTTTGACACAATGTAGTCAAGTCTTTTCAATATGCACATATTAGTAGGATTGCTGGATCATATGCAAGTTTATTTCTAGCTTTCAAAGAAAGCCCCATACTGTTCCTGACCTTGCTTTCTATGAACAATCTTTAAGGAAATATGTACAAAGGAAAATTTTAAACAAGGTATCAACAGGAAGCTATTTTGAAGCAATCACTCATCTTAACCATCTGAAATCACTTAAGATTAACATATTTTCCCAAAACAAAAGATCAAGAATACCTTAGTTCTACATAAATAATACATAAAATAGATAAAAGAAAACATGAACAAAGTCTCTTCAAATGTTCACTGGTGATTGAAAAAACACATGTCAGCTCTGTAGGAATGTGGAACAGAGCAATGAGAACTATTAGAAAACTAGAGCTGAGAAATTTGGAATAAGTACATTGACAGGAAGTAATAGGATTTGTCGATAGTGTAGACAGCAGCACAATTCATTTTGCTTATCTTAAGGCAGGGACAACCTTCTCATTATTTTAGGGTTTTTAAAAAAAGGTTTTCAAAAAGTTGGAGGAATTTTCACATTATATAAATGCGAAATAATCCATGACACAAAAATACATTCTGACATTCTTGAATTTTCCTTTCTCTGACCTTTGCTGTTTTTTGCATTCTTGTAAGAGCTTCAAAACTAATGTGTTAATTTCAATATGTTGCTTTCTGAAGCAATCATAATAATGTATTTGGATTTTTTTATCTAATTCTCTTGGTTAGAAATACTAAAAACTCAGGAGTTAAAAACACTTTATAATACTCCGCTATCTCAAGAAAAGATAAATTTTTTTGCTCGGAAATATTCTGTGACTTAAATGGCTATTTTTATCTTCCACCTTTTCCTCGTACCATTTAGGAAAGGTGATTTTTGCTTTGGAAACATAAGACTTTGATGTTCAAATCAGAAATCATAAAGGAAATTTTGTTGGAAGTCTTTGAAATGGATAAAACATCTGTTACAGAATTCCCTTCAAGAAAGGGCATAAAACAAACTAAGAATTATTTGCAACATGTAATAATAGTAATAACAATAACCTTAATATATCAATAGCTACCTCAGATCCGCAGTGAAAAACCAAACATTTTAAGAAACAGAGAATCAATTAAATTAACTGTATTAGAATATTTAAATCAATTAAATTAGAAGCAATTTAAAGTACAAAAGTTTGAATTTTCATTATTTTTAAATACATAAACAAAGACATATCACTGAAACAGAAAATAGCCAAAATTTTTAAAAGGATAATGTCTAGTATCTGCAATATTTCTACAATATCTACAGTTATTTCCAGACAGCTGGTAGACTTGCTAGTATATATTGCCTTTCTGAGAAATTGGATAATTTGTTATGAGTAACAAAAATGAGCACAATTTCTTCAAATAGAGAAAAACAATGAAACAAAGATTTATGTGTTAAAATTGATGAGCACTTTTAAAAAGATTGGCAAAGAAGAGATCTTAAATTGCAAAGATCAGTTATTAATTAGATCATGTCATCACAGTTTCTGCAATGATCTTGAAGGATAATCTGGACATAGTACAAACATGAACAATTTAAAAAGCCTTAGATAAATGAATAGTATCTACCCCACAATTGTACTCCCAAGAGTCACTCAGAGCAATGCAGATTTGGGTAGCACAGCAGCCTGTTTATGAATGTTTCTAGACAGCTTTTGCTAACCGCCCCAAATTGCAAAGAAGACAAGGTTCTTCAATAGTGAATGATTAAGCAAACTATGGCACATCGTATTATTGTAGAACAGCATATTATTCAGCAATAAATGGAACTAATTTCGAAGCACAAAACATACTCTAACTGTGAGAAATCCCCAGAAAATTATCCTGAATGGCAGAATCCAATTCCTTAAACATATGTTTTATAGAACATTGTTAAAATGACAGAACTACAGAAATGGATACCAGATTTTTTTTTTTTTTGCTGCTGTTTCTACAAATTAGGAAGAGGGTGAAGGAGATAAAGATGTGACTCTGGGTTGTCCTGGTGGTGATATTGTGCTACTTACAAGGTATCATAATGGCATAAGGTGAGCATAGGCAAATGGGGGCTCTGTATTAGCTCTTAATATGAAAATAAATTCACTGAAATACAAAGGTTAATCCGAGGTCACTTTAAAAACTGCATGGAAATGTACAAAATTAGTTTGACTTCTTGAAAACGTGCTTTCTTTACATAAAGGGAACAAATCTCATGCATTTTATATATACGATTTTAAGAATATAATTTCCCACCCTATGTTCTATTTCTCACTCCCTCTCTTGCTCGTTCCTTCCCTCCTCATTCTTTTCTTATTTTTTTTAATTTTCTAATGATACACTTTCAGTTTACTTTGTGAAAGCTTAATCCTCAACCCAATAAAGAATTCCACAAATAGTAAGTAGAAACAACACTGCTCGCCACGAGTGTAGACTAGAGCTGTTAACAATAACTAATGCTCAAGTTGTCCATTCCACTGATATCCATTATCCATTATATTTTTGTACTCCATATATTAGGTGGCAAATGCCTTTCTTGAAATGCCTCCCCAATGATGTTGAATGCACTTTTCCCCTTTTTCCACACTTCCCCTGGAACTGTGAAACATCACCGTCCAACCTTACTGCAAGCAATCATTTCATCATGGTTTAACCTGAACTTTTTTCTTATCTGTCCCAATATCAAGTTCTAGTCAATCAAAATTATGCATTTTTTATTATTAACTGCAATACAGCAAATATACAGCAAATTAGAGAATGACGCATGATCGGTTCACTTTCAAATAGTCACCAAAGTATCCAAACTTTTAATTCTGTGATTAAACCACTGCAGAAGCTTTTCTGGCATGGGCAAGGTGGAGGGAGGAGAGAAAGAGCCAGAATCTACAAATTAAACATTTGTACCAGGGAATAAGCTCCTGACTTTCACCTTTCCTGGTTATGGATGTCGTGACCATTTAGGGAGTAAACCCTTGGATAGAAAATCTCTTTACCTCTGTCCCTCCTCCCTCTCCCCGGATATGTTTCTTTTCAAATAAATATTTTTCAAGGTTACAGCAGTAGTGTCAATGCCAAAGAATCACTTGAGGATTTTGTTTAAACCCACAAATTCCTTTGAGCCTATGTAGTGACATGGCCACGATTTACTCTGAAAGGAACTTGAAAATTTGGTATTTAGTGTTTCTAAGAACAACATTTGGCTTGGTGAGTACAAGACCACAACCAGGTGTTCATATTCCTCCCAATAGCAAGGTTTATTATAAAGTTAGTGTGGTCATTAAAAGTGAAATTGCATTTTCCTTGAGAATATAAGAATCACACCTGTATATGTACTTTCAAAAGCATGCATGCTTATGCTTGTCATTATGAAAGTTGTTAAATGGGAAAATACAGGGAAGGAATAATATACTATGTAAATGAAATGCTATAAAATATTTGAAGGTAATGAACCATTAAATATATGTGAAAGGACAAATAAAACATTTATTAATAGGTTACAAAGGCACAGAGACAAATAATACTTTGCAGTTTCTCACATATGTATGTAAATGCATAAGAGACATTCTGGACAGTTATAAAATTAAAATTGACCTTTTTTAAACAACTAAAAAGTTTCGCTTTGAGTGGTTATCACAGGAAAATTCAAATTTTTGCAGTGTTTTTAAGCAAAGCAAAATATTATTCATGGGGTTAAAATAAATAAAATCAATAATGATAATCGTTGGGATAGAAACACAAGAATATGCTAATAATGGACACTGAATGATCCAATTAAAGTTTTCTTTAACCATTTACAATTCTCTTGCATTTCTCAGACACATATTTTCACATTAAAAATTTTAATCATATAAAAATATTCTACTGAAATAACTATGTTCCATATAAGAGGATACAATACCCAAAATTGTAATGTATTTCCTTGACATGGAAAACTGTTCACACAGCCTGGTTAGATATGTAGCAGGTTACAAAGCAGAGCTTCATTTAATTAGAAATCCTTACATTTCTCCAGGAAGCTCGTGAAGTAATGGAGGGTGGGTGATAAAGGCTGAGCTGACGGCAGAAGCAGGTGCAAGCATTGAGGGAGAAGGAGTTGAGCCAGACAAGGCATCGAAGCATCTAAGCAGCCACCCATTTAGATCTCTCTCCCATTTGCACAAAAATGAGAGAAAAACTCATGAAAGCAAAAAAACAAAAACAAAAACAAAAAACAGGGAAAAGATAAGAATGACAATGACAACTATTCATTAATTGATGATTTATCATTACTCATTTGTTTTGGGGGAGAAATGAATGATGGAAAGAAAGATGAAGGTAAGAAGCAAAGATGGAAGGATCACAGTTTTAAAACTAGATTCTTGACCAAAAATATTTAATCCTCTGTCTTATTTCAAGACCATAGATCCTAGAGTGAAAAGATGATGTGTGATCATTTCCCATGAATCTCAGAAAAGAAAGATAATCATTTGGGGTTAATAGCATCTGAGGAGGATGAAATAATGAGACAAACTCAGGATCTACATCTATTGACTGTGTTGCACAGTATCCCTAAAATCACTGCAAAATTCATTCCATGCCCTAAATTTTAAGTTTCAGCTCTTTGTAAGAGATTGTAATTAAGTTACATTCTTGGGGCTTCTCTCTTAATGATTGTAAGTGTAGTTTGTTCAAATGTTGCCAGAACAAAACATTTAGGAGACACTTCACTGCCTTGAGATGCCTAACATGATTTTCAAGAGTTATTTCTTCTATATTTCATTATTTCTTGACTATTGAGACAAATGCCCGGTGAATTTTACATTTTCAGTTAAAATTCACAGTTTAAGTGACATGGTAGAATTTGAATGCATTTCGTACGTCTCTTCCACTTTGAGCACACAGGAAATAATTCTATTCAAATAACTTCAAAACGTCTGTCTTCATCAATACTCAGAAGCGTGCAATTGTCTGGAAACAGAATTGCATAATTAAACATGGAAAGTTTAAATTGATGTGGATGTAATGATAGTGTCCTCAACAATTTTGAGTAAATTTACTCTCCAAATTTTTAAGATGGATTCAATTCCTTCATTATTTATAGTCTATATAGAGAAGAAGAGAAAATGATCTTTCATCTTCTTGCTTATTCTCCAAACAACCATAGATACCAGGACTGGGCTAAAACCAAGACAGGCGTCTGGAACTCCGTTCTGTTCTGTCATCTGGATGGCACTGAGCACTTATTCCGTCTTCTGCTTCTTATCCAGGCACAATATGGGATGCCAACAAGTCAGGTGGCAGCTTGGCAAGCTGAGACACGATACTGGCCCAGCACTATTTCTTCTTAATCTAAATAACTTAACTTCAGGACCCAGAGGCGTGGCCTAGCGGCTTAAGTCCTCGCCTTGAATGTGCCAGGATCCCATATGGGCGCTGGTTCTAATCCCGGCAGCTCCTCTTCCCATCCAGCTCCCTGTTTGTGGCCTGGGAAAGCAGTTGAGGATGGCTCAACGCCTTGGGACCCTGTGCCTATGTGGAAGACCCAGAACACTCCTGGCTGCTGGCTTTGGATCGGCACAGCACCGGCCATTGCAGTCACTTGGAGAGTAAATCACTGGACGCAAGATCTTCCTCTCTGTCTCTCCTTCTCTCTGTATATCTAACTTTGTAATAAAAATAAATAAATCTTTAAAAAAAATGAATTTAACTTCAAAATAAAACATGGAAACACTTTTCCTTGTTAATTCATCCCTCAAATTTTTGCTATGAAATGTGAAAACAGTCTAATAAACATTTATTTCCCCAGATAGTCTACAGTCTAAAAATATAGATAATACTGATATCAATGTGCACAATTAGAAAAAGAACGCTATTTTCCTTTAGATGTCAATGTTCATGGAATACAGATTCTCCTCAAGCTTTTTAAACAAATGCCCTGCGATATAAAGGGATAACTATGTCCTATGTTAATCGTTTTCCAGTCTGATAATAAACTCATCTATAATTAAAATCAATTGCTCAATTTGTAAGTAGCTTCCTTAGCAGAATGAATCCAATATGACACCATAGCACATAATCAGACCAAACGTCTGCCTCCTTTTATCTCCCAATTAAGAGCCAAAGATACGGGACCTTTAAATTCTAGGGAAAATCCAATCATTGAAATAATAGCTTCTTATTTCACAATATTTTTTTATAATTTCTCTCTGAGCCACCAGATATTAATTTGTACTTAGTTTATCCACATAAAAAGTTTTAACAAACATTTCCAGGGAGCATGCGTGATAACCTGTAATTTCATTCATTGCCAAAAGAAAGATAGAGTATTGAGGTACTTTTGGAAGACTGTCCAAAAATATCTATCAAAATCTATAATTACACCAATTTTGTGACCAAAGAATTCCACATCTGTGAATCCATTTCATAAAAACAGAAATGATAGCATTGAAATATATGCTCTTATGGATTATTATAGCAGTATTGTTCCTAGTAAATCAGAAACTAGGCATAAAGTGAATGTTTGGATTTATTTTGGTGACCATAAGTGTGACTGGATTTATTTTGACACAGCTTATGTGTAATTGTATATGTAATTCAAACATGAATCATGCAACATTAACTGATTTATAATAATTTATATAAGGTTATTTGAGTGTAAAAAAGCAAGATAGATGATAAAAAGCCTTTCTATTTTGATAAAATAAGTCCTAACACAATGAAAAAGCTGTCCATATGTATTCATGGGTGTGCCTGTACAGGATTAAAGAAAACTGTGTAAAGACTCCTGCACAAGGTCTTAAAAATAGAGTATTTCACATTAAAAATATTTGGTAATAATTATGAGTGTGTCGTACAGCCTCTATGGAAATCAGTATGGAGAATATTCAAACAACTCAAATTCAACATACCGTATGATCCAGCAATAGCACTCCTAGGAATATATCCAGAACACTTGTTCTATGAGAAACCAACATGTACTCCTATGTTCATAGCAGCACAATCAGTAATTGCAAAAACATGGAAACAACCAAAATGCCCATCAACAGAGGATTGGATAAGAAAGCTATGGTTCATCTACTCCATGGAATACTACTCAGCTATTAAAAAAAACAAAATGCAGTTCTTTGTGGCCAAATGGGCCAAACTGGAAACCATAATGCTAAGGGAAATGAGCCAATCCCAAAAGGTTAAATACCACATGTTTGCCTTAATTTAAGATGATATGATGTTATGTATAACATGTTATGTTTTGAATGTTATATGTTGTGTATAAACTAAAATTGAAGTATAGGTGAGGTGGTCACAGAAGGTGGCTGGGAACCCGCATTTACTTTTAACATATTGGTTACTCATTACTATGTCAATTAATTCCATAATGATGTAAATTTTTGCTGATGGTATGTTGGAGCTTTCAATTGACTGGGATGATACTCTGCTGGCTCTGTCATCAGACCAGAGAGGGTATACCTAAGAAACCGTTGAACTTGACGGGACAATAAGATGCTGGACTCTATGTTTGGTATACGCTTGCAATGGGGAAATCTCAACTGAACTTGAGCTGTGGTTATGCAATAAGGTGGAGGAATCCACCATGGTGGGAGGGTTTGGGGAGGGGTGGGGAGAACCCAAGTATCTATGTAACTGTGTCACATAATACAATGTAATTACTGAAGTTAAATAATAAACAATTAAAAAAAAAATAATTATGAGTGTGTCATTTATTAATATACCCAGATTATGTCTGTGCACCAGTATCCAGAAATCACCCACGTACATCTGAAGGATTTCAAAGATACATGGAAAGAGGTATTCTCTTCCAGATATACTTGAATCTATATATGCAAATGATTGATTAAGAAAAATAATCCAAATCAGATTTTAAATGCTGATCCCAACTTTGGGCCTATTTTAATCATAAGCATTTCCTATTCTATTGCTAAAGCTATAATACATCAGAGTTACAACTGAAGGATCAGAGACAATATTTTGGATATCTACATTTAAGAATAGGAATAAGGTTCTATACTAAGACTGATCAAAGAATGTATCAAGTAAATCAGGACACTTTTGCGAATAAAGGTAACTGAATATGGATTGAGAGAACAGGTAATATGTATAGATAGGATAGAGTAGAGTAGACTAGACTAGACTAGACTAGACTAGACTAGAATAGAATAGAAGTATTTCCAGTAGGTATAATTAATGTCTTTCATTTTATTCCACACTTTAAAAGTGATTCGTTACAGTGTGTAAAAATTAAACATAATAAGAAAATACTTGACAGAGTTCTCACACCTTGTCTCACACCATATACAAAAATCTACTCAAAAGGTATTAGGGATATAAATATAATCCAACACTATAAATGTTACTAGAACTAGAAACAAGGTAACTATCCACGATAATAACATGGGCATTGATTTGTTAATTGACTATATGCCCCCAAAATACAGGCTACCAAAAAAAAGTCAGTGGAATTGAATTAACAACCAAAAAAAATTGCATAGCCTAGACCATAACCAACAAAATTGAGACAATTAATGCAAAGAAGATATTTGCAAGCAGAATGCAAGAAGATATTCATTCTCAAATAGAATGTTAATATCCAAAATATATCAGGGGCTCAACTCAACAGCAAGAAAGAAAAGAACTCAATTTTTAAAATGTATTAAGGATCTGAGTGGGCGTTAAATGTCTAAAAAAGCATATTAAAAGGTCATCAACATTAAGAAGCGTCAAACAAATGCAAACCAGAACCACAATGAGAGATCACCATTCATCCCCTAGGACAATGTCAATAGACCACAAATGCTATTGATGATGTAGAGAAAAGAGAGGGCTTGTACATAACTGGTGGGGAATTATGTTGGTACACCATATGGAAGACAATGTGAAGAATCTTGAAAATAGAACTGCCATCTGATCTTACAATCCCACTTCTGGGTTCATATCCAAAGTAAATGAAATCAGTATGTAGACATATTTTCATATCTGCCTCCATTGCAGCAGTGTCTACATTAGCCAAAATATGCAATGAATGTAAATGTCCATCAACTGAATAATGGAAACAAAGATATGTTATGCAACGGAAGAATCTTCAGTCTTAAAAAGAAGGAAATCTTGTAATTTGTGACAACACAGATAGAGCTGGAGGACATTATGCTATGGGAAATAAACTAAGCACAAAAGTACCAATACCACTTGATCTTATTCAAGCAACATGAAGAACGTACTGAAGTTGAATTCAGAGAGTAGAATGTTTGATATCATTTTCCTTCTGGGATGCAGAAGGAGTAGGAAGAATTTAATGAAAGTATGCAAATTTTCAGTTAGCAGATTCAAGAGCAGTCCAAGAGCTCAATCTAGGTGACGATAGTTAATAACTGTTTACAATATACTTAAAATTACTAAGGAAGTACATTTTAGTTGTTCTAGCTACAACACCATATTTATGTGAGTTAATATATGTTAATTGGCTTTATTTAGCCATTCTATAATGTGTGCATGTATAGCACTACCACCATGTATAGCACCATAAATAATACCGTCCTAATCTGTCCACTAGATCTCTTTTCAAAATAGAAAAAGGGCTTGTAGCAGCAAGCAGAGCCACCACCTGCAGCTCCAGCATCCACAGGTGTATGTTCAAGTCCCAGATGCTTTATTTTCAATCCAGCTTCCTGCTAACGTCCTGAGGCAGTAGTGAGGAATGTCACACACGCTTGGTTTCTTGTACCCATATGGAAGAAACAGAGAAAGCTCTTGACGTCTAGCTTCAGCCTGTCCAAGCTACGGACATTGCAGCCATATGGAAGCACGCCCTCACTCTTTCTCCTTCCCTTTCCTTTCTCTCTCCTCTCCCTCTCTTTAACCCTGACTTTCAAATAAATAAATACACAAATCTTTTTAAAAATAGAAATGGAAAAAGAACAGAGTTTGCAGAGAGTATCACCTTCAATGAACAAAACAACTCTAGAAGTATTTTCAGAGAAGCCAAAGGGAAACAACAGGTGTCTGAAATGCATTAAATATTCCAGTTTCAGAGTGCAGGAAATTGGTCAAGTAGAATAGAAACAGCAATAGGAGAATGGAAACTAAAATGGTAACAACCTACTACAGACAGGCAGAAGAAAACTGCTAGTTAAGAGACTATTTGCAAGTATACAATATCAATAATAAAAATGGAAATCAATGTTAAGCTTCAAAATGTGTCACTCCAAATTTTCTTCCTTGCTTCACGATCTATTGTCTAAAACTGGAGAAACAAAGGAATATATGAAACTTAAATCTGAAAGGCAATGGAAAAGCGAACAAGATAATTTTTGGCACAGATTCACATAATCGATTTTGCTCAGTATCTAAAATCCTATTTTCCTAGCACACTTTTTTTTTGAAATTTAAAATTCACCAAGAGTTATTATTCTTATATTCATTTTAACATTTGTCACTACAAAAATAGCAAAATAATGAAAAAGAAAATATAAATTCATCAGACGTCCCATCCCACCACTATGACTCTACTGTTGAAGTTTTTATGGAGCCATTTCCTTATTAGCTTCTTACTCATGATCTAGAAAGAGAAAAACTTTAGAATAACATCTTTTAAAACAGCTCTGATAAAGTACCGTAACTATGACATATCATGAAGCTGGTATAATATGTAGATTTTATGAAACTACAATTATTAAATACTAGTTTTTAAAAGTAAATATCTACATTTTTATCAACATATCTTCAATGTTCTTTTATCCATATGTATTCTTGGTAGAGTCAGTTATAGACACATTTATCCTTACTTACCTCCCAAGTTTTGCCGAGATGAATGTGATTAAACATAAAAAAGCAGTCAAGCATTTACAAGATTAAAAATAGATGGAAAAAAAGGCACATGCAGCAGGCATACTTTTTGGAGGCTGAAAGCAGATGGGTGAGTGGTAACCGATGGAGCAAGTAAAGACAGCTTAGGTGGCAATGGGAAATCCCATATACTCATAGACAGAAATTGGCAATGCCAAGTACCTCTGAATAGAAGAGAAGGTGGAAGTCAAAAGATCAACCCCCACTCGCCAGTCAGAGCCCAAACTGGCCCGGACTGGTATTGAGGTCCAGGAAGCTCAAACGAGAGTATTTCTGTTGTGGTTTCCAGGCACGGGTGAATGAGTAGAAAAGTTATGATCATGGGAAACATTTTCCAATTAGTTCAGAGTTTAAATTACTTAAGTTGCATGTAAGGGATAACTATTCCTTACTAAGAGACAATCAAAAGATATTCTGATCCTCTGTGACCTAGAACTTCACTGTCCCAGTTATGTGCCGTTTTTTCTTATGTAGTTCTCAAGATAACTGCAGGACATACTGGGAAATACAACTCCTTGAAAAAACGGGAACTAGCTCTTTCCAATCCATCACAGAAATAGGGTGGCCTTTAACACTTCAGCCTGGGGAGTCCCCAAGTCTCAAATGTGAGAACCAGGGTGGGCTTGTTTCTGGTGGGCTTGTATCCCTCCAGTATAGTGAGTATGAGCAGCTCATCTCAAGAGTGCACCCACCCAGGGGGCTTCCCTGAGCCTCCGTGGACCAGCTGCCCACGGATCCTAAGCTACTGTTGTCTCTTGCTGCCTATCTGTGAATAATAAACTTCAAGTAACTTTTGAGTGTGTGCACGTACTGTCTTGCCAGGCTCAGGCAAAGTGGAAATCGATGCATACTGAAAATGTTCCACACGGCACCCGTGTTCTCCATCTGTGCAACTGTTTGAAGAAAAATAGTATAGCACATCTAAAGAAAAATCATTTCTTTTGGGAATATGCAAAATTGCCTTAAATTTTATCCTTGAATATTTATTAAAATAAATGAAGTTAATATTGTGAATATTTTTGTTACATGTTTTTCCTCTCTATCTCTAATGAGGTAAGATTTTCTTTGTATATTTTATTTTAAAAGATTTTATTTAGTTTTCTGAAAGTCTTAGTTGGACACCATGGCCTTGGATAGGGCAGGTCAAAGCCAGGAGCTTCATCAGGGTTTCCCACGTGATGAAGAGTAGTAGTGAGGAGCCCAGGCGTTTCATCTTCCACTGCTTTTCCCAGGCCATTAGCAAGAAGTCACATTGCAAGTATTTCAGCCACGTTCCAAATCACTGTCAATATGGGATGTTGCCATTCTAGACAGTAGTTCTACTAGCTGTGTCACAACACTAGCCCCATGAATCTTCATCATGTTCTTAAAACAGTATATATGAAATGCCTGAAATTCGTCCCTTTTATATAAATAAAAAGATCTATTGGAAAAGGCCTTAGAGAAAAATATACCAAATAATGTTTTCTCTCTATTCTTAAAGACTCCTTGTTTCCTTTTTCTCCCTTGAAAATTTTAAAAACAAAAACATAGAGCTTTCCTTTTTTGCTAAAAAAAAAAAAAAAAAAGCAGTTATGAACAGTAGGAAAGAGAGGTTCGCTACAGTAAGTTTGAAAACATGATAATGAGGAAAACTGAAAGAAAAGCTTCATGTGAGTCTCTCTGCTCCACACCCTGATGATACACATAACACACTTCAGAGTGACTGTTGCTGCTAGGTGTGAATACATGACAAGTTCCAGATTCCAAATTTCACAGAAATGTGCAATGCACACAAAGATGATTCAAAATAACTTGCGTGTGGATAAAGGCTTAGCCAATGTGCCTGCAGCACGAAAGCAAGCATTTGGGATGGAAAATTGTATCAACTAAAATATGCTTTTTCTATCCAGTATTTTTTAAAGAAAAAAGCATATTATGGGTTAATCACCCTGTTAAACAGGAAAATACACATATTTAGAGTATGTGTAACCCTAATTTCTAGCGTAGTGTAATTTCTAGTGTGGTGTAGGTGTGATTAACAGGAAAATGGTTAAAAGAAATGCTGTGTAACTTCATCTCAGGAAGTCACGATCCTACGGATAACTGGTCTAACCAATCCTCACCAGTAGAATTACATTTTGGAAAAAAGCACAACCATGTTGATTTTTTTCTTTATACGAGTGCGATCAGACTAAGGCTGAAGCATATTCAGAGCAGATGAGGAAGACACATGAGGTTCATATACAGTCACAGCAGAGTAATGCTACACAGGCCACAAGGATCTTCACAACATGGGAAGGGCATGCCTATCCCCAGAACACTCCAAAGACTAGGAACACAGATACGGGATAGAAATGATGTGGCAATGAGGCAGAACAAGCTTCCTGGCTTATGGTGGGGGTACTGGTGGGTGTGTGCTCAGCTCTCAGTGCCTGGGGCTTCCAAGCATCCGGTGCCCACTAACTGTGAAATTTTCCCCCCCATGGGAAGTCAATAAGGAAAGACAAATCTAACAGTGATTCTTGAGGTGTCTTGGTGTATTTTGGGATCGCTTATGTAATTGTTTGGGCACCTCCACAGATTTTTCTTTTTCCTTTTTTTAATAAATAATACTTTATAAAGTTTTATTTGTCTCCCTTTTCCTTATTCATTCCCCCAAATGTCCACTCAACAAATGCTAGGGTTGGGCTAGGCCAAAGTCAAAAGTCCAGAATGCAATCTAGGTCTCTAACATGAATACCAGGGACTCCACTAATCGGGTCATACTTACTGCCTGCCAGTGTAAGCTTTAGCAGAAGGCAGGAATCTAGGCATTCAGACATAGGAGGCCAAGTTCTGACACTATCCCAACCCCGCACCCCTGCCCAACTCCCCACTAAACTTGCCTTTCTTTTCCCTATCTCTGCCCCTCTCTGTTCTTTCCTTAGTTTATGTGAAGGAGGACCAAGAAACTGACTTGGGAATTTTTAGGCTTCTGTAATTATGCACACAAAAATCGTATTTTAGTATACTGCACAATACTGTCATTGCTTCTGTTTATACGAGTATTCTGAATTAGTACAAGAGTATGTTTTGATTTCTAGGGATTTCCTATTTACTTGTCTTCATGCACATTCGCTGCTAAGGACTTGTCTAGACCACGTCCAAATGAAGCTGGGATTCTTCAGTACAGTATGCTTGAATGAATAAATTTCAAATCAACTTTATAAACACAAGTTTTCTCTTTTTAGTATGTGATCTACAGATGCCTCAAAATATTTCATTCATGCTCAAATTGGCAAGATTTTTTTTCCCCTTCTTTTGGCAAATATCCTTCAGACTGGGATTAGTGTAGAACTAATGCCAAACTTATTCAGTATGGTTAGTTTGTGTTTGTGCAACAAGCTTATGATCCACAGTGAACACATGGCTTTGGGGAACATAAATTAATCAGTGTTGGAAAGACACCCACCTGGCATTGATTCTCGCATGAGCAAACATTTCTGATCTCTTCTGCAAAGCAGTACCCAGAGCTGCAGAGCACAGAATCTCATAGATCTCTATCAGCCTCACAATTTTAGAAATTTAGCTCTTTGGGTGGAAAGTAGTGACAAATACAGATATAGCTACAACCGAGTTAGTAATATGTCCTTTTCAGAGGCTTCATATGAGAATCAAATGGAATATTATGTGTGAAAACGTTTCAGTAATGTATGCCCTGTCTTAAAAAAGGGGAATTTGAGGCAGTTCATACTGACTTATAAATATGGTAAGAATGAATTTGAAATAGATGGGTAAAGAAAAGTAAAAAGATCTATAAGGTAGCCAAAAATGAAGTTTACGTAAGCCCTGTGTTAATGTTACTGGTTTCCAATAAAATTCAATTTAGGAATTTTATTGGACAATCCATAACAAGGACTCTAAATCAGCTCCATAGTGTAAAATATACATATGGATTGAGTTGCTCAAGAGAAGTGGTTCTTTCTCAGTTTATGATACTACAGAGTTCTTCTGTGGGCTTTCCAAAATAGAACACTCCAATATAGTCAACTTATCCTTCTCAACAATTTACCAACATTTTCAGAGCTTAACTGTGCTACATCATGGTCCATTCAAATTATGGAACGTCAACAACACACACATTTTCATCTTTCTGCTACTTCATCTTCCTCCAGACAGCAAAGTGCCAGGAAAAAATTAATCGGTCACTATGAATACACTTTGTAAGTTGCACAAGAGTATGCAGGTGCAAGACATGATTATTTCCATGATCACCATGGCTTTGAAAGTCAGATCGTGAACTTGAAACTCTAAAATACTGGCAATCAGAATGACTACAGAAAAAGCAATTGTTCTTTTTTTTCTCATTCGCTGTGACACAATTTTCCTCTCATTCTCTCACACTAATACCCAATTTTGGTGAGCTGCCACTGACTTAAAAATAGCTGCCAAGGTAGTAAGGCTCAGAGATGCTGGAATTCTTGCCTGTATTTCACAGAAGGATACTCACAGTAGAGAGAGAGTTTATTCAGACAGGAAAAAAAAAAAAAAACAAGAAATTTAAAAGCTACAATACTGCATACTCTAACATTGCTATTCATATTTTTGAATGTGGATAGAGAAAACACCAGTAATTCATCCTAAATGCAGATACTATACTGACCTGAAAACAGACTTCAGACATCTGCCGCCAGAATTCATCACACAAGTTTTTCTGAGGATGCTCTTTGTTGCCTTGAGCCTAATATGAGAAATATCTAACTGCACTGGTGCCCAATACTTAAGACATAATCTATTTCCTCTCACATTCACTAGAAATGGAAGAATAGGATTGTGTGTGTGTGTGTGTGTGTGTGTGTGTGTGTATGCGCGCTTTCCCATAGGGAATTTTATTTTAAAGAACTTTACTAAAAATAAGTCTTCATTTTTATTAAATAAAAGAGAAAAGCATTTACTTCCGGCCTCTACTGTGAATCAGGCTTTGGACACAAGACACAATTCCTTGTCATCACAGAAAATAATTAAAAACTGTTTAGTGCCATTTAATCATCCAAGCACCATGCTAAGCTCTTTCTGTTCATGGCCTCACTTTATTATCAGAGCAGCCTTATGAAGCAGTCACTGTTCTCACTCCCCTTCGGTAGATGAAACATTATTTTACAAAGAGAATGAATAACTTCCCCGATGTCATAGTGTTAGTGAACTACAAAGTGAATAATGGAGCCCTATTTTGACTCAGGAGCCTCAAAGCTTAACTACAGCAACGCAGAGGATTCCTGAAAGAGTCTCAGAACCAGAAAGGCACAGAACATGAGGTAGGCAGAACAAGAAGAATCATGGGTAATGATACTTTGAGGTAAGATAATTCCAGCACTCTCAGGACCTTGTGGCGTGGATTTAGGCTGACTCTCAAAGACTGCACAGAGTCTGTGGTGAAGGACTGGCCAGGGACATAGATAATGCAGACAGAGCCAGCAGCATACTATGCCATGATGATGCGCTGGCTCTAAATCAGCCCACCACACGTGCAAAAGCAGCCACACGCTTTGTGATGTGTAAAGAAACAGACAGTATCAGCAGCACTGTCACTGGAGAGAGCCTGAGTCCACTAGCAAGAGAACGAAAACGATGCTTGCTTAGAGTGAGATCTGGAGAACTACATTCTACTTACTGCTCTCTTCTGTAATGTACATGGTACGTGTTGCTCTGTACCTCACAGAGCTTTGAAGTGCCTTCCAAGGACTTCCTCACCTCCACCAGCTTATCCTTCAGCTTTATTTAGTAGTCTTATCCATTGGCACTTGAAATATTGTTCTAATTAAAGTGCTGGCACTTTAGGGATGCTGTGAAATTCCTCCTGGAAAAGTGCCCTTTTGTCTTTCTCATGATCAAACCAGGGGAAAAAAAAGGTTTAGGAATTCATCAGGTTTCAAATCTTTCTAAAGCCTCCAGCAACTCATACTCTAATCTTTCCCATGAATGATTGTCAGATAGGAGGTTAGAAGTCACCCTGCTAGACCAAAATGTTAGCTTTTTCAGCATTTTTTTTCTGCTTTTCAAAATTTCCATAAGAAGATAAACTCTACAAGGATCAGGAAGCTAAACAGCTTGTACACCCACTGTTGCCACACAGGCGTGTGAAATGCCTCTATCTGACTCATGATTGGAGATGTAAAACTGTCATCTAGCTCAGGATTAGAGCTTGGCATTACAAGTATTCATAATGTGTGTGAGTAGAAACTGTGGCCTTGAAAATTCATGGCTAGAGAACTGCAACTCTTGAAAGGAATTCCAACCATTTAAAAGAGGTCCGGACAAAATAGGTAAATAGGTGAGAAATATTCCATCTGCTGATCACCTAAATAGAGTCATGTCTATATTAATTAAAGGTAAATAAAATCCTCTCTTTATGTCTACGGAAAAATAATTCCATCATTTTGCCTATTTTTATTTCACCCCATTGAAATAACAGTCTTAAAGGAAAACCTTTTGGGCCCAGTACAGTAGCCTAGAGGCTAACGTCCTCACCTTGCACACACCAGGATTCCATATGGGCACCAATTCTAATCCCGGCAGCCCTGCTTCCCAACCAACTCCCTGCTTGTGGCCTGGGAAAGCAGTCGAGGACGGCCCAAAGCCTTGGGACCCTGCATCTGCGTGGGAGACCTGCAAGAGGCTCCTGGCTCCTGGCTTCAGATCGACACAGCTCCAACCATTGCAGCCATTTGGGGAGTGAATCATCGGATGAAATATCTTCCTCTCTGTCCTTCTTTCTCTCTGTATATCTGACTTTCCAATAAAAATAAATAAATCTTTTTTTTAAAGGAAAACCTTTCAACCCTTGTCCAATTTTTATTGTGACCATGATTTGAATATAATGAAGCAGACAAGTGGCTAAAATATGTGTGTGATTAATTTTGAAAAAGGATACAGCTCATACAACCTAGACACTTTAAAGATTTTGAATCATACACATATTTTGCATGCTGAAGGATATAAAAGGAACTCTATGCCTCTTTTATTTAATAAGGTTGATAACATTGGCATGAAGCAAGGCTGTTGCAGAGACAGAACCAGGTTAACAGCTGGATTCCTGCATGACTGTCCTTGCCTTTCACACATGCGACTAACAAGACAACATACAACGTTTTCATTAAGATAGAAATATTTCCGTCCGTATATACTTCAGCCGACATAAGAAGTCTCAGAGATTCTGCTTTTATGCGTACTTTTCCAAGCACTTACTTTTCAGACCTTGGCTTCTACTTTGGATTGATGTATGTAATTTTGGAAAGAAATACAATCAGGTTTGCAATGCAATCTAGCTGGAAAGAGACTTTTTCCTGTCACAGTGAGTTAGGTCAATTGTCACTAGAGTTTTCAATTCCATATTTGAAGAACCATAGATAGTGATTAGTACATTTTTCTTCTTTGACAACTGAGTTTCTATCTGGCCAAATAAGGCCATTTTAAAATAAAACAACAAGGCACTACCTCTACCATTTCATAAAATGAAAGAAAATTTTACAACAATGCTGGGAAAGGTATAAGTTCACAATCTTTAAATTGAATAAGTCTTGCTTTGTGGGAAACTTATTAAATATCCTTTATTTCCCTCATTTCCTGTGCAATTCTTGATAGCATCTCCTTTGACATATCACCCTGTATTTATTACCCATTAAAGCACATGGCATATAGTCCTATCGTCGGATTTATGTTGCATAGTCTGAATTCTGACATGTCACTGTCAATATCCAAAGTTCACACAAAATTGCAGTAATGAGTCAAGGAACCATTCCCAGAAGCAGACATGTCATCATCTGTCCCGAGAAATGGGAGAGATCCAGTTTGCTGAGCATCCTGACGGGGCTCCAGAGAGACCACAGAAGCAAACTGACAAGTTACCCTGGGAAATATTCAACCTAATGAGAATACAGTCTAAGAATACCAGAATCCAATCTGGGTGTTTTCTATGAAATGCAAAGAATTTAGTAGGTGATAGTAATTCTAAGAGACACTGCACCCATGAACAGCACTTTTTTTCATGAACCACAAATATCAGGAGTAAAAGGGTTATAGTGGGTGCTGTGGCCCAGCACATTAAGCCATACCATAGGATGCCTATAGCCAAAATCAACTGATTTTCAAACCAGTTTCCTGATGAAGTTTCTAGGAGGCGACAGATAACAGCCCGAGGAGTGAGTCATTCCACCCATATGGAAGATTTGGATGGAGTTCATGGCAATCACCTTTGGCTTGACCAGGTCATGGCAGACTGCACATTTAGAGAGTGAAAGCAACGAATGAGAGGTCTCTTCTTCTCCTTCTAAATGGCTCTATCTTTTAATTAAATAAATGTATTGTCTTTGGGATCAGTTTTAATATTTTTGAGAAAGTATGAATGCTTCCAATGAGTTTATACAAAGGACCTTACATAGATCCCAACTGGAGATCTGTCCCCCGCTTTCTCTAGTCATATGTTTGAATTTTGTTGCTGACTTCAATCTAATGGAATTTTCCTTTTGAAATCAAAAAAGCATACTACTTGAGTCTATCCCTGGTCCAAATGAGAAGGTGGAAAAATTGTCACTCTTCAGAACAGAATGAGTTTATGTTAATTAAGTATATATGCTATATCGTATCGCTTTTACGTATTGTCTTCAAAGCTTCTTCTCTTTACAGAGGAATTAAAGTCTCAGAAATCAACAGAACTTGCTTCTCCATATCCACACACCAAAGACTGATCTGCTTATGACTCTTCATGTTTCCTCTCTAGAAATCATGTGTGCTCGGCACCTTACTTCACACCTCTGGATAAGTTTGTTTCTTAGTTTTCTTCCCCTCTGATGTATTGTTTCATATCTTTAAAAAATGCATCTAAAATTAATGTTATTAAATGATGAGAAGCTGCCCTAGCATTAGTTTTTCTATAATTCTCATTCCAATAATGAGATGCCTATTATGATTGCTACTAACTAAATGTGGCTGCTAAATGTTTGAAACATGAGTGAGTCAAATTCAGATGTACTCTAAGTATACACTGATTTCAAAGACTCACTACGAACACTTCTATCCCTCTCTGCCAATCCATTTATTAACCAGTTAAAAATACTCAATTTTTTAAAAACCAACCGATCATGTCACTTCTGAATATAACACTATTCATATCCTAAACATTGTGGAAGAATACTAGTTTGTCTGCATTATTATACCTCATTAAACCACTAAACAATCAAGTGTGAGGCCAAAGTAAAGGTTTTTTTAGATCTACAAAAGTTTGCAAGATTCTCATCCTGTGAATCTTGCCTTAGGAAGACACTAAACGGTGTCTTTACAAACTCAGAAGGGATGGAAATGGACTGCAAGATAGAAAGAGCCCACTTTTAATAGGACGGGGAAGAGGTATCAAAGACGGCAGCTGTATAGCAAGCCCAGAGACAAACCAAAATGGATACAGACAGGAAGACAGAAGAATACAGTTATGAACATTGCTGAAATGCAGCCTATATTTGCTCTAAATTAAACTCTAGGGACACTCATCCACAAATTTCCAGCACAGTACTGATGGCATATTAAAAGCCCAGAGCTGCCCTGGAGTAGCTGGCATCATTAAAACACATCTACATTATTGATCATCATCATTTCTGGGAGGTAAAAGAACTTCATCTGTCTGGTTGCAGGCATACAATGGAAAATTATGTGCCCATTAGAACAATGAAGCATCTGTATCTATAGGCATGATAAACTAGGAACAGTGATATCAGTAATAAAGAACAATGTGCAAACGTAATTTGTATCTAACCTAATTGTTTGTTAATCATCGATTCCCATCCTTCAGCTAGTCCAAACTTGGGTGGATTAAGGGTTTTAATTAGGAAAGTGTGAGAAAGAAAATGTAAAGAAAGTGGAAGCTGTTAGAGACATGGCAAGCAACTCCATTATGGGGAATTCAGGAAAAAACAAGTTGATTCTTAGCAGCTTCTTTGTCTTCTTCGACAACCCTCTCCAAACTTGCTGAAAATTCTTGCTCCTTGACTGAATAGTTCTTCTAGCCATGAGGCACAGGGTTTCCTTTACACGATTAAAAGGGAAATGAACATTTCCAGTAGAACTGAGGAGAACAAGCTGACAAACTGGGAACTCATCCTGACATTTCATTAATCCCCGATAAAGCAAGCCTGAAATCTGTCACTGAATTTTATATGATACCCACCATATTATGATATGATTATACATATTATGTTACCTCAAATAATTAGTGAAAAAGTGGAATTAAAGATATTTATTGTACTACCAAAAAAGAGTTGTTCCATAATACAAGCTTACCTTGAATATTTACAGAAAACTGTACACAGACTTTGAATTGTTTTGCACCACAGAAAAATGAACTTTTGATGCAATTTTGCAATGAAGTTTTGATGTACCTTCATTAGCTGCATGTTATAAATATGCAGTTATTTCAAATATTGTAAAAAAATCTAAATTTAATAAATATGATATACATTCATTTATTCAATGTTTTATTTTGATTTAATGTTATTTATTAAACAAAAAAAATTATTAAAATGTAATCAAACATTAAAAATTGTGTTTTCACTATATAATCTGATGATTCCATCTGTACAGGCATAGTGAAATGAATAAAATCAATATAATTACCATTTCTATCACATCACAACCTTACCATTGACTGTGAGAACTGTTTAAATTGTACTCTGAGCAATTTCCAAGAATGCAATACATTACCATTCATAACAACGGCCATTTTGTAAAACAGATCTGCCAACCTATTCATCCTACCTGAACCTTAAACCTTTAGACTTTTGTATACCAATTTCTCACTATAATATGAGAAATGCCAAAGATGACATGTATCAGATTCTATGCTTTGCATTATCAATGGGACAGTTTAAATTGATGAACGCATACTCACACATGTTCAGGCACAAACATTCCCCAACTCTGGGAAGGGATGATGCCAACCTAATAACACTTTGGCATAATCTTAGCATGTAAGACTGGAACACAAAATATGGGGACATATTGATTCCTGCTTGAATTTTAATTTTTTATCAATTGTCTATCATTCTTAAAAATACATGTAAGAAGAAAAGGATAAACAAATGTGATAATAACAAACATGTCAGCACAACGAAACTTCATGGACAATGAAATTAAAAGCGTAGCATCAATAACATTTTTTTTTCTTAATTAAAAACTTTTTTTTTTAATGGTGTATCTATCAGGCGAATAAATCTCTGCTTATGGCACCAGCAACCCAAACGGGCACTGGTTTGAATTTCAGCAGCTCCACTTCTGATCCTGCTCCTTGCAAAAGGCCTAGGAAAGTGGGCAAAGATGACTCAAATAGTTTGGTGCCTGGACACACATGGGAGACCTGGAAGAAGCTCCTGGCTCCTGGCTTTACATTGGCACGTCTACAGCTATTGTATCCGTTCAAGGAGTGAACCAGCAGATGGAAAATTTCTCTCTCTCTCTCTCTCTCTCTCTCTCTCTCTCTCTCTCTCTCTCTTTGCTAGTAATTCTTAAAGACTCTCTCTGTGTTATCCCCCCCTTAGTCTTCCTTGCTATGCAAATTTGCCTTTCAAATAAAAATACATTTGTAAGAAAACTTTTCTTCAATCATGCTCTTTCCATGACATACTTGATTGTTCATTTCAATGAATAATAATTTTTATCTCATATTCTTAAATCTAATTCTTACCTACTTTATTTTGTATCTGTACAAAGAAAATCAATTTTATGTATTGTTTTATACATAAAATTTTAAGCCTTTAGTGATTCTTCTCATCACATCCCTCTCTTCCCTCCTCCTTCTTTAATTACTCTTTTTGAATATTATTTGGCTTAATTACATGCTTTTTGTAAAGATTTATTTATTTATTATTGGAAAGGCAGATATACAGAGAGGAGGAGAGACAGAGAGGATGATCTTCCATCCGGTGGTTCACTCCCCAAGTGACCGCAACAGTCAGAGCTGTGCCGTTCTGAAGTCAGGAGCCAGGAGCCTCCTCCAGGTCTCCCTCGTGGGTGCAGGCTCCCAAGGCTTTGGGCCATCCTCGACTGCTTTCCCAGGCCACAAGCAGGGAGCTGGATGGGAAGCGGGGCTGCTGGGATTAGAACCAGTGCCCATGTGGGATCCCAGCGCATTCAAGGCAAGGACTTTAGCCGCTGCGCCACGCCTCCAGGCCCAAATTACGTGCTTTTTAAATTTATATTCATAAAAATATGCTGGAAAAAAACAAAAAGAATAGTACCTAATATGGTTTCAAAAAGCACTCCATCTGTAATTCACTGGTGCGTTTTCTTTAACAGTCAATTCCCTTGCCTTGGAACTATTATCTATAGATTATGATTAAACATTTTTAATCACAAGGAATTGAAAATAAAAATGTTTGTGTTTAGTTGTTATTAATATTAATTTGCTTTCTTTCAAATATGAATTTATGGACTCAACTTTTTGAGTTATGAATTTTATAGGCTATAAAATTCCAGTTTATTTCAGAAATACCTCTATTGGAGCCATAAACGTTGTATTCGACAAGCAGGCTTTTTAAAATATTTCCCAATAATTCTGCCTATTAAGCTTTTTAATTATTATTTTCACTTGTGAGAGGGAGAAATCCTCCAAGCGGTAGTTCACCCCGCAAATACCCCCAGTCGCCGTGTCTGAACCAGCCAAGGCTAGGCTACCTGAGTCATCAGTGTTGCCTTCCGGAGTCCTGCTCCCCACCAAACTGGATTCAGCAACTAGAGCTCGTTATCAAACCTCAAAGGGGAATGTAGGTGTCTCAGCTGCAATCTTGATCAGTAAGCTTAACACCTGTCCCAAATGAGGAGTTTCTTCAGCAGGCACATATTAAGCATCACAAAAATAAAACTAAAATGATACACACTTAATTAAGAAGTTGACAAGTAGTGCTTTGTCTGGCCCTTCAATGTAACATGCTGGACCATTGGCTAAGCTGCGTTTAACGTGACCAGAATCCATCATTGACCAAGCAGAGTGTGGAAGGTGACTACAGAGCTGTTGCAAAGCTCTGTCATTGTATGCAAGTGCTCAGAAACAACAGAGAACGAAAACAGCATAGAAAAGGGGGGTGGGGTGAAACGTAGGGTGCGGGGAATCTTGCACTCAGGGTTTTATAGGTTTCCATGGAAACAGTTAGACTTAAATGCATGGGTGCATAAGGCGGTCTTACCAGGTGCCTGTCATTGGTTTGGAAGAGGAAAAAAAAAAAAACGTATTTCCATGACAGTTACAGATTAGCTGAGCAAGCAGCTTTCCAAAGTGATGTACTTGCAAAAAGCGGATAAGTACTGCCCAAAGTGAAAATGTTTGTATTCTTTAGTGCCAGCTGGGTAATTAGAGCTTGCCATGGAAAAGACCGGATTGTAGTTTGTACTTTGTCACTATTTGATCCAAGATAGCAGGATCTTCTACAAAGAAGCAATTTTCGGGGGAGGGGGAGAAAAATTCATATTATGTAGTCAGTAGGAGAGAAAATTGAAAGTGGGAGAAAGAATTGGACCAAAGAGAATCATGCAGACATTCTAGAGGTTACTAAAATAAGAAGTGTGTTTACACATAGAAAGCCATGAAATATTTATAATGGCATTGAGACATCGAGGCATTTGGCAGTGCAGTGAAGCAACACTTCATGGTGTGAGCTAAGATTTAAGAGAGCAAAACCCACCGTCTATCACAGATCAAGAAGTGACCTAGAAAAAAAACAAAGGGAAAAGTATGCTACAGAAGAAATAGAACTGTCTGGATAGGATCTGAGTGAAGAAAGACACAGAATGTAATTGAATATGCACATATCACACATATGAGCACACACACATGGACAAGATGGTGTAAATAGAGATATCCAGTGGAAATAGAAATATGCACATGCGTGTTATTGGGAACATGGTTATGTAAACATGTGTGTGTGTGTCTTTTGTGTCCCTAAAACTATATTAGGTCTACTATTTTTGGTATATCTATATATTACTATTTCAGCAATACATACTTATATTATTTCTGCTGTATAACCTTACAAGTACATAAATACACACACAATTTATGTAATACTTTCATTGTTTATTGAAATAGATAACAACGGGAAAATCAAACGAAGGTCTTAAGGGAATGCTAAAATTTACGAAAACATTGATACATTGATATGTCAAAATTGTCTCATAAATTAAAGATTATTTCTCTTATAAATGTGTTGTTTTTGCAGGCAGATCAAATTTTATTTATATAGTGCATGAAGTTTTTTTAAAAGACGTATTTATTCTTATTGGAAAGTCAAATATACAGAGAAGAGTGAAGAGACAGAGGGAAATCTTCTGTCCGATGATTCACTTCCCAAGCAGCCGCAATGGCTAGAGGCTAGAGCTGAGCCGATCCGAAGCCAGCAGCCAGGAGCCTCTTCTGGGTCTCCCATGTAGGTGCAGAGTCCCAAGGCTTTGGGCCGACTGCTTTCCCATGCCAAAAGCAGGGAGCCGGAAGGAAAGCTGGACCACCCAGATTAGAACTGGCACCCATATGGGTTCCTGGTGCATGCAAGGTGAGGACTTTAGCCGCTAGGCTACTGCATCAGACTCTCAGATGCACAGTTTGAAGAACATAATAATACTCCTAATCCACCCCTCTTCCTTTCCTTCTTCACCTTCTCTCTTCTTTCCCTTTTGTTTTTCTTTTAGTTTTTATAACACAATGCTTTCATTTTACCTTATAATAAACCAGCTTAGCCCTCCACTAACTAGAGAATTCAACATGTAGTAAGTGATAAAACCACTATTCTAAGGCTAATAAACCATAATCAAATCTCAAAATGTCACTTTCACTTGTATGCATCACTTACGCACTCCGCATATTTATTAACATGAATCAGGGAAAGCATGATTTTTGTCTTTTGGGGATTGACTTATTTGAACAAGCATAATGCTCTAGAATTTTATCTTTTAATTGCAAATGACAGGAATTCATTCTTATATAAAGGAGTAGTATTCATATATATATATATATATATGTGTATATATATATATATATGGAGAGAAAAGTAAGTTGAGTTTCTGTGATTGATTTTCTTGAGCCCTTTATGCATCCTGGATATTAATCCTTTATTAGATGCATGGCTAGCAAATATCTTCTCCCAATCTCTCAGTTGCCTCTTTTTTCCTTTGCTGTGTAGAAACTGAGTTTTTGGTAACGCCACATGTCTGTTTTCTCCTTAAGTGTGTGTGCTTCTGGGATTTTATCTGAGACGTCATTACCTATGCCAATGACTTGCAGTGCTTCCTCTGTATTTTACTACAGTAACTTCATAGTTTCTCATCTCATATTTAAATCCCTAATCCACATGAGTTTATTTTTGTAAGGGCATTGTTTCATACTTCTGACCACATAGCTCTAATTTTACCAACACCATTTGTTGAAGAACCTGTCCTTTCTCCAAGGATAGAGTTCAGCTAATTTGTCAAAGATTAGCTCACTGTAGAGGCATACATTTATTTCTGAGGTTTCTATTCTATTCCATCGGTCTACATGTTTATAAGGCTGTTTTATAAGGCGCATATATATATATATATATATAGTGCAAAGACTCTCCCGTTCTGTTGGTTGCTTCTTCACTTTTTTGATCATTTCCTTTGTGATACAGAAGCTTCTTAGCTTGATGTAGTCCCATTTGTTTATTTTACTTTTGACTGCCTGTGCTTTTGGTGAATTTTCTAAGAAGTCTTTTCCTATTCCTATACCTTGCAAAATGCTTCCTATGGTTTCCTCAAATACTTTCAGTGTATATTTAGGTCCTTGATACATTTAGATCTGATTATTGTATAAAGTGATAGGTGGACATCTTGGTTCTTACCACTGTCGGTTGCTATCCAATTATCCCAACAGCATTTGTTGAAGAAACCAGGCTTTTTCCCTGGATTATTTTCAGTTCTCTTGTCAAAGATTAGTTGGTTGTTCACGTGTGGACATTAAAAGATGGAGAAACAAAAATAATAATAATAATAAGTTGAAGAAACCTACCATGTTCCTGGTTGAGCAGGTTCAACATCATCAAAATGTTCATATTACCATAAGTAATATACAGGTTCAATGTGATCCCCACCAAAATGCCACCAGCATTCTCAGCAATAGGAACCATGAGTCAAAAGCTCATCTGGGATCGCAAGAAAACACCAATACTCAAAAATATCCTGAAAAATAAACATCAAACTGAAAGAACCACAACTCCAGATCTCAAGACATATTATAGGGCAGTGGTCATCAAAACAGTCTGATACTGCTACAGAAGCAAAGATCAATGGACAGAATAGAAACCCCAGAAGAACTGGATATTTTTTCCATTTTCTTTGGTCTTCTATTGTTTTCCTTAGTACTTCATAGTGTTCAGTGTAGAGATCTTCCACATGTTTAGTTAAATCTATCCTGAGATATTTAAATTTTTGTGGGTATTGAGAATGGGTCTGATACAGCAAGTTCCTTTTCAGTAGTGTGTGCTGATTTATCTTCTTTCAACTTTACCAAACTCTTGAAAAAATTCCAATAATATATTTTGGTTCATCTCTGTGTAAGATCATATCACCAAAATAGGATAATTTGACTTCCTCCCTAACCATTTGTTTCCCTGTGACTTATTTTTCCTGTCTAATGACTGGTTATTTCTTAAATCTTGAATCATGCTGAATACAAGAATTGGAAGAGAGAGACAATTCAGAAAAATTTTTTGTTATGGGGTAAGTTTGGAGTCACATTTCAATCATATGTTAGGCTTTTAGTTGGCAATGCAATGGCAGAGACTGTGTTAAGTTATGGGACTATTGTGCATACCACATACGTTTTAGGCAAACCCAATGATAAGTAGATAATACATATTAGGGAAACACACAAGTCAGCAATGGAAAGCTATTGGTATTGTTATGTACTTGTCTTCAGATGAAATTTCAATGTCAACTTTAAATGACACCTACCAATCTGTAATGACATAACCAGTATTTTCTGTGAATTTGGACTTTGCTAATCAAACCTATGTTAACTAGCTAAGAATATGTCATGGAATATTTGATGAGAAAGAAAGAAAGAAAGAGAAGGAAAGAAGAAAGAAAGAAAGAAAAAGAAAGAAAGAAAGAAAGAAAGAAAGAAAGAAAGAAAGAAAGAAAGAAAGAAAGAAAGAAAGAAAGAAAAGAAAGACAGACAAGCAAGCGCTGAGGGTCTGGCACAGTAGCCTAGTGGCTAAAGTCTTCACCTTGCATGCATCATGATTCCATATGGGTGCGAGTTCACGTCAAACATCCCTGCTTCCCAACCAGCTCCCTGTTTGTGGCCTGGGAAAGCAGTTGAGGACGGCGCAAAGACTTGGGACCTTGCACCCGTGTGGGAGACCAAGAAGCGCCTGACTCCTGGCTTCGGATTAGTACAGCTCCTACCATTGTGACCTCTTGGGGAGTGAACCAGCAAATGGAAGATCTTCCTCTCTGTCTCTCTTCTCTGTATATCTGCCTTTCCAATAAAAATAAATTAATAAAAAAAAACAGAAAAGAAAATGCTGAACAGAGTTGTAATTTGTCCTGAACATTTGTTGCTTTAAAAAAAAGTAACTTCAAGAATGAGGTTGGTGACATTTCATAAAATTCAGAAATATGCAAATATGCAGAAGAACTTAACATTGATCTCCATTAAAAAGTTAACACTTTCTTGGTATAGTGTCCATTTTCCCCCATGATTTCTAAGACCTCCACAATATCATTTAATGAATAAACATGTAGACAGCAAGCAAATTAACTAAACATAGAAATGTAGTCAGTTTCCTTAATACCTGGGCAAGGAATGAGAAGGCAAAGATTAAATATTAGGAATCAGAAAATGAGGCCAGCGCAGTTTGTTAGCATGCTAAGTTTCTGTCTGCAGCTCCAGCATCCCATATGGGCAGCAGTTCAAGTACTTTTCTGACTCTCTTTCTCTGTAACTGTCTTTCCAATTAAAATAAATCATTTTTTAAGAAGGACCAAGAATATGGCTATTTAAATTGGTCTCTTTGAATTCATGTGGATATGAGCCTCACCCTTGTTCACCAGGCAAAGGACTTTTGGAAAAAGATATGTAATATGAATGAAGCACAGTTTTCTTAAATGTAAAGTGAGAATGACAGTATCAAACTCAGAAGAAATTGTTATACAAATCAGTGAGCTCAGAATGTGATGAACATGAAGTAATTCCATTTTCTTGGTTGTTTTTCAAAAGCAGATTCTGAGATACACTTTGTGAGTTCCACCCAGGGATTGGGAGGGAAAACTGAACTGTTTCCTTGCCTAATTGTAAATGCACTTTAAAATCAAGTGTACTGTGGCTGGAGATGTTCCATCTTCCCCGTTGTCACCAGCATGTCCACCCAATTAGCTTAACACAACAACTAATCGACTCAATGTTTCTGATTGTTTCATGTAAATGAGAATAATTTAAACTATTTTCTGTCTAGATTCTTTAATATAAAACTCACCCAAGGGATTCTTTCTATCCGTAATTTGTTCCATTTGCTTTGTTTCAATGTCTTCTATTGTTGTATTTTGTAGTGTATAGACAGGATGAGCTATCATTTATGAAAACAAATTTATGCTCATGAAAACTTGCTGTTTTCTGATTATAGAATATTAATCTTAAAAATTCAGTGACTGTGTTTGCATAGGATTTGTGTGATACGTGAATTTTTTCACTGTGATCAAGATCTTGGAGTAGGATTTTGGGGGGTTGTTTACAAAGCTCATGTTTTGTTTTTTTTTGACACTGCCACATTTTTATAGCAACGGCAGCATTTTTACATGTTCACCAATTATTTGTGGTGTTTCAGGAGCCCCACTTCATCTCCAACTTCTATATTGTCAATTTTTAAATGAAGGTCATTTTACTAAGAGTGCAATCTTATTTTGTCATGGCTTTAACTTGAATTTACCCATGAAGGAAAGATAATGGAGGGCTTCTGCCAGTTAGCTTTTTGTAACTTCTTTAGTGATGAATCTAGGCGAATCCTGTCCATTTTTCTAGTTGTAATTGGATATAAATACTCTTCTTAGTGAGTGATACAAAGTTTTTTATAGATTATGAATACACAGCAGTTACAAGCATTATGGATATTTTTTTCACAGCTTGTGGCTTGAATTTTCAGTTTCTTAACAAAGTGCTTGGAAATACAGAGGTTTTTATTTTGTTTAATTTGTCACCTTTAAAGACTTGTGCTTGTGGATTAACAACTAAGTAATATGTTCTCATTACATATTGACAACAAATTCCTGTGCTACTTTTAGCTTTCACATTTGTGAGTAATGTTTACATATGATAAAAGTGCTATATAAAGCTCCCTTGCATTTTTGATAGTCAATAATTCCACCACAAGTCCAAATCAGTTCTTTTCCCCATTTACAACCTTTGTGAAAATTAATTTAAAATGCACGAATTTTGAGTTACTAAACTTGTGCTGTTGGCTTAGGCACCTGAAATGCTTCAAACTTCAGACAACGTTTTTTTAAAAATAGTTACGTATTTGCAAGGCAGAGACAGCAGGGAAGGAGGTGGGGAGAAACAGAAAAAAAACAGAACCTTTCATCTACTGGTTCAGTTCCAAACGGTTGCAATGGCTGGACCGAAGCCAGTGTCCTGGAGCTGTATCCATGCCTCCCTTGTAAGCGTAAGGTGCATGGCTCAAGGACTTGTGTTATCTTCAGCTTCTTTCCAGATGCATTGGCAGGGAGTAAGATCAGAAGTTGAACAGCTGGGACCCCTAATCAGCACCCAGAAGAGATGCAGGTGTCCCAGGTTGAAGTTTAGCCAAGTAGCACCACAAGACTGGTCCTCCAACCTGTTAGATTTTTAAGATGTATCTATTCTTTGTCCATTCCTCCCCACCCCAAATTTCTATTATTGGGGAAAAAATCAACATTGCAAAAATTTTGCTGAGATTTTGATTGATATGGTGCTAAATTACAGTACATATCCACGACCTTCCTATCTTAAAATTTTTTTCTCAAATTGGCAGCTAGTTCTAGAGGCATCATCATTTTCATACTCAGAACTTTGGAAAGGCTCACAAGTACTTGTATATATATTATGTTCTTTTTATTTTCACCAGAACACACTTAGAGTCTCGCTCCTTTTTTATCGTATTGATAGCTGTTCAGATTCCAGGTATACCTATAATAATTCGGGGTATTGAAAAATACTGGTAATATAATTTTATCATGGGTTTTTCTTTTAAGACACTTTTAAATAAATATTTAAATAAATCTATATGATGCTTTTAAATAAATATTTACTCTAACTTATTGTATAGCTATACAATGATACACTTCATGAAGGAATAGACCCCATGGAGAGGTTTTTTTGTTTGTTTGTTTTCTTTCTTTCTATAGAGTTTTCAAGATTGTAAAACATCTCTGTTAACTCCTGAAGACAATCAGATTTTTTAAATTATATTATAAATTTATGTATTTAAAAGTATTTGGTAGGCTTTAATAAACTGAAATTGTCATCTTTTTTGAAAGACTAATATTATCTTTGGATGATGGTGGCCTCTCCAAAGGAAATTAATTTATAATGAAATAATTCTATTTCATGATGCAAACTTAGGATGAACTACACTGTAAGAAATAATGAAACAGAGATTTGCAGTTATCCAATCACTGAAATATCTGAAAATGTTCAGTAATTAAGAGGTATATATTAGTGAACCAAATGTCAAAAATTATATTTCTATGAAAAAAATTATTTTTCTAAAATAGTGCACAACATGGTATAATTTTTCTACTCACATTCAGTTGGCTTTTGTGAACAGAAGCCTTTTTAAAAACTACTTGAATGGCTGACAGCCTTATTGTTCTAACCCCTTCTAAATTGTAGTAGCACCTAAAATATTCTGACAATCAGAAATGAATCCTCCCCTCTGAACATATTTCATAAATAATGTTGTCTAGACACTCCAGGGCTCCAATTCCGCGTGAAGTTTTTAATGTTGCATTTAAAAGGGACATTTTGGATCAATACTATAGATTAAAGCAAATAAGAAACAATCACTATAGACTTTGGGACAAGGCTGGCATCCATGGCTGTCATCCTCCGTGTGTGTGGATGTTGGGAAATGTCTCTATGATAAATGATTGCACACATTTTTGGTCATGAATCCAAAAAGGAGAAAGGATCGATGTGTTGATATGGTTCCATGCGAATTCACACTAAGTAACAGGAATGAAGAGTGCTCCTTGGAGATATCAGATGATCTGGGCCTTAGGCCCAAGAGCCTGGAGTTAGATCTCCCGGCACTGAAGTTCACACTTTGCTTTTTTTCTGAATTCCACATTGTTAGTTCTTTTGAAAGAAATCCCAGTGCTGGACAGCACCATTCTGGGGCCAAAGCATTATTCTTGAAGGGATGACAGTTATTTCACAGTTTTCTAGATGAGGGGGTGGGGGTCACACATTTTTAAAAGTTGAAAGAAGTTCATAGAAAGAGAAAAAAATGTGCTGATATACATACAGGTCTGCGATTGCACTGCATATAAAATGCTTCTAGTTTCCGACATCATTACAAATATTTCAATGTCATTGTTGTACATTCTTCTCACTCCTAATCCTACCAATTGTGTGCTGGTATTTCCTCATCCTGTCTTTACCCACACCTAATCACCACTCCACATCCACGAGCACGCACTCATTGGCAATTTTGAAAGTGGAATATTATTATTTTTTTATTATTAACAGACAGGATGTTCCTGTCTGTTAATGTGGTCATGTTTATACATATACTCAATGCATGTAGGAGTTAAAAATGAGTGTTTCTCTTCCTACAAGTCTTGTTTAACTTTAGTTTACATGAACTGTGAAATAATTGTACTTTTTCCAATATTTTTGACTATTGTTGAACATACATTGTAAATATATTTGCAAATATTCATATGCAAAGCATATGTTCGTGAGCACATATATGTATATAGGGATATTTGTCTATGTGAATATACATGCTTGTGGAAGAGAATAATTTTTCTCTGTGCTTGCAGGAATATATATTGTTGTACGTAATTATGTTAGCATTTATTTTCAAGCATCTCTTTGGCCTTACACAAAAATGAAAGTTGATGTTCTATTTGTGGCACCAAGCTGCCATTTGAAGGGGCTGGGTCAGGCCCCGCTGCTCTGTTTCTAAATCAACACCCTGCTAATGTGCCTGGGAAGGCAGAAGATGACCAAACCATTGATGCTGTTACCATTTAAGGAATAAACAAACCGATGGAAGATCTCACTCTCACTCTATGTACGTGTGCATCTCAGTCACTCTCATGCTCTATGTTTCAAATAAATGAATGCTTTTAAAAGAAAGTTTAAAATTTTTTTAGGATTATTTTATTTAATATAACATCTATTATTTCTAGGATTATTTTATTTATTTAGCTTGAAATGCAGATTTAGAGAAAAGAGACAGAGAGGTTACAATTGTCAGGATTTCATTCATTTTTATGGCTGAGCAATACTCCATCATGCATATATGCCATACTTTTTAATCTAGTCCTTGGAGGTGAACATCTAATTTGATTTGTTCGCTTTGATATTGTGAATAGTCCTGCAGTGAACATTGAAAATACAAGTATCACTTTCAGATGTTGACTTCAGCTTGAAAGGTGGTCATCTATCTTCAAATCAAGAAGAGCAACATCCAGACCTAACATCAAGATACTGCATAAACCCGCCCGCATGTCTTAGATCTTCAGAGCTGTGAAACTGATGCAGTGACTGGAGTGGACATTTGGATGTCTTCCCTGACAATTGTAACCAAAGTAGTGGGAATGCACATCCTTTGGTCAAGTGAAATAAGGCAGATAAAGAAAGGAAAATATGTTATCTCATATATGAGAATTTATATACACAGAAGGAATATGTAAAACTTGCGTGGATAGCATAGTATTTGTTACATAGGTATTGAAAAATAGTTTCACTGAATTATATCACCTGTGAAATAATATGTTTATTTCCTAAAGAAACAATTCAATATGTGATATTGGAGCCTTGATAAAATACTGCAGAAAGTATTTTGATAGAAGAAGCCAGAGTTAATACCTGTCCGTAGCAATTTTAAAACATCTCTGAAGATTCATTTGCAGCTATCCCTCCCCAAAAGCTTGGGCAATGATTTTCGAATAGACTCTGAATCTCTTTGTTGCGAGTAGCTAACCTTTAAAACGCCTTCCCTGAACTCATCATCCGTGGGATTCTTCTCCGTATACATGGGTTTCCTCATCTATATCTGGACCTCAGCAAATGTGATCTTGGACCTGAGCAACCCTAACAGCTCACTTCCTGCCTTTGGATAGTTGGCTACCATTAGGATCGCTTTAAACTTCAACTAGCCACAGTCTGAAAGAGGCTGTTGACTCTTTGACAGCACATTGCTCTCAGACGTATTCTTGGTCTATCTACTCTACTGCAGTCAGCTATGAAAAACGATTGTATCCAGCTCCTTCTGAGTCAAAATTCTCACTTTGGCAGTTCCTTTCCTTCCTTTCCTTACCCCTACTTCTTCCTTTCTCTCCTTAATTACGGATGGCTGGGACCTGTGCAAACAGCATCAACAGCCAGCTAAGTTACTGTGATTGTCCTTTTTTCTTACCAGGTGTTTACCCATTACATGACAAGAAGCTGTACATTCCATGTTTGTAAATCACTCTTGTCATTATATACCACATAGCTCACTGATCCAATATCATGTTGAAGGTTTCCTTACAGCATTCCTTCTATGACGTTAACTATGTTAGGCTTTATGAATCAGATTTAGGAATCCAAGCTAAAGGTCAGTGCTCTACTACAATCAAATTTTATGATATGGGATTAAGAGCTACTCTTCTAAAAATAATCCTCACTAATGGAGTCCTCACTAATCACTTTGGCAGGATAAAGATGTACACCAAATGCTGGCTCTTCAAGAGCATCTACTATCAGTTAGTTGTCAAACTCTCTCTCAGAGATATTGCCTAATTTCAACAGGATGGAAAAAGTACATTCTAGCCACACACCTAAAAAGAAAGATAGAAAGAACACAAGGAGCCATCTTGATGACTACTATGCCTGTCATTTCTTTCAATGTGACATAGATTTCTTTCGAAGCTGAAGAAGCTTGGAGGAAAACAATGAGCTGTAATTGTTGACTGTGACTGTGTCAGCTCTGCCTGGACTGGACCCCTCAGGTCATTGCAAACGTTCCCTCTTCCCATTAGATGAGGTCCTATTGGGGAGATGGAAACATTAAGCCTGATACCAGCAAACGTTCCAGAAATTGTACCAGCTCGTTTTGTTCCGACTCATACTCATTGCATTATCTTCTAATATTTCATTCTCTGTGTAACCTGCTCACAGGAATAAAAAACTGCACCAACTAGGAAGATGTGAACATTCTGTCCTGTTGCAGTGATAATTCCCAGTGCCATAATTTAAATCAACATTCAACTTTCTGCATTGTGAGAGATTTGTTAGCATCAGTGGGCATCATTAAGTCTCATCAGCTCTGCTACACTGACAGGATCAAATTCAGAGAAGCAATACATTCCAAATCAAACTAGTGTAAAAAAAATCCAGAGGCAGGGAGAAGGGACCAGCATAAATCTGAATTTACCCATTATCTGGTGACCAATGAAATAGTTCTAAAAATATATATATATTTATACACATATATAAGAAGTCTTGCATATTTTACTCAACATATATGTGGAATGAAAACATGACAAAGAACCATGGAAGAAAGAGGCTTCAGAGCATGTTTGGGTCAGAATCAAGAAGCAGAATGTGCTTACAGGAGAAAGCTTAACACTAGATCATATACTCCAGTTTTCAGTATCCCAAACCCCAGGAAACAGACCCCAGCATGAACTACAGTGCTGATTTCCTGAGTTACGTGAACACTAGACCTGGTTCATACATGTGGGAAGACACAGTACAAAGAGACTTCTTTTGTGACTATTTATAAAAGAGAGAGAGGAACAGGAAAACACAGAGACAAAAGTCTTCTATCTACTGTCCACTCCCCAAATGGCTGCAGTACCTGGGGCTGGACCAGAACTAAGCACAGAGCCAGGAGCTTCTCTTAGGTCTCCCATAAGTTTGTAGGGGTCCAAGCATTTGGGCAATCCATCATCGCGTTCTGAGGCATGTCAACAGGGAGCTGGATCAGAAGTGGAGCAGTTAAACCAGAGCCAGAGCTGATCTGGGACATGGGCATTTCTAGGGGCAGCTTCACAGGCTATGTCATACCCCTGACCCCAAGCCTCAGCGGTTTTTAACCAGTGCCAGACACATTCCATTGTTCCTGTGTTGGCTTTGTTGCTGCTCTTCACAGGCAACAAGTTTAATCTTTACTTGGGGATTTTGATTACATCCTGGGCTCTGGCTGGAGTGTGTTCTTATCCTGTCCTCCACTGTAAGTGCAAAGCTCGATCTGAGCTGGAGAGTGCACTTGAGGGGAAGTGATTTCTGATGGTGCCGGCAGATTGTTGCGCCCGTTGGGGACACTGAGACTAAAAGTACCTACAAATATGTGTTACAGAATATGCATTATGGAGATGAATTTCTAAATCATCCATCCCTTAATTAGAAGAACAGGTGACTCTACAAGGGCAGAGAATGCAGAAAACAAGCAAAAGCTTAGAAATACATTTTCATTAAAAGGTTAATAATGTGATGAAATATACACAAGACAGACAGGATGAGGAAGCTGGTGAATTCTGAGTTTCTGATCTGAGCCTGTCTGATAAATCAATGTTAAATCATCACACAGTGTGCCTATGACATGAGTGGTTTCTGCAAGCCAAGGTGAATTCCTGCTAAGCGAGTACAGGACTTACATGAAAAGCAACATAAATGAAACATGTGTTCTGGAATAACAAATGAACTTTCCAGATGCCTGGGCCTCCGTTTTCTCTTCCACAGATGACCTGAAGCTCCTCAGTTAAAGAGGGGACGGGGGAGAGGACTTACACCCCACCTCATCCTGTGTGTTTCCAGACATCTGAAATACAGAAACATTTTGTAAACTAAAGAATGTGTTTGAGACACTGAAATTAAAGGGGAAAAATTAAGAAGCTATCACTTCAAATAAAAAAGAACTTCAGTAACACATGCAATGTCTCAGATTCAAGAAACAAAACAGGAGATTAGCACCCCAAAGCTTGAGGGAGTAGTAATGAGGCAGATAAAAAGTATTTGGCATAAAAATGAAATTACAGGGCCCGGCGGCATGGCCTAGCGGCTAAAATCCTCACCTCGAATGCGCCAGGATCCCATGTGGGTGCCGGTTCTAGTCCCGGCTGCTCCACTTCCCATCCAGCTCCCTGCTTATGGCCTGGGAAAGCAGTCGAGGACGGCCCAAAGTCTTTGGACTCTGCACCCTCATGGGAGACCCGGAAGAGCTCCTGACTCCTGGTTTTGGATCAGCGCAGCACCGGCCGTTGCGGTCACTTGGGGAGTAAATCACCGGATGGAAGATCCTCCTCTCTGTATATCTGACTTTGCAATGAAAATCAAATTTTTTAAAAATGAAATTACATCAAGAGGGAAGGGAAGAAATGAAGTGCTCTTGAGGAAGCATAATCAAGAACGCGCTAGCATGAGGAAAACAATGGAGACATGGAAAAGAAATGAGAGAATCTATGAGGAATATGGACAGGCAAAGAAAGAGACTATACAAAATACACATGACTTTCCTGGCGAGACAAAAAATAGTAAAAAGAGAAAAATGTGTGAGTAATCATTCCTTTTGGATGTGAAAGAATGTTTGCTTTGGCAAGCCAAAAGCCCCATGAGGTATCAAGAAAACGTCAGTGGAAAAATACCCCGAAGAAGAAAATGATGTCATCTTCCTAAATTGACTGTTTTAAGCAAATGTCAATTCATTTGATTGCTTTTAACTGACACATAAAAATGATAACTGTTTATGGTGTACCCTGTGACATTTCAATGTGTGTAGATATTGTGTGCAGTTCATATCAGGATAAACAGACCTATCTTTCTAGAACATTTATTATTTTTATACTAAGAATATTCAAAATCCTGTCTTGATCATTTTTCATATTTTAGAAGAATACACTGTACATTGCTACTCTCCACAGAGATATGGCCGCAATAGAACATCCAAACTTCTTACTCAAGTCATTCTTGATAAGCAGAAAGCCACAAGATGTCTCTCAATGTGAGGACAGTGGAGCCGAGTGTCCCATCCCTGCTCACACTCTCACTAATGACAAGAAGCATAAGGCTAACTTTCTTTTTAAGATTCAAAGAGTAAAGAAATGCAACAACCGTAAATAGTTTAAAACTATCCAACACGTATCATTTTAGAGTGATGTGAGTGTGCTTCAGGCAACCAAAGTTATGCAGGCTGTGGTTAGAAAGAGAGATGCTACAAGCTGGCATGACACAGCACGCCAATCCACTGCCTGTGATGCTGGCATTCCATATGACCATCGGTTTGTGTCTCAGCTGCCCACTATTAGCATAGGAAAGCATCTTAAGAAAAGCCGCAAGCCCTTGCGCCCCGCCACCCACATGGGGTACCCAGAAGAAATTCCAGGTGCCAGGCTTTGGACTGGCCCAGCCTTGGCTGTTGTGTCCATTTGAGGAGTGAACTAGCAGAAGGAAGATTCTCTCTCTTGCTCTCTCTCTCTTTCCATAATTCTTTCAAGTAAAACCACATATCTTAAGAAAAAAGACCAAAGATGAACAATAAACATATTTAAATGTAAAATGTTTAAGTTATAACTGATATAGGAGAAATACAAATGTGAAACAGGATAATATAAAAATATGAGGCAAAAATATCTTGCTGCTTGTATTACATTTCAATCCATTTGCAGCAAGCAGTGTTTTGAAATATATGTATAATCTTTTAAGAAAACAACAGAGAATACATCCACATATACATCTGATATCATTGAACTTCGTATCTTCTACCTTTTCACTTTTTATATCACAAAATGCTTTAGGTGATTGTATTAAGTTGTATAAGTTCGAATACTCTATAAATACTAAATGGTGTACCTTCCTGAGCTTTTGAATATTATTTAACTTTCAGCTGGAGATACTTCCTAGACACACAATTAAATTATAATCTGGACAACAAACAGTATTTCTCCTCTTTTTTCTTGCTACTAAATCCATGCAATCTCTTTACCACTATTAAGCCATGTGCGTTTGTGAAATCTTAATTTATGTACTTCTGCAATAAATTTAAGATCCAGAACTTCCATTTAATCCTTTTGTATGGTTTTAATTCATTACTGAGATTGCCCATTTATTACCCACAAAGACCATTTTTCATTTTAATTCCTGAAGATCTTTGTAACAGTTGTATTAAGATCCTTGTCTTCTCTTCTAACACTGTCATTTCATCTCCGATAACTGCCAACTGTTGCATTAAGCTACCTTTTACTCTTGGCATTCCCATATTTAGTAGTATTTAGCAACTACTGAACATTCTAAAGAAAACATTGTAGAGGTTCTGCGATTCTGCTTCTTTTTCTCTTGGAAGAATGCCCACTTAGATTCCAGCAGGTACAAACTTGGCTACATTCAAATCCCTGCGGTGGCAGCACAGAAATTTCTGATCAGTTATTGAGATATTTATCTGTCATTTTTAAGTGCCAGTTGTCGGATGTCTCCCCTGTCCAGTCCTAAGCACTTGGGTAGACCATTCAGAGCCCATCCTCTCCTTGTTAAGCTGCTCCAACTGGAAGCATAACCTAGACCATTCCGATTCTTCAAGCCATAAGGTTATGGATTTTATTCTTTGAGCTGCAGCCACTCTATGTGAAAGTGCTACTGTAGCAACCTCAGGCAAAGTACGTACCTGTGACTGTTGCCTGATGTAGGCCAGCTCTTTCAAGGCTGACATTTTTTAGAGCTCTGCCTACTTCTATTCCATTATTGCACCTAAATATTGGAACATATTTTGTGCATTCATTCATTCATTCATTTATTGGAAAGAGAAAGTAACACCAAAAGGGACAGAAACAGAGACATCTTCCATTCTCTGATTCATTGCCCATATTACTGCAATAGCTTGCATTGGACCAGGCTGACCCAAGAGGCTAGAACTCCCTCCATCATGGCTTTTCCACGGTGGGCCTGAGCCGAAGGACTTGAGCAATCTTCTTCTGTTTTTATAAACACATGAGGAGGTGTTGTTTCAGAAGCACACTGACTGGGACTTCTGCTCCCATTACGGAACGCTGCTATTGCAAGTCGTTACCTTGGCCCACTGTGCCACAAAACTGGACCCTGGAGAGAATATTTTTGTGCAGAATCTGCAACTGTTTCCCACAGGATTGTTGGTATCATTGAAGCAACATCACTGAAAATGGAATATTCAAACATCATCTCTTTAAAAATAATATTGCAATTATATTAAAATGATGAAGGACTTACCAGTGCATTTTTCCCAACATATTGTCTTGAAAGAGGAATGTTAATTAAAGAAATGTCAAATTAAAGAAATCACAAACTTCTGAACAAAATCGTGCTTAAGACATTTCTTTTTTGAAACTGAATCAAAATTCAATGAACTCAAAAATATTCTGCAATGCAAAACTAAAGGGCAATTCAGCTGAATTATTTCCATTACAGTTATAACTTTGCCATGTAAACTGTCTTATAAATTTCAAACCAGTATAGATTACAAGTTATCTTTTACCTCAAAATACTTGGTGTTTCAGAGATTTTTATTCTGTAGAGCACTTATGAAATCAGTAGCATTAAGGTTACTTTGTTCTTTGTTGGAATGTTTTCTATTTTCATTCCTTAATAAAATCACATTTTTGTGCAGCTTAAACACAGAGAGCTAGAAATAAATGCCTCAGTAATATGCTAATTGATCATGCTCTGTGTGTATTTGTGCATGTTTGTGTATGTTGTAATGAAAATACATCAAAATCTAACAATAACTCTCTTTCAGTGAGGAAATTATTGGTATGCTAAAACTGACTCAAAAAAATGTGATAAATAGAATACCTTTCTGATGAGATATTCATATATGCATATATGCAATTATATTTATGCACACATTTAGTAAACTAATACATAATGCCAAAGTAATATTATGAAACTAAACTTAAAATTAAGTTATCTTAAAGGAGCAAATGCATAACCACAACCTTCATTTTCTCATCTGGAAAAATCATTTGCTTCTAATTACTTTCTATAAATTAACACATACCTTTGAAGAGTCACAAAATGTCTGCTGCTAATGAATGGTGAGTCCACAAAGGTTTCCATCCCAAAAGTTAGTAGTTGGTTAATTATGATAATGAATGCTGTGGTCATCCTTTTGGTTTATTCTAAAGTTTACAATAATTTTTCTTTAGATTCTTATGAAAAGGTATAGTTTCTAAAGAGTATTTGTTTGACATAAACAGCACTAGCATCTTTTTTTAAGATTTTTTTTTTTTTTTATTGCAAAGTCAGATATAAAGAGAGAAGGAGAGACAGAGAGGATGATCTTCCATCCCATGATTGACTCCCCAAGTGACTTGCAATGGCCAGTGCGCGCCGATCCGAAGCCAGGAACCTGGAACCATCTCCAGGTCTCCCACGTGGTTGCAGGATCCCAAGGCTTTGGGCCGTCCTCAACTGCTTTCCCAGGCCACAAGCACGGAGCTGGATGGGAAGTGGAGCTGCCGGGATTAGAACTGGCGCTCATATGGGATCCCGGCACATTCAGGGCGAGGACTTTAGCCGCTAGGCCACGCTGATGGGCCCTGCAAACATTTTTTTAAAGATTTATTTATTTTGATTGCAAAGTCAGATATATAGAGAGAGCAGGGAAGACAGAGAGGAAGATCTTTGTCCAATTATTCACTCCCCAAATGACCATGATGACCACAACTGCACCAATTTGAAGCCAGGAGCTTCTTCCGGGTCTCCCACATGGGTGCAGGGTCACAAGGCTTTGGGTCATCCTCAACAGCGTCCCAGGCCACAGGCAGGGAGCTGGAAGGGAAGTGGAGCTGCCAGGATTAGCAAGGATTTTAGCCACTAGGCAACCATGCTGGGCCCTTTCTGCAACATATTTAAGACAAAGCTAGAAATAGTGTCAAAGGGAGAGGGAGGGAGAGAGAGAGAGAGAGAGAGATCTTCCATCTAATGGTTCACTCCCCCAAATGCTGCAAGATCCAGGACCAAAGCCAGGAATCTGGAATTCCATCCACATTTCTTACGTAAATGTCAGGGGCCCAGTACTTGGACCACATTCTGCTGCTTTTCCAGATGAGTTAGCAGGGAACAGTATTGGAAGCTGGGTAGCTATAATTCAACCCTGCACTCAAATGTAACATTGGCATTGTAAATGGAAGCTTAACTCACTGTGCCACAGTGACAGCCTCCAACTAAAATTCTATATGTGGCTAAAATCATTTCAAAATATGAGATACGATGAAGACATTCCTGTACATATAATAATGAAAAAGAAGTCATCCAGAGGGGAGTCACACTACAAAAGTGGAGAAGAAAATTCTTTATTTTTTTTTTTCCTACTTAATGAATAAATGCCCTAATTTCATACATAGCTTTTCTTCTGGGGATTTCTGTACATTTTACTTATACCTTTCAATGTGAAAGAAGGGTATGTTCACAAGGATTGAGACTGAGAAAGCATGCCTAGATAAAAACACTGATTTGCAGATCATTACTCCCCAGGTGTCTGTCTGCAATCACTATCAAGACCATTGCTGATCAAATGGTCTTCATGCAATTCCTCTGACACCAGACGTCTCAGGTCAGAATGATGGAATGAAGGATGGAGCATCAGGATAAATGGTCTAATCAAAAATACCTTCCCTTGAAGAGGAAGGAAAAGAGAGGTTGAAACCCCTATTTTCTAAGTCTGTGTTTTAAAACCTGTAAAATCTACTTATTTTATATGAATTAAAAGTAAGTTAAAAATTAGAGATTTCAGAAACACATAAAGAATATCTTCCTGATCAAATTCTAAAACTACTCATGTCCAATCCAAATATCTTTATTAGTTTTGCTTTCCCTGTTTCAGCCTAAGCTGTGGCTTCATCTACCATGTTGATGTGTTCTTGATACCACCTCGTAAACTCATTGTATTGGTTGCCACTTACTCATTCAGTATTTCAATTCATTGGATCATAGGTGGATAAAGATTGTAGGTTACTTGAGGATGTTGCTACAGTTTCGCGTATCACTGGCTCCTCTCTCAAGCCTGTCACTAGTTCAAAATAACATCAGACATCACAGGTTGATGATATTTATTATCTGGAAGAAATTTCCAGAACTCACAGAGCACTTGGCAAAGTTATGTTTAGGCTGTTACTACAATCATAAATACACAGAAAGGCTAATTAGTATTCAAAAAGTGTGATCATCCAACAAACCTTGTAAAAGCATACGTAGAGGACCAAAGGTAAGATTAAACTTCTAATCACAATTTCCACAGTTATTCATAGTCAATGAATGGCTGGAAAAATCCAAAATCCTGAGGAAAAAAAATGTCATAATGTGAAATAGGACAGGAAAATTATTTCTGAATTGTGGAAACTGTTTTTGGAGTTCAGAAAAGCTTTGAGAATGCCCAGGTTTTCTCCTTCCTCATTGCACAACATGCATTGAAACCACCTTAATATTCCATGTCACTCTTCTCTGAGCATTAATATTTACCTAGTGTGTCACTTTTGGCTTCTATGTACATTTAATCCTATTATGGAGTATATTGTTTATTCATTCATTTAAAGGACACTTTTCTTGCATATGTATTATTTAATTACATATTTTTATTTTTAAAAAGAGAACGAGATGGATTACAGGGAGACAAAGATAGAAAAAAGAGAGAAAGACAGAGAAACCTCCTACATATTACTTCACTCTTCAAAATCTGGCAACCACTATGGCTGCGGAAGCCAGGAGCCAGGAACACAACCCAGATCTCCCATATGATCGGCAGGAATCACCTGCTACCTCTCAAGGGATACATTAGCACGCAGGAAGCTTTACCACAGAGCAGAGACTCAAACCCAGAGTGTAGACACTCTGATACAGGATGCGGGCATCCAAAGCCACAGCTTAGGGCTGTGACAAATGTCCATTCTTTTGCAGATATGGCCTTAATTGATACCATGGTCAATGGCAGAAATCCAGCTGATCAAATTGAAAAGGCATATTTCATTGAAAATTGGATTGCAATTCACTCACAAATCATAATCCCTGATTCTATGTGTTCTCTCTTTGAATAAATACATTTAAGTTTCTCCTCTATACTAAGTTTTCATCATAACTCTGTAAGACAAAACTTTGATAATCCAGAAGGCATTCATGGCGTGTGACATTGAGGTCATAATGAATATTCAAAGTGATTCATGGGGTGTTAATCACAAGAGGTTCTCTCCCCTTTGTGTGAGGGGCAGGATTTAAAACTTCAGTCATAAAAAAATAAAAAATACAGGTAGTGGGATCGTGAACTGCAAAGTATGCATGCAAGAGTTATTTGTTTTCTATGCTGGATTAAAAGCTAAACAAATCAAATAAACCAAAAAAGAATAGCCAAGAAGTCATGATATGGTCCCTGCCTTTTATTTGTCCAAATGGGATGAGCCTATCCAACCATAAATTTATTTGAATGTAATTATTTTAAAGACAAGGTAAGTGAAAATCACGGAGTGGGAAGTGCTTTAACTGCTTGAGAAAATTCTCATTCTATTTATGTAAAATAAATGCTAGACTGAGCAACTTTCCTGTGGAGAGACAAAGAGATGTGGAATTCCTATTACAAAGTTTAACAGTGCTGTTTTCCTTCTCCTATTCCATTTGTAAAAGTTGTGGTGTTCAAATGCTACAATGCTCACAGATGGTACTGGACAAAAGATCATGGAAGCTATTTGGATATAAATCCTGCTGCCTTATATTCCCCTGAGATGGCGGTAGAATAGAGTCCACGGAACTCAATGACCATTGTCCCTTCTTCTGTTATTAATTAGGAGCACATTACAGACAAAACAAGATTTGCAGAGGAGTCTGTTTTCAATGTAACAGAGATCTTTTCAGTATCTTCCTTTTTCATACATAATAGCTCCAAGTCATTCCCAGAAACTGTTAGTAATGGTAACATCCAATTGTTTAGAGCGCATGGCCATATTTTTCTCATTTCCCATCCACTATACAGAATAGACCAGATTGAGTTTATTAAGGGAAGAGTTGAAGAATAAAGGCACTATTATTTCATGTATATGTGCAAAGCACCTTACAGATTGTACATATCACGTGAATGTCCCCTCATTAATCTTCACAGCTAGATGAGGTATGTTGTGAGTATTTCTGTCACTTTATACACATTTATCGTGAGGAACAAGCTTGCCAGGATCACACAGCAGCTAATGAGAAAAGCTACATTACAATCAGCTACTTTTTCTTTGCAAATCTACAACAAACCTAAAAATGAACCTCCAAAATAGAAAAGTTGTTTTATTACTAAGTACAGCATTCTCTGAACATTGAAATTTCTCTTTCCTCAATGCCACATGTCCCTTCCAGGCATATGAACACAGGATATCTATGCTGTTGATGATTCTCAAAGTCACCGTCCTCAGAAAACAATGGCTCACATCCTGGGGCTAACCCAGTCTTCCTCAGCGATCTCCAGTAAGTACCTTCTTAGTAAATAACCTATTAGGAAGTTGCATTTCAGCCTGGAATGTTGATTTTCGGTCTTTTGAATATTTTTCATGGGGCTTATGGTTTTAGTATTCTTTGATAAATATATTGAGAAGAAAAACGGTCCTTCTCCCAATTTTGCATAAGCACTCCTTCAAGTAAAGCTTGCACAGCCCTGTTGAGCAGCACATGTATGCTCCGAGTGACCAACACACCCTAAACAGGCTGATGCGCCTCACTGAACAGCTGTAATGAGAATTGCCTTGAGAAACTCTTTCACATTGTTTTCTAAAGAAGCTTGAGCTTATACAAGCTTGTCTGTAATGTCCACTTCTGAAGAATGAGTGCACGGGCTTTCGGTTGCTGTGTAACAAATCACTACAAACACACTGGCTCAAGAGAGGACTCCTTGACAAGTTCCCTGTTTGTATAGTTCAGAAGTCTGTGCACAGCATCACTGAGATTTTTGCTCAACGTTTGGTAAGGAAGAAATCACAGTGCTGATAGGATTATGATCTCATCTTGTGCTTGAGGTTCTCTTGCAAGCACATGAAAACTTCTGACAGAAGTTTGTCTCCTGGGCTGGTAACACTGAGAACCCTTTTCTCAGCATGGCTGTCAGACAGGGGTTGTTCTCTGCTACTGTATACTTTTCCTTACAGCTGAGCTAAATGGTACTCATCCAGAGAAAATTCACCTCATTTTCATTTGCTTTCTTTCAAGCCAACAGGAGAAGGATCCCAACCCTGACTTGTTTTTTAAAGAGTTTGCCTGATTTCATTAGTTCCACCCAGAATGATCTTCATTCTATTCCACTGCTCTATTTCCCCATCAGTGTCGTGTTACTTTGGCTGCTAGAGCTCTGCAGTGTGTCTTGAAGTCAGGTATTGTGGCACCTCCAGCTTTACTGATTTTGTTGAAGAATGGACACGAGCCTATGTGTCATGAACATAACCCAACATACATTAATCAAAAGTCTTGCTTAATACCGTGTAGAAGTTCTGTACTCAAGGAATCTTCCTGTCATTTAACGCTGTAGTGGGCTTCATGCCCAAGAAGCCCTGCCCTGCATTATTACAGAGAGGGGAAAGCAGGAAGGATGATTGTCAAAAAGGTAATCACCCAACAGCCACAAAAACTCCAGGCTAAATATAGACATAGCACCTGATTTCTGTGGAGCTGCCACTTGGTCTCTTAGGTGCCTTCTTTTATTAAACTTCATAAGCTTGCTTATCTAATATCTTTCTCTCCTGGGGATTCTTGTCTTATAGGGAAACAAGAACCTTTCACCATTCCATCCTTACTGGCAATACTATGAGCAGTTAGTCTTCCTCCCTGGGAGAGCTTAGAGGCTGTTCTAGCAGCTGCTGGACCTGTTGGCCTTGGGAAGACGCCCTCTTAGTCTTGTTTGGTGACATGGCCACCACTTTCTATGTACTTAAGGAAAAGAAACAGATCTGGGAAGAGCCAAGCTCCAACTTCAATCAATATCAGTAACACAAAAACAAAACCTGGAGAGAGAGAGAGAGAGAGAGAATGGTCTTTCAAGCTACAACAAATGTGTAACATCCATAGAGAAACAAGGTGAATCATGTAACCTTAAACTGAATATTAGAACATCTTATGATCAAATCAGTTCATAGCAATAAGCCGGAGGTGACGTGAGGATTATAAAACTATGTCTATTTTTACAAGTTTGGTGATCTTACATAGATTAAGAGCTAGAAATGCTTCACCAACTATTTTTTGATACAAAAACTAAACTTACAGCTTCTAACTTTCTGATTTCATCTAATTGTCAATGCAAATCATTGTATCTTTTTACTCAACCTTTCCTTTCTAGAAGTCATCCTTCCTGCTCCAGATTTGCTAACAGAAGGGGACACTGTGGGAACATCTTGATAATTGAGACATTGTTAGTCTAATTACTTCTCTCACACCCCTGCTTCACCTTCACCCTCCCCCATCCCTTGGAGCAGCATCTGCTAAATGTCAGGCATTACAACGTGTCAGACAGAAGCCAGAGCTACACAGCATCCATTGCTGGGAGGCAGCCAGAGCAGAGAGGAGGAAGAAAAACATTTCGTAGAAGAACCTTTCTCAGTGGCCTTGCGATTGTTTTACAAAGAAAGGGCCCTCAAAAATCTAAAGACAGAGTATCTGTGTGCTTAAGTGAATATGTGTGAGTATATGAGGGAGGGAGAGGAAAAGAGAGAAGTTGAGAGAGATCAGTCTAGAAAGAGCAAAAGTACACATATATGCAAGGAAATCATGACATCATTGGCATGATTCACATGCCTGTTAATGACTTAATGACTCTTTAAAAAGAGTAACTAGTTAAACACATATAAAACTCAGCATACCACTCATGTCATGGTGGGTCAGCCATTAACGGGTAGCAACTGCTGCAGATGGCAGCCAACTTTATTGACTATTTGGGGATAGCTGTTAATAGCTAGTAATGACTAAAAGTATATATATTGTCTACAAAAGACAAAGGTCACGTAAGAGCAATCACTTCTCTTGGCTCCAACATGTATATTACATTATTCCTTTATATCAGAATGAAGTTGTTATCACTGATAAAGCAGAAATTCTTTCCTCAGCACATTGTGTTATGGAATTTCCCTAACACTGGTTGGAGGCATTACTGCATCACTCCTAAACCTGTGTCCACTCACCCAGTGTACAGCAGGTGAATTGCTGAAGAAAGCTGGCAACTAAAGCTTCATTCCCATATTCCCTGGCAGTTTTAAAACAGTGAATCATACTGCTCAAAACTGGAGATAAAGTCTGCATAACCAGCCTGTTTCTGATTGGTTAACAGTGCACATCACCTTTCCTTGATCGGTCACTAAGAGAGACCAGAGTATGGATTTTTGCTTGTTTGTTTCTTGAAATGAAAAAGGTGGGCCCAAGTTAGTCTGAGTCTAAGGGTATATGGGTTATAATATCGATCTGGATGGATGAATTTAGCAATATTCTCAGACCAGAGGTTAGCATGGACACGTTGACTAAAAGCAATGGCAAGCCAAGGCAGGAGTACCACTACATGATGAAGTCCACATCAAGGTGTCAAGGGGGAAGGTTCAGCTTTGAGTGAAGCGTCTACTTAACTGAAGCAATCAACAGGATCAGTGTCCATAGAGTTCTAAATAATTTGAGGAAAGAAAGATCAGTTGGCTTAAGTAGCCCACTTTATTTTAGAAATAGTATGGCTTATATAATATATATGTGAGGTATGTTTGAGATATATATTTATTATACATGTATCGGCAAAATCGAGATGGATGTGGTCATCCCATTGAGCAGAGAGCAGTGGTTCTCCACTTGGTATTCCTTACGTGATACAATTTCCTTTCAGATCTATTATGTTAGAATACCTGATGAAAAACCCCAATGTAGGGCCCGGCGGCGTGGCCTAGCGACTAGGGTCCTCACCTTGGACGCCCCGGGATCCCATGTGGGCGCCGGTTCTAATCCCGGCAGCTCCACTTCCCATCCAGCTCCCTGCTTGTGGCCTGGGAAAGCAGTCGAGGACGGCCCAAAGCCTTGGGACCCTGCACCCGTGTGGGAGACCTGGAGGAAGTTCCTGGCTCCTGGCTTCAGATCAGCGCAGCACTGGCCGTTGCGGTCACTTGGGGAGTGAATCATCGGATGGAACATCTTCCTCTCTGTTTCTCCTCCTCTCTGTATATCTGACTTTGTAATAAAATAAATAAATAAAGAAAGAAAAACCCCAATGTAAGCCCCTGTACCTGATGTTTTTCTACAGCAAGACTTAATTACCAGTTTCAAGGAGATTCTTGGTCTCTGAGCTGTCAGCTCCATAACACCATTAACATCACTAGCAAATGGCAGCTCCACTACTGCACAATACGTAAAATGGGGAGACAATGTCAACAAATATTGTTACAATAAATAGTAAGTAAAAAATAATAGCTCCTTCCTCATCGTATATAAATATATATATACGCCAAGAAAAGACATCCAAGCACATAGTTTACCTCTATTCATGCCTTATGCTTACCTTTAATTTAATTCATTTAACACCAGACACAGCTCAAGGCCCTAAAATCTCAGGAAGGGCACAGCCTATACTATTCTTCCTGCCATCTCACCAGAGCTTACAAAAAACCCTTTTCTGTTGAAAAGGAGTTAGCTTCTCAGAATCAGAAATTATTTTGAAATATAACGTTGATACCCATTAATACTAGGCCCAGGGTATTGGTCTGCCGGTTCACCGGAGAAGAGAGATGATGCGAGAGAATAGGTTTATGTAAATGGTCAGCATCTTGGTTGACTGCACGTCATTTGACAAGTCTCGGAAGTATATTTTTCAATTTGAATTAGCAGGAGAACTAAAAAGAGGAGAAAGGGGAACTGGAGCTGGAGAAGATTAAGAAATACTTCAAGAGCTTCATTAAGGAACCATTTGGGGTTCTTTGTTTGTTTGTTTGCTTTTTGGCTTTTATTTTGGCATTTCATTCACTAGTGTTAGGCCACTTCCTGAATACTTCCTACAGCTCCGTCAAATAAACCCATTTTGAACAACTGTTGGTTTCTGCTGTTTAGCTACCAAACAGCTGAGAATGGCAGTGGCCTTAATGGGTAGAGATAATGAAACAACAGCTTTTTCAGGTTTGTCTAACCTGCTTTGCTGCTTTCGCTGGCACCATCAGTCAGTGCTTTGAAAAGGGCGACAGGTGAATCCATAAAACGACAGAAGGATGGACAGGGTTGACTTTCCTTGTAGTATTGAATGTCTACTGCATTCTCCACTTTTCTTTCTTCCTATGCACCCGTTTTATTTGTGCTTGTTTTATAGACAGCAGATGAAAGCAAGTGTTCATATGGAGTAATACGCAGAAGCAAAATCAAAACCAGACACTAGCTTAGCCTGTTTTACAATAAACATTTTTTTTTTAAAAGATTGGATCACTCTCCAAGAGACCACAAGGGCTGGAGCTGAGCCGATCTGAAGTCAGGAGCCAGGAGCTTCTTCCAGGTCTCCCATGGGGGTGCGGGGTCCCAAGACTTTGGGCAGTCCTTGACTGCTTTCCCAGGCCACAAGCAGGGAGCTGGAAGGGAAGTGGAACAGTCAGACATGAACCTGCACCCATATGGGATCCTGGCAAATACAAGGGGAGGATTTAGCCACCAGGCTATCACGCAAAGCCTTATAAGCATATTTCAATGTTAGGGTTTGTTGTTGTTCTGCTAAGTTTTAATTTAGCCACCAGGCCGTCACGCAAAGCCTTTTACACACATTTTAATGCTAGAGTTTGTTGATGTTGTTCTGCTGAGTTTTAATGGAAAACAGCATTATTCCTCAAGGACAGCCATAAACGTCATTCACTAGTTCTGCAGAATCACAAGCATTTTGGTGCCTTAAAACATAGCTACTTTGGGCCTGAAAAATTTATAATTTTAATCATTATAATAAAAAAAAACTTTAGATTATTTTGTTGGATGTTTTCACATTCCACATCAATGAATAATACATATGTTAATTCAATCAATTAGGGAGAGTCAATATTTAAAATAAACTAAAAATTCTCTTCTTGATAAGTACACATTAAAATGACTGAAAGCTACAAACAAACACATTAAGAGGCTCTTCTTCAAAGTTAGCTTAGTTACGTGACTGGATGGTAATCTGCAATCTATTTTTCCTTTTTATGCCAGGCTTTAATATTCTGATTTTCTCTCACTTATATGGCAATAAAAAAATGTGTTTGAGACAGTCATACACAATCTGTTACATTCATCCTTGCTCTGCAATTTTATGATGCTGTGATTTTATTGTAAGACATCTCCGTTGTCATGTATGGTCCTTTCTCAGCGCCAAGGAAAGAAGGAAAATTGCGTTGTATTTTTATTTCCCCTGGAACATGCTAGAGGTGAACATGTGTGCCTATCCCATTTCTAGACACAAGGTAAAGGAGCAGTAAACCTGTTGCTTAACCAGAAACATGAAATGCCAGCAAGCAAGTGGCAGTGTTTGGCCTGCTAGTGGAGATTGTCTCTCACAGCAGAATACCCTGTTCTGCCTCTTAGCTCCAATTTCCTGTCCGTGTATTCCCCGGGGAGTAGCAGTGTGGGCCCAAGGAATCAACACCCTTGTGGAAGAACAAAGTTTGGTTGCTAGATCACGGCTTCCATCCTGCCCCCGTCGGAGACCTGGGATGAGCCCCGGGATGAGCCCCAAACAGAAGGTCTACCTCTGTTAAAAAAAAAAAAAAAAAAAAGGAAGAAGAAGAAAGAAAAAAAAGTAGCTATTTTTTAAGGCCTTTCAGTGCCTCCAACTCTCAAGAAAGCAATATATATATATATTTAAGTTTATGTCTAAAAAGTCATTTCTTAGGCCAGTATTGTATTATTGTGAGGTAACCCACAACTTACAGTGCTGGCATCCCATGTAGACACTGGTTTGAAACCAAGCTACTCCACTTCCAAACCATGTCCCTGCTAATCTGCCTGGGAAAGCAGAGGAGAATGGCACAAGACCTCGGGGCCCTACATACCCATAAAAGACCTGTAAACACTCCCAAACTCATGGCTTCAGACCAATCCGGCTCTGGCTGTCAAGGCCGTTTGGGGAGTGAGCTGTAGATGGTCTCTCTCTCTCTTTCTCTCTCTCTGAATAAATAAATAAATAAATAATTTTTAAAAGCAGCAATTTCTATTTAAAGAAACTCAGAACATTTTATTCAGATAGAAAAAAATACTACAGAGCACTTTGTTTTGAAAAATGAAAGATAAATTATCTGAAACAAACAAGAAAATCTGAGAGAACCTATGCTACTTTAGTGAGAAAGACATGAATAACAATTGATTTCATGAAATAGTTACTGCATTCCTGCCATGTGTAGGTGGCTCTGAGGCTTCTCTGCTGGACCCCTGAGACCTAAGGAATTAGAGAATTCTTTTTCCTGCATCACCTTTTTTTTCAGTGACAATTAAATAGGAAGAGTTCAAACAGGTGGTATACTTTTTTTTAAATTCTAGGTAGGTTTCAGGGAAATTCCAGAGCCTATGCAACCGTATCATAAAATAATAAAATAAATTAATTTTAAAAGAAGAAACAAAAAAATTCTAGAGCAGAAAATGAATTCTGAATTATAAAAATAAAAAATACATATTACACAAAAATAAATACATCCACATACAAGGAGCACAGGAAAAAACAGAAAAAAATGGAATGAGATTGATGAATGATGTCAGTGTCGCTGTCTAGCTAGGAAAGTGTGTCATAGCTTTGCTGGATATTATGACCACAGTAACTAAGTAACATGCACACAGGTTTCCTCCGTGTTATTTATTACAAACACATGTAAATCGACAATGAACTTAAATGTTAAGTAGAATTAAAAATATAAAAGTAAACATGTCATAGGAACTGCAAATCCAACTGAAAACAAGGATTGACAACCTTTGTTGGCAGGAATAAGAAACAGAATTGACAAAATGTAATCAATGCTATACCTGACAAACTTGAGAAATTTCTTATAAGGAAAGAAAATAATGAAGAATGCAATGGATACTGCGAAGCAATAATGAAGTTACCACAAAGGATAACATTTGTGCCTGAATAAACAAAGAATAATTGGATTCATGGTAATAATAAACATAATTGACTTTTCCTTAGATAAAATCAAACTATTACAAAAACATGAATACAAAAAAAATGAAATTGAGTCATCGTGTGCCAGATAATTCAATAAACAAAAACCCACACTGATCCATTTAGCAACATTTTTCTTGAAGGACAAAAAAAATGTGTAAAGAAAAGGAAAAATTCCAATCAGTATTCAGGGAAAACATAATAACCCACTAAAAATAAAAGTATAAAAATATAAAAACTGGTTGTGCTCAAGGCTATATAACCTGGTGATACTGACAATGCTCTTCTACAGAAATAACATCAGAAAACAATAAATCAGGATGTAGTAGGCATTTGAATATGCTAGAATTGTGTATCCAGAACAGCAGGGTGAACTAATAGTGTTTATCGGGGGAAAAATGAGAATTCAGAAAAGTAAACTATTGTAGGATTGCTCACCTACATGCCTTATCCTGTTTTCTATTGTAAAAATACCCAAGACCACAGAATTTATAAATGAAAACAATAATTTGGCTCAAGTTTAGAATCCAAGAACATGATCAGAGCACCTGGTTGGTGTTGGGGGGCAGGGGGAGGGGGAGTGAGAATCCTGGCCGCTGACCTTGTTTCTGTCACAATCCCGTCTCACTCCCCCTCAAAACGAATCCATTGCTACAACAGAAAGCATTATTCTCCTTAGCAAACTAACAGCAATACAATCGCAGTCATATTTTAATGTGAATTCCAGAAGTGATCAATCATAGGTAGGTGCAGTTTTCACGGTATGATTACATCTATTGGTTAACATGCCTGAAGCAGCATTGTAACTTTAGTTTCAGCCATGATCCAGTTCCTCTCCTCAAACGACTTCTATCACATCATATAGTGCAAGTAAGAGTACATCTTCACTTAGAACTCATTGGTAGGTTGACAAAGATCAGACATAAGAGTTCCTCTAAAAGAAGAGGTCCAGCAGATATTTCAAAGAACAGACATGATCACGGGCTGGTAATACAGCAAATAAAACCAGAAAATAAATCAAAATTTAAACAAACATAGCAAAAAACATCTAGAATTTAAATTACTTTGAAATAGCTCTTGTAATATTTCAAAGATTCAAATCTGAACTGATGATGTGACCCAGAGGGGAGGAAAAACCATTCCCCACTGCCTCCTGCTCAAGAGGCCAGGACCAACCTCTGTAGCTGCTTCTCCCTCAGGGACGAGGCAGCTGCCCCAGATGCCCTCCCCGTCTTTCTGCCAGCCCCGTGATTGATCATGCATCTTCATTTTCTAATCACATTGTGTTCTGAATATGGAATGGATTCAGCAGCCCGAGGGGGAAATGGAAAAACAAGGCTGACATTATTTGGGATGTGATATGACTTAGGTAAAGCACTAAGTTAAGCAGCAGTGTTCTCTGTCCGTAAGAATCCTTCCTGGTTACCAAAGGAGGCAAGCTTCTCTTCACTTTTCTCTTCACTGCACAGTGCTCACTTGGTCTCTCAAAAATCAAGCAGCATTCATCATGCACATATGAGAGAGAGAGAGAGAGAGAGAGAGAGAGAGAGAGGCAGCAGCAGCATATTCATCATCCTTACCTGTACATCTCCCTTCCCCCAAATAATAAAGTGGTTTTGTTAATAGAAATAGACACTATTCCAGGGTACCTTTCCAAAGTAGTAGGATGTGATGCTGATCCCAGTGCTGAATTCTAAGAAAGACAACAGGAAAGAGAAAGGATGGGTTCGAATGATCATACAGCTAGAAAATAGATTTGAAAAACTATGATCAGTGGTGTTTTTCCAAAAAGCCAAAGCAACTGTACAACTGTGGAGTTTGGTGTAAAGGGAAGCTCAGAACATGACTTTGGAACAGAGACTGTCTTAACACCCCATTACTGAAAGAAATAATGGCTATTCCTCAGTCTCAGCCAACAATGATATTCAGTCTATTGAAAAAAGATGGCCTTGAGAGAGGGAATAAAAGAGTGAGGAGAAGCATGGTTAGACGGAAGAGCTTAAAAATGAGGAGTTTGAGAAGCAGTTGGGGAAGGGCCATAATAGAACTCCCGGGAGCAATATTATTGCAGGCCAATATTCCTTTAGGTTATTTTACTGTTTCAGCTACAAGAGGTGACATTTTTAACAACAAAAAAATGAACAATGGAGCTAAATAAGCTTGACAGGTAGCTTGTGACTACCTTCCATGTTCCTACTTTGTTCCATTTTAGCTCTCCATGCCTGTCTCTTAACCATTACAATGTCATTTTTGGAGTATGTGTATTTCCATTAGACTCAGAGGCAAGACACCTGCCTGTTTTTTGTTTACACAGTATCTGGCAACAATAAATACTTGTTGAAAGAATAACAGATGAGAGATATCAGGCAGCCTCTGAGAGCTGATAATCCACACCCCTTTGAATAGCTACAATGACAACAATTCGTTAAGTATAAAGGCAATTGTATAATTCAAATTATTTGGTAGTTTATTCAATTAGGTAATCTAAATTATTACAAGATATTAAATTAGCATTCTCTTTTTTCCACCAGTTTCAATTGCAGAACTCAATGGAATGTGCCTTGTGCAATCCCTTTTTGAATCTTTGACAAGTATGCATCCTTTTTGTCATTGTTATCATAGGAAATTTATAGATGCAGAAACTGAGGCTCAGATAAATTCACATTTGTTATTTTCATTTATTTTTAGATATTCCAGAGAGAGAGAGAGATGGTTTAACAATAAACCAATAAGTCCACTTGTTTGCTCAAGACATATCCATATCAGCCAAACCTTGGGTAGGCTAAAGCCAGGTATCAAAAGCTCTTTCTCCCAGATGACCAGTCAATCCTCCATCAGTAGATCCATCACCTGTGACTTCTCTGGGTGTACATTCCTAGTCAACTGCTGTTGAAACTCCATGAGTAATGCCAGGGTCCCGAGTGAAATCTTAAACACTCTTCCAAAGCCTGCCACTCCAGTAAATAACTTAGGCAAAGTCAAGCTATTCAAGGTAATAGCTACTTGGGGACTTGAGCTCATTCTTGTGTGATTTTATACTTTATGAGCATAACCTCTTATGCTGTACTTAAAATGCCTACAATTTGAGTAGAGAAGGTTGAGGTATGGAGAAAGGTGGATGGGATAAATGTTTCAGTTATTTTGTTTCCCCCTGTGTCCACAGCAAGGAAAGGAAAGGGGGCACTTCTTGCTGTCAAGCTGTATCAGCACCCCAGGATAGGGGACAGCGATTTGATGATGCCTTAAAGAACCTGATGTGAGGAAGAGTGTTCCAAGAGTTTCACTTGAGTGGTTTTGATGCTTCCAAGATGCCGTCAGTTTCACTGTACCAGGTTTGAGAAAATCTTCCCAAGGTCTATTGGCTGACCAAATCCCACTTTAGTTACATCCACGAACCCAGACACTTGCTGCAAAGCTTGGCCAGGAGAGTGGTCCAACCTGTTCTGTCCCATCTGACAAAGCACTCAACATTCTCTGCTGCCTGTGCATCTGGGCATGTTGCCCAGTGCACGGGCATCAGCAACTAGGGAAGCCCAGTTTTGACACATGGACTCCAAAGTCAGATCACATAACCTGTTATTTTCCCTGTGGCAGGGGTTTGAGTCCAGCAGTACAGTTGGGGAATCCCCTAAGAAACCCTACCTGGGTGACCAACCCTACCTGACTCTTGCACTTGCCAGCTAATACAGGGTCAAGTTCAGTCTGTCATTTGCACCAGCCAATACACGTAATGATGGATGCAGCTGCCTAGTTAGTTCCACCCCAGCTCTATTTCTCATGCAAACTGATGGGTGCCGCAGGCTAGTCTGACCCAAGCTTCCACAGGCCCAGTCCTCACACTAGTGTATGTTGCAGCCTATGTGGGGCAACCCCCAATGACTGCCACCATGCCCAACCCCAGGGCTGCTTTATGCATGTGCCAACATATGCTATAGCCCAGCATCTCATCTGGCTCTTGTGCACATCCATCCGTACTGTGACTAACTCAGCCAGGCCTGTCCCCAATCATGGCTCACATGTTTGCCAAAAGGATGCTACTTGTAGAGTCTGGTCCACCCCCAGCCCTGGGACTCTCATGCTCACCAGTGGGATCTTCAGCCTATCAGGGTAGTGCCCACAGTTCCCCTACTAGGCCCACTCTCAGCCTCAGATTTTGCTCTTGCCAAGGAGTCCAGGCTGACATGATTTGGACCCAGACCTGGCACTTGCCAGTGAGTGCTGCAGCCTAGCCTGGCCTGCTCTCAGACTCAATCCACTTGCTATGGAATGAGTTCTGCAGCCCTGCCTAGCCAAGCCACTCTCAGTTACAGCTCTAACACTCACCAGTGAAAGCAGCAGCCTACCAGAGGAATCCTCAAAATTCCCTTACCATGCCCTCTTTTAGCCCAGGATCTTCATGTGTTGGCAGGTATTGTAGCCCAGTGTAGCATGGTTCATCCCCCAGCCTTGGCATTTGTCAGCAGGTAGTACAGCTTGGCTTAGCCCAGCCTGTCCCAATCCCAGGTTTCAACAATTGGTGCTGCTGCCAAACCCAGCCTGGCCCAACCCCCCAATCCTGTCCCTCAAGTGAACTAAGTGGGTGTTGCAGCCTGACTTGTCCTAAAGCCCGTCCTGGCTCTTGAGTGTGCCAACAGGTGCTACGGATTAGCCCAGCCTGGCCTGCCCTCAGTCGCAACCCTCATGCTCACCAGAAGGACTTATGGACTAGAAGGGGAGTTCCCCAATTTCCCCACTAGGCCTCCTCCCAACCCTAGACCTACACTAATGTATGCCTCAGGGTAGCGCAGCCTGTCCATACCTGTTCTGGCTCTAATGAGCACTAGGAGTTATTGGGGTCTAACCCAGGATGGCCACCCCCAAACTCAGGCCACACATATGCCAATGAGTGCTGCTGCCTGGGCCAGCCCCAGCCATGGCTCTCACATTTACCAGTGGGAACTAGAGCCTACTAGGGGAGTCCCCATAGTTCTCTAGACCCATAGCCAGTCCTGAGTTTTGTGTTTGCTAGCAGGTGCTTCAGTCCAGCCTGGCTTGGTCCACTCCCACACTTGACAGTGTATTCTGCATCCTGGCCTGGCCTGGCCCACTCCCAATCCCAGCTCTCACCGGCAGGTACCTTGGGCTAGCCCAGTCTGGCCTCCTCCAGCCTGGGTTCTCATGTAAACCACCAGATGCTACAGCCTAGCCTGGCATGGCCCACACCTTTTCCTTGCTCTTAAGTGTGCACATAGGTGTCACAGCTTGGCCCAATCCGTTCTTCCAGCCTCACCCAGCTCCCATGAGTGTTTGTGGTTTTCATGGTCTAGCCTGGCATGATCCATCCAGCTCTTGCACAAAGTGACAGTTGCTGCCATCCCACAAGGGCAAGCTCACAGATTCCCCCACAGAATCTGCCCCCAGATCCAGTTTTCTCTCATTCCAGTGAGTGCCGTGAGCCAGCCTGACATGGACCACCCCTAACCCAACACTCACAGCCAGGACCTGCCACCTAGTCCTGCCAGGCATGCACTCCAGCCCTGCCTCCCATATGCACTGGTGGGTGGCAGGGAATGCTATTAGCTCTCCCTACATCTCTCACATGGGTGGGCACCTTGGCCTGTACTGGATATGCTTTCTGGTTTTTCCTCTTTAAACCATCCCATCTCAGCTCTCTCATTTACCCACAAGTGGCTTGGTCCATGAAAACCCCCAGCAGTCATCCCTCACCTGTTAAATATACTGTCAGTGGCCTCTCTCCCAATATGTCCCCAGTCCTCCTTCCCTGGGGCAATCAGCAGTGGCCCCACCACTCGGTGGTGTTGTATGTGGCATTCCTGGAGCCAGAGCAGCATTCCCAGCCTGGTATCCTCCCGCCCTCCGTGCATTGCATTCCCTGCTTATCATATATGTATACATATGTGTGTGTTTACATGTGTGCATATATATATGAATATATATTAAATAAGTAACCATGCTGGTACGCTGATATACTTTCTTCAGAGTTGGTAATCGGTAGGCCCAGAATGCTCACCAGCGATCCGCTGCTTTTCTCATAGTAATGTAACACTCACCTACAGCTGGGGAGAATTCATTGTTTTTAACTAAAATGTAGGGTCATTTATCATTGTTAAATGTCCTAATTTTGGATTAGGCCTGTCACAGTTTTTGCAAAATTGGATTCTAACATCTATCAAATGGGCTGCTTTTTGTCATCTGTGCACTTGATATCTATACTTTCTAAGCATTCAGTCATGTCATTGCTAAACTATTGAAAGGACAAGATAAATCACAGAGTTCAACAATATTCTAGCAGAGATGTCCCTGAATATAGAAAAAAAAACGTTCTGCAGAAATTGCTCAGTTCATTTGCGGAATAATAATAGACTATCTCACCATATTCTTAATTAGGACATAAGAATAATCTTTGTTTAAATGCCATGTAGAAATCATTGTATCCTACACAGATGCTCCATTCCAGAAAAAAGGCTCAATTTTGCTGACATATTCTTAATTAGAGAATCCATATTGGCTAGAAGTAATCACAAAATCTTTCTATAAACTCTGAAAACTTCAGTGTTCAGGGAGCAAATGTCACCTTACCTGGGAATCTTTTTTTTTTTTCTGAAACAGGGGCCATGTCTGCCAGGGGAAAATATGGTAGAAATACATGATATACTTTGTGGTAAGCTGCTTTTACGTATTATAAAACTGCCTCACGTTTTTCAGCAAACATTCCCTGAACATTCTATCAACTTCATAATAAGGTATACCTGTATTTTATATACTTCAATATTTTATTAGTGTTATTATGTGCAATTGTTATTATGTACAATGTTGGTGGAGCTCAATGACACATTATGCACAAAATTGCCATTGAACAGCAAAATTGGCTTGTCACTTACGTCACTTCAAATATTTCTTTTAACTGATTACATGGACTTGACTGCAGCCTCAAAAAGATTAACTCATCATCTAATATACAACATCATACACAATAAGCAAAAAGTTTCCTCTTTGAAATTGCAGTTTTGCTCAAGATTATAATTGAAATGTGAACCTGATGTCCTCAAGCAGAAATTTGCCCACATCTACATTAGATTTTATTTCACTGATTTTAATCACGTATGCTTTAGCTATTTCCATTTTTTTAACAGAAGTGGAGCATGTTTAAATCCTCCCAGGCTGGTCTCTAGGCTTAGTGCACTTTTCTTACGTATTCCTGAAGTATTCCCAGAGTGGGAACCTAACTAGGTCCCTGTCTTTGCTGTGGAATAGGAACGTGAATTTTGCTGCAGTTCCATCACGCTCCACATGATGGTGGCCTTGTCCCCACAAACCAGACTTCAGATCCCCACATGCTGGTTTACTGATTTCAATTTCAAGCGGCTGTCAACTTTCCTGCACCCATGGAATGGCTGAAGCTCTCCGTGTAGGCTCCAGGCCCCACCTGTGATGGAGGAGTATGATGCTTCTGGAAAAGCAAAGGGTATTGACTGTTTCCAGATGCATCTTGCTTACAAAATGTTATAGTGTTGATTTCTATGTCTTTTGAATTTTTTTAATAAAAAACTTGCAAAATTTGAAAATGTACATAGTGGCAAACTAAATGAGATATTCCCCACTGTGTTGATGAGCCTTTGCTGTTAATCATTTACCACTCTCTAGGGCTGTACAACAGCTAATGTGTGGCTCTTGAGTATTTAAGATCTGACCAAGGGGTTGGCATGGTACCATAATGGATAAAACTGCCTGTGGTGCCAATCTCCTTCATGGGACTGGTTCAAACCTGATTGCTCCTCTGGCAATGCTTCCACCTGCAAATGCTCCTGGGAAAGCAGCAACAGATGCTTCAAGCACATGAGCCTGATTGCCCAAGTGAGAAACCCAGGTGGAGTTCCAGTTCCTGGCTTCGGCCTGGCCCTCCTAGTTTCATTTGGAAGTGAACCTGAGGATGGAATCTCTGTTTCTCTCTCTCTCCACTCTCTCCCTCCCTCTCTCTAACATGAAAAACATAATGCAAGCTTATTTACACTTTAACATACATATATACTTTAATATATATATACACTTTATATATAAATAGATATCTATGGATATAGATGATATAGATATAGATAAAGATATAAAGATATAGATATAGATATAGACATAGATATAGATAGATAGATATTATGAAACAGTTCCAGAGGCTAAGGGATTTTTCCTCCCACCCTCCACATTCCCCATCCCCTCACTGATTTCCCTTACATTATTACAATACTATAGTCCTTCAGCAACAGTCACACGTCCATCACTGTATTTAAGTATAACCTGACATTATACGTCTAGACAATGTGAGATAGTGTAATGGAAGAAATTAAGCAGAGTAGGATGATTACAAGTAAAGCGGACAGGATTCATACAGCACCAGCAAAGTAAAGTCCCATGATTCAATATTCACAGCTTGACAAGCAAAGCCAGAATCTCTCTCTCTCTCTCTCTCTCTCTCTCTCTCTCTCTCTCTCTCTCCCTCTCTCTCTCTCTCTCTCTCTCTCTCTCACACACACACACACACACACATACACACACACACACACATGCTCCTGACATGACAGGTGGAGCCCAGGCGATGCCCAAGCCAAAGCTTGCATCATGGTATTTGGAGTTCCAGTCTCTGAAATTGTGAGCTAAAGAAATCTCCTTTTCTTTCAAAATTATCCTGACTCCACATTTCACTATAGCAATATAGAGCAGAATAATCCAGACTTAGAGAAATGATGTGCTGGAATCCATTGGAGAACACACAGAAATCTCCATCTTGCTTAGCCATTCACAGCATGCGTGACTATGGTTGCCAGACCTGTGTTGAACCTTAGAATGGGGAAGGGGTGCAACAGCATAACAGCTTAATCATCCTCCTGCAGTGCTGGCATCCAAAATGGGCACCAGTTCTAATCCCGGCAGCTCCACTTTCTATCCAGCTCCCTGCTTGTGTCCTGGGAAAGCAGTAGAGGCCGGTCCAAGTCCTGCAACCACAAGGAATTTCTATGAAACCAGAATTTTCTAGAAATATTGTAAAGTACTAACAATGTATTGCACTGTACAGAACTTGAGATTGTAGCAGACAGAACATTTAGCCAGAAATGTTTTAAGATTAAAGTCCAAGAGGGAGGCAAAGCTATAACTGGAAGTAAATGATCCGTATTCACAAATGGAATCATCCGCTAAATGGGATGAGGAAGAGAAAAACATAAATGACAAGAAGGAGAGCCTGTCACTTGTATGTAAGCAGTGTGACTCTCAGCCTAGCTGCAGAATACAACAGACAGGATGGCTGCCCAACCAAGCGACTTCTCACATCAGACTTCATGTGTGCAGGAGCAGATACTGTTCAAACAAATCATTTCAGTGTGAAGTATCTGCAGCAAGAATTTCACCATGAAAATTCATGAGAACCCTTCCCAATCTGTCAACCATACTCTGAGCTCTTTTGACACATACTGCAATTCCCGTAAATCAAACATCTCTTCAGTATTAATCAGGTTTTCCCCTCATTCTGTTGCTCTGTGCTTATTTTGATTCCAGAATGTGAGGTGGGAAGGCTGATAACATTGCTTGTTAAAAGTCTGTGCTTTTAACATAAACTCTAAACTATAATCACAAAGAGAAGTAGTAAAAACACTTCCATAAAATCGATAACAAGAGCTTTACGTAACATTCAGGTTTTGTCTAACCAAGGCACAGTATTAGCAGAATTTTTATGATCCTTAAACAGACAGTGAATTTCTGCCAGTGTTGACAGACACCCCATTACAGAGATTTGTAGCAGTCTTTTAATATTATTGGTTCATATTAAACTTGCTATCATTTAAATCCTTACAATCTTAATTATTTGTATGCCAACCACTGTTAGAAATAGATTTCTATCTTATACTCATGTAATTGATATTCTAGGCAAAATTAAATCTATTGCTGTCTTGTTTCCAGCATCCATCCAAATCTTTTCTCTACACTGACTAACCTGATTGGCAGCTAGCAACAGTTCCTGAGTTCTTCACCATTGCAGATCATTTTTTTTTCTAAAATGTTCTCTATAACCATATAATTCCTTTTTAAAGCATTTTAATAACATTCTACTGTCTAATGCATGGTATCTAATCTTTCAGTTCACAAACATAATACCCTACAATCTTTCAAAAATCTCACTCTCTACTGCTTACCCCATCTCCTCTACACACATTCTCTGTTTCTGACCAACCAACCTAACACGTTCACCAAAGCATGCTACAGCCTATGAAGCATCTTCTTATTCTGCTGCTACACTTCTTTGTTGGTTTTCCCCACTTTTACTTGGAGAATCATTTGAAAACTGTAGAAAACTTGCATGGATAGTACTAGGTACACTATTGCAACACTAATCATCATTTACCTATTTGCAAACATTTTCTGTACTTGCTGCTAATTTTGTTCTATAGGCATGGCTTATTTCTGTTTTTATTTGAAAAATTTTTAAATCAAATGGTATCTTTCTAATTGAAACAAAACGGAGATTGTCACTTGGGATTTTAAGAAACAAATCAAGGAAATTCCATGCAACTTTCAGTGCCATTCTCCCAATAGCAACATCTATTAACATTATTTGCTTCATTAGAGCAGCCAGAATATTAACATTGATCCAGTCAAAATTCAGAATATTTCCATCACCACTAAGTTTCTACATGTTGCTCTCCTGTAGGGCATATTCACTTTGCATACACTGCCAGTACCTCCTCTGTATTTCACAATCATCATCTGTTTTCCTTTCTCATAATTTTTGTAAGTTACAAAACAATATATAAATTTACTTAGTGTGCAAACTTTTATCATTGACTCTTTCCATGATTAGAACTCTGAAAATTCATGCAAATTATTACATGTAATTTCTCTCTCTCTCTCTCTCTCTCTCTCTCTCTCTCTCTCCACTGAGTAGTGTTTAATGCTATGGGATGCAACAGTTTATTACCCATTCACCTATTGAAAGACATCAAATTGTCTACAGTTCACGCTAGACATAGATCAATAAACAGAAGCCTTAAAAATGACAGGAAAAATGTTCTCACACCTAGAAAGGATTCTCAATAGAATTAACAGCTAACTTCTCTTCAGAAACTGTGGATGCAAAAGACAACTGAAATACATGTCCAAAATGGGAAAAACAAAAGTAATAATCAGAATTAGCAAAACTATCAGCTATGGGAAAAGGTTGAGACTTTTACAAATACTCAAACATTTAGGGAAATTTTTGCCAGCAGATTTAGTTTTCAATGAATGCCAAACAAAGTCCTTACATTTGAAAATACACAAGCAAGGACAGCAAGTCGATTGAATGAGAGGAAACATTGAGCATCTTTAAAGATGACAATATAATTTAAATGTGATATAAATGCAGAGCTATTCTTTTTTTCTTTTACTGGTTTCTAAAAAATCATATAGAGCTAAATGTGTCCACTTGCATATAAAAACACAAGCATAGCATGTGGGAGTACAGCAGATAAATGGTAAATAAAAAAGTTAATACTTGAAAAGCCTGGGCCCAGTGCAAACGCTATTGCACTGGCCCATTTTGGGGCACCCTGGAAATCATACGATATACAAACTTTTAGTGTGAGTTTTATTGGAACATAGAGAAACATGAGTTCCATCAGGCCATTTTGTCTATAGGGCTAGGAATGTATCCACAGGACTGGGCAAAGCTGTGACATGTGATAGAAAAGTTAAACTGCATATTGAATCCTGGATGCGTTAAGAGCCATGCTACTGCATAATTAATGCACATTTGGGCTTGGTGAACTAACAGTGAGAAGAGCTTAAACCTTCTGATGTCTGTAGGCTAAGGTGTGATGATGGGAATTTCTGTCAATCCACTTTGATTTCAGTGGGGTAATGAATTTCTGTGGTGGATCATGTACTGCCATTCAATTAACCAAAACTAAAGTTATGAACACTAGAATGAGAGGAAAAACAAACGTGAGTGAAAAGACTAGTAGTCCCACTAGAAGTCTTTGGTATTACCTGGCTGATCTTACTGCAGTCTGACGTCAGTTAAATAGAAAGAGGTAGGTTTAAAAAAAACAGGATTGACTTAAATTTTTACAATCACCAAATGAATCTGAGGGATCAGCAGAACCAGGGCCGCACAAGTGCCATCCCAACTACTTCAGGTAAGGAGTTGCCTCCCATAGTAATCATATCATAGAGCTCAAAACAAACTCTACCTGAAATTTAAACAAATGGTGAAGACAAGGTATTAGTGGTATAGTAAAACTCCACCATGACTTTGATCTTGGACTTTCCAGATTCCAGAAGTGTCAGAAAGAAATATATCTTGTTTAACCAATCCATCTTTTGGTCAGTTGTTATTGCAGCCTAAGCTAAAACAGAAACAGGGGTCATACTTTATTCCGCGAGGCAGCCAACTGTGCTTGTATATGTGTGTATTTCTGTGTGTACATGTGTGTGCCTACATTTACTTGGGAATATACTCAAGTATTTTTAACATTTATAAAAAATGGTAGTAAATATATTGGAAATCACAGTTTAGTATGAATTCTTAGGGAAATTGTGTGACAGGGTTTTCTGGAAAACCCAGAGTGCAAATTCATTTTCTTATGGATTTTGTACAACTAGTCAAGACATTGATAAAGCACCATTCCATTTTGTTTAGATTATTTTCTTAGATGATTTTCTTCAAACATACTAAGCTATCATGCTTACAAAAACAGAAAATTCTGTTTGTGACATATTCTATTTTCTATCCCTTCCCTGTTAAATTCATCATATTATAGGGTCAGATGCTCGGATAATGACACAATCCATGATGACATTGTCTATTACGCTCTATGTACTTTTTTTTTAAAGATTTATTCATTTTATTACAGCCAGATATACACAGAGGAGAAGAGACAGAGAGAGGAAGATCTTCCGTCCGATGATTCACTCCCCAAGTGAGCCGCAACGGGCCGATGCGCGCCGATCCGAAGCCGGGAACCAGGAACCTCTTCCGGGTCTCCCACGCTGGTGCAGGGTCCCAATGCATTGGGCCGTCCTCAACTGCTTTCCCAGGCCACAAGCAGGGAGCTGGATGGGAAGTGGAGCTGCCGGGATTAGAACCAGCGCCCATATGGGATCCCGGGGCTTTCAAGGCGAGGACCCTAGCCGCTGGGCCACGCCGCCGGGCCCACGCTCTATGTACTTTTATAAATATTGTAAGAAGTGTCATTCTAGTCTTAGAGCTTTTTTTAATGTGAAATTACACTCCTCTCCCTGTTACCTTCTTCAAGTCTCCATTGTCTCTACTTTAAAATTGCAGTTTGTTTTTTTTTCCCTGCACAAGGTTATTGAAGTTTGTGTTGCAGTTGGCTGCCAGGCAATAAGATTTCCTGGTGATTTAATTTTGATGTGTCTCTGAACTTCAGTTTAATTATATTCATCCCAAAAGATATCAAAGTAAATAAGTATACATTATTAGGAAATGTGATATGCTAGTATGGGGTTAATGATATTTTAAATAATCCGATGAAGACTACTATCTACTCTGGTCATTTTAATACCCTATGTCAACAGTAGAGAATTCCAAAAACAATGACATAAGGCAGAAATATCCTTTGGAAAAGACAGGCTACACAGTAGAAATTATCCCATGGGAAGCATTACATTGGCTCGTGTTCCATATTTCAAGGGCTCTCCCCTACAGCCAGCTCAAGATTCAATTAAGAGAATACACGTATGGGATATATGTGCCAGGGTAGATTCACATTGACCACATTGCAGAGCTTAAATTTGCAATCACTGTATCCATATGTATTGATTCATAGTGATGAAATAGCTGTAACTCAAGCCACAATACTCGCTTAAACCTTGTATTGATTGCTTTCCTATAAGGAAACCTGAATGCATTATGGAGGTGTTCTTGAGATCAGTAGCATCCACTCTTTGCAGATGAAAGTAGAAGATGTTTACTTTAATGCAGACCTCGCATGAGCGCAGAGTCGCTGCAACTGCCGTTATCCCTGGCTAACCAACCTCGTCTGCCCTTCTGCATTCATTGCAGGCTGTAGTTCTTATCAGTACCTACTTGTTCGCTGAGCTGTGTAAATCATTCAAGCCACATTCAACTTCTTGATCGAAGAATGCGTTCTCTTCCTTCATGGCCTTTGGATGTGTTCTGTTCAACATTTATTTCAGAGTCATCCGAAGATAACCTAGTTCTTTTTGAAACACGCTTCAAAAACATCTCCATAGCTCTTGAAAATAACATTACCTCCCCTAGAGAACCTCACACACAAAGTCAACATGAAATAAAAGACAGCAAAGTATAAAACATGAGAAACATGTTAGAAATCATTTTCCTAAGGTAGTATTTATTTATAATCAGAAAAATACGGATACATCTAAAGGACTAATATTTTTGTGGAATTGATTTTCTCCATTATGTAAAAATCAATACCTACTTCTCCAGAGCAAAATAACCTTGCCCTGTGCAGAGACAAATCATGAGCTCTTTGGAGTCCCACTGAAAATATGAACCATCAGAACTTGGAATGTCAAAGATTTCTATTTCATAATCAGCAGAAAATGGATGTGAAATATAAAAGCTGGCATTGAGAAAAGCAGTAAAGGAAGTGATTAGCTACCTGGTAAACCAGTTAGTACTTGAATTGAATTTTTATTAGACATAGGCAAATATAACAGCAAACGGGCAGGAAGAAGTCAATGATCCTGGATGTCTTAACTGCCAAACTCAGCTACCTAAGTCTGTTTATCTACTTTTTAGATTGTTTGCTTATGTTCACATGCATCTATGTATTTATATTCTTTCTTTGCAATTTTGCTACCTAATGTTCTGTCATAAGAATGGTAATTGTATTGAGCGATGGGAAGAACATGGAAGAGGAGTAATCACTCAATATAGACTGTATATTTCTCCACAAAAAGAAAAAAGTACAGAAGATAAAATTTTGGGTGTTTTTTTATTCATGTTAATTTGAACAATTTGAAGAAACCCAAACCACCAAACCTCTTACTTACACAGGTAGATATCTTTTAGTCTAATATAGAGGAAATTATTTCTAATATTTTCAGAAATATTAGATTAGTGAATTGCACACATGTTGTCTCTTTGCCTATCCATCTATCATAATAGATTCTTGATAAGTCTCTCTTTATCTTTGCTGCACAACAGAAAGTTGACAAGTCTAAGTCAATTGGAAAAAAATCAATTATCAATCCTCTGTTGGTCTAGGATGCTTAAGATGCTAGAATCTTCTGTAGATGTAGAATCTAGGATGCTACAATTTCACCTTAAGATTCAATTAAAATAAGATCTCTTGTGTTTCCAGAGAGAAGAGAAATTCTGCTAATGAGGACATCATGAGACAGCCCCCACATACTTTTACTTATTACAAAGGTCTCAACATCTCTAATAACCTGCTGATATGACTTAGCAGAGTGAAAAACACTACATGTCCTAGATGTATTGTGTGAAGTGTAAAAGATAAATTGTGAAAACTGATCTGACAGAAGAAGACAGCTGGAATATAATCAGCCAAACGTCCAATGGAATGTGCCAAAAATTAACAGAGTAAGGTTTTCCAATCTTTTGAGCAAATATTACATTCCCTTTGTAGATTTCTTCCTTGGGATGAAAACTGAATCCTCTTTCCAAATCCTAAGTATTTCACTGCTATAGTTACTCTCATTTGTGAATCATTGGTACCTCCTATGAAGAACAGCTTTGAGATGTCCCGGCTTATGATGAGGGGCAACATCCTCACCCTTGCTGAGAATCATGATATCTGCCTACCCTTCCTTATTGAAATATTGTGAGGACCCCCTCTCCTATTTCCCACAGGTAAATCTAGGACTATGGCTAGTGTGAAAGACAAATATAATACGAGATAGATTAACAGCCTGGGCATGGGAGGAGGAATATTGCCTAAATGGTGATTTAGCAATTTAATTTTTTTAATTTAGTAATTTTCCCTAAATGGTAAAAAACTTCAATTTCTCTTCTTGCAATGCAGTTCTTATAAAAGGAAGCACAGATGTCTCCTTCACATCTCTTTATCTACCCTTCACACCTGATGAACTTTAGGGTAAAGTTCATGAAACGCTGAACATTTGGGACGAGTTCGTTCCTGCGTCACACACAGGAGTACCAAAGACAGCTGGTTTCTTCCTGTTTGTGGGAATTTGTGATTTTTGTAGTTTTTCTTTGTGTATGTATGGTTCCATGCTTTGGTGTGATTTAGCAAGATGTTTAAAGGTGAAATTAGAGTAGAATACTTCTCAAGACTTAGAGGAACTTGAATTTCACACCCTTTCTCCTAGAAGATTAACATTCCAATTCTTGCTTAACAGGGAACTGGGAATTATTGCATGATGTGCTAAGATTCATAGGTGACACAGCTAAGAACTCCTGCCTCTGGGCTCCCTGCCATGTCCTGTGAATAAAGTCTATGCCACAGATTTTACAGGACTGTTTTACATTAACCGATTTTGCTCAAGTTCCCCCTAATGCATAACTGACTGATGACCAGTTATTTTGGCTAAATGATGCTGGCAGAGCATCTATTACCCAAACCTTTTGGAATTTGCCATCAAGAAACACAATCAAGACGCACCTCTCTTCCACCGCTTTGCACCCATCCTCATGAGCACCTTTGCCTATTAAGGTCAGCTTGTCAAAGAACTGAATTTACTATTTTCTGTTTCTGCCATTTGCACTTTACAAAGTGCTCTAATTTTTCTTAAGCACCAAGCCATAAAACGCTTGACAATTCATGTTCCTCCCCACCCTGCACAGGTGGCAGTTGGATTTGTCTTAATGGAGTAGAAATGGATCTCTTTCCACATTCCTAACTCAAGTGAAGGCAAAGATTTAGACTAAATGGCGCAATGTATAATTAAGAGCCAAGACCCTTTGAGTGCATTCATTGTAAGGCCAACATGTAATCATCTTACCCAAGATGTATTGGAACCATTGTGTCTGAAAATAGACTTAAAAATGTATCAGTAGGTTGATGTTTAATGAGTCTTATCACTCTGGGATTAGATACCTGTCATGAGAAATTCTTTGAAGCTAATCCTACCATAGTTCCTTAGACTTTATTTCTCTGCACGATGGAAGTATTAATCTTGTTTATAAAGAGTGCTTGGGAGGGAGGGAGACCAGATGCACAGTATTTGGCTCTCATGGTGTTTAACGGAGTGACCATTCTGGCTTGGCAGAAATTAAACACAAACTATTTGTGTCTATTGCTCAATTTATTTTTTCATTTTAATTTTGTTTTAATTTAATGTGTCTATTTGCAATTTATTCTGACCCTGGCTAGAAATAAGTTACCCTAAAATTATTCAGTATAGATGTATCTTATTTTTTTTTCTGTCCTAACCAAACCTAGATTACTTCAGAACTCTTGTTAAATTCACCAACATCTATTCTCACTATAAAATATAGATGAAAAATACAGAAGAAAAAATATTGTATGTGTGCCCAGGAATGCCTTCATTAGTTTATGGGATCAGTTCTCATTGCTCACAGGTTAAACAGAGGATGACAGATAACAAAAGGAGAGTCGCCATATTAAATTATTGCACACAACAGCATCTGTTTGAAGCATAACTTTGATTTATTTTCTAGTTATTTCCCCTCAGATGGAAAAATAATTTCATCATTACAACAAAGATTTCTGCCAAAATGAAAGAATTTTAGTGTTTCAACATTTCTGTTATAGGAAAAGTCACCATTTTTTATCAAGGGCATGCTCTTTCTCCACTCCTCCCATTTTGCTATTTTGTTTTAATCCATTGACAGAAAACAACATATTTTCCTCAAACAGAGTGAAGACATTTTATTGCTGCTTTGTTTAGTATATATTTGTCTGGATTGCGAAAAAAAAAAATTCTAGGCCTAACAAAAGAAGTAGTTTACCTGATCAAAATATTTAAATCGTTGCCAAAAAGGAAAAACATGTAAAAAAAAATCTTAATGGAAAATATCACATAACTTGAAAAAAAAAACTTACCTCAATTGTCTATCATTTAACATGAACTATAAGTCAACTTGCTAAATAGGATTACAGTCCTTTATTATAAGCCCCTAGTGGTACTATGGTATACATTTAAAAAATGCTACTACAAAAGGTTTCATTTCTTCTTGGCTTGTGCCTATTGGGTACTTAAGCTACAGATCATTTTGAATACAAAGCCTACAGTAGGTATAAATGTAACTGCTAATTGACTCCGTGTGTTGATGTCCTTTTCCTGGTCCACTGAAGGAAGCATGCTTTAATCCAGCATCTTCTCCTGTTTTTTGCCTTCCTTTTTCTTCTTCTTAGATTCTGCTGTGGTTTAAAAAGAGAAAAAGAAAAGAGAAAGTGTCAAATTACTGAACTCCCTTGGGAAGAGGGGAAGAAACACTTATATTATAATGTACCAAGAATGGATCATTTTGAAAAACACATCTGCATTTCTGTCTCTTGGCAGGTCTCTTGGGAAGTTGAAGAGTATGTCACTGTATATCTGAGTATAATTTTCAAGCAAATCCTTTTAAGAATAGGCAGAGAGAAGATGGCCTACGCCAGTATGAAGACGTATAAACAGCTATTACCCATTGATTAATTCCATTTTGTTAAGTAGCAAAAGCTTTGCTCAACCTCTCACTTCCCACATCCCTCCTCTGAGATTGTTTAGAAGGATTTTTTTTTACCCGAGTAAACAATTCCAGAGTGTTCCCACTCCAGGTCTGCCCTCTGCACAGACATTTGACTAGATGTTTATACAGGAAGGAGCAAGGGGAATCACATGTATTATGCACAGAGTTTTGGTTAACATAACCTTTACCCTTAGAAGAAGTCAGTAGACTGAGTCAAATTGAGTTAACACTAAGTAGACAAAACTGAGAAGGCTTACATCAAAAAACTCCATTCTTTCCAATTCTGTATGTTTACCACCTCTAATTTCCTGAAAGGAGGCTGCGGTATAAAACAGGACATTCCGGGCCCATCAGCGTGGCCTAGCGGCTAAAGTCCTCGCTTTGAATGCCCCGGGATCCCATATGGGCACCGGTTCTAATCCCGGCAGCTCCACTTCCCATCCAGCTCCCTGCTTGTGGCCTGGGAAAGCAGTTGAGGACGGCCCAATGCATTGGGACCCTGCACCCGCGTGGGAGACCCGGAAGAGGTTCCTGGTTCCCGGCTTCGGATCGGCGCGCACCGGCCCGTTGCGGCTCACTTGGGGAGTGAATCATCCGACGGAAGATCTTCCTCTCTCTGTCTCTCCTCCTCTGTATATCTGACTTTGTAATAAAATAAATCTTTAAAAAAAAAAAAAAAACAGGACATTCCTAGTTTGACTCCAAAGATTAGAATGATCCGAATCACAGGGACAACTAGTGAAATGATGCTGTTAAATATCTCTAGCTGACTTCTTTGTTTGGTCAGCAATACCAGCAGAATTTTATTAAGTACAAGCAGCAAAGCTAGACTACTCTATCTTAAATACTAGGTGTGTCGTTTTGCCATTGTGACACTTTGAAAATGTTAATTAAAATGTTTGTGTCTCCAATTGCTCACACTTTAATATGCTTATAAAAAGTATCATAACATATGATAGTAGGTAGAGAACTAATATCCAAATTAAACGAGTTGTATAAAATCCACTTAAAATAGAACATGGTAAAATATGTTGTGCCTACTCTCATTAGTGTGATAACAGGCTAAGAGCAGGAGGTCCTCTTGCTGACACTGCAAAGGTGCAGAGTATGCAACTGACTCATTGGTTTCCAAAAATGTGGACATTTTTTGCCCAAGAACATGTCTGTTCTCAGCTTTTCCTAAGTCTATCCTGAAGAGATTTGATATTCCACTCAGGCTTCGCATATTTTAACAAATTTCACCCTGAGGATGGTGAGAAGAACAGAACTTCCAAGGTAAAGGGACCTGTAACATCAATGAAGATATTCTGTTTAACCTCTAAATAATTCATAGCTTAACATTCCATGGTTCCCAATCTTTGGCTGACATTTGAAGCAAAAGTTTTGTATTCAGGGGGTATCCTCATGGAACAATCCAGGATGCCATAGAAGACTTAACTCTGATTTCTCCATCTCATTTTTCTCACATGCCCTGCTGGTGAAGCCTCAGAAATTTATGTCTCTAGATCACCATTAAAGTGGATGTTTTTTGTCAATTTTCAGATTCTCATAATCTAAGCCTGTTAAATTCACAAATTTGAATGGATGACACGCTGTTTCACATGCCTCAATTTCACAAAATCTTAAGTTATTTTAAATCCTGGACAAATATTTCACAGTTGGTTCTATTGACATTTTCTTTCCAAGACCTTGGATAGGATTTATTGACAATTCCTATAACTAATTTTTTTGCTAAAGTTTGACTGCAATGATTTTCCATCCCATTTCATGCATTCTGAAGCGTAACTAAGTAGCATCCCTTCACTGCAGCTAATTTTTGCTATGTTTGCTCTGTTGAACTCCTACCAATTTTATCATTATAAATAATGATGTAATGGTACTTTCATGAGTGAGGCATTTAAATGGTCCTTTAGGGTATAGATTATAAAAAGAGAATTTACTAGATCAGAGAATGAGTCATTAATTTTTTTTTTAATTTTAGTGGCAGAGAGATGGAGAAGCAGAAAGGGAGAGAGCATGCATTTGCTGATTCAATCCTATATGCCACAATAAGTGGGGCTAGACCAGGAGCCAGTTCAGGTTCCCCATGAGGGTAGCAGGACACAACAACTTAGACCAGCACGTACTTTCTCTTAAGGTATACAGTTGCTGGAAGCTGGAATTAGGAGTAAAGAAGTGATTCAAACAGTTACTCACATATGTGATATGGGAACCCTAACCTGTGCCTGAACAGCCAAATCTGCACACTGACCAGGCCATTTAAACGTTTTACCTGTGTACTGGAATATTTATTTTTTTGAAAGACAGTATTGCTCCAAATCATTATCAGCAATTTAGGCAAGTGTCTGTCACAGCAAGCCTGCTGTGTAAAGGTAACTAATCCAACATTCCATGTTGTATCTTTTCCACCTATTGAAAAGCACTTTGAAAATTGGATTGAAACAAGTAAACCTCTGCTTTCATGACCAACATTCGGAACACAAGGCTTGGAAGTGAGCATTAAGAAAAAGACATCAATGGGTAGATTGCTTTAAGATCTAAAATGGAGATTTTTTTCAAAGGTGATCGGTTGAAAGTTTAGGACTGGTATCTCATTTTCTTAGCAAGAGGTCTTGTTTTCATTCTTTTTTTTTTCAAATTGCCTGCTGTGCATATCAAAACCTAAGAAGGAATTTAGGAGATGAAATTGTCAAGGAGAGCCTAGATTTTAACTAAAATAAATTAGCCTCTCTTTGCTGCTGACTTAAACAAAGTGGCTTTAGATCATTAAAGCAATGGGAGGAGTTAGTGATCAGAATACAAGTAAGACCTAAGTCCTTTCCAAGGAGGAAAATCCATATTACAAGGAATGCTAAAACAATCAGAAATATACACTGCCTATTCAGAGATCAAGCGAGCCAGCTGGACTAAGTTGAAGGGAGGCAGGGTAGGGGGATTATGCCACAGGGATATTAATCGTTCACCTTTAGAAACTTGTGTCATTGCAAAACAGTAAGAACGCAATGTAAATTTGTCCAAAAGCTTGACTATCAGCAAGATCTGTTCATGCCTTGTGAATCTGTTTAAAGTAACTCACTTGTGCTTCAGGATTAGCTGTCTCCTCACACAGAAGTTATCTAATCCCTCACCCCATGCCAGCTGAGCCTGGGAGCTGTACATGAGGCTTGTGATCTGTGCATATTCAGTCCAATGGTCTTCCTGGAATCCAGGAACTGGTTAGCAGGGTCTCCTAACATGACACCATTCATTAAGACTCTATGCAGTTCAATTTAGGTAGGAGTAATGTACAGAAAGTGTCACAGTTCAGAAATAAATTTTCATCAGTTTAGTGAGGGCAGTGAGAAGAAAGCCAGGCTATTGCCAGGCTCAGGAGAGAGTACTCAGTAGACCAGCACGTGCTGCCACTATTCTGTCAGCCTCTCGGCTTCTAGAACAATGAGCACACACAGCTGTTGTGGCTTGGAAGGATCTGGGCTTGACCAGCAAAGATTCCTGTTAGTGAAAGGTGATCTGGGCCAATCCTCTACTTGCGACACTAGCATCCATATGGCTTCCGGTTCGAGTCCTGGCTGCTGTATTTCCAGTCCCGCTCCCTGATGATGCCCTGGGAAAGCAGTGGAAGGCAGCCCAAGTCCTGGAGCCCCTCTCCCCGCACTGGAACCCCAGAGGAAACCAGGCTCCTGTATCTGTCCACATGTCTCACACAGTAGTCTTCATGGCAGCTGAGTTTATTATCTTCATGTGTCTAGTGGCAATCTGTAAATAATATTTTTCTGTTTTCTGCAGAATGAAAATCAGTTTCAAAAGTGTTGTATAACACTGCAAATGCGTTTAACCGGGGTAAATACCTCCAGCCCTTGCTCTCCGTGTCAGGATAGCGGGACAGCGAGAAGTTCTTTCTTTACATCTCATCCTTTAGATTAATTAAACATATATTGTTTAACTTTCTGTGAAAGAAAAACCCCTTTCTTTGACTGCTTCTGCACCCTGAGCAACAACAAGCCTGCTCTGATTTCCCAGTAGGTTCCTGGAAGCTTTACATCATTGCAAAGTGGGTCTTCCAGGTGAGCTCCTACAGGTGAGCAGCCATCTCTCTGCCTGTTTGAAGCCAATGAATTAATGATGTGTCTTTGTGAGTCAGACCAGGACAATTAATTTGAATATAGCATTTGCTCATGGAAATCAATGTACCTCAGTTAGTTCCCTCATGAACGAAAAACTGTGCAGCGCAGTAATTTATAAAGGCAAACTAGGACACGGTTCTTGATGAGTCTCTGATCCAGGAGGGGTAAAGAAGCTCTCAGGATGACACAAGGAGTCCATAGAGCCCTCTTGGCCAGTTGCTTCACCTGCCTCTTTTGTAGATATTGAGCGAAACACTGGCTTCAGATTCAAGGACTTTGATTTTTCCTTTGCTTCACTTATATCAACAAACAGCTATCCTCTTTTCTATCTCCAAAACCAAGTTCATACACCGTCATCTCAGAAAGACCTGCACAATTACTTTCTTTGAAATACATTCTCCTACTCGCTTTATCACTTAGATCTGTTTGTTTTGCTTATTTCATTATGAGAGAGAGTGTGTGTGCAAGAGAGAATGAGAGAGCCCCTATCTGCTGAGTCTCTGTATCGGCTACAGCTAAGCGTGACCAAATCTGGGAAACCTGAGCTCCCTCAGTTTCTCTTACATGGCTGAAAAGACCCCAGATGCTTGAGTCACCCCGCTGCTGCCCAATGAGTGCATTATGGGAAAGCTGGAATCAGGCATAGAGCTGGGACACTGACTGAGTTACTCGATTATGATATGCCAGTGGCCCAGTCTGTGTTTGAACCAATGGTCCAAATGCCCAGCCCTCTGTTTAATTTTGAGAGTCACTTATTCCTGTATACTCATATTCTTATCATTACTGTTTGTTTCTTTTTGCCTTCACTGTCTATCCTTCCCCACTAGAGTGTATCAGTAGGAAGGAAGCATTTGCACTGTCCTTCCCATGTAACACGCCATGTGCTCCACAAGATCTATTAAGCTCTTAATAGATCTTGTAAATAAATGAATGAATTAGGTAGACCACCAAAAGACTCACATTTCTTCCCCCATTGTATTTATCACTTTGTGTGCTATATTGGGATTAATCCATCTGCTCTGTCCCTGCACTAAAAAAAAAAAAAATCAATTTAGGACATTCATGTATTTCTAGTGTGAGTTCTAGCATATAACATCCACTCAGTAAATATTATTAAATCAGCAAGCTGTGTTTTATAGAATTAATAGGAGGAAACACAGAATAGGAGAAGAAAAAAACAACAACAACTTCAGGTGATGAACACGATAGGGTGCAGAGGAGTAAGTGCTTGAGGAATCCTGATCCACTCAGCCACAAGTGTGGGGTTTTTGTACATGGACAAACGTCCGGGCCAGGACCACACAAAGCCCAGACAGAACAATGCGCAAGATTAGTGCTCTACCAAAGAGTCAGCATAGGGCTGAAACTCATTATCTTCCTTTGACTTAATTTATTTTTTCCAATATATGGTTTTATAGGCATAGGATTCTATATTTCTCCCCGGTCCATGTACCCCATTTTCACAATAGTATAATCTCTCAGTACAAATTATAAGCCTAACTTTCTTATATTTAAATGTGTCATGATATAGCAAGTATAGGAAAAACTACAAAAGCTTGTGTTGAACAGGCAAGAAGTAGTCAGGCATAATCCAACTGTAATTTGTCCTTGTGATCCCTCTGCTTATGACCTATTAACATTAATTGATAGTCAATCTAGCTTTTTTAACCCTCATTCTTTCAGAAGTAAAATTTGGAGTGATATTTCCCAGTATGCTAATCTCCTTGTAACGTTTGCATTCATTGTGCTCTGTGTATTAGCTGTTGCATATCAGAGGAAACGTATGATCATTGTGTCTGCGGGACTGGGTTATTTCACTAAAGCTAATGGCTTCCAGCTGAGTCCATTTTGTTGGATAGATGTACAGAGCATGTGTCTTTAATTCTGAGGAATAAGAGGACTCCCATTTTTAGTTTTAGTTACACTTTTACATCATATTACTCAATTTTCTTCCCTTTCCTATACTTGCCATGGCATAATACATTTGTATGTCAGAAGGCTAAGCACACAATGGTGAAATGAATGACTATGCTATTGAATAACTTGGGGATAACTTGAGGAGGTATCATTCCTTATGCTTCTAAATATGCATATGACAAATAAGAAATCTACTCATGGTACAAAATTTTTAAATCACCAAAAATGGGAGTGAATAACTCTCTGTTTAAGGATGCTGAATCTAACCACGTGTGAGCAGTGTACTAAGCCACACTAAAAGACACCAGACTATTCACAAATCTGAGTGTAGTTTCTATTCTACAATCATTATAATTCCACCCCAAAGGTGCTGCTGAGGGCAGCATCCGCCACAAAAAATACAACAGAAGAGACAAAATGCTCTTAAAAGTCCTCCACATTTTGCAAGCAATTTTATATGTTATTCTTTGTTTCATCTTATTGACAATGCTGTCAGGCATTCATTGTCAACTCTAACTTATGGAAGACAAAAAAAGGTGTCACTCTAGTGTGACAAGAAAGGGAATTAGATCCCTTCAAGTACTCTATGGACGAGAAATGCAATCAAAAGCACCGAAAGGAATTTTCATCAAACAGAATTAAAAAGAAAGAAAATGCTTGATCTGAAACTGAGTGTGTTTCCCTCTGATAAAAACCGGATTCTAACAAGCCTGCCCATTCTGGTCAAATTTAAGAACCCCTGCCCTGCCAGGGGTTCCAGGACAGCGTAATAGTGGGATTCTAACCGCTGCCACCCCCCCACCACCTTCGCTCAGTACCGTTTGTCTTCCTGCCTTCTTAGAAGCTCATCCATGCTGCATTGCCAGGCTTACTCCCAAAAGGTGGCAGAGCCCAGAGAGTGGAACGAAAGGTTGAGGAGCTTCTTTCATCTTTAAATGAACTAACAAAAGCATCTATTTAGTGGAAGAGAGAATTGAAAATGGTGGGAATATCACTTTACTGACCCGCTTTTCCTACTTAATAATCAGCTGCCAGAAGCTGTGTCCTGCACACAGCGGAGACCAGCACTTCAACAGTTGCCATTCTTTTGATCTTTTAAGATGAGTTGTCAAACCTAAGAGAGGGCTGGGCAACTGTCCAAAAAGAAGGGGGCAGCAAGATGGTAACACTGGTAAAAATATTTGGGAAGACATAAAAGGAACGGGGGGGGGGGGACATGGAAAATAGGGAAATTAAACAAGGATCTAGAAACAGTGCAGGGTGGACTGGCACAGATTGGTCACAAGAACAATAATATTCTCCCCCTTAGCTACCAGTCACCCAGAATATCCACCATGTTATCTCTTCTCTGTGCATTCCAGAAACATTTAAGAACAGCCTCAGGTGCTGACATAAATGTCTTTTTTTTTTCTTTTAATAAAAACAGAAGCTTCAAAAATTATTTTATTTAGGCAGTTCATATAAAAGGTAACAAGTAAATAATTTATATGTGACTATATTACAGGATCATGCAGTCTTTTGAGATAATCGTTGGACCCTACGACCTTTAGTCCCCTTTAGACTCTCAACTCACACTGAAGCCCCCACAAAAGATTCAAATCGAGCTCCCTCCTAGCTCAGCACTCGGCTAATAACTATTGCAAGTCTGCTGCCCAGGAGGCAGGATGCTCAAATAGATGGGGCTGGCCGCAAGGTCATGGCGCTACACCAGGGCCCTCCTGGAAGCCTGGCTGGTTTTGACCCTCTTCTAATTTCACAGTGAGCCCATGCTCTAGGGGACCACTGAGAAACACTAGGGCTTGGGAATCAGTTCTTTGACCTCTGAAGGGTTCTCGACCACGACCTTCATGGAACTGTCAGTATGGACTGACCTTTATTTTCAGGTTTCATCACCGTTCACAGATCAGTTATTCCTCCAGAAAATAAAATGCTGATCATTCCAAAAAGAGAGAGAAAGAGAGAGACACCAAACTCCTTCTAATGGGAACTGTCCCTTTAGAAGATTTGTCTTGGAAACTTCATCTCCCTGGAATGGGATCCACCATTCATCTAACCCAAGCAGGAAAGACCTTCTAAGCATTCCAGTTTCTTTCCTTACTATGGCAAATGCTCAGATCTCACAGCAATTATAAATCCTTTGCTTTCCCCTTCTCGTGTTAGGGGGTAGAATCTGCAAAGCCACAGGCACATTTCTTAGACAAACTTATGGGAGAATGTTCTATGTGAACTTGTGTCTAAATAAGGTACAAAGGTAGACACGGCCAACTAAAAGCAGGGCACAAACTTGTCAAGGTTGGATGTGCCTGTTTAGAGAACGGAGCTACAACATGGTTCCCAGTGCCCAATTCCTAGCAGCATGTGTCCTGAGGACAGGACAGCTTCAACAGCAGGGTTTTCCCTAGATGAGTCACATGTGGTGTGACTAGATGTTTCTCTTAGAGCTCTTGCCTTTGGCTGCATTATCACTGACCTTGCAACATCCAAGCCACATCCTCTAGTCCTTCTGGAGAATTTTTTTAACAATGTAAGATCCTCACATAAATAGTCTTAATACATGTAAGTTTAATTTTTTAATTCTTTTTCCTAAGTTACTAAAATCTGAGATATCAAAATCACTCATCCACTGATTCATCCTGGCTACACTCTGGTGATAATTTAGCAAACTGTAGCCAAGCAAGGAGCCTTCCCCCCAATTCTGCCTCCATCCCCAGGAAAACTTACTCCATACTGGCAGCATTCACTTCTCATGTCTACAGGAGCATAACACTGTTCTCTCTTCCTCTGGACATACCATGCGGAAGTAGATCACTCAAAGCTCTCCTGAGATGAAGTGGGATTCCCTAGATATCCAGTGTCTTTGAATTTGTGTTCCTTGATGGCCAGTACCATTGAACTTGAGGACTGGTACTAGAGAGGAGAGTTTGGACAGTTCTGACACGAACAAAAGGCTTGCTTCTCTGCCTCTGGAGGCAGTACTGCTCAACAGGCCTGAGAGGAACTGCAAGGCAGTTTTAAATCAAAGTGACTGGAGTATTTAGTCGTTTGCTAGCATTTAGATGACAAATTCAGATATTAAATCTCCCGCTGGTTCCTAATCAAATATTTTTTTATGTGTGTTAGCCTTATTATTAGTGTTCAAGTCATGAAGATATCTTCTAGTTTCCCTCAATTTAATGCTACCCTTTTCAACTTCCATTTTAAATTTGAAAGGCTGTGATTTCCAACCTGAAAATAAAACTGTTCATGTTAATCTTCCACCAATTATCAAAATAAAATAGATCAGAAAGTAAGCAAAGCAGCTTTCCAAAACCAACATGGGACACACAAACAAAACTGCTTGATCATGTGTTTGGTAAGAAGTAAATCAGGTTAAGCAGTCAGAGACTAGATTGTTTGAAGTAGCTCTATGTCAACAATTACTAATATTCCCCAAGGTCACAATACTCTAAAGCCATTTATTTAAGAGTCTAGCAACTATGTGAAAACCCTTTCTTACAGTTCTCATGTTCCCCCAAAGGCAGCAAAGCAATACACAAAGAGGACAAACCTGGAACGGAGTCTACCTCTACAAAACAGGAGGAACACGAGTGTGTGGTTTGCACTCATTTATTCCATGAGGGTTTGATCAGATCATAGCCAAGATCCCAAAAGGACTACTTTCTAATGACTGTATACAGAAAAATATATTCAAAATTACCAGACTTTCCTGAGTTTACAACACAAAGACCCACTCTGGGACAGTTGCAAAGACAGTCTTTCACAGCAGTACAAGTTTGAATTTGAATCCCAGCTTTCTCCATTTAGAAATGGAGAGCCCTCCAGCAAGTTACTCAGCTTCTGGAGCCCATGTTTGTCATATGTAGTATAGGATACATAAAATTTACATGTGCAATTGCTTCAAGACTTAGATGAAATTGAAGACTCCTCTGTGCCCGGTCCAAAATGCACACACTCCCAACATCTCTCTATAGTCTTACCACAGACCAAGTTAACAGCAAGTTAACTTCCTGGAAGCAGAAAACAATCCAAGTTCTATCAATTGGAGAAAAGTTCAGTGACATGACTTCTTTGCTGCCGTGTCCACCAACGCTGGGTATATTTTATGTGCAAACCCTTTTTTCAGTTTAGCATTTTTATACCCTTCAAATGTTTTTCAGTATCTACTATTTGCTACTGCCTTTTGGAGACCCAACGGATACATAGAGAGCCAAATGGCCAGCTTTCTGTCCTCCTGAGGTTTATATTCTGTGGGATGTCTCCCAGAACAGTTTTAGAAAGAGTGGTGATAGAATATGTCTTCTCCCATTAGGTTTGTCACTGTTGAGTTTCATCTGGTTCCAATAAAACTCATAGAACCTAATTATGACAAGGACTGTATCAGACAGTATCTGTTAGAAATCTAAAGCAAAAAGAAAAACAAAACCCTAAAGCAACACGACACATATGAGTAGATGTAGAATAAAGCAGAATGATACTTGGCTTGTATTTTATTAGTATTTGTTTTTCCATTAGAAAAATGAGCTAACTTGAGGTAAGACATTCCCAAAGAGAAAATTATAACACAACTTAAGAAAAAAATACAAAGAGATATATTATGCCTGTCATGTATGTCACTCATTACCTTCCATCTAGACTGTGAAAAACATTTTGTGGACCATGCACATTGTCTATTAAGAAATCTCACTGATGTGGATCTTTGTCCTGGCAGTTAAGAAACCAGTGCACATACTGGAGTAAATGGGCTTGAGTCCTGCTTTGGCTCTTCTTCCAGCCTCCTGTAAATACCAATTCCAGAAGGCAGTAGTGACAGCTCATCCAGTTGGCTTCCTGCCATCCATGTGTGAGTTACATTAGATAACTGACTACCTGTTCTGGCTCCAGTCAAACCCCAGTCACAGCAGGCATGTGGAGAGTAAATTTCTCTTTCCCTCCTACCCTCTCCTTCAAACAAATAAATGCATAAAGCAGAAAATCTTCTTCCTGACATATCTCTCTGACTCAACCATTGACTGATTATTCTTTTGCAGCATATCTGATACCAAAACAGCTTTTGCAAAAGGATCCACTGTTGGGAGGGGAAAGGTTGGTTAGTTTTAAGAGAGTTTTAATTATGCACAAATAGAAAGTCGTATTTTAATGGATTTTAAGATGCATAGCCAGTAGTCTCAAACACAGGGCTCAGTCAGGATAAGCCCACTTTTAATTAATTCTAGACTTTAATTCGTTAATATGTATGAAAATTACAGAATGTCTATCCACTTGAAATATATCACTTTTTCAAGCTGAAATCTGGAAACAAAATTGTAACCTCCATCAATATCACTACATGGAAAAATTTAAAAGGTAAAGTAACTATCAGTTCAGTTAGAGGAAATATTTCATTTAATGGATTTACCAAACATCCTAAAAGTTCTTTCTGAATCGTGTTCACTGCTATGCCCCAGGTAGTTCCCACGTTTCAACGTTTCTTTATTCACCAGACCTCCATTTCTCCACCCGAACACATTCCCACCTTTACTCCCTGTTAAATTAAGATGCAATTTCTCTCCCCTGTAGAAGAGAACAAGAACAGCATGCATGGATGTGTACATGTGTGTTTGCCTGTGTGAACCTTCATGTACATGCCTGTGTGTGGGTAATCTAGCCGTTGATTCCAATAGTGGAACATGAAGTATCAATTGAAACCGAAACTTCTTACAGGGCACTTCCCTTTCTAAAACTAACGGTGGTCATTTAGGTCAACTATGTTATATCTGGGCACTGGAATTTTTATGTTTTTGTAAGAAAATTTGTAAGAAAACTTTTATTGTAGCCCAGGTTAAGGCCTACCATGCTAAAATATGCAGAGTTCCTCAATTTTTCCTTGCTATATAAATATTTGCTTCTATAGTTGGCTAAAAATAAATTAATATGAAAACTGTATCTCTGAGTTGTTCTGTTTGGGGGAAATATTTACTTAGAAGATTTGACTGCTGACTTTGATTAGACCTAAGTGGTGGTCTTTGGCCAAGGGACATTGATGGAGATGGCAGAAGTACTCACTGCATTAACCCCAACCCTGATCATAAACAGGAAATAAACACTGCAGCAGCTGGGAATTTAGTAATCTGGAAAGGGCAGCCTGAACGCTAGATTCACTGTCTACAATTCTAGGCTGTATCTACACATCTTGAAGTCATAAGTTTCTACTTCTGTGGACAATTCCATCATAGGCTAAGAGGTTTGCTGGAGACACAGAAACTTCTGATCACCAGCAACAAACCAGTCAATCCTTCCAAATTTCTGGGGCTCTTCCCCTCACTCCTGTTTTCCCTTATTCTAAGTATTTGTTACATGGTCTCTTCTCTGAGTTTCTGCTTACAACCACTTCGGGCATGTGTATGAGTTGCCAAGACAATTGGAGGGTCCAAATATGAGTTGGGGACAAAAGACTTTAGAGTTCACTGAAGCCCACTAGGTAAGTTTGTTGAAGTTTTCATAACAACAAAATAGTGTTTTCTCAAAGTTCTGAGCTGTCAGTATAAACAGGGTTGTTTTCTTCTAAGAACTCCCTGCATGGTTTGTGGCTGATTATCCCCCTCCCATTTTTTTTCCACATCATTCTCCTTCTGTGTGTGTCTGTGTCCTAATTGTTTCTTCTTTTAAGAAAACCAGTGATGTCGGATTGGGTTCCATTTTTATTTAATTTCCTATCCCCAAATGCAGTCACATTCTGAGGTCCAAAAGTTAGGACTTTGACATATCACCTTTTGGGGGGAAGGGACACAATTTATCCCAGAGCACCCAGAAAAATCGTACTTCAAAGCTTTCTTTCCTCAGTTGGGATTCCATTTATTGGAAACCATGGCCATCAAATTTGCTTTGGGTTTATTTTACATAGCTGAGAGCAGAAACAGACTTTCGGAGTAAGATAACTCTGTATATATTTTTTTTAAGTCTGTCACTTAAATGTAGTTTATACATTAAAACAGCTCAAAGAATATATAATGTCTCCCCAAAAAGTATGTAAAATACAGAAGTTCTCAAGTTGTACAATGGAGAAATGGAAATTTGCATTAATTTTTCTGATTTTATGAAAACTTCTTACATTTTTTGTTTCAGGATGTGATGCTGTTGTAGATTTTAGAACATATGGTCACCGTACAACCATAGCCTTAACTGGCCTGTTTTGCTAAAATATAGTGTCAATTTCCCTAATTACACATACGACTTTAGCTTTAATTCACAAATTATTTATGGGTAAGTATTTTTGTGAATGTCTAACCTACAGAACCTTTTCAATCACTTTCTAGATTTTCATATGTGAAGATCTTGCTTGATTTCATTAATTCATTAAAATTAAGCTGTAAAGGCAAGGACCTACCTTGAGGCTTGGGCTTGGTCAGTTTGCCACAGGGTTTGGAGATGGTGACTGTCTTCTGGCATTCAGCATTGTGGAGAGCTCGCTTCAGACTTCCAGTTCTGGTCTTCAGGGCCGTGTTCAGATCACATTCTCCCCAGGCCTGGAACTGGTATTTGCACTCCGCTAGAAACAGAATAGGAGAAACGGAAATGCTTGAAAGATTCAATTGTGGTACCATGAAAACTAAAGCACGTTTGCGTTTCACTCAAACTGAAATAATTGTAATTTCCATTGCAGTCAGAAGCTGTGCAGAGAGTTTGCAAACACTTTTTTCTCCTTGTTTTTCACAATAAGCTAGAGACCACCAGGTTCATGCAGGTCCCTCCCATGCATGGCAAGGGCAGCACTTGGGCCATCCTGTATGGCCTTCCCAGGCCATTAGCAGGGAGCTGAATTGAAAGTGGAGTAGGGAGTCACTGGGACAAGATCGATCGGGTGACCATTTGGGATGCCTGAGTTACAGGCAGCGCCTTCTGCTTCATCGCATGAGCCCCAGTGCTGTGGATTTTTATCACATGAAAGGAAAGAAGAAGGGAGGGAAGGAAATAACAGACCAATGGGCATTGTTAGGGGGCAGCATATTTTTTCTTCTTATAGGTAAAGTATAGGTTCTCAAGCCAGGAATAATTTTGACTCCTAATGGATATTTGATCATAAATATCTGGGGACAGGTAGTTTTCATAACTGGCAGAGGTGGAGATATTATTGGACGATGGTGAATAGAAGCCAGTAATGGTTCTTACAATAGCATAGCTAGCTTACAATACAATATAACATAATACGATAACATTATCTCACAATATATAAGGCAGTCTCCACAACAATGAAAATCACCTGATCAAAATGTCTTTATCACTGCAAGTTGAGAAGCCCTAGAATTAGGCAAAAAGCCTGAACACTGGTGTTTTACAATTGATCCATCAATGTGAAGAATACTTGACCTTGAAAGTATTCTAGAAGTATCTCAGACTAAAAGGTTAAAAGAATGGGATGACAAGGAGAGACTTACCACCAAATTGCTTTTTCCAGTTGCAGGGGATCTTACATCTCTGGGTCTTCATGGTTTGCTTGCACTCAGCTCCTGTGCGAGTACCCTCTCGGGTGCCCAGCCCACAGTCTCCACTGGTGGGTACACATACACTCCACTGCCATTCTCCACAGTCAGACTTCTTTACTTTTTTTTCTAGAAAAAAATGTAATCAAAATTCATAAAATTCTAACTCTGAGATTTAAGTTCACTCTTGAGTGTGCTAATTGCAGGACTCTGTCTATCTCCCTCCCTCTCTCTTGATTATCCTGAAAGTAGTAGAACTATGACAGATATTAGACAAATCAGTTAAGCCTGAAAAATGACAGCAACACTCAATTTCTTCTTTTTTTAAAGATTTATTATTATTGGAAAGCCGGATATACAGAGAGGAGGAGAGACAAAGAGGAAGATCTTCCGTCCAATAATTCACTCCCCAAGTGAGCCGCAACGGACCGGTGCGCGCCAATCCGATGCCAGGAACCAGGAACCTCTTCCAGGTCTCCCACGCTGGTGCAGGGTCCCAAAGCTTTGGGCCGTCCTCGACTGCCTTCCCAGGCCACAAGCAGGGAGCTGGATGGGTAGTGGAGCTGCCGGGATTAGAACAGGCACCCATATGGGATCCCGGGGCGTGTTCCAGGCGAGGACTTTAGCCGCTAGGCCACGCTGCCGGGGCCCAGGAACACTCAATTTCAAAATAATCAGCTTAGCCTTTTATAACATTTCTTTTAAAAATGTCTTCAAATTTCCATTTATTTGAAAATGAGATTATATGTAATATATGCATTATACACATATATCTTCAATCAATTGGAACACACCCTAAATATCTTCAGTAGCTAAAAATTGCCGAGTCCAAAATTGGAATCCCAAACCTCTATCCAGGTCCCCCACATGGGTGTGGGAGCTCAAATAATTGATCCATCACCTATCCCATCGCTCTGATATGGACACAGATGTCATAGCTGCTATGCTAAACATCCCATTGGGTTTAACTAATATTGATACTTCCTTCAGAGAAGCACATGGTTGCTGAGCCAAATGCAAGACAGAGTAGCCATCATATGGTCAGCTCCCCTTAGATCTAGGGGAAATAAGCAAGGATACCTTTCATGTTTCTCTCAGTAACAGAGGAAAATAATAAAAGTAGTCGGAACAAGGGGCAAGGAGTCGGGGGACGATGGCGTTCATCAGGGGAGAATCTCATCTTCATCACTCCGCTGCTTACCTGGTTTCTCTTTCTTCCCTGCTTCAGCCGTGTCCACAGCTGCCAAAATGAAAATGAACGCCAAGAAGGCAACTGCAAATCTTCGACGCTGTTGCTGGTAATGTTGGGACTGCATGCTAGGAATAAACAGAGAAAGAGAAGAACGTGATAATGACCTAATCGAAGGAGAAGAAACTTATGGGAACTCTTTGATGAAGGACTCTACTTTCCAATTCTAAAATGTTAAGATTTTGTCAAGATTTATATCAATGATCTTGGAATGTTTTCTTTTCTGCCCAACAATCTATGAAATAAGCATTCTGCAATCAATCACACTCACTATGTTATCCACTTAGGATTTTATGACTTTTTGGTAGGTATGCCTCTGGAATCATGGAAATGAAAGAAGTCTGAAGGCATATATTAGAACGAACAAACTCTCCCAGTGAGTCTGGATGATAGCATCACTTGGTAACACCAGTGACTACAGCCATCTTCAGAACGCCTGGACATGAAGCATAAATTGGACAAATATGTGATTGCTGCTTGTTTTCAGATAAATTGATTCTAACATCTCCGATGGTGTTATCACTTTCCATGATCATACCATAATCTTATTGATTAATCAAAGAACGGAGCATGGAAGCAAAGCCAGCACATCTATAATACATGTCAGCCACGCCAATAAACTCAACACGCACTAAATATTCTCCAAGTTCTAAAACAGTGAAGATTCTTCTTTTTCGTGGGATCTCTCTCTCTCTCTCTCATATCAGGTGTATTAATAATGATTTATGTTTCATGTTAAAATAATGACCTATGTTCATTCATTTTGTCAAGTTTTTCCAATAGTTATAATAGAGATTTTTACATTCTTTTCGGTGTGACTTTTTTTCACTCATATCACAGTTAAGATCTAGAATTTGCTTTTCTGATTCAAAAATAGCTATGAATCAATCCCTTCATTAGAAAGTTGTCTCCACAATTGTAGTATTGAAAATGCTCTTCCTTATCAATGTGTTTTTTAATTGAAAACTCTAGATTCCATTATATGGTTGAATCATACTTGTCCAATATTTTGGTCATTTGATCTTTCCATTGAGTGACAAGCACCAACTATCTAATGGCCATCTCCATTGCTCTGTGTGGCCTTGTCCTGGATGAGCAATTCTTCCTCCTGATCCTGAATTTTTGTCCTTTTACTTTACTGATGATTTCAGAGAAGAGTTAGTATTGGTCCTGAGACTTTGCCTAGATTGTTCACTGCACTTGCACAGCTGGAGTAGCCAGCCCAAACTGCTTGATTTGGAGGATTTGTCAGTTTTCTGAGAAGAGCACACGAGTGAATTTGTACTATTCTGCCTTACTACGATACTTTCAGATATTATTTAAAATTGCTACCTGTGAATCAAACTGGAATGAGGCCTTCTTGCTTTTCCTAAGGGCTGTCTGATGTGACAGTCAAAAGACGTAGATTTGAGTTTTGTTAGAGGACAAATGAACATTTTAATTCATAACACGTTTTTTAAAAGTTGTTAATATAAAGATAACAGGCTTTATTTCCTAGGTACTGTTTCACAAAGACTACTATCCTTGCCTCAATCCTATGCTTCTCCCTTATCCTTCCCCTTGCTCCCTTCCCACTGTCAATGTTTGCAAAGACGTAACATTAATTCGCTCTATACCCATAGGTTTAATTTGCCACTAATTATCAAGTAAAAAGTAGTAAGGCCACAGTGGCACTAGCATATAAACACAGGATAAATGATGACAATCACATTCCAGAGTAACAATTTTATTTGTACATATTTTGTGAACTGTATATTTTAAGTGGCACATATAAGAGAAAACGTGATATTTGCCTTTTTGAACTGGCTATTTCACTAAGCATAATGGTTTCCAGTTGTATCCACTTTGTTGCGAAAGACAGGATATCATTAGTATCTCATGGTGTATATTATGACATTTTTCTTAATCCAGTTTTCAGCCATAGACATCTGGGTTGATTCCATATCTGAGCTTTTGTGACTTGAGTTGCAATACATGTAGGGTTACAAATAACTCTGTCATATACTGATGTCGTTTTGTCCAGGAATCCCAGGAGTGGGGTGGCTGGGTCTAATAGTATATGCATATTTTTATTTCTGAGGAATCACCATATAGTCTTCCATAGTAATTGCCAATAAGTTGCAAAACCTTTTTGCTTTATTGTTTATTATGGCTTATCTTTTAAAGTGAACAATTTAAACATTTTGCCATATTCATTTCATATGTTTATACATATGTATATATGCACCATATTTTCTTGAAATGTTGATATTAATATCATAAAGGGAAACATTCATGATAACAATTTATTTCCAAGTTAGAATCTAGTTTCATGTTTGACAATTACCTACAAATTTGTGAAGTGTTTGGAATATTCTTCATGAAGTAACTGTGACAACTTGGAAATCTCTCTGTGAAAGTATGACTCTTCAGAGAAATTCTAGATGAACAAAAAATGATACTACCTAGTGTTACATCCAGCAGAAACAGAGATAAAAAATGGCTCAGAGCCCATAGGGCAAGCATGGTGTTTGGACAGGAATGTAAACAATTTTATCCTGTATAAACAACACAAAACACACACACACACACACGAGGGTGATACTGTCTATCCTTGGCAATTTGTAGCCTCTGCATTTATCATTTTATATAACTGAACTCTTAATTTTATTTTTATTTCCCCACAGATTTGTCTTAGTCAAACTGCATTTACTTATTTCAAACAACAACAACAAAAAAAACAGCCTCACAGGGATGCAGTGCATCTGTACTTCCAGATCAAAGATGGACCACTATTGAAACTATTACCTGTATCTTGACAATGGGAGGCTGGACTCTCTGCCATTGTCCATGCCCGCAATGATGAACATGTGACTGTTCATGAAGAGCTATGCTGTAGTAATATTATAGAGAGGGGACAGGGAAAATTAAAAATAAATAAATAAATAAAAATAAGCCTCATAGGTCAAAATTTTCTATTCATACACTTTTCTTTTAATTTCTAGACTGGTTTAATAAGCTGAAACATCAGCTACGTGGAACCAAAGGAAGGTTGGAATTGAAAAGGTAGTTAGTTGTAGAATAGAAATGTTCTGTTTCTGACATTAATTCTGAGACACTCTAAATACTAAGTGGATAAATGGTGAATTCCAGCTACTAATTTTCTAGAAAATAAAAAGGCAAACAAGTCCACATTTACAGGGATCTACCACGTAAAATATGTGATCTGTACTAGTTTTGAGTTGGAAAGTGTCTTCCTCCTTGTCAACTTATCTTCTCCACCCTCCAATTTTTCCTGTCATTCTGATTCAGCCAATATTCTGTTGGCTAGAATTAGAAAATGAATACAAGTTATTAAAAAAAAGAGAGAGTAAGGGAGTTTAAAAATGAAATGATCAGTGTTACCAAAAATTTCAAGTGTATCCAGACAATGTCCAATTACTCTGCAAGTGCCTTGATGTTGTAACAAATAGTTGAGTAACTAGTTTACCAGAAGCAACAGTTTCTTTCGTCAATTGAAGGCAAGGGCTCTTCTCGTATACGGTGTAACCTTCCTTGTTTGTCAATCAATCTTTCCAGAAGGATGCAGAAACAAAAGTACTGCACATAAGAATGTGATCATAATAGCTGCATATTTTTTATACCAAGGAAGATAAAACAGCAAGAAAATGAGCTGTAATATGGCGTAGTTTTTGAAAATAATTTACTTAAAACTCATTTCCTCCCCCCCCATTTTCATCTCTCTTGTACTTGCCCTGATAGATTTAATGCCATATAATTTATCAGTTAAAATGAACTCCACCATAGTTTGAGTCAGTTTGCAAAAATCACTGTTGAGTTATTCCAATGAATTCTGAAGCTTAATGTTAAAAGGATACTAAAGTTAAAGAAACCGACTCTGGATGGAAAATACTCATTTATCAAGTTACAATCTCTTTTCTAGAAGAATAATTTATTAGAATTCCTATTTGCTTTAACATTTTAGTAGGATATAGAATTTCAAAGATGATAACATTTGAAGTAAACACAAGACAGTTTGGTATGTTGAAAAGTTCCCTTCAACAACGTTTTTTTTTAATTAACAGAGAATTTGTGCACATAAATTTTGAACCCAACTTCAGCTACACTGTTTAGTTTCTAGGTAATTAGCTACCAGTTGAGTTGTGTCCACATTTACAAAATGGAAATGGCTATAATACTTGCTCAAGAAGATTGAAATTGAATTGATAATATTTGGACAAAAAATAACTGAAAATGTTTCTCCTCAGGATGATGGCATCATACCCGCTTCAGAGTATCAGTCCCATCTTGTATACTCCACAATTTCGGTCCAGCTACTTAAAAATGCATCCAGAAGCTATTAAGTGATAGTCAGGATATTTGGTTTCTGCAATCTACATGGGGGGGGGGGCCAAATGGAGTTTCTAGCTCTTGACTAAGGCCTAGTCCAGTCTCAGCTACTGAAGGCATTCAGAGAATGAACCAGCAGATGATAAATCATTATCTCTTTCCCCATATGTCCCTCTCTCTGTGTCTCTGTCTCTGTTTCCTTCTCTGTCTATCACACACACACACACACACACACACACACACACACACACACACATTGTACCTTTCAAATACATACATAAATATTAAGAGATAAAAGATAGCTAAATTGGTGGGGCCAACATTGGGATGCAGCAAGTTAAGCTATCACCTGCAAAATTGGCATCACAGGGGCACCAGCTGGGTGATATGGACACTTGAGGAGTGAACCAGCAAATCGAAGGTCTCTGTTTATTTCTGTCTTTCCTTGTCTCTCTCTGTAACTCTATCTTCAAATAAGTAAAAAATAAATAAATAACTCTTCAATTAAAAAAAAGAAAAGGAAAAGAAAGTCTCTAAATTAAAAAGGGAATGGGGGAAGAAAATTCCAGATAAAGGATTACATAATTTAGGGATTACATAAGCTAATATACAGACGAGGACCTAAATATTTAATGACAAAATGTCGTGAGAATACAAAGTACATCAAGGGATGAACCCCAGAAAAGAAAAGAAAAAGGGCATGAGAAAACTCTAAAACCTAGAAGAAGAAAAAAAGCAGTCATTAAGTTGTTCAGAGACCCAACAGGGAAGATTATGGACAAGTGGCTACAAGTTACAGCGACATCGCTAAACGTGCAGTAAGCTGCCCGACTTTAGCGGCCATACTTAGTAGTTCACTCAACTGTCCTTTGCGTAATACTTTCATAGTTTTGTGTTATTTTTATTTACTAGTGGATGTCTCAGGCACCTCAATTTTTTGTTATAAAGATATTAAACAAGAAGTCAAGAACAAGTTCTAAACTTCCAAAAGTTTACACATATACACTTAAATCATTCTCTCTTTGTCTGTTGCTCACTTGCTTGCTTGGAAAGCAAGGTGGCTAAACAAGTGATTTTTACATGTTCGCACAGAGAGATATCTAAGGCTGCTTAAGATGCTATAAGGATCCTGAGCAGGGACATACATCATCAGCCTCCTTGCCCCTGCAGCAAATATTCCCCAACGAGTTCCTCATTTTTTATTAGATTAGCTGCTGTTGGACTGTTTTGATCAGTGGCTTCCCAGTAATGTTTCTTTTGTAGTAATACAGCAGGCAACTATTTAGTGATCACATACTATATGACAAATAACATCCTAAGTTACAAGGAAGCACAGATAGGAATTATATGTGCTATCATGAGCACTTTATGATGACAGACACCTGAAGGGACTGAGACTGAGTATACATTAAATTTAGTTGTGTGAGATATAAAAACATTATGACTCAAAGTCAGAATATTGGTGATAAGGGAGTCTAAAATTCTCGCAAAGCCCTCTTAGGGAAATTGAGAAAATATTTATCAAATTTGGGCAGAGGGAAAAAAAAGATTCAATAAGTCACGTATTCAGTAAACTGAATCTTTCTCAAAGAATTACTAATATTAACAAGTCATACATAAATGTATCATATTGATCTAAAATATCAATTCATACTCATTCAACCTAACTTAACAGACCTTACATTTAAAACTGTGTAGATTTCTAAATCAAGTGAAAAGATATTTATGCCAAAACCTCTACCCCATTTTCATACTCTTCCGCAACTCAGTACAGCTCAATTAACTGCTAGGCTTAGCTGGTACTTCTAATAACGGATGACTTTATTTATTCAGATGAAATGACTCAATTAAAAACATAATTAACAAAACAGCATGCAGATTTTCAAGTTCACTGGCATGCCACTAAGCAAATGAAGGGTGTCCTATATTATCATGCATTTAGGGGAGGTAAAAATGAGTGTTGCGTGGCTGATCTTGGCTGCGTGTGTGTGGCACAGACTTCTCAGGGCAGCAACAGACAACAGCTCAGGGCAGAAGCTCTCCTACAACCGCCACAAGTAACAAACACCTAATGAATGTAAGAATGTAAGGGTGTATTTGTATGCTTTTTCAGTTTTATAACACACTGTTGGATGCAGGTAAGGTATGTTTAAAAAGGGGGGTTGTGCGGCCAGAGTTTTGACAATCAAAAATGCTTGATGCCGACATCACCTTGATTCTGTCAAGGACCTCACTGCATCGGAGTGGGAGTGCATCTCAAAACAGGAACAAAGAGAGGTTGAAATCACACCGTCCTCTGGAAGAGCATGCCCCCTTTGACCCAGAGACTTGCCACTTGGCCCCACCTCTGTTACACTGAGTACCAGATTTCCAACACGGGAACCTTGGGCGCAGGGGACGACACTTTTAAGCCGAAGCCAAATAATAGTAAAGAGGCTTCTAAATATGTTGGTTACACTGTTATAGACTCTAATTTAAACATTTAAGTCCTCCGAAAGCCCTCAAGGCGGTCTTACTTATTTCCCACTTGCAGTTCAAGGATGCAACATCCTGGGATAAAGAAGGAACTGCTCAGAGCAGCTCAGCCTCCACTCCCGTTTCTGCTAGCTCACGCTGTCCTAGGGATTTCAGTGGTTCCCGGGTGTAGCATTCAGCTTGAATGGGCTTCAGAAGCCCCTTAGCTGTGGATCCACACAAGGCACTCTTAGACAAGACTACCAAGGCAGCTGTCATGACCTCACATGAATCCCATGGTCCCTTGCTGCCTATCTCTAAGTAAAAATGTTACTGTGCTTAATATATTATATGAGTACTTAGGAAAGAGTGTAAAGCCTTTTTCAGGGATGTATACCAGCACAGAGAGACTTGCTTCATTATTTTTATCCTGGGCGACAAAGAAAAATCTTTACCTTAATAAATCTGATTGTATCTGAGAGATTGTGTGCAAGGTGTTCAATTTTATATCTGGAATTACCAAAGAGATTATAAGAATTAGATTCTATTTTAAGCTCAATGATATCACCCCCCAAAAATACCAGGACAGATACCCAAGTTATGGAGGCTTATCAATATGGCAAATGTCAAAATCAATGTATAAACATAAATTCTATAGCAATATATTTATAAAATAGATACCTATCAAATGACTTTTACTTAGTATATGCAAAGAGCACACACAACTGAGCAGTAATTTCAAAAAATGGGAAAATATGTTTCCAAACAAGATAAATAATATACAAAAAGATGCCTAGCAATGTTAAAAAAAAAAGCCAAAATGTAAAACATTTCATAGCCCAATGAACTGAATAAAATTTGAAGACTGACCATATCAAGAACTGACCCAGATGTGGAGCAACTTTAACTCTGCTGTTAAGGTGATGGAGTTGTAAAATGATTGAAACAGTTTCTGGAAAACACAGTGCCTACTTTTAAGAACTTAGAATTTTGCCTATCATGCAACTCAGCACTGTGATAATTACATGTGCTTTCAAAATAATGAAATAAAGACTCAAACTAACATATACCAATATTCACAGCAACTTGCTATAACCCAAATTGGAAATACTTAGTCAAAATATTCATGAGAATGATAAACTCTGGTATGTTCAGTAAGGTCATTGCAAGTAAAAAATTATTGGCACACACAGCATGTATTAATTTTAATAATTTTACTGTATGATAGAATTATTAGAAATAATATAAACTAGATTACTTATATAAAATTTTAGAAAATGAGAACATATACAGTTGTATAAAACATTCTGGGGCCAGCACAGTGGCATAACAGACATGTTCTCCACCTGTAGTTCCAAATTGTGTCCCGGATGGATGCTCTACTTCCTTATCTAACACCTTGCGTATTGTCTGGCAAAGCAGCAGCAGTTGGCTCAAGTCCTTTGAGCCCCCTCCCCCCACACGCACACTCGTGTGGGTGACCCGAAGAAGTTCTCAGTTCCCAGTTTTAGAATGGCTCAGCTCTGGCCATTGCAGTCATTTGGAGAGAGAACAGCAGATGGAAGACTTCTTTCTCGGTCTCTCCCTCTCTCTGTAGCTCTGACTTTCCAAGTACATTACATTTGTTAAGAAAATATATCAATAGTTACGTAGATATGTATATGTTGGATTTAGGAAGAAAGAGAACATTTACAGCAGAGCATAGGAAAAGTCTGGGGATGACAGACATACTCACTATTTTAATTGTATGATTAATTTGACAAGTATATACACAAATCAGAAGTTGTCAGTTGGACAGATTAAGTTGATGATTTGCCAACCTAAACCTACAAAATTTTTCAATGATGGATAGCGAAGAACTATAAAAATAGACAAATACTACGATAAACAGAAGAGTGCCAAAATTACACAAATACTAGATTTTGCATGTTAAACTAGCCTAAGTATCACAAATCTGCTATGATTCCTATCAGGGATGAAAACACTGCACTAATAAATGGGAATCTGCAGAAAAAATTAAACCGAAAAACCCATGTGGACTATTTGTTGGCTAGGCTAACAAGAAGGTTATATGCAGCAGAAGAAAGGGTTGCAAATTTGAAAACAGATATAAACTGACATATCAAGTGGGCTGGGCTTTGGGTACGGCCACAAGTGTCCACTTAGTGTAAACTGACATATCAGGTGGGCTGAGCTTTGGGTATGGCCACTAAGTTTCCACTTGGGATGCCCACTTCCCATTCCAGAGTGCTTGTTCCAAGTCCTGACTGCTTTGTTGCTAATCCTGCTTCTTGCTACTGAGCAACCTAGCATGTAACAAGCAATGGTTCAAGTATCTGGATCAACTGCCACCCATGTGGGAAGATAACATGGAGTCCCAGGCTCCTGACATCATTGTGGTACAGTCCAACCTGTTTCAAGCATTTCGGGTGTTGACTAGAGTATTTAGAAAATCTCTCTGTTTTTAAAATAAAATGAAACCAATAAATAAAAAAGAGTACTAACTCAATGACAATCACCACATCCCAACTAGAAATTCTAGAAATAGATCATAGAGAGAATGTGGGGCCCAAAGTATTTGTTAACATTTATTTATTTGAAAAGTCAAGTAATCAAGAGAGAAAAGAGAGAGAGAAAAAAATATCACATCTGCTGGTTTACCCCTACAAACATCTGAAATGACTAGAGCTGGGCAGTTCAAGTCAGGAGCCAGGAGCTTCTTCCTGGTCTCCCACATAGGTACAGGTGTTTAAACACTAGGTAGATCCTCTGCTGCTTTCCCACACACATCAACAAGGAGCTCAATCAGAAATGGCGTAACCAGTGCCCATATGGGATGCCAGTGCCACTGGTGTGTGCCTTACCTGCTTTGCCACAGTGCCCTAGCCCAGACCTGATGGATGAGAATGGATAGTCTTATCAGATCAAGAGCCACAGGCAACCTCTTATGCCAATGAAAGTTTGAAAACATACATAGCTCTTTAAGAACAACAAAAATAAAATATTTAAAAGTTATTTAGTTACATATTTAACTTATGTATAGTACAATTTATTTCTATAAGTGTTTAAGGCAGTGTTTAAAGATACATAAAAGACAAAGAAAAAATAAGAGTCAGGAAAATAAAAGTAGTAACAATTATGCTCTCTAGGAGGAATGTTACATAACTTTATCCTCACGGCAGCTTTGATATCATGCCGCTCTTACAGGTGAGGATAGGTTGCAGGGGTTAGATTATTTGCCCAAGATCACAGGATTTTAGAAGAAGGGTTTGGGCTTAGAGCTATTCAATGCCAAACTAAATCTGTGCCTTTCATTTTAAAATTAAGTAATCAGGTTAAATTACAAAATTTTTAAGCATCAGCAACGTGGTATAGCCAGGGAAGCCACAGCCTGAGACAGCAGCAATGCGTGTGGGTGCAGGCTTGGAACCTTGGATCCCCCACTTCCTATCTGTCTTCTTTCTGATGAACCTGGGAAAACAGCAGCAGATGTGGCTGGTGTTCAGATAATATGGGAGACCCAGATGAAAGCCACTGACTTCGATCCGACCCAGCCCCACAGAAATTTGTGTGCAAACCAGCAAGTGGAAGATATTCTCTTTCTCACTCTGCCTTTTAAATGAATAAAATAAATCTCCAAAAAAATAAGTTACAAAATATATAAGTATCTACTGAGCATAGCAAAGTTTAAAAAATGGTCTATTGGGTCCAGCACGATAACGTAATGGTTAAGATCCTCGCCTTGAACGCCCCGGGATCCCATATGGGCGCCGGTTCTAATCCCGGCAGCTCCACTTCCTATCCAGCTCCCTGCTTGTGGCCTGGGAAAGCAGCTAAGGACGGCCCAATGCCTTGGGACCCTGCACCCACGTGGGAGAGCCGGAAAGAAGTTCCTGGCTCCTGGCTTCAGGTCGGCGCAGCACCAGCTGTTGGGCTGACTTGGGGAGTGAATCATCGGACGGAAGATCTTCCTCTCTGTCTCTCCTCCTCTCTGTACATCTGCCTTTCCAATAAAATAAATAAATCTTTTTAAAAAAATGGTCTGTTATGTATTTGAATATATATGTGTTTCTATATTCACATTGATACATGATTTGTACAATATTTGGCTCCAAACTTCCTGGAAGTTGGTGCGAAGTGAGAATAAAAATGACATCAAGGTTCACAGAATTTGCATTTATTTCTCTAATTATTAGTATTATTATTTATGTCATAGAAGACAAGCAGCAAATATTTAGATAAGTTACAGAGTTGTATAAAGGTGTGAGTGATGTGCAACCTCAAAAAAAAAAATGGAATTCACACCAAAGATTTATAGTCCTGTTCTCAGCTACCATACAAAGTATAGCTATTGGGCTTTTAATGTTGTAGTAAATTTTTGTACAAACTTTCAGTGAATGGATGGTAATTAATTATGCTAAACTAGAATATGGGGTAGAGAATAGACAAGTGGTTAAGTGAAAATACCTCTGGGGCATGGCTTCTGCACGCAGAGCTAAAAGCAGCACGTATACTATGCTTGTAGCTAAAAGTACTATAGGATTCTTGAAGACTTCAAAATATTTGGAAAAAAGTCTCTGCCATAAGAAAAGATTAAACACTAAAATTAGTGCTTATTAATGGCTATGTAACAAAGCATTTTGTCTATTGCATAATATGCATCAGCATAAAGCTCACTCTATTAAAAATTTTATTTTCTCACTTTATAGGAATTCTTGAACAAATCTAGTGATGGTCTAGATGGAAGGCAAATAATTTTCAAAAATGCTTGCACGTGTGTATGACAAAGAGAGGACTTACACGCATCTCTTGCAAAAGCCTAAGCCCATACCCTAGCATGGGTAGCCAACTTTGTACATGTCATCTCAATCTCCCAGTTTCTATTCTGGTTTGCGACTAGAGCCTAAGGGCGGCCCTCTCTCCTCCCAGCCCAGAAGTGATGTAACACTTGTTCCCACACAGTTCCCACTGTTCCCACTGTTCTGGGAAGTGTCCACACAGAAACTAAGGTGCTACAAGGTAAAGATGAGATACTTGGCTTTTTTGTTTGTTTGTTTAATGGGCAAATGCTGGGTTATTAACGCCCAGTCCGATACCAAGAATAAAACCCTGGAAGACTCAAACAATTGCCCAGGAAGCCATTTGGATTGGAGTTAGCATCTCCTGCAGGAACGGAAGAACTGCACTTTGCCAGCTTTCATCCGCACGCTTTTCAGCTACTATTTCCAGTTGATTCAGCTCATACAACTCCAGCTTTCATTGAGCGCTGAGCTCATTGACTAAAAAAAAATATATAAAGAAGAACTTAAAAAAGAAGAAGAAAAGACATCAAGGAAAGGCTTAATTGATTATGCAGAGTGTTGCTTTGGGAAAGGGGAAAAATCTTGCTGGAAGCCTGGCAAACTTAATTCATTAAGGACCTGGTGACATCGTCTCAAATCAGAGCACCACATCAGGTTAGTTGAAAACAGCAAACAGCCTTGTGGTAAAGTGGATCTGCCCCACCCCTAGCCATTCTCTCTGATTCTGCCACTTTTTTTTTTTCTTTCATTTCTTGTGAAATAATTCTAAGCAATGGTAAATAGTTCCCCATCAAAAACGTGTTAAATTGTATGTAATTTATTGGAAATTAGAAGTATTAAAATCAGGAATAGTGATTCTGATTACTCTCCTTGTCTTCTAAAAGCCCGCTTTGTTTTTCTGCAGGTGATGGCTCAAGTTCTAGGTCCCCACCACCCATCCAGGAGTTCCAGATAGAGATTCCACCTCCTGGCATTGACCTAGTCCATCTCAAGCCATGGTGGGCCTTTTAGGAGTGAACCAACAGGAAAGGAACCAACAGAGCAAACATCTCTCTCTTCCTTTCTCTCTCTTTTTTTCTCTCTGTATGCTTCTTTCTCTGTGTCTTCAGGAACTTCTTTCAGGTCTTGCATGTGGGTGCAGGGTTCCAAGGCTTTGGGCTGTCCCCTACTGCTTTCTCAGACCACAAGCAGAGAGCTGGATGGGAAGTGGGGATGCCAGGACATGAACTAGCGCCCGCATGGGATCCTGGTGCATGCAAAGTGAGGACTTTGGCCACCGAGTTACTGCGCTTGATGCATGGTCCCATTCTTATTGGAATAAAAGCACCAAAAAGTTCCTAATTCAATGTACAAGCTACTTAAAATTATGATACAATTTAATTTTTTCTTCTTACTTTTTATTTTTTATTTTATGATTCAGTTCCCCCTCCTTTCCACTACTTCCCCCGATAATATTATAGTAATGTAGTCCTCCATCCTAAGTTGGTCATTCTGCTATTTAAGTGTATGTTAGGATACATTTTAAACTGTATTGTTAATAGAGTCAAAGTTAATCATATTCTTAGTGGAGCAAAAATCTAACATTGAGCTGAAATAAATTTTTTAAAAATTTAATAAGTGTAAAATTCTACAATTAAATGCATTTAAATCAAAACCTCAAGTAAGAAAAGGTAAGTTATTTCACTATAGTTCACAAGATATACTGATGTGCCACTGTTAAAAAAATTCAGACATAAATGTGAACTAAAATAACAATAGATACATATATAAATATAATTTTAAGAAGTTGTTAGGAAAACTTTCCTTACATTGAGTTATTATCAATTCACTGTAAATTTAATTTCATTTTCTTGGCAAAGAATAAGTTTGAATTCTTGGCAACTCATAAATATACAATTGTCTTTAAACAGCACTCAAATAGATTGCAAATTATTATCTGGTAGCTGCAAACTTGATCTAGAGTATAAATAGCCATTAACCAAGGTCATAATATTTCCTTAAAACCACACAATAACATAAATTGCCTAATAGCATATTAATTCAGGTATTCTATACATCTAAAAATCGTATCTTGTACAAAGTTCCTACCTGTATATGACACTTGACAAATATTGATTGAATGCATGAGTGAATCAGTAAAAGAAATTTAAAAACATGACCCAGCGGAATAATATCATGTGGTTCACACCTACAGGATATTTATTATTCTCTTTTGAATTTTTATGCATAATTCTGACGCCTTGGGCTATTTGATTTTAAGTCTATTGCATTAGAAGGAAGATTCAAAAATAGTTATTAGTATGAAAATAAAGAACAAATATGTTTTAAATGCATAAAAGTGTAGTTTGGAACTACTGAGCATAAACTCAAATAATTTCTACAAAATTCAGTTTATCCTGATGAATAAACCCACAGACTTCAATGACTGCATTCATTAATATAGCTGATATTTTGAAGTTACACCTATCTTTATGAGGCATTGTATAATCAGCAATGTAGGAAAGTAATGTGAAATACCTTTTATAAGGCTACACCTGCAAAGTTAATTAGTTGAAAAAGAGAGAGAGAGAGAGACCATGCATAAAGGCTTACATCCAAAGAAACAGATTAGATTTAAGTCCTAATTGATTATTATCTCTCATTCATGCAACCATCATATATCCCATTTTATGGGTTAGAATTATTCCTGAGCTGCATTTGCAAGCATCATATTGAATAAACAAGGTTTCTTCCACATATGGTGCACTATTGGCTGCTTTGCCAGGAAAATTTTTCTGCCTCCGTGCTAGGCACACCGCATGCACAATTTATGAACCAATCCACTGTCAGTTCTACTTACAGTTAACTGCTATTTTCAGAAGGCTTGTAAAAAGTCACTTTTACAAAACTAACTCAAATAGTTATAATATCATGAAAAGTGTTCACATTTTGTGAGGAATAGCTTTTGTGTGGAAGTGAAAATAATTATTACAAGAATAAACAACAGTAATCATTTTTGACATAGACAGAGAAGAGGAATGTGAGAACATAATTCCATGTTTTACCAAAATAACTTTAATTACCTTGAAAATAAATTTGAAAGAATTCGAAATGAGAGTGTTGTGATGCCGGAGAAAAGATGCTGACACGACTATGTGGGTCCCTGCCATCCATGAGGCCGGCCTGGGTGGGGCTCCTGGATCCTGATTTCAGCTTGTATTAGCCTTGGTCATTGTGTTCATTTAAAGAGTAAATAAGTAAATGGACAAACTCTCTCTCTCTCTCTCTCTCTCTCTCTCTCTCTTTCTTAACAAAATAACTAATAGATAAATAAAACTATTTTAAAAGACTTGGTTGCAATCCTGTGGGAAATCGCCCCTTGATCTCTGCCTGCTACCTGTTGGGCGTGGCTTACAGCTTACCTGCCCATGACCTGAAGCACAGTTTCCAGCCCTGCATGCTGAATGTGACCTCTGAATGACTGGAGGATCTAGGGGACAATATTGCCTTCTAGTCGATTACAGCGCCACTGTTGGGTGGGGGGCTGTTGGGAGACTCCCTCCAACTCTCTCCTTCCATAACTCTTATAAACTTGTAAGTTGTGCTCAATAAATGGAGATTCCCCAGATCGTCCCTAGTGATTCTTGCAGCCTCACCTCACAACACCTTGCGTTCTTGCAGCCTCACCTCAGCTTCGCCCCTCGCTGGCCTCAGTGCCTGCTGGCAGGTTTCTCCGAGACAATCCCACTATACTCTCCAATTACAGTTTTTGGTCTTGAATCACTCATTTGTTTTCTTTACAAAACATTCCTTGGACTGTAAGGAAAGGCAGTGATAATTTAACTACTTACTAGTTTATAATGAGGGTAAATGATAAAAGTCATGTATAATGCTCTAAAGTGTTATGTATACATAAATGGTATAATTTTATTTAAAATGATAATTTACTTATTTATGATATATAATGAGGTGACCAGAGGAATTTGATGGACTTGTTTATCCATACACCGTTGGTACTTTCCTGTAAATGTATTCCCAGTAGACTCTCAATTTTTGAGATAATATACTTTTAATTTACTTCATAGTCAAAGGCTGAGGGTGCCACTCAATGAAGAATTTAGCAAATAAAAACTGATAAGACAGCTGAGTAACAGGAATATAGATGAGAGTGATTAAATTCAGTTTCACTTGTATACAATTTTTATACTCTATGATTAATTACTACAATTCAGAGAAAACAGGTAATATATGTCATTTTTAATGTAGCTGATTTTACTAAGCCTAATGACCGCCAGTAGCATCCACTTTGTTGCAACAGTAAGAATTTCCTTGTTCCTCATGATTGGGTAATATTGCATTATATTTTTATGTCTGAGTAATATGCTATCATGTACACACACACACACACACACACACACATATTTTATCACATTTTCCTTTCCCTGGCATCTGTTGATGTACATCTAGGTTGTTTTTTCAACACCTCAACTGATGGGAACTGAGCTGCTGTAACAATGGAAGTAGAGCCAATCCTTTCATATGCTCATTTCATCTTCTTTGGGTATATGTTCCCAGGAGTGAGGTGGTTGGGTAATATTGAAGACTCATCATTAGCTACCTGAGGAATCCCCAAACTGTCTTCCTGAATAGTTGAGTTCGTTTTTCTACCCATGAGGTGGTAATAACATTAAGTGCTCTTGTAAGGTAGTTGTCATGATCAAATAAGAATGCATTAACCACAGGCTCCATATATTATTTGCTTGCAAGAAAACAAACAAAAAAGAATAGTACTTTTACTATTGTGTCAGTAGGAAGTCCATGCGATTATACAGTGGAATTTGTATGATTTTCTTCTTCTGGTCTTTTTAAATGGAATATACCACCCCGCACAAGAAAGTCAGCTTCTTCTTTTTACAATACTTTACTAAAATTGCTCTTCTGCAACAGTTCCATTATTAACAATTTTCAGTGGTTTGCGAAATAATAAATCTAAGGTTCTCCAAACTTCAAATGAGATTTTTGTTTCCCTAAATAAATGTTCCTTGCCATCTTTACACAGATATTTATTTCTTGATTGTCTTAGTCTCACACAAAATTTTAAAATGTATTTGACTATAGGCAAAATTAAGTAAATACATTTAATAATAAAAGCTTCTGCTGTTCTCATTGGCAAGTCCTAACGCACAGTCAGACTATCACAAGTTTAACATACAAGTGACCTGGGGAGTCCAGGTATGTTTTGTTTCACCTGGAACATGAAAAGCAACAGAGGGTTGGTTCTTCAGTTCTGCAAGGACTGTAAGAGCTGAAAGAGACAACTTCTAGTCAAGAAACAAAACCGAGATGGAGGCTAGGGCCGCACCTGACTTCCTTCTGTCGTTGTAGGAGGCTGAATCAGCAAAACCAGTTCATAAGAGTGTTGCTTCATAAAATTCCACAAAACCTCTGATTCCAAACAATTAACTCGTTTTGGAATAATTGCAGCTTTATTAGAACAATCCATTTCTTATCTGAGAAAACAGTTATTTTATTAAATGACAATTAACTTATCAAGATGCACTGTCAGTTAAAATATTAACTTATGAGAATGATTCATTTCTAATCATTCCTTGCTTTGAAAGATGCAACTTAATACCATTTGAGTTCAGGGCCCAGAGCCCTGTAAATATCCCCTTCCATCTACCTTCAAACCCACCACAACGCAATCAGGGTTAGACCTCACCATGCTGCAGTATGCTTAGTAAGAATGTCTGCTGAGTCAGTGGGCTTTTCGGTTATTTTCTTTTATTTCATTTTATTTCATGTTGATATGTTTAGGAAGTAGATGTGTTTTGGCTGGGATTTCTGCTGCCTATTTGCTCAACTTGCATCCCTGGGCCTCCTCCTTTAACCAACTGGTGTCTCAAGTGTACAGTTAGGACTTTGATCTTTGGTCTGTCCTGAATCAATGAACGTGTGCGTGAATGTTGTAATTTCATGCCTATTGCCATGGATGGGAAAATGTTCATAAGGCCTAATGTTGGGTGAATGGTTATGATGGTAGGTTCATCTTCCAAACACAGACAATATAATCATATTATAATACAAGAGAGAAAAAGGCTGATCCTTAGCTTTAAATTCCTGCCAAACTTATTTCAATGTTTTGTTACTCTCAATCCTTTGCAGCATGCATATAGTTATCCCTTTGCATAGCTACCATTTCATGATACTATTTTTTCATTTATATCAAATTTTGCAAGTCGTAACAGTTTTTAAATGTTTCTTTCAGATGTCCAGACTTCTGCTTTTCTTTTTAAACAAATGTATTTATTTATTTGAAAGAGTTACAGAGACAAAAGGAAAGAAAGAGAGCTTCTAAGCACTTATTCAGTTCCCAGATGGTCACAACAGCCAGGGCAAGGCCAGAACCAGGGAACGGGAGCTCCATCCGGGTCTTCCACAGGTATAGCAGAGGCCCAAGCACTTGCTCCATCAGCTGCTGTTCTTCCCAGGCCATTAGCAGGAACTCGATTTAGCAAAGATTCTGGGACCTGGCACAATGGTTTAGTGGCTAAATCCTTGCCTTGTAAGCACCAGGATCCCATGTAAGTGCCACTTCATGTCCAGGATGCTCTGTTTCCCATCCAGTTCCCTGCTTGTGGCCTGGGAAAGCAATAGAGGATGGTCCAAAAGCCTTGGAACCCTATGTCTGCGTAGGAGACCTAAAAGATACTCCTGGCTCCTGGCTTCGGATTGGCTCTGGCCATTGTGGCCTTTTGGGGAGTGAACCAGCAGACAGAAGATCTTTGTTTCTGTATCTCCTTCTCTCTGTAACTCTGCTTTTCCAATTTAAAACATAATTTTTAAAATTCTGTTCAAAGCGAGGAGCCAGCATGCTAAGACCACCGCCACAAGGCAGTGGGGGGGTCCCTGGCTATCTCCCAGGCCCAAGTGCTACCGCTTCCCCCAGGGTAAGCCTGCTACGAGGGAACCTCCAGACCAGGCTGGAGGGCTAGCTCCGCCCCTCAGCCATAAGCTGCAGGTGGGGCGAGTGGGGGAGGGACTGGAACCTTGCTGGTCTAGAGGAGGCTGGCTGCCCCTCAGGGCTGGGGCGGCCCTGGGGGAGCAGCCCAGCCAAGCCGGACCCGAGAACGAGGAGCCAGCATGCTAAGACCACCGCCACAAGGCAGTGGGGGGGTCCCTGGCTTGGGGCGGCCAGTGCACCAAATGGTGCCAGGCTCTGCCTGCTGGCTGCCCCGCGGCCAGCTACAGAGTTTTTACGATCAGAAAAAGCTTCCCAGTAACACTCTTGAATAGCGCCAGCCTTTGTATGGGATAGAAATGAATTTCTGGTTTTTCCCAGCAATGGTAAACATAAACACTGTGGGAGTATTAGAATTTTGACATGAAGGTTTGAATGAGAGTACCCATAAGAACTATTATAACCAGATTGGGTTGCCAACCAAGCCGGGACCCAGAAACTTGAGTGTCCTAGTTGGGAGGTGGTGGGCATCTTCCTCCTGGGTAACTACCCCTCTGATGGACACGGAACCAAGATAGGGGTGGGATTGCTTAATAGAGATGCTTATGCCAGTTTTTATCTGGGCTGTGTGGAGGGCTGGTCGGGTCGAGTCTGGCATCAAAATGCATCAATAATTTCCAGAGTTTGATGGGGGGCGGGACAGACTGGACAAGACAGCAGTAAAGTTTTTTATGTATGTCTGATTGCTCCCAAATAATCTCTTTCCACTACTAGAATTCATCACATGCTCATGAAGCAGACGATGGCATCATTTTTCCCAAAAGACTTCTGTGTTTCCTTTTAATTAAGCATGTGTTGGTTACTCAGCTGCCCATTATTTTACCAGGGTGCTATACTCTGGTGTTGATGATGTTGTTGTGGTTGTGATGATGTGGCTGTTATGAAATGATGTCAATGCAGAAAACAGTAACATTATTCCAACCCCAAACAGCCTGTATCTCAAGCAATAAGACATTGTGAAGTAACCAATGAACCAACAATTGATATGAGTCAGATTGCTTATGATCTACATCAAGAATTGTAAAACCTAACAAACTTGTAAAGCCCTATGACACGTGGAAATGGGGAGGGAGGGCAGAGAAATCTTACATCACCCCAGTAGGTGTGAGGAAGACGGGGGAAATATAACCCATCAGGATCATAACTGGTAACTCATAGAAAGCAGTCTCGAGTCAGCATTAGACAATAGCAAAACTACAAAGACATGTGGAGGGAATCAGGAGCAATCCTAACAACCTCTTAACAGGAGGTCATACGCATAGAGTCGGTGGCGGACCCTAGAGCGGAGCAGGGGGACAGGAGGAGGCTTGTGTCCCAACCCTGAAGACTCCCGGAGCCTCACCAAGGACTATCAGTACGACCACCGAGGACTACATCCCTACTGCCAAGGAGACCACGGGAGATAAGGAGTGCCTTCGGAGGCCAGGAACTCTGAGGTCGCCCACCCCCATTTGGACCTACAATATGGGATGGAAGAAGCCCAATTCCTGCCTTGCAGGATTCAGGGACATCGGTGCGACAGCCAGGATCCCTGGACGGTCCGCGGAAACAGAAGAACAGTAAGCTTCCTTCGGAACTAGGGAGGGGAGCTTCCTCTGGCCCTTGCCTGCTTCCAACTTTGGGTCCCCACTCTCTTTTATAAGGACCATCAGGATTGCTCCAGAAACCTCTCATAACAAACACGAACAAACAAGTTAGAATAGACAGACAGAGAACAGATGGGAAGGCTTGGAAGCAGACAGGAAGTGGCCAGCCGGGATGCACTTGTGACTCACTGGGTGGGACACAAAGATCAGATACTCCTCTCTGGGGTGTTGAGGATTTCTCTGCACACCCCTCCCAAAAATATTCACCTGAACTGTTGACATTTGTCCTGTTAAAGTTATAGAGCTGGACTACCCGAAAAACAGCCAGGTTCAGCAAAATCACGCTTCAATGCTATAAAATGCTAAATACTAACATTGAAAAAGACAAGAGACAGCTGAATAGCAATCTATAGCCATTTTAAGGTATATAGACCATGGTTGAATGTAAACCAAAGTTGAAATGTCTATGGGGAAGTCACAGGTTGTGGTCGAGAACATGCATTTTCCTAGTAACATATTGGTTAATCAATACCATGTCAATTAATGCCATAATGCTGTAAATGGTTGTAAATATTGGGTTGAGTTTTTTACTTGATTGGGATGATACTCTGCTGGTTCTGCCTTTGGACCAGAGATGGTCTCACCAGGAAGCCGTTGAATTTGCCAGGACAATTAGATGCTGGACTTTACGATTGGTCAAAACCTCCAATGAAAGAATCTCAACTGAGTTTGAACTATGGAAATACAGCGGGGTGGAGCAATCCACTGTGGGAGGGGGAGGGTTTGGGGAGGGGCGGGGGGAATTCCAGTGCAAAAAAAAAAAAATGTGTGTCACATAATGCAATGAAATTAATAATAATAATTAAAAAAAAAAAACAGTGGGCGTCTAAACAAAAAAAAAAAAAAAATTCTGTTCAAAGAAAGAAAAAAAAGCACCTGGGACACAAATAAACGCCGGCACCACAGGCAGAAGCTTTATGCTCTGTGTGACAACACTGGCCCCTTGATTTTTATTTCCAATTGCCGTGTGATTGTTACCAAATAGATGCACCAGAATTTGATGTGGCTATTTTTTCAACGTCAACTTCAACTTCAACTTTCTTCAACTTCCAAACACAATATTATTATCCAACCACTCAGCAAAGATATGTAGGCAACAAAGCTAATACCAGCCACCCAAAGCAACTCCCCATCTTGTCACTCGGGCCTGCCTTTCTTTCTGAAAGCAAGCCTTGGCCTTATAAATCAGATTGCATAACCTGGTCTTGTGCTACAGCTAAACCATCAGTTTGCTTAGCTCTGAAACTGCTTGCAGTGAAATTGATCATTCATAGAGAAAAGACAGAAAATAGAAACATGAGGGTGTTTCAAAGTGGTTATGGAAAATGGAATTAAAACATTTTGATTTTGGTGAAGCAAATTTCAAAATGGACGTGTAGGCTTTTGTTTTCCATAACATGCATTCTCCAGTTCCTGTTTCCTGAGACATGCAACTACAAATGGTATTGAAACTAATTCGTGCTGAAAGGGGCAGACTGTTCTACCTCCAAAGCAGTGGAACTGTCTAGTGAAAAATAATACAATGTTAAAAACACACAAGCATGTTTAAATATTTTTCTATAACACTCATCATAATATTGATGAGGCTCCTGAGCCAGCATATGTGAAGTGCTAATAATTAGGGCAAAAATAGTTGTGCAAGGTTCTGGAGAAAAAAAGAAACATCTTGCGAGGAGAAGCTGTGCCTGTCCCAACACAGCAACACAAAGATGACATCTTGCCCTAATTTTGATTTGTGGAAAGGGAGTGTTTTTAGAGCAGTCTTACGTTCAAAGTAAAAACTGAATAAAAGGAAGAGTTTTCTAATACAACCACAGACCTCTCACAGGTATAACCTCCCCTATTATCAACACTATCAAGTGGACCTTTTGTTAAAATGATTGAAACTACACTGACACATTCCTAGTGCCCAGTGATTTGCATCACAGCTTCTTCACAGTGTTGTACTTTCCATGGGTTTGGACAAATGCGTGAGGACATGTGCGCATCACTAAAGACTCATACAAATAATCTCATTCTGTGATCCTATTTTTAAAACTTTTCTGTCTTCAAATTTCCAACTCTTAAAGACCTACAATGTACTTTAAATACTTAATGAAAGACAAGTGTTGCGTGCCATGCCAGCACAAAATTTTGGCACGATATTTTAGATGTGTCTGGAACCAAACCTAAGAGTTTCTCTGCCTTTTCTCCCTTGATTTTACTTCTTGGAACCAATACTCACGCTCAAACTTTCAGACAATAAAGAGCTTCCATATTTTTGACTGGGGCAAACTGATTTTTTATTCGCTGTTATTTTTTTTTCCCAGCACTATCACATGCTTTCTTTTCTTTCACATTTTATTTCAGAATGTTTTTACATTTGCAAAATAAAAATTGTGAGATAGTAATGCAAAGAGCCTTTATGGGTGCTTCACTCTCTGCTGCTACCATCGTATGAGTATGTTTGTCATAACCAATAAGCTACATACAAACCTTCCCCCCCACTTCTTTTTTATGAAGATGATCTTCTGTCATCCCTCATACTCCAACCTATCCCCAGTGCCCAGGAATCAACATAGGCTGTTCAAGTGGAGTTATTGTTGTGATTATTTTTACATCTCAGATAAATGGAATCCCTCCTTCAGCCACCATTCAGTGCCTTCCACAGTCCTCTTAGGGTCTAATGATGCTGAATGCCATTGCACAAAATCTGAGAAGGTTTCTGTTTCTCTAGCACTCACAGCAAGACATCCTAGTTATGAAGCATTCTCCCTATTGTCCCTAGCTTGGGCAGTTTTGTACAGGGCAGTTTTCAGCATGATATGCAATTGTCCTTGTCCTAAATATTTATGTTTCATTTTTTAAAAAGATTTATTACTTTTTTTTTCTTGTTGGAAAGGCAGATTTACAGAGAGAATGATCCTCCATCCACTGGTCCACTCCTAAAATGGCCACAATGGCTGAAACCGAGCCATTCCAAACCCAAGAGCTTCTTCTGGGTCTCCCACGTGGGTCCAGGGTCCCAAGACTTTCGACTGTCCTCGACTGCTTTCCCAGGCCATAATTAGAAAACTGGATGAAAAGCGGAGCAGCTAGGATACAAACTGGTGTCCACACAGGATCCCAACGCACGCAAGGTGAGGGTTTAGTCACTGAGTCATCACTCCAGGGTGTGTGTGTCATTTTGAGTTTTGATTTCCCGCAGCTTTTCTTGACAAGTATTTAGTAAAAACCCAAATCAGGATCATTTAATTCCCTACACTCAGGTTGTGTCATATACTTCCCAAAACTAAGTTTCTCTGTGATCACCCCAAGCCTCTTGAAAAAAGGCCACGTGGCCGTAACCGGAAATCCCGTTATCTGGTATGTCTTGACCCTCTCTCGGTGCTTCTACGCATGTGCCCTTGTACAACTGCACATTTGTCTATTTGAGGGAGAAGGAGGAGGGAAAATAAAAACACGTGCCCTTCTCATTAGCTAAGTCATTTGGATTGATGACAAAGGGAAATTTTGATTTAAGTAAGTGTGGATTAGGTACACATGCCAGTTACTCCTGTTGCTTTGGATAGATAGACAGATAGATACTTACACTGAGTCTAAATTTTTAATTGGAACATGTGACTACTGTTAGAGATAGAATCAACATGGTTCCCTCATTATCTATCACAGCAGCCACTAGCCCGGAGCCACTAAACACACTCAACAAGAGCAGCAAGTGTTGATTGAGCTATAATTATGAAATACATGCAGATTTTGAAGACTTGGTGTGAGCAAAAAAGAATGTAAAAATGTTCCAACTGTAGGTATTCCTTCAATCAGTAACAATGCATTTTTCAAGATCTGGTCATGGTGGTAGTCATTTAAAAAAATATAGAGCAGTAAGTCAGACAAAGTCAGCCCTAGCGCTTATGAAGCTTGGAGTTAAGCAGCCATTATTGAACATGTTTCCTCTATTGTCTAGTCTCTGACCTGAATACTTTGGTTGCATTGCTGATACTTGTAAAATGGGCATCATAGCATGACTCAGTACTAAGCATATGGATTTGAGCTAGGAGCTGCCTGACAAAGCGGCAGTGTCTCATTGCTCTATAGCCTTATTGTTCTGAGAAATGGCTACAGTTACACATGGCACAGGATCACTGGGAATGTGGCTAGTCTGAAGGGGCATGTGCTGTAGGTGTAAAATACACATTGGATTTCAGAGAGAGTATGAGAAACTATCTCTGAAAATATAAAGCCGAATTTAAAGTATCTCACACAAACTTTTACTTGGAATACATGATGACAGGATATTTCTAATATAACCATTAAAATATAGTGTTAAAATTAACTGCATGTTTCTTTTTGCTTTTTTCTTTAAAGAAGGTTTCAAAAAGTTAAGATTATGTATGTGGCTCACATTTCTCTACACTCATTTATTTTTCCATTCCATCAGTGCCAATAATCACACTAAATGGAATTTTGCCCTCCAGGAGGCTATGGAGCCAGCCAATGGAGCAACTTGGACTTAGCCAAGGGAGCTATAATCTACCTCGGGCCCTGCGTGGGCCTTTTCTGCCTGAAGGGTCACTTGTGCCTTCTGTGATTAATGAACGGGATTCAGAAGCCTTGCATGATAAAGAAGCCCTAGTGTTCGTTAGAAAACTGATTTCTTGGGTCTTAGCATCCTCATTTACTGAGTGATGATGAACAAACATTAAGAGCCTGTGGAATGCCCATTTCTGAACATAAAAATAATCTGACCTGTCTATTTCAGATAGTAATATTGCAAAATACCCAATCTCACATTGTCAACTGCAAACTGGATTACACTGTCATCATTTGTCCTAACTGTCCAAATAGCTCTATACACAATCAAGAAAAAGTGTGACATGTAGAAGAGCCAAGTGCTTTAAAGCTGAGTCCACCAAAATCCACAGAAATTCAAAGCTATTGATACACGAACAGACAGCAAGGCCGATAAAGGAAGAAAAATGCTAAAGAAAAGGGAGTGTCGAGGGAAAGCAGAGAAGAGTGTGGACAATTTACTTTTGGACCCCATTGCTACATCAATTGCCTATTGCCAGGAGATCACTTTGGTGTTGTTGGCCTTTGAAATGGATATTTTCTTATAGGCTCCATTGAACTATTATGACTTAAAATTAAGCTTCTCACCGTCTTTCCATTCCGGCCAGTTGTTTGAGTATTAATGTGGTGGCAGGAGGTGGGGATGGAGACTCTGATGTCACACTGTGCAGGTTGAAACTTGCGGAAACAGAAGGGCTCTGTGTAATCTCTGGCTTGGCAATACCAGGCACAGAGCACTTAGCCCATAATTACACACTAGTGAAACACACTGATGTGATTATTCTGTGAGTATCGGAGCTTGTCCCAGCATTCCTGGTCTCCAGCAGACCTTGAAAATCAAAGCAGACTGCATGGCTTCCAAAGCCCGACTTTGACTGTGCTAGTTGTAGTCTGGGCAGCTTGTGAAGGTATGGAGGTGTTTTATGCTTGTTTGCACAGAAGTTCCAAAAAGTATCCTAAATCAGAGATAACTTAAATCAGCAAACACATTTTCCATTCTGAATGACAGAGAAATTGACACTACCGGGTAATTCATTGAGTTGAAAAAAAATAATAAACCTAGCCAAATAATCTTTCATAAGATGTGGACAGATAAAATAACATTAAATAATAAAAAAAATTTAAAAATTATTTATTTTTATTGGAAAAAGCAGATATACAGAGAAGAAAAAAGAGAGGAAGATCTTCCATCTGCTGATTCACTTCCCAAGTGGCTACAATGGCCAGAGCTGAGCTGATCTGAAGCCAGGAGCCAGGAGTTTCTTCCAGGTCTCCAACCCAGGTGCTGGGTCCCAGGCTTTGGACCATCCTTGACTGTTTTCCCACATTACCAGCAGGAAGCTGGATGGGAAGTGTGGCTGCCAGGATTAGAATTGGTGCCCATATGGGATCCTGGCGTATGCAAGGACCTACCATGGTAGCTGCTAGGCTACCATGTCGGACCTATAAAAATTTAAATTTTAAATAGGATTTTATAAAATAGTGTGTAGTATCATTTTACATAAAATCTGAACCACAACTTTCTCCATGTAAGCATGGTTATATTTGCTTCAGATACAGTTTTTGTGGGATAAAAGGCATGGAGTATTCTTCAAATGGAAGTGACAAAGTCACAAAGACTATTTTGAATAGAATGAAGATGACCTGCAGAAAGCAGATGGCATGGAAAAAGAGTTTGATGAAGTAATTGTTTAAAATCAGGTACAGAGGAGCAGGAGGTGGTCCCTTCAGATAAGAGGTCTCTTGAGATGCACACCACGCATCGCAGGGTTCCTGGTTCAAGGCCTGGCTCCTCTGCTTCAGATCATCCTCTTGCTAATGCATGGCCTGGGAACCTCGGACAGTGTGTCAGACTCTTGGGTTCTTTCAGCCATATGGAAGACCTAGACAGGGTTTTAGGCTCCCAACTTTGTACTGGCTCAACCTGACTGTTGTGAACATCTGGGGAACAAACCAGCAGATGAAAATTCTCTCCTCTCTTTTTGTCACACTTTGTCTTTCTGTCTTCCAAATAAAACAAAAGTAAAAATGAAGCATCCCATCAATGCAAATCAAACTGAGTGAAGAGAGTTCAGTGACACCACAGAGAGATGCCAGCACATACTGAGATGAAGAGCCACAGAAAGGATTTACCACCTTTACATCTGAGACGGAAACAATGGGAGGGGTCCATGTCAGCACCCATAGAGTAGAGAGCCCTACGAGAGAGAGTCTGGGAAAGAACACATCCTAACAACTCACACACAAGCCTGGAGGGAGGGACACCTACACCAACCCTGACTCCTCCTTTTCCAACTCCTTAGCCTCCGGACCGAGCCATCAGTGATCCAAGTCCAGTAGAAGCTAGATGACAGAGGACTCTGCTGATGTGTTCCCTAAAGCTCTGCTCCATGGTACTCAAGGTAGAATAAAGAAGAATGAAGAAGGCCCAGCGCAATGGTTTAGTGGCTCAATTCCACCATGCATCTGCCAGAATGTCATGTGGGTGCTGCTTTGTGGCCTGGCTGCTCCACTTTTCATCCAGCTCCTTGCTTGTGACCTGGGAGGGCAGTGGAGAATGGCTCAAAGGCTTGGGACCCTGTACCTGGGTGGGAGACCCGGAAGAGGCCCTGGCTCCTGGCTTCAGATCGACTCATCTCCAGCTATTGTGACCACTTGGGAAGTGAACCAGCAGATAGAGGATCTTTCTGTTATCTCCTTTTTCTGCAAATCTGCCTTTCCAATAAAAAAAAAATCAATTAATAAATAATAAAAAGATGAGTGAAGAATAGTGTTGGGAGTACAAAGAGGCTACATTTAGAAGAACAGGTAAGTTAGACCAAAGGTTGTCTTCGGGGCTAGAAACTTGCCCGCGGTTTGGAGGAGCTGCAGGGCAGAACTGATCTCCATTAATACCTCTGGGACTCGGTCTCCGCTTGTCCACCTGTCTGCGAGAGCTTACTGCTCAGAGTCAGAACTCAAACAAGCAGCCACCTGGCCAAATGCCAAAATTAAAGACCTCAACCAATGAGTAAGGAATAGGCAGAGAGCAGATGTGGGGCCACACAGAATTTTAAAATGCATAGGAGAATTCTTGGATAGAAAAATACGTTTATCTCCAATCCTGAATTTCATCTATCTTGAGAGTTCATTAATCCTTATTTTGATTAAAGTTGACTGAACTAATCCCTAACTCCGCGTTCCCTTGATGAGTAAATGTGCTTTAGGGCTTCTCTTCCTTGATAGCCAGATACAGACCTGAACTACGCAAAGCTTTACTGAGTCTCTGATTCAATATTTCAGCTTTTTACAAATTTTTTGATGACTTCCTAGATTTTAACATAAAAATGGTTGGTAAGGAAAGAATTATAAATGATGTAACTCTTAAAGCCTTATTGTAATTCAAGTTTCTAAATGCATGGCCCTGGTGGCTGGCAATCAAGACACAGCAGGAGTGGGATGACATTTGGAAGAGAACACACCCTTGGCATCTCACCACGCAGCACTGGCATGGCGTCTTTCCACCCAGGCCCTGCTTCATTGCTGGCCCTGTTGCCCACCCTTATTGTAAAGCAGGCCTGTTTCCTGCCTTCCTGCCTAACATAGCAGAAAGCATCAACTCCCATGGCTGTTGGCACCACTTCTCCCCAGGGGTTAGGGTTTCCTGCCAGGAATTAAGTTTAAAAAAAAAAAAATGCTTACTCTGCTTTGGCTTCTTATCCTGAACTCACTGGTCAGCAAAGAAGAGAAGTAAAATCTGTCATGCATCCAAGGGTTCAGAACGGGCCGGGTCTCAGGCCTGGCTTACACACTGGGCCCAGGACAGCCCTTTTCTCCATCATGCTCTCTCGTAGGTTCAGCAGTTCCATGTAATGCTCAGTGAGCCTCACAAGCACCAGAAACATCTAGAGGATTCCAGAAAATCCTCTCTGTGTAATGGATGCAGAGTTGTCACAGCCCCTATGGTGTGACCAAAAGTTATCTTGAGCCTTCGTTCTGTGCTTCCTGTTAGAGTCCAGGCCACTACTCACTGACAATAAATAGAGGTCTTCAAAGAGTTCATAGAAAATATATATTATGAAATGACCAGGCATGCAATTATATTTTCACACACCAAAATAAATTGTGTTTTAAAATTCCAGTTTCCCAGGCACTTACCAGATTCCCTTGTTTCTCTTATCCTATTGCCAACTTTTGGCAGCTTCTTGAAGACAAGTTTTGCAGGCATTTAATATCTGAAATGATGTTTCCTACTACTGAAAAAAATTCCATTGTAAAGGCTAGTAAGTTTTATCTCAAGTCATATTGGGTGATCAACGTCCCAGAGGAGGTGACAGTTTCCTTGCTAAGAGTGAAGTCAATTATTTTTTTAAAAACCTTAGAAATATTCCTTTTCACCAGGTATATAGATGACGATGATAAGGATGAAGATGATGAGAACTGAGAGATCAGTATTACGTTAAAAATTCATGATTTAAACATTTCACATTATTATTTCATCAAGGATTTTGTATTATCAAAATGCAACTGGTTCCCAAGGCACAGGTGGTTAATTTCAACAGAATCGCAGATGCATAAAAATCTATGAGCCATTTCTAATGATCTCAACCATTTCTCCTTCATTTCATCTTCATTCATTCTTAGGAGTATGTAACACAAACTTCATCGGTGTCAGTCATAGAACTGGGGATTAGTGACAAAGAGAAAAAAAAAAAAAGCAAAGAAACAGTATTGTCCCCAAGAAGGTCAGAGCAGCCTGGTAGGAAAAATAGAGAAAGGCAAGAGCAAGGACCTAAGTCTTCCTTGGGGATCAGAGATGACAAAGGGAGGATTTTTCAGGGGGCAGTAATGCCCCTGAATGCTTTGTAGGCATTAGCTGATACTGTAAAAGAGACAAAAAGATGCTTGGGCCTGGTAGTTCTAATCGGCACACTGATTCAAACAATAGAGAGAGGCTTTGGAAGTTGGTAAAGAGTGTTAACGAGAGATTATGAAAGCGGGTCCACTGTGTATCTCACATCATCAGCAAAGAACTTTGATTTTTTTTTTCCTGGTTTCATCCTGCTTTACCCTAGGGAAACATCGCTAGTTTCTGAGCAAAACCTTGACCAAAATCTTGACCAACTGCAGGTTCCACTTTCCAAATCCCATTGTGAATATGGTGCCAAGTTTTAACATACGCTTGCTATTTTATTAGGGATTAGCTCTTTCATGGTTAATGCTTTTACCAAATCTATTTGAAAAGTGGTAGAGAAGGGGGGTGGGGAATCTTCTATTTGCTGATTCCTTCAATAAATGACCAAAACAGCTGGGGGCTGCACCTGGCTGAAGTCAAGAGCTGGAATTCCATGTTTGTCTTCCAAGTGAATGGAAGGAATGGAAGTAATTGGGCTATCAGTGGCTAATTCCCAAGCAAAACAGCAGGAAATTAGATTGGAAGCCAAGTAGCTGTGGCTCAAACCAGTGCTGTGACATGGCATGATGCTGCAAAGCAGGGCTTAACCTGCTGTGCACACTAGTCACGATTTCAATGTATGTAAGCAAACTCTTAAAAGATGTTTAAAACAATTTCAAAAAAAGTCAGGTGTATATTCTGCAGAAAAGAAGTATAAAGGAATTGGTAAATAACTTGGTAAAATGTAACTAACACAATCAGTAGCTTTATATTACTGGAGCGTCTTAAATGATATTCAAGATTCACTACATGTGCCAGAGAAGAAATTAACCAAGACAATTTGCACAGTAGAGTCAGTATGTGAAGCTAAAACCAAGATTGCAGGACAAGATTAACATGGCAAAGAATGCAAGCAGAGCAGAGACCAAAGGTGCCATGAGGATGCACAGGTGGGCGGAACACAGACCAGGAAGGTGGTAGTTAGGATGTACCACTCCTAGGAACTTCACTGAAACGTCCACAGACCCAGTAGAAATACTGAAGATGAAACAGTTCATACAATGACTGGACCCAATTTTAAAGGAGAGGAAAGGGCAACCATTTGATCAACTCAAAAAGTGAAGTAACCAATAGAAGCAAGTACCAGTTTCTCCGAGCAGTTGAGAATTGAATAGTCAGTGAACATTTATTCAGTACAGGATACCAAGTGCAAAAGAAGTTTACTCCTCTGACTTTTGATGGCGTTAGGCATTCCTTTTTGAATTATCTGCTTGTATGATCTCAATAGTTGATTGGGATGTATAGGATGTGCCATCCAATCATAGGACACAGAAACAAAACTTGCTTAAACTGACTAAAAATGTATCAGTTCAGCTCTGCTCTCCCCATTTTCAACGTAAACTGTATATAATTTGTATTCTTCATGAAACAGTAACTATTACTTGTACGGCTTCAAAAAAGAAACACTGATGCTCATGCATATTCATTGCATAGTGTTTATTGTAATCATATCAATAACGCACTGTTCCTATGGACCAGCTGCAAGAGGTATGGAAATGACTTTGTTTTCTACCACTCTCATTTTTTTTTTTTTTTGCCCTTGTTGCTACAGTGGAGTTATGTTGTTTATAGCTCTGAATTCTACCAAGTGTTTCAGACACGTGGAAAAGATTTACACGAATGGCTCTTTACCCTTCTGCCCTCGCAAGTAGTTTGCAAAAGAGGCCACAACAGAATCACCAGTTATGGAGCACAGGCAGAAAAAATGTTTAGGTTTCCCAGGAGATTCTGCGGAGCGTCTTCATTTTCAAATGACTGTCCTCAATAACAGTTCTCAAAAAGTGACAGTAGCTGTTCTTTTACTGTATTGTTGAATCAAGCTGATTCACTCTATTTTGAGAGTGAATCAGATTATTATTGTGTTATTATTAGAGTGGGAATCTTCCCTTCCCTACATAAAACTGGAAGCCTGATCACATAAAATCCTTCTTTAGTATGGTTTTCAACTTATACCTTGAGCATTTGCTATAAACACAAGTTCAATGTAGCATATAAAAGGTGTTTTAGATACCTAAACATTTCTTACATTCTCCTTATTCATTATTCATTTCTTCTACTCACAGTGATTGAACACCATATACATGTGTTCTATGGGCATATACATAAATAAAGATCAATCATTTAAAAATGTAGTGGGGATTTAACAAATAGGAATTGTATGTTAATTTGTTCTTCATCAAAATTAAGTTTGAGGTTTTAAAACACCACAGAGGAGTGACAACTTTCATGGACTATTTCCATAAAATTTCCAGTAAAATTGAGCTGTGAGACAATTCACAGGACCTGAAGTCAGCTACTATTAGTACATCTAAAAAGCTTTGGTGCTGCGCCATGGTTGGCCACCTAACTAAACAATTTGAAATAAAGTTGTCCGTGAGGTAAGAAAGCTGTTACCTCCTGTGCAAGGACTGCACAGTGTACTGCAAGTTCAACCCTTCAGAAGATCTGCAGAGTGACTTCAGCATAACAACATAGTCAGCAAACACTGTCTTGAAAACCACTGTAAATAATGTGAACTGACCCCAAAATATGTGTTCCTCCCTTTCCTTTGATCTGCCCCTCCTTTTTCCTCCTCCCTTCATTCGCTTTGAGATTTCTGACAGCCAAGTACTTGCACAGTTCCTTTGGGTTACAATATGTTATCCCCGGTGGAAATCAGAAGCTTTAATTCAAAAGGTGGCCACTCTTGACCTCTGACCCTGAGGCCTTCCACCCTGCTGCTCCCCTCCTTTTTGTGGTCTCCATGGAACCCACCAACCAATTGGAAAAATGGGAGCAGAGTCTATAGCTATTCACAGACCACCCCACTGCCCCTCCCCACCCCCCGAAAAAGAAAAAGAGAAGGAAAAAGATGAATGAAAGCCATTCATCAATAAGCAGGAGAGGAAGAAGGAAGCTCTACTGACTGAAAGCAAGCTAAGAAACAGGGACGGCAACAGAGAAGGAATTCCAGGGGAAGAAATGAAGAGGGGTATGAAGTTAACGGGGAGTGTAAGTAGCCAGAAAATGAAAGGCAACACAGCACATTCCCACCAACTGAGTTAACAGTAAGGGCTAAAACGATTTCAACATAAAAAGTCTATTACATGTATTACACCTCCTTAAAAGAGTACAGCTACAAGCAAATTGAAAGGGCACGACACGTCTGGGATTGCCCTTTCTTAAGCACTGCCATGGTGACCTGGATGATACAGAAACAAGCCACCTTTTCTCAAAGTCAGCAACTGAGAACTCACGGAAGAACCAACACTCATCCAGTGGAAATGGTTGTACACATTGGAGAACAATGGATGGTAGATTTATTGTTCAAGCTGCACTTAGAGTCAGTTGGTATTTAAACAAGCACCTGTGTGCAGGTCCCTGTGTTCAACACCAAATTACAACATAAGAAAATGAGCGGGCTTAGGCTGACCCATGACTTTAGCAAAAAAGCTGACACATAAAACATGTTTCCTTTCAGTTAAAGAACTCAGGTATGAAAAGAAATCACCCATAAATTCAGATCAGACACCAAAACGAGATACGCTTTCATAATTCCATAGGATTCTCTCTTCCACCTCTCACAAGGTACACATACTCTCTCTAACTTATTAGCCACACATGGAGAACCAATCTGTTCATATCATTTTGATTCTATCTCTGAGATTAATAGACCAATGAATTTGCATACCATGTGAAGCAACAACATGCTTTCAACACACGTGTGGAAGCCAAAACACATTTTAGCACCTTTCTCTTTTCCTCTTCCACCAAAAAAGGTATCACTTACCTCCATGGAACCAGGCAGACATGTGTTTGCAGAAAAATAAAATGACAGTACTCCCCTACTCCTCCCCTATATACTGCAGCTACAATTGTGAAATTATTTATTTCACCAGGAAATTCGGCATTGGTCCTAAAGATGTTCACACTTTCTCTTTTCCTTCATCTTTACTGACACTTCTCTGACTACACTTTCTGGGACTGTCAGATTTCAAGCCTAACAATATGCATGAAGTGGGTGATGTATTATGATTGGGGAAAGAAAAACAAAGAGGCTGCCAATCAACTCAGAAAATTCACAGGAGTGCCAGTCAAGTGGAAACCTCATGGACCTCAAGCGTGCAGCCTTACCATCGTCAGGGCAGAAGCTTCCAGCAGCTCCAAAATTCACAAAATGCAGTGTAGAAATGAGTATGAGAAAAAAAGCTCTCACAGAACACAGCCTCGGAAGCCCCACCCATTGTCCTGGTACAAACAAGGACCCTGAGACGAACCTGCAGCAAAGGCTTCTGTAATAAGTCCCTCTTGCACTCTTCCTTCGCCTCCCCCGCTTACAACTCCGCAGATTCCCATGCAGAGCACTCAAGTGGGGGCTAGCATGCAGAGGCCGAGTGGATTCAACTCCTCCTGGGCCTCTGCCAGATTCTCATTAGGTCCTGGACATGTGAGCCAATGCTGATTTCCATGGCTGATCTACCCTAAATCTGCCCTTCCTGAAACACTAGCTTTTGTCCTTGCAGTCGCCGTCTTTAAATGGGGATTTTGGTGAGAGCAGTCCCAAAGGGACTGTCATTATTCACCCATTATTATGAAATTGATGGGCTCTCAGTCTTGCCGGCCAAAAGCTCCAACGCAATGAGATCACAACGGGTTGCAGAATCATTGCTTTCCCTGGTAAATTGGGTGGCCAGTGAGAACCAGAGTTGGAAGGGAGATTAAGAAGGAACTGAAAGGAAGAGTGTTTTCTCCTCAAATTCCCCTCTCTCCCCGCTGGAGGACAAGGCCATCCATACTCACGAAAGGCTAATTATATAAATCTGATGCCCTGGCTGAGCTTCCAACCCCCTGGGAGCAGAGAGAACCAGGGATAAATGAGGTCTTCTACAAGCCCTTTGAAAAAAGGCCAAAGCCAATACAGCATAACTCACTTTTTTCTCCCCCTTTTGGTATAGAAACAGAAAAATCTGGACAACAGCTGACATAAACAGCTCAGCTGTCTAATCTTTCTTCGGATTTTAAGCCACATTCACAGTTTATTTACCTCCTTGATAACGTGTACTGATCTTTGCATCATTAAATATGTCCATTCCTGAGCTGTTCAGACACCTTAACTGTATCTTCAGAATAAAATCTGACTTTCTGTTTTACTAACATTCATATTAGGCTGTCATCGTAAGAAGCCAGGGCTAACAGTGCTAGAGAAAACACATCACTAAAAAATGAGATTCCAATGCTAGTCCTGTTTTGCCACCCACTGGCACATAATCTTGTGCAATTGCTTTAGTTCCAAGGCCTCACATTCCTCCTACGAAAATGACACTCCTTGGTCCATGGAACCAATTTCCTATCCATGCCACAGCCATCTGATTAGTGGAAGACCTGAAATTCAACCCAGGTATCAAGGGTGTGCATGACAGCTGCTTGGAATGTAAGAGTTAAAGTTCAGGCTTTTTAAATTTAATTTTTATTTTATTTTTCATATTGTTTACATTGCTGAGAGGGATGCATTCCCATGCGGGCCTCTGATTAGGACAGGGAGGGTCGAGGTGTAGAGGTAGGTGGGTGAAATGAATGTTTCCATTTTTCTTCTTTTCTTCTTCCTTCTATGTCGGCAAGTGGGGAGGGCAGGAGGCCCACTCCTTGTTGTCAGACTACATTAGTACCTAGGGATGAAGATGGCCATCTGATGTCACCTTAGACTATTCCCTGATGTGGGGAAGAATATTCCACGAGTGCTGTATGAGTGGTCCTGATAGTTCTGAGACACTGTCAGCTTTATTGCAGCTGGGTGAAGCTCTGTCAAAGGTCTATAGGCTGTCAGGTGAGTGCCTCTATAGATCTCTAGATTCTCTGCAAAGTATGGCCAGGCGAGTTGTTTAACCTGTTCGCTTTGTATCTTCTGATGAGATTTGTGATTGTCCTCTGTTGACTTACACGAACTGGTTGTCATGTCTTTGGTGTGCCTCTGGGGACATTCCCTGCATGGTGTCGGCAATGGACTCTGGCCCATTGTGACTTTTCATCTTCCCTGCATTTGCTCCCAGCTTCCACGAAAACTCATTCCTGCACTTGTCCCTCCTCACTGATATTGCGTCATGCTGTAACTGCCGAGGTGTAGCATCTGAGAGCTACTTAATTTCTGACCACGGAAATTAATTTTTGAGGCAAAACAGGAAATGTATGGATTCATATTGTAGTAAATATGGTACCAAAAAGTCATTTAATACATTTGTCAATATAAAGAAATTATAAAAGGCTTTGTATATATAAAAATGTTCACCCTAGTGGCTAAAGTTCTCACCTTTCATGTGCATGGATCTCATATGGGTACTGGCTCATGTCCTGGCTGCCCCGCTTCCCATCCAGCTGTCTGCCTGTGGCCTGGGAAAGCAGTTGAACATGGCCCAAAACCTTGGAAACCTGCACCCACATGGGAGACACAGAAGAAGCCCCTGGTTCCTGGCTTTGGATTAGCTCAGCTCTGGCCATTGTGGCCACTGGGGAGTGGACCAGCAGATGGAAGATCTTCCTCTCTGTCTCTCCTCTCTGTAAATCTGCCTCTGCAATAAAAAAGTAACTAAATCTTTTTTTAAAAAATGTTGGGGCTGGCATCATGGCATAGCAGATATAGCCACCTGAAAATCTGACATTTCATATGAGTGCTGACTGGTGTTCTGGCAACTCCTCTGCTAACCCAGCTCAAAGACACTGACCTGGAACAGGCAACAGCAGATGGCCAAAGAATCTGGGACCCTGACAGTTATGTGGGACACCCCAGTGAAATTCCTGGCTCCTGACTGCTCCAACTGGCTCAGCCTTGACTACTGTGGCCACTAGGGAGTGAAACCACAAGATGGATGGCCTGTCTTTCACTCCATCTTTACCTGTAACTCTAAATTTCAAATAATCTGTTTTTAAAAAGTGTCCAACTCGTTAAAAACAAACAAACGAATGAAACAGCTTCACGTCCCAGATAGCCACAATGCCAAAACCAGCAGCCAAGGGCATCACTCAGGTCTCGCGTTGCTATAGGAGTCCAGTAACTTGGTCCACTTTCAGCTGCTTCATCAGGCAGGGAGCTGATTTGGAAGTGAGCAGCTGGGACTCAAGTGGGTGGCCATATGAATAACAAAACTGCAGGCAACTGCTTTGCCAGCTACACCATAGTGTCAGCCCCAACTAATTTAAATGTATCCTTTCCTACTTAAGAACTCAGATTAATTAATTACATCCATTGTGGGTAAGTGACCACCTTGATGTTTTGTGTTAATGTTGTGGCTTATAATCCTGAGATAAGAGTTCATAGTGTGCTTAAACTTGTACCATCCAACAACAGATACACGGACAATCGGAAAAACACATTCAGTAATTCACCCAAAGTCCTTGATAAAGAGCAAAGTCAGAACCAGCATATTACCCTGAACTCCTGGCTTGACCCCTTATATAGCTGCTCTTAGACTTGCCCTTGTTGTATACAAAGTGCCAGCGGTTGGAGCAAAAGGATATTACAAGGTTTACCATGTTTTTTGGAAATTAAAAATAGGTCTTAACAGTTTATGAAACTTCTTAAGGATACAAAATTTTATTTTTATTCTTTTCCAGTAGGAAGGTGCACAGGGTGATAAGGAAAAGCATGAAAAAACATCTATTATAGAATCATTAAAGTTTAGCTGTAAACTACGAAGCACAAAGCCTTAAAAGACACAGTCCCAAGACAGGCTTTCCAGATAGGGTCTAATTAGGTTAGGCCTGTCATTAACCAAAGCAGATTCAGCAGTATCATGGCAGAGACGAACAGGAGTGACCGACAAGGTGCCACTGGTCAATAGAAAGCATATATATTCCGAAGATACTTACAACACAGTGCAAATGTGCATTGTAAAAGTGAAAAATGCTGTCAGAGTAGACACTATTAGGAGATTGCATAGGTTTAGCACTCAAGGGGAATTCTATATTCTCCCTTGCAGTGCACATTCTGCCTATTTTAAGCTAGTCTCTGTCAGATTCAAATCAATCCTGCTATTTTCTGCTTGATAAGGCACCATGGTTCCCCCTTGTCTCATTCTGTTACCATATTAATAACTTCATCCTTGTTAAGTCCTATTTATAGCCATTCTCTGAATTAATCTAAATGATGTGGCTTTTCTTCCTTTGGCTTATGGAGATACAAAAATTGGTAGCCAGCATACACTCAGGAATCAGGTCTTCAGGGACAACATTTAAGGATGTGACTGTGTTGCACCTTGGGGTTCAGACACAGTGATGGGCTCCTTGCCAATGGAAAACAGGATGCTAATAATCATGGGATGCAATGTCATCGCCATTCATCAGATGAACACCTGCAGCTGATTGAGAAGAAAGGGCCTTGAGAACACAAGAGGTGGCTGTCCTTGACCATTAGGGACTGTGATGGAGAATGGGATTCTTCTGAACACCCCAGAGTGTTTATAGAAGCAACGAGCTCAAGTCTAACTTCTCACAAACCAGATGTGTGGCAGCCCTAAAAATAATCTCATCTTTTTAGCCCCTCGGTGAGGATAGTCAAAAAGCAAGCACAGCATTAAATTGTTAATTTCAGAATCATACACTAAGGTTAAAATCACGATTTCACCAATTCTGTTAGGACAATGGCTTGGATAGAATTCCTGACACATGGAAAAGACAGATCTAGTTGAGTTCAGATGAAACCTAGAATCTTAAATCTTTACGCTATTCTGAATTTTCATCTCTTTCACGCTGACACCAACTGAAGAATCAGAAATATGAACAGCAATGTCTTAACCCAAGCCCTCTGGGGGGATTATGGAAGAGTGGGATTCGGAGCTGAGAGAGCAGAGTTCACTCTATGGCACACATTTGCATCTAAACTATATCATGTGCTAGAAAGACCCCATTTTTCAGTTCTCTGATCTGTTTCTTCACTTGCTTACTGAATTATACTAGATTGGAATCTTCCTTCCAAATATCAAAAACTTCCTATCAAAAGAAATAATATATAAAATTCTAAAAATATAAAAAAGACAAAATTCAATTGCTTTGGGGTTAGATATCTGGCGTAGCAGGTAAGACGCCGCGTGGAATGCCCACATCTTATATTACAGTTCCAAGGCTCAGCTGCTTGCTTTGTTTCGAAGTCTAACCTTCTGTTAACGGGCACTCTGAGGGGCAGAATGTGTTGGTTCAAACACTTGAGTCTCTGCCACTCAAATGAGAGACTCTGATTGATTTACAAGCTCTGACTCCAGCCTGGAGCTCTTTGGCTGCTAAGGGCGTTTGAGACCTCAGATGGAAGAGCTCCCTGTCTGGATGTCTCTGTACCTCTCTTGCAAATGAAAGCAAATTAACAGTTGCTCTGAATATCTCTTGCACCAAAATATGAGGGGCCTCTTCTCGACCGCACATCTCCCTAGGCTATCTTTTCAAAATCATCTCAAATGTAGCTGATTCTGAGATTTCATCTTCATGTCTCAAAACCACCAGGACCAGCACCTGCAAACTTGCCAGAAGGCAAGATTTTTAGACTATGAACTCAAACTCATCAGGTTCAACTTGTGGTCTCCCCTCTCAGTGCTGTGTAGCCACGGAGCAAAGTGCTTAGCCTATGCTTTAATTTCTACTCCTGGAATTTCAATCTTAAGGGCATCCTTCAGAGCAGGAGGAAAGAAATCATATGTGAAACTCTCTTTGGGGGGGGAGGCGGTGAAGAAGTGTTCTTGAGAAATTCCAGGAAATTCCTGAGGCATTTTTCATGATCACATATGTCAAGTGATACAATGGAAGAGAACTTTGCAAAGGCGGGCCAAGGTCAACCTTCATTAATAACAGGGCCTGCACATCTTTCAAACAGGAGGAGACTGATTTCAAAAGTGGTGAAGGTCAGACAGCAGAGGAGCAAGCAGTCCCCAAAGGTGTGGAAAACACTTTCTCTGCTGTGGAAAATGACCAGGCAAATCATCAAGAAAATGGGCAAGGAGACTGACACTCTCCTGGGGAGCATAAGGTTGCAAACTGGGCTCCCAAAGCATTACCTTTGTGCAAATTAGCCAGCTGCCAGATTGGCAAGCATCATAAATCTCTAGGAATCGACTACCCTCATGAGGTAACCCAGGTGTCTGCCACATAGGGTGTTGAAACATGCAAGGCTAGCCCTACTGGTGCCAAATGGGTCACAGCTGTCCCTCTGTGCTTGAGTTTCCCAGGCTCCTCAGTGCAACTGCTCACAATTAACTGCTTTGTTTGTCCCCCAAGCCTGCCTGGGCTCTCTGCTGGAAGAGAGGTTCTTCTCAGGTTAGTGGTCCCCCACCCCCATGCCCTGTTTCCATACATGCACAACAGTCTTAATCAGAAACCCCATCAATCAACCAGAGCTCTTCCAAGATCGCGTTAGTGAAAGCATCGCTTGGGATGTCGGGTTGATGAACAGAGGCTGGGCGAGTAGGGAGAGCCAGGAGCACAGATTTCAGCCTCACATGTCCCCCTCCTTGTTCTGGCCTCCAGATGTGGAGGGTTTTCTTTTTTTTTTTAAACATTCCGTGTTGTCAGTCTCGGTGCAGTAAGTGAAATACGATTTTCAGGCTTCTTCTCAACTGATTAGTGCAAGTTCAGTTTGAATGTCAAGAATGCTCTAAATGCCCAAGTACCATCAGAGTCATCATTTCTCCATTAAATTTTCTAACAAAGCAATGGATGTGAAAACATGGAATGAGACCATAGGAGGAATCCCGGGGATCCCGAATCTAGCAAACTCTACACTTTCAACCTCCCCACCACAAATACAGGGCTCCTAGCAACTTGGGAAGCTTGCTGTTTTCATTTTCATCTCAGAGAATTATTCCAGTACCATGTCCACATACTCTTTATTGGTTAAAGACATGTTTCTTTCTATTTCTGGGTTTTATAGGACCTACTAAGGAAAATAGTGTTCTTCAATCAAGTGAAATAATTCACAAAGGTATTTCAAAAAGTGTGTAGGAAGTGGAATTAAATACTTCTCTTTTGATGGGAAAATCTTGAAATCCCCATTCGTACCTCCCCCCCCCCATTCTTTGCATTTTCAGGAATGTTTTGAAGACCCTTGCAGGTGAAGCATTCGGTGTATAAATAGCACTTTGCTGCAGGGTACTGTGCTATGTTGTGGTATTGGAGCACAGTCCCTTGGTCCAGTATTCACTGTCTGTGTAAAATGGTCACCAACTGAGGTACTAGGAGTCACAAGTGTATTTGGATCCACACAGATTTCCTTCTTGGAAAGGGCCTGGATGTTCTACACAGGAAGTAATGCAGAGGCAGAGAGTCCTATGGAGAGGATTTTGGAAAGGGGCTGTGGATTTCAGCACCTTTTCCTTCCCAGGGGCCCTAACACCAATCCCAGCCCTCTGAGACATCAACAACAGAGAAATCTATCAGCATTCCACTGCTGGTTTCTTTCAGAGTATTTTACTATCTGTGGCTCCAAATTAAACGGAAACTTTGTGTATACACACACACACACACACACACACACACACATATATGTTTTCATTGCACACAATTCTAAGACAACAAGGGATAGCCTCTGAGTTTCACCTACTTTGGATTCCCACGGCTTTCAGAGACCCAATACATCCATGCACATGCTGTCAGTGGATTCGTGAATGAACAAATAGCCACAGGTACATAAATGTCATCGTTTACTCTAGCACATTATGCTAGCTAGTGCCATGTGTGTCTCCCTTGTATGTTACTAAGAGGAGAATCTTTCTGATCTGTCTGCTTCTATTTCCATTTACATCAGTCACCCCACTAATATAGAAGCCCGCCATTCCATTGACGTAGCATAGCTGCTGACTGAGGTCTAGAGTAATATTAGCAAATGCTTTCAAAGCATTTATACATAAAATCCCCAACATAGTGCCATTTACTTATTATTCCTCAAACCCTATTTCCTCATCTGTAAAACGGAATTAGTTTCCACACTTTTACACAATTTTGGTGAATATTAGCCCAGGGAGAGACAAAGTTTTATGAGTGTTTCTGGCTTCTACAAAGGACTAACTTTTACTCCCTCTCATGTGTGCTCAGGAAGTTTAGATCACCAAAGAAGGGGCTACTTTAATACCCTGAGATTTCCTCTGGGAGCATTTAATAAACTGAAATTGCCTCAGAGAGCATTCTGATAAAATACGACACTGAACCAAGTTGCAAGGAGCTGCAAGTCAACATTTCTTTGTCATCAGCAAGCGCACAGTCCTGCTCATTCGGCTCACCATTCTATAGGAGCCTCTCAGATTCTCTGCAAGCCACGAAAACAGAGAACACACCACTGCTCCCCATGAGCTTTGTTTTCCATTTTATCAATTTGACTGAGTCTCAGACTGTGTGTAAGCCTCCACAAAGTCTAAGCAAGCCTACTCAAAGGAGGAAGGAAGAGTACCCAGCCTGGGGAGCGCCAGGGCCTAGGTCACAGACCCTATTCTTTGCAGTTGCTTCTGCTTCTAGAGCTCAATGTGACCTCTGCAAGATTCTTTTCAGTGTGGCTTCCCACACTTAGTGTAGGGAGAGAGTGGCTCATGGTATGACTCTCAAGGGTTAAATGGAATTCTCACTGCTCTAAGTCCTGCTTGTAGCCCATCACCAATCCTCAGCCTGCTGTCATGTGTTACACCACCCACGATCCACTCCACATGTCTGTATTCACAAAGCACTCAAGAGCCAGGAAGCATCCCCGTGCCCTTTCAAGCACCACAGTTCCAATGCACCACATATGTGCTCAATCCTAGTTGCTAGTTTAGAATACAGATGTCTATAAATTTCGATTGAAATGACAGCTACTAGGTAACCTTAATTTCATTCCTGTATTATTTTATGTCATTGGGGACTAACATACCCAGCCCAAGCTGATGGGGCCATGTGGGGAGTGAACCAGCAGATGGAAGCCTACTTTCTCTTTCTCTCTCTCCCTCTTCCTTTCTAGACCTCTGAATCCCAAATAAATAAATAAAACTTTAAAATGGAAAATGTACAATCTCATACTTACCCTATTAGAAGTGGCCTGTAGACAGATATCTGCAGGCCTTCTTAACTAGCACTGTTGTATGGAAACATTAAAATGAGCAAGCAAACTGAAGGCAGAAAGCAGGTTCGAGAACCAACAGGAATGTTTATGACTGCTCTCTGGCGTTCTAAACCAGCCATGCAGTCATTAAAAACTCCTCATGTGCGAGTAATGGAGAAATTAAATAAAAACAATCTAATGCCATACTGTCATGAAAAACATGAGAAATAACAATATGTGCATTTTTTATGGGTCTTTGCGTAACGCAATTTTTAAGAGTAGCTGCAGCAGCATGCTTTCTTGTTACTGTCCGCGGAAGTACATTCAGAATAAGCAAGCTGGCCTACATCATCCTAGGTTTGGATTCACTTGAAACATTTTACCCTTTCTTCTTTCAGAATTATAAAAACAAATCTGAAGACATAATTCATCTGAAAACAAAATTATAAAACAATTCTGATAAAAACAACAGTTTTTTTCCCCCCAGAATCAGTTCTTTTCCTAACAGCTTCATCTTTCTTGCCAAGTCCACTTCCTTCATTTTGATAATTTTGCCTGGATGAAATGCCTGCGGCCCTCCATCCGATCCGCCATACCTTCTTTAACTCTGTTTATGTGTTGTTAGAGTTTCGTTTCCAGTAGTAAATTTCTTCTCACTTCATGGCTGGGCTTTTCAGTTCTGTGGCCCACTTTCTTTTCAGTTATCCACATTGGAAAAGACGTCTTGTGAGTTATTCACCAGGAGGCAACGCCACCATATATAAACAGCAGTTTATAGCGGCTAATTAAGAACAAACTATAAAAGAAGCTATGCGATTGGCCACTGGCTGTGAAGCGTGTATGTCATGTACGCAGTGATTGGTAGACTGAGCGGCTAGCAGTAAGTTAAGTTCATCACACAAACGTTATTTAATCCAGTAGAATCTGAGTGATCATATTGAGGGACTGGTGTCTATTGATCCGGCTGGGATAACCAAGCAGTGTACGTATCAAAACCATAAGTCATTGAAACCTTCATTCTCTGTTACATGACAATATCATCTCTAAATACAAAGGACAAGCATTGTAAAAGATATCTGACAATATAGAAAAATGGGATTTTTACCATTGGAAGTTATGTACTAAAAGCAAAGAGATTTTTTTTTAATAGACCGCAGGGAATCTTTAGTCACAGCCTCAACAAGGATATAAAAAAAGATTGCTGTTATCTCATAGTCATATACTCATATGTTTAAAGCAGGATCAGGAATGTGTTAGATCATGGTTCTGAAACTTATCAATAGATTGGTATCATGAGTGGTATGATTTAAACAGACTATAAGGCCTGGTGCAATAGCCTAGTGGCTAAAGTCCTCGCCTTGCACATGCTGAGATGGCATATAGGCGCTGGTTCTAACCCTGGCAGCCCTGCTTTCCATACAGCTCCCTGTTTGTGACCTGGGAAAGCAGTCGAGGATGGCCCAAAGGACTTTCCAAAAAAACAAAACAAACAAAACTGTAGCTCTTGAAACCCATGTGGACAATCTAGATGGTCCTGGATCCTGGCTTCAGCCTGGCCCAGTTCTGGCTGTAGCAATCTGAAAATGAATCAGCAGATGGCACCTCTCTCTCCTCTCTCTCTCTCTCTCCTCTCTCTCTCTCTCTGCGTGTCACTCTATCTTCTGAATAAATAAGCAAATCTACTTTTTAAAAAGTATTTTCAGAATAAATAAGAGTCTTAGTTAAAATAGCATGGGCTTCTCTAAGCAGAAGCTCCCTAATTACTCAAAGGAAACAAGGGAGGCAAAAAAAAAAAATCAATGAAATCACAAGATCACAGGTTAACATGAATTTGGAACCGCTGGATCAATGCTCACCTAGACTATAAAGGGCTGTGGGCTAGATGGCTTCCTGAGAAAACATCTTCTCTATTCCCTGTCCCCAGGTCATTTCTGGTCTCTTTTGAGTCTCAATCAAATTAAGTATTGAATGAAAGAGTTTGTTTCTTCATTTCCTGGGCTTTCTCTATTCAAGCAAAGCTGAAGAAAATAATTTTTAAGGAACTAAGCGGAAAAGATTCATTTGTCCTCCACTCTGCCCTCACTCTGAGCAGACTCACTGGAGGGGGACAAAGGGAACACAGAGCAGGAGGGAGCGGCTTCCCATCCCAGCAAGGCTCAGGGAGGAGGAGGTGCCGCCCTGACCAGAGACAGCCAAGAAGCAACAGCTACAAAACACCCTCCCAGGCTAGGGGCCCTTTCAACCAAGAACGCAGGAGACTGACTGTCTTGCTTCTGCTGGCTGCTCAGGACTTGGATTATTTCTGAATATTTTTTTTAACAATTTGCATAAAGCCACAACAGTCTAACTTTCGAGGTCACGTGTGAAAGTTGACTTCCATGAGTAGCAATGATTGCTACTGACTGTAGAAGTCATGATTTTCTACATGTCTGGCAGAAGTGCACATTTGAACGTTGGAAAATGGACGACTTCAGGGAAAGAACTGGTATCTTTGGGTGGTTCCACTGGTGTGCTGCTACAATGTGCAAGAGGCCTTTCTTTCAAGCAGATGAATCCAATGAAACCATAAAGAAGCAAAGTAATAATAATGATAGTAAGTAAAATTAACTTGATCTTACCAGATTCTGATGAAAGTATGTTGCAAGTTCTCCCAAGGAGAAAGACTTGGAAATTTAGAGGCCAGCTGGGATCCTGGCCCTTACTGCTCAGGTCCTATATGGTTGAGGCTTCTTCTCATCGCAAGGTTCCCGGGACATGGATGTAACACACAGGGTGCAGAGACACCAGGAAAGTCTACACCCAGCCCATGCCGAGTTCTGAACCAAATCTGTCCCTCCACAATTCCTGAAGGCCTGGGATACTCATCTCTTTTCCCCAATCAACTCTTCCTCTAGAATCTCCCCATCCACCTTTGCCGTCAATGCCACCAAAATTATCTCAAATCAATCCATTTCAATGTCTCATTTTTCATTTACTCCTTCTGCACTCACCTTCCAAGCTAACATTTAGACAACATATAGCTTTCATTCTTCCTCCTAGTATCTCCAGAAAGGTATCAGCAATTCAGTCCTTCATTGCTTCACTCACTCATCTCTTGTTGACCAAAACACTGGGTTAAGAGAACTGTAGTTTAGTATGGAGATACAGTCACTTCAAGTGATTGTTTATGACAAAAGTGAGGCAAAATTTTACACCATTGCGTTGACCTAAAACTCACTTTCTCCTTTGTATTTTCCAATCTTTAAACAAAAGTCAGGGGACTTTTTTTTCCTGAAAACCTTTCCTAAATTCACCTTAGAGTGATTTAGGTGTCTTCATCAGGGCTTTTAACTGTGCGTATCTAAGGGCCAGCATAGCAGCTCAGTGAGTTACACCACCACCAGGAATACTTGCATCTTATTTGAGTACCAGTTCAGATCCTGGCTGCTCTACTTCTGATCTAGCATTTGCTTGTGTGCCTGTACAAGCAAGGAAAGATGACCCAGGTGCTTGGCCCGATGTGGGAGACCTGGATGGAGTTCCATCTTCAACGTGGCCCAGCCCAGACAGACAGTTGCATCCATTTGGAGAGTGAACCAACAGGTAGACACTCCCTCTCCCTCTCTCTCTCTCCCCAACTCTGCCTTCCAAATAACTAAATATATCATTTATAAGTACATGTTTAGATCACTACACTGATTAGCTGTTTTGTATGTCTGCTAGATTGTATGATTTCAGGACAAAGTCTAGCTCCTCTGTATTTTTTTAATTCCTACTACTTCTAATAGAGTATGCTAGCTTCATTGTGTATTTTTTTTAATGCGAATGAATGAATGAAAACCAAGAAGAGAGAAACTTTAGAAGTTGTAAAACATAAAGAGGAGTGAGTATTCATTTTAACTAGGGAGAATAAAGGCAATTTTTCATGGAAGGATTGACATTTATGGAAAGCATTGAAGCATGAACAGGATTTCCAGATCAAGGACTGGGGAGGGTTGGGTGTACAGAGGATTACTTTTTAAATGTCTTGAGTCTCTCCACATTTTCTATTCTACTTCTCCCAGTCACTTTTTCTTTATTTATTTTTCATGATAGAGAACCTTCCGTGACTCCTTATTAACATGATAACTTTCAAGAAGATTAGCTTGTTCTTGAAGCGTCTGGCTACAATTAACTCCAACGTCTGCTTCTGGTCACTTAACTTTGCACCACCAAGACCATCTGACCTCTGCCCCACCGTGTTTCCCTTGCATCACCCTTTTCCACCCTGAAGGGCTCTGCTTCTGAGTTTCTGCCACATACAGGACAACCTTGTCTTTGAAAATCCTACCCACTTTATGCAACATTTTTTTCCCCACTGCAAAATGCCTTCCTTCCAAGGACAGGCAAGTGGAACAACTCTTGAACATTCACTCTAATGCTGCATTTTGTAACTTACAGTCTGCCTTACTCCTATTAAAATGACATAAGGATAGTGCCTCCTGCCTCAGACCATGGATGGTGCCTTGTCTTAACATATGGTTTTTCTGTGTCCTCCATGGCTGAAGTGTCCCCTGAGTGCACTAGGATTCCTTTACTGTGAGCAGACACCTTGATATTCAACTACCAGAGGATAGGGACTATGTACAACAGACTTAATGTCCAGTAAGAATTAATTCAATAAGAATCAATAAAAATTGTGTTATCACCTTGGTCAAGAAATCACTAAGGTTGTCTATGTCATAAAATAAAATTCCCTATATCACTATTAATTTTATCATCAGAATTATGTTATAGTTATTCCATCTCCTTCAAGCAGCTAGATTAACAGCTTTTTTTTTTCTTTTTCACTATGTGACTGGCCTGGAATGGCAGGTGCATCATTCTCACCGTATTTGCTGCAGCTCTTGGAAACACAGTGTTCCTTCAGGCTTTCCATCCTTCTAAGTTTGCCCCTTGTCACTCTGCATCAATACAGTCTCCAACCTGATTCATCAAAGACATTTAGAGGAATAGAGGCCCAAGGCCTCATGTAAAGAAGTGACCTCATCACACACCACAGGCTGCAGGGCATGGAGAATCTACGGCCTAACCTTTCCCAGCCTCTGTTCAGCTGGGTCCCACTGTTGCATGTCCAAGTTTGACAGGGAATGTTTCCTGATGGGAAACTGTAGCAGGATTCTTTTTTCCCATCCTTTGGTCCCCATTGTATGTTCAGCTGCACTGGAGCTAGCTGCTAATCACAGCCAGCAACTCTCATACACAAACAAACACAGCATTGTGGCCTTTCGTGGAACTGGAACACAGCAATCCAGCAAACAATGTGGTCAGGTGAAAGCATGCCAAGAGACCAGCCAGAGCAGCTCCTTGGCACCTTCCTGCCTCCCAAGCCAGGCAGATCGATGCTGGGGACGGAAACATTATGTGATAATAGGCAATCCAGGAAGGCCGGCCTAACCACAACATTCTTCTGTGCCATAGAGTGCATTCTCCTGATACTGATGGGGCAGAAATAAATGACAGTGCAAGAACCTATTTCTGCACACTGGCTAGGAGGAAGGACGGAGCAGTGAACCAAAATATCTCTTCGAGTTGTTTGTTGTTAAATATATTTGGGGTGCAATCTCAATTGTATTTCTTACCAATTTGGGATCTTAAGAAAGTTACTTATTATGAGAACTCAGTTACTTCATTTAGAAAGAAAAAAAATAGTCTTTACATTGTAGCACTATTGAAGTATTTAACATTTTATGTAAAGTGTTACGTAAGAGTCCCATAGCTTCTGGATATAGCTTTTTTTTTTTTAAAAAGTGTGTATTAACTGACATACAAAAACTTTGTTGTTATTATTATTATTATTATTATTATTATTGGTAAATTGTGTTTAGAAAAGAAAGGGGCTAGGACCTTAAGGGAAGAAACCAGATTTAAGCTTCCAGAAGTAGTTGTTGGTGGGGGACATAAAACCTTCTCCTTGCCCCAGCAGATTCTAAGGACAGCACACCAGAGATGCCAGAAGGTCTTGAATTTGATTTCTTTTCAAGGACTCACAGAGCACAGCATGAGAAGCTATGGCAGTGTCAATGGCCAATAAAGACAGAATAAAATATGGATCTTCTTACTCTAACAGAAGCCTGAGCTCCATGCATCTGCACACGAATCACTAACGACAGAACTATCTTCTGACTGAATTGAATTCTCATTGGAAAAAAAGCCGGAACCTTCAAAGAAAGGGACTGTTTATGCCATCATTTTTGGCTAGGGCAGCCAGCGACTATATGCCCTAATCAGGGTGTAGGCCTAGAGGTGAGAGGATAGAGAAGGAGAAACTAGATAGAAAAGTAAATATAGCCTTTACTGAAATGAGGAACACAGAACATTCAGGGAGGGATATGATGGGCAGCTGATGTAGATTCAGCCTACAGTCCTGCCTTTCCTACAAGAACGTGCAGCAGGTGCAGAAGGAAATCGGTGTACATCCCAAAGGGAAAAAGGGAAAAATCAAGGCAAAGGTTTTAAAGGGCAAGAAGTGAGTGTTGAAAGTTATCCACAATCAATCTCAATCTCTCTCTGTCTCTCTCTGTCTCTGTCTCTCTCTGTCTCTCTCTCTCTCTCTCTCTCTCTCTCTCTCTCTCTCTCTCACACACACACACACACACACACACCACCCATGTTCCAGAGACCCAAGATACTAGAGCTCTGGAGGTAGCCCAGATATCCTTAGAAAATGCCCCCAGGAAGATAAAGCTTGACTGCCATGCCATCATCAAATCCCCTCTGACCACTGATTCCGCCATAAAGAATATACAAGACAATAACACACTCACATTCATGGCAAAGATCAAGGCCAATTAGCATCAGATCAGTTTGTGAAGAAACTCTATAACATTTATGTGAGTCAAGGGCATCCTCTGATCAACCATGATGGAGAGAAGGGGTGTGCTCTGCTGGCTCCTGACTACAATGCTTCAGATGTTACCAGCAAAATTAAGATTGTCTGAACTGAGTCCAACTGGCCAATTCCAAATATGTTTTGCAACAGAAAGGGGAAAAAAGAGTCCCATAGCTTCTGCATCTTAAACCTGCATAGGAATCTTGCAACATGCTTCTTAGAGCCTTTCTAATGGATCTATATTTTTCTGCCACATATTGTTCCTCTTCCAATGAGATAATCCTGACCTTTGGAGGTCTAAAAGACATCCAATCTGACTGCGGCATTAAGAGGCGTAACAGATATGCATATTTTTACCCTGTTAAGGAGCAAAATGTGTTTTGCTTAACCACCACGAAGATCGGAACTGAGCAATTCCATGTCACATTAGATGAGCAATGAAGTTAATTTTCATTTGAGAAAAACATCCTCTGATATTTAGACTGATCTTTCTTACTGAGAAAATATTCAAATTATCTTCAAAAGAGAAGTTACACCTTCTCCTGTTATGTTCTCATTTCCATTTTTTGTTGCACAAATTCTAATAGATGATAAGAAACTTGATTATATCTCAGTGTGAACTTGGAATTTAGGTAAAGAAGGGTTTGGTTGGAGGTTAGAAGAAAATACTCTTTGTTCTTCAAAATAAAATTGGACATTTTAATACAAATATCCAAGATTCTACTTTAATGAAATGAAGTTGGATATTTAAGATTGTGCATACAGTGGGTCAGCAGTGGTCAGAGATGAAAATCAGCCCAGCAAGATAACAGGCCCCAGGGAGAAAGGACCATCTTCTGCTCTGGTCCAGAAAACGAGCCCTTCAAGCTCTTCTTGCTTCAGGATGCTTGCCCCAGTGGACGGAAACAAAGGCTTAGAGACAGGGCAGCTTTACAAAGAGTTGGCTCCAGGGACCCGATTATTCAACAGGGGACCTGACATCCAAGATTTCTCGGGTCCTACTTCAAACGAAACCTCTGCACTGGGGCAGATGATCATGTTTTGTCCTTAAATGAGGTCACTGAGGAGAGCAGGTCCAGAAGAGGTTTGCACTAGAGTGCTGGAGAGCAGGTCCATAACAGTTTGTTCTAGCGCCCTGGATTGGCTTTCTGACAATTTTATAACAAGAGAAGGCTGACAGGATTTAGAAAGCAATCAAGGCAAACGCCTCCCAGAGAGCTGACCTAAGAAACACCACCACAGCCCTGGGGTCCCCAAGGACCCGAGGCATTTTCCAATAACTCATCCATAGTGAAGAAAGTGTCAATGCTATCTACTAAAATTTTCAATGTGGGGTCTGAATTTCTCTTTGAGCATGAGATAGCTATCAAATTCCTTAATGTTTTATTATGGTCTTAGTTTCAAGCTCAGTTCAATTCCTTTTGTGTGCTTGGTTCTGCTGCCTTTGAACTGAATGGCTGCCATTTGGCCTCTTAAAAGAGAACATCATTGCCTGAGACATGAGAAGCCCACAGAGAGAGGCTGCATTTAAGAAATGTAAATCTGTTTAGAGAGAAATTGGGAGAAATTCATGTTTAACCACTTATTCCTGCTGAAATGCCTTTGATCTACTTCTCCAAAGTAAATTCATTTGTGACACCCTTGAAAAATATTTTCAAATTGCAGATATCACATATCAGAGACAAGATCTGTGATTCCCTAACCATCAGACTAAATCTACTATTTAAAAAAGTCTTTAAAAACACTCCAGGCTAAGGTCAGTGACATCCCGATACTCGCATAAGCCATAAAAGCATTTGGCCCTTACCCTTCCTGTATGATCAAGAAAGTGAGCGTTAAACCCAAATTTAATCTGACTCACTTTCAACTAGAGCCAACTGTACACCAATTGTAAATAATAACAGAGCAAATAACTAACTCCCCAAAGGGTGCCAAGCCCCAAAGCACCATGCATCAAAGAGGCATGCTGATCATGCAGCTTACCCTCCTGCAGTGCCTTGAGCCCCAAACAGCTCAGATGTTCCCCAAGTTCCTGGGAGCAGCTAAAGGGATAGAAGGGACCTGGGGGGGGGGGGGAACCAGGCAGCTGTGGCTTCCTGGGGAGATTTGTTATTCTGGATATATGGATTGATCCCCAGGATATGAAAGGACTCAATGTTTCCTCAGCTTGACCTGTATCTGGCACCCATGGCTTCCTCAGATTAACTGTTCCTATCTAAACAGGACAATCTTCGGTGGGATAGATTTTTGTTTAGTTTTCCTCATGTGATGTTTGCATTTTTCTGTTTTTTTACAAAAAATCGACAACATTAAATAATTTAATTTTTTATGTCCACATTTGCTCACATCAAACTAGATAAATTGGATTTCTGTCTTCCTGGTTCATTTGGTAGAAACAAATCCACATGTCATCGAGGGGATAAATATTAAAAATATTGCGTGCATCAATTACAATGTTGATTAGAGGGGCACATAGTTGTGCATATAACCCTTCTTAGAACTTACACCAGAAAAGCGAACAGTGTAAGAGTGGTGCTGGTATTGTGGTGAAGCAAATAAAGCCACTGTCTGGGACGCTGTCATCCTCTTGTGTGAGCACCTGCTTGTGCCCTGGCTGTTCCACCTGCTAATTCAGTTCCCTTTTAATGACCTGAACAAAGCAGCAGAAGATAGCCCACCTGTTTAAGCCCCTGACACCCACACTGACATCCAGGAGATCGGATGAAGCTTCCGGCTTCTGAGGCCATCTGAGGAATAAACAAGCAGATGGAGCATGTCTCTTCTTTCCCTAACTTTCAAAAAAAAAAATCTTTTTTTTTAAGTATAAGAGTGTTAATAGACACTGTACCTATTGTGAGGATTATAAATAAATGACTTTTTGCAATATAAACTCTTCGTACTATTTACACATACTTTTCTAATGGAAAACAATTATATGCTTCTTTATCTGTATTTGTCTTCGTAATAAAAAGTGTAATAACAAAAACCCCTTCAATTACTTACACATGGTTGAAACTAACCAGCCAGCCCATAAATTTCACATGTATTGATCTGTTTTAAGAGATTCCATGTACTCTTAAAGAGACAATTCAACAGCAAAATGTATGTACTAAACAAGAGGCTGGAAAGGAATGCCCAGAGCCCCTCTGCCTGCCTAGTGTTCACAAATAAAGACCACAATATGTTAAAACCTTAGAGATGATTTGGTTGCTTGGAACAAGGATCCTATGTCTATAACCAGAAAAACTCACATTCATAACAAGTCAAGGAGGCTACTCTGAACACATTGTTCTAAAGTTTTGCATGATTTCCATGTATTTCAGCCTGAATGAGGATTTCCTTTGTTGTCTAAGATGATCACCAAGATAATTTGTTGATTAAATCTAACCCTTGAGTCAAAACGACAAAAAACACCCTGGTTTTTTCTGTAGACAGCCCAGATCATCAAAAAAAAAAAAAAGCCACAAAATGGGCAATAATCACTCTTACTTCAGTAAATTTGAGAGGGAATAGTCAAATAGAGTAATACGTGTTAAAACCTTCAGGAGGAGTACACTGAAATGCCAGGAAAGCCCATTGAAATGTACTCCGTTCATACTGACAAAGAAGGATCCTAAGCATTTTCACTAATTTTTCAGGTTCGTTCAGAAGGCAGCATTCGGATCCCTAACACACCCTCCAGGATAAGACCACAGCAAATGCACTGATAAGGAGACCCAAAGCACAGCTGGCTCTTTTGAGCGCACGGTGGAGGGAGTCAGTTCAGTGACTAGACAATCAGGAGGTGTGGGCAATTTCATTTCATCAACAACCCAACAGTGTACACATTCCTTGCTCGGGAAGATGTGTAACAGCTTCTGCACATAGCAGTGGTATTGCTGATGATTCTCATGGTTCAAAGAAAGGTACAATATGTGAGTGGAGAGCTCTGGTTCCCTTCCACCCCGTTCTTTCTAGGTTGTTGAACTACAGTGGTTTGCTATTCAGTGAGGGCCCAGGTCAGACCTTGCTGTGCCTGGAAGCTAGCTAGAAATACAAACTGTTGAAGGGCACTGGAAACCTACTCAATCTGCATTTTCTCAAGATTGTGGGTGACAGGTAGCAACATTAATGTGAGAAACTCAGCTATTCTATAAACAATGTGTTGCCAGCCAATTGGGAAGATCTCAATTTAACAAGACTGATGGACTGCAAGATGTTATCTGTTTCCTTTAAGACTCTGAGAAGGAACTAGAACACAATATTTAGTAAAAGAAACCATGACTGTTTTAGTGTAGCCATATTTAGAATCTTCTCACTGTTTTTTTTTCCTTTATGACTCAGATTTTCCTTGCTTTGTTCCTATCACACATATTTTCTTCTCCTCATTTCATCAGGCCAAACATACCTTTTGTCATCTTTAGCAGTGTCTAGGTGTTCTGAGAAAATGACAGTGACAGCAGTAGAATTAAGGAACTTACTGCAAGATAGAGTCTATATTTAGTGTAATCCTTCACAGTACATAAATGGTGCAGTGTTAACTATTTAACTTTAATCATCAACCTGAGAGGTGGGCAATCCTGATACCCCATCATCATTTTCAGCTTACCGGGGGGAAAAAAAGCCTAAGGTTCCAAAAGATCCAGTAGCATATTTAATACCTTTTGTAGAAGAGTAGCCACAAGTGTGGCGAAATGCTGGCTTCTGAATCCAGATTTTACCTCCTTCCTCTAAAGTCTCCCTCAACAGGGTGATGAGTGTGACCAAGAACAGTCACTCACCAAGACCTTACTGGAAAGCCTGAGTTTGGGTTTCAATTTGAAACAGCACTGCTCAGTCTGACTGTGCAGAGTTCTGAAAATATGATGAGAAAAGAAATATGTGCAGTCTCACAAAGCCAAGGTCTCACACTCCAGTGGAGTTATACTGGAGGCGATTGGTCTTGTTGCCCTGAGCACTGAAGTTTGTTATATTAAAAGTGTGGTTTCTCTCCACATGGTGGAATATACTTGCACCAGAAATCATGACACATTTTATGTAAGTATGACTGGGAAGATATTCCAGAGACCGGGTGGGTCTGATTGAGATTTGGAACGAAGGACATAAACAAAGCAATGTTGCAGAGGCTTTGAAGTTAAGAACAGGGATGCTTGGATTTCTTTTCTCTCTCTCTTTTTTAAAAGATTTATTTATTTTGACTGAAAAGGCAGATTTGCAGAGAGAAGGAGTGACAGAGAGAAAGTTTTTCCAACTACTGGTTCACTCCCCAAGTGGCTGCAACAGTCAGAGCTTAGCAGATCCAAAGTCAGGAGCCAGGATCCTCCTCTGGGTCTCCCATGCAACCAAAGAGTCCCAAGCCCTTGGGCTATCCTCCACTGCATTCTCAGGCTACAGGTGCTTAGAGTTCAGCAGAAAACTGGCACCCACTTTTGCTTAGTAAGGTAAAGGACTATGGTATAAAAGACAGCCAAGGTGACTGTCTCCTACAGGGCTAGAAGAATGAGAGGGATCCAGGGCCCTCTACTAATTGTCCCATTCATTGGATAGTCCTGTACTGGGCATTCTGGATATCTTGGCATGAATGAGAGTTAGTCCCTGCCATCAGAGTTGTGAGGGCTTAGAAGAAAACTGGAGGACAGAAGCAAGGGTCCGCCCACAGGGAAGTCTGGTCCTAGAAAATCGTTGTTGCCTGCGGGTCTGACTCTCCTATTTCCCCAGACTCTACAGCTGGAGTAGAAGACTCTTCTTTCCCTCCAGTTGTACCTTTTCATTACAGGACAGTCTTCTCATATTTTGGATAAATTCTCACAGAAAGGACATTCATAGTGAGGTGGCATACCTTTAAAACCAAATATTCATTCTAAGTAAATTCACATGAAATTCGTAAGATGACACTTCTAATAATGTGCTTTTCTTCTCCATGGAATAGGTGAAATGAAAAACACAAAGAACTTGAGAGTCCAATTTCTCTTCCAGAATAAATGACACTAAAGCAACACAAAGATGGCAATGCTTTGAAATAAACTTTGAATACCAATCAGCCTTTCTTCAGCTCTGTTTTGTTTTTCTTCAGGAAAATGAGATTCCTTTGTTACTGAAACTGCTTAGGACAAAAAATTGTACATGTGCATACCTTGTGCTATAGTAATCAGTGTTTTAATCTTCATATTCACATACACACTGAGTAGACCGTAAGTTACTTAAAGGCGTATTATTTATCTTGTATCCTCTATCATGCAACCTGATAAAAATAGTACAATCAAAGCTCGCAGAGCAAGATAAAATATATATAACAGAGAAACTTTTATTACAGGGCCCGGCGGCATGGCCTAGGCTAAAGTCCTCGCCTTGAAAGCCCCGGGATCCCATATCGGCGCAGGTTCTAATCCCCGCAGCTCCACTTCCCATCCAGCTCCCTGCTTGTGGCCTGGGAAAGCAGTTGAGGACGGCCCAATGCATTGGGACCCTGCACCCGCGTGGGAGACCCGGAAGAGGTTCCAGGTTCCCGGCTTCGGATCGGCACGCACCGGCCCGTTGCGGCTCACTTGGGGAGTGAATCATCGGACGGAAGATCTTCCTCTCTGTCTCTCCTCCTCTGTGTATATCTGGCTGTAATAAAATGAATAAATCTTTAAAAAAAAAACTTTTCTTACAAATTCGTTCCCCACATTGGACTGTACCTATGCTTTCACAGTCATCTGAGGGAAAACTTTAAAAATGTGAGTCTACCCAGACCTTCACCACAAACTATTAATACGAGCAACAAGGACTATATCCCAACTGCCAAGGAGGCCACAGGGAATTGGATGCCCTCGGAGGCCGAGTACTCTGAGGTCACCCACCCCCAACCGGAGCTTCCACAGGGGATGGAAGAAGTCCAAACACTACAGTGCAGAAACCAACGTCATCGGAAAGACAACCAGAAGCCCTGAGTGGTCTGCAGAAACAGAAGAACAATAAACGTCCTTCCGGACCAGGGAGGAGAGCTTTCTCTGGTCCGAGACTGGCTCCACCTCTGGACCCCCCCTCCCTCGCAATGACCATCGGGATCGCTTCGAAAACCCCTCACAGCAAACAAACAATCATACAAACTAAAAAAAAAAAAAAAAAACCTAAAATAAATAAACAACAGAAAGTAGAACTTGAAATCTGACAGGAAAGAGCTGGCATGGATTGGCTCATGCCTCGCTGGGTGGGTCACAAAGATTAGTTTTACTCCTCACCATGGTGCTGAGGATTTTCCTGCACACTCCCCCCCCCCCAAAAAAAAAAAAAATGTTCTGCACCTAAAATGTTGACATATATCTTGTTAGAGTTACAAGCCAGTCTGGATTATCCTAAAATCTGCCAAGATCAGCAAAATTTTACTTCAACACAACAACTGGCTAAATACTAAGATGAAATGGACACGAAACAGCTGAATGGTGCCTTATGGCCATTTTAAGGTATAGAGCAGCCGGTCCTGTATATGAACTAAATTGAAATGTCAATGAGCTAATCATAGGTTGTGGCTAGGACTTGTTTTCCTTATTTTTTTTTTTTTTTTCTTTTTAATACACTGGTTACTCAAAACCATGTCAATTCCATAACATTGCAAATTGCTGTTGATGTTATATTGGGACTCTTAATTGACTGTGATGATATTCTGCCAGCTCAAACTTCAGACCAGAAAAGGTCTCCCCAAGAAACTGTTCAACCAATCTGGACAATAAGTAGCTGGACTCTATGCTTGGTATATGTTTGCAATGAAAGAATCTTGATTGAATTTGAACTGTAATACTGCATCAAGGTGGAGGAATCCACCGGGGGGAGGGGAGGGGGAGGGAGGGGGGGATTCCCAGAGCCTATGAAACTGTCACATAATGCAAAATAATTAACAATAAAAAAAAAAAAAAAAAAAAATGTGAGTCTATAGTTCAGTTGAGAAAATGCAAAGATTTGAAAGTTTTTCTCAGTGAAAGTGGCAGCTGACACTCAAAGAAGAATCACGATGAGAGAGAGCTACATCGAATTGTGGGGAATGAATGTCCACATGTGGAAGTGAAGGGGGAAGTTAAGAAAAACAGCTGGGAAACAGGCAATAATATGTTAAGATATTTATAGTAAAAGATAGTACACAACTGTGTGGTAAGTGAAAGGCAGAAATTCAAGGCCATCTGTGTAATGAAATGGTTATGACATTTCATTAAACATCTTTTTCTAGAGATAGGTGGAGTTTTAATAGATCTTAGGATTTTTGGAGATCTGTTTCGAATAAATTTCTGATAAAGAATTTCACAAGTTAGCACCACTTCACAAAGCATTTCAAATTGTGAAACTCCTAGAGAAAAGAAACTGTATTATATTTCTTCAATATGATTTTGTCATGTGCAGCACAGTTTAAGGCACTCAAGATACTGAAATAAACACTATTACGCTGACTGGCCACAGCAGCAATAAAACGTGTGTTGGTGGGCTAGGATCTGGGACAATGTGGCAGGGAGTCGTTAACAATAACTATGTCACTCTGTGGAAGTTGGAGACTGAGTAAACTAAGTTGGTACTTACTGCAGTGTTAAAAGTGCAAGGTGACTTTAGCACGGGTCTGAATCAAAAAAGAAAAAAATCCAGTTGAGTCCGCAGAGGGTGCAATGGTGCGGAAAACAGATCTGAGTGAATCAGGTCAGAAGAACATCAAATATGTCAGCTACCTTACATCCAACCTTCCATGAATTCCAAGATGTGGGCAGACATTCCTGTTAGACATACACATTATGAGTCATATGCCATCACAAACACGAGGAGAGAATTAACAAGGCATCAGAAGTCCATAAGAGGACATTTCAGCAACTAGATTTAACAAAAGGAAGAAACGAGGGCGAAGCGGGGGAAGCATTAAATTATAAAAGTTGGCAAAAATAGGAACACGAGTTTGGAGACACAGTGTGGTATTTTAGATGATATTTCAGTTGTGTTTTTAGATGGTATTTTAGTTATTGCTAAGAAAAAGTCTCAGAATTAAGAATCCAATTACCAGTTAAGATGATGTCTTTTGTTAAGAATAGCATCTAACAGCAGATTCTGCTGTTGCTTTTATACTACGCATAAAGTTGCTGGAGAAACTAAGAATTCTGCTTTCAGAAAACACAAGGACAGATTTTTTTGTCAGTTGGAAATGTTATTATGAAGAAATGACTCTAAAAATAAAACAAAATAAAGAAACTAAATTTTACTTCTCAAAAATAGCTCAAGGACAGACCGTATTCTTTGTCTAGCCTTATGCAATTGGGGCTTAGATGAATGGAATCCTTGTAGGTTAATCTGGAATATAACACGTATCATCACAGTCACCCTTTCAAGCTGGAAAATCCTTAACTTCTTATTTGATAAATGCTAAAATCGGGGAGGATAAAAAAAGGCTTGTTGCATCTTACAATCTGGAAACATTGTAATGACACTGTGTAAAACTGTGCCACCCTGAAGGCTGGCTCAAGGCAAATGGAAAAACAGCCTTATGGTGGAAACTTGAATTGGCCATAAATATAAACAATGAGGAACAGTTTTTCAAAGCAAGGCCACAGCCCAAATTCCACAAGGCAATTGACAAAAAGCAGACCCACTCAGCTCATAAAAAAAAGTCCTATATTTAAATATTATCTCTCTCCACTCCTAGGGCAATGGCACAACCCTGTACCAAGAGGAGACAAAGTTCCTCTTGCTTCACTGTGACAGGGATGTTCAACCCAGCATGACCACCAAAGCCATACAGCGGCAGCTTACAGCCTGATGCTTCAGGGCTCAGCAGACCTACATCTGGGCTGTACACCCAAGGGTTGGACTCTTTCGCTCTCAGGTCACTGGGCGGTCTCTGGGTTTATTTTATTTTATTTTATTTTATTTGTTTATTTACTTATTTATTTAAATTGGGGTATTACGTTCAGGAAAGAAGTACAATATACTTTATCATTTTGATACCATATCAAAAGGCATTAAGAAAACTGTAAACTAGATTCTGAATTCTGATTTCTCCTTGATCTACTGTTAATTTATTAGACCAGTTTTGAAAAAAAAAGACAAGTTCCTGGGAAATTTTTTAATAGCAATAAAACCACATCACAAATAAGAAAAACATCAGAATTTAGGTAAAATATCATCTAAATGGAAAACTAAGAATATCTTCAAAGGGAAACAAAACACATTTAAATAATTGTATTCCTAAAATTGATTTTGTTAAAGCCATTGTGAAACTACTTGGAGATCTTAATGCTGCCATGCTATCTTACCTGATGAACTTCCATAAAACCTCAAATGAGGTTATTGGCTTTATTGGAGTAATGATAATAAAAATTTTCATAAAAAAATACAAGTCTTGCTACATTTTGCATTAACACCAGATAAGGCATATGAAAACTTCCAAAAAATTAGCATCTTTCTTGTGCCAAACTATTTGGAAAGAAATCTAAGAATAAAGTAAAATAGTATATAATATGTTACATCATGCAAGGTTGCATATGTTTCATTATTTTTTATTTTCTATAACACAAAGACAGTTAAGATGTACTATGCCTGCAGCTTTCTATCATGTTTCTAGCTCTGAGACTGTGATGTGTTTACCTTCACAAGTGCATTAGCAACTGCTCAACTTCAGGAGGATACATCTTAGAGAGCTCTCACCAAACGAGGGCGAAAGTGTCCTAACAGGGCTCTCCAAGCACAAGGAGGAAAATGATCCCCCCCACACACAGATTCAAAGCACACAGTGACAGACTATAAAAGTGCAGAAGTTACTAAAGACACAGAAAAACAGTGTTAGGTAATTTTAGCAATAAGGTACATTTTTTTAAAATGCACCTAGTCATGAAAAACAAAACCTATAAGTATGGACACTCTGAAATCATGCATGTCCCAAGGCAGAGAGAGCTCATTCCTCAACTCACGTCCCCTGACTGTAGCAGCTCTCTCGCTGCTTTTGGGAGCTAGTCACTACAGGGCACAACTGACTTAGAAAGGAACAAGCTGCAGATGGAAAACATAAACATGATTTTTAAAATATGGTTGGCTTCCCTTTTGTCTCGCTCCCACTACCTCTCAATATTCATACAAATCAATTCATTCCTAGCTGATTGAAATGACAGAGTGCATTGCATTAATTCCACATTTGCCTGTGACCAAGAAGTGGCTCCATTGTGGTGTTAGTTCCAAAGCTCTCCTTGGTGGTTCCTGGTTCTCTTTCCAGGCCCTTTTCTCCTGTTCTCCCTACTATCTAGCTTTCTCAAGCTCCTGACAACACTCAAGATCACAGTTCAACTGCTAAAAGAGTGAAAATAACAGAACTTCCGAACTCCCCCACATTGCTCATTCCTTCCTCTCATAGACCCCCAACTCACCACCTACGATCTTTATGTCTCCTCAAACTCACAAAGCAGTTGTCAGGGTAACAACAGAGTCCGTATAAACTCTGTGTATTCTGGTGTGTATGTGTGTTGTGTTGTAACGGAAAAGGATGTATGTGTGTGTTATGCAGAGAGGAAGTTTCATTCTCTTTACATGAAGTTAGGAAAGAATTGAGTACATTCCTCTAACAAAATATTTAGTTAACTTATAAAAAAAATAGTCAACTCGGAAACTGGTAAATTACACCTGACCTATTAAGCACATCTTAGTTTTCTGTGGGTAAAATGAAAAGTCCTAGCACCTCTGTTCAGGGCAATGATAGAATGAGCAATGGGGATTCATGGTGCATCTTTTGAAACTTTGGACTTAACCATTTCTGGAGGTGTGGAATCAGCATTGCCACCTGCTCTGTTATAGATGTCCACAGTCAGTAGGTGGGGCGGGTGAGGCGGGGAGGATGAACCCCCACACTTAGCCTGAAAATGCCAGGGAAGAGGCAGTATCTGGAAACCCTGGGGCACTCGGAGAAGCAGAAAAAGCATGAGCAAATCTGACCGGCTTGCAGGGCTACCTTGCTGCCTTGTCTACTGAGCCGGACACACCTACTCAAGCTCCAGGTTTGAGGCAGAGCGAAGGTGCACTCCGCAGCCCACCCCAGCATGCCTTCCAGCCATCAGCTAGAGCCCCATCCAAACGCATGCTTACCATGACAAAAGGTTTCCTTCCTTCTACAAACAGAAACACACCCTACTTAACCTGACCATCAGCCTTCCAAAAACATGCTCCAGGCTGCCTCTGTAGCAAGTCAGTTTTGAAAGCATTCCTCCCACCTGCAAGGACACCAGGCTGCCCCCTCCCAGTCGCAGCACCTTCAAGCCATTAGCAATCAGGAAAGTGAAAACAAACTTTCAGAGCCCCGGGAGAAATCACATTTTCCTTTCACTTACTTGGAGCTGCAAAAGTCCTGCCTGGAGCTGAGGCTGCCTTTGTTGAAAAGGGCGAGGTTTGCTGCTGCTGGGAGTCCAGGTACCCTGCTCGCGGCTGCTCGCAGCTGCTCCTGCCCAGGCGGCCGCTGCTCTCCTCTTCTGCACCGATGACTCACTGGTTTCTTTCTTCCTCCTCTCTCTCCACTTCGGATTTTCCTGTGCTCTGGGACTCCCTTGGCGGGATTTTTGGACTGGAAGGCGGGGAACCTGATCTGCCTTTGACTCAATTACACCCTGACAGGGAGGGAACGGAAGGGAAATGGAGAATGGGCGGGCTGAGAGAGGATGGCTGGGTGAGGGAGGGAGAGTGCTTTTCACCCGAGAGCTGATTGGGAAGCTTATTAAAAGCAGACTACTCCAGGGGCAGTCTCTCCCCACGGAGCAAGCAAACGGATTTGAACCAAGAAGCCAGGAGATGTAAGAATGTATTGTGTTGTAGCAGAAAAGCTGAACACATCGTAGCTTTTCTAAACTCCACGTGTGATTCCAGGGGTGCACACCTCAGCTTACCAAGGAGCAAATCTTAAATGGGCAATCGAGGAAATTTTAGGCTGAAGCTTTGCTCCCACCCCTTCTTTAAAAGAAAAGAATATTCAAGATGAGAAAAAAACACACACACAAACAACCTTCAACACTAACCTTTTCTTCCCTACCAAACACCCTCCCTACACAGAAGGAACACAGTCAAAATCAGCTGTCAGTCCCAGCTCACCTGAGCTTACTTCCATGCGTTGTCACAGAGTGACAGATGTCTAAAAGCTCCTAATTAATTGTCGCTTTCCCTTAGGGGGACTCACCCGCCTCTTTTTTTTTTGGCTCCCTTGATGTTTTTATTGGCCTTTTGGTGACAAGTCTTTGACATCCCAGAACGCAGGGGTTTGCAAAACTCAGGGGCTGGATTCCCAGGCTTTCTGAAGCTTGCATCTCATCCAGCGGAGAAAAGATGCTGAGAAAACACAGCTGTTGCTTGTTGAAGTCCTATGGAGATGAATTTTGAAGGTATAGATGAGATTGAAAGTATTGTGTGAAATCTGTGGAACAGATTTTTCTCAAGTACTTACAAAAGTAAATTGTCGCTTCTTTGCAACTCCCTCCACCGCTCCTTTCCTGCCCCGGCTGCTCATCATTTGGCCACATAGCATACCCCAACTGCATCTCCCAGGGTGCTTGTGGTTTATATGTTCCTTTCCCATGGCTCTGAGGTTACATCCCCCCAATTCTATTTCACAAACATTTGTTAAATACCTTATTTAATTCTCAGTATTTCTATTCACTTAAAATCAACCCTAAACTCTATCAGTAGAAGTGTCCTTTTGTAGCAGGTAGTTTTTAGGGACCTAAGACTACCAACTTTCTCCCATGGAGAAAGGAGTCAAGCAGGAACCCAGAGGTGGGTCTGCAAGCAAGCTTGCCATTCAAGCTTGACTTATTTTTTTACTTATTTTCAAAAGAAGGGGCATCAGAAAATCACTTAAGCACTTTCAATCTATCCCCCTAATGAAACGCTGCCTACACAGAGCATATGAAACACGAAAAATGAAACAAATAAGGAACTGTCTTCCTTCTGTACCCATAATGCTTTTCTCCCTATGCTGATAGTCCCAGGGAGCCAAGCTTGTTCCCGCTGATGTTACTTATACAAACTGAGGAGGAACGCATGCTATCATTGTCTATAATTATTTTCCCAGATCCTTTACTGAAAGAGATGTCTCAGCATTTCCTATCCAGAGTTTCTAGGGCATTAAACAGAGGGTGTTTTCATTTTCTTTCTTAACTCTGTCTTCACATTGGCACGGTGGCGTGTTGCCACCAGTTAGGTGCACAACGCTGGCCTGATCATTGTGCTCATTGCTAGAGGTCTCCAAGCAAGCATGAAAGTCTCACTGCTTATCACTCCATCTTATGTGCTTTACCAAAAACCACAACTTTTTGTTCAAGTAGGTGTATGTGAAAATGACATCAGTGATTGTCAAATAGGGGTAAAAGTGCCCTCCACAGCATATTTGACAACATCTTGTGCTGTCACAATTTGGGAAAAGGGATTGCCCCGACAGCTAATAATTAGAGGTCAAGAATACTGCTAATCTTCGTATAAGGCATAGGAGAGCTACTTACGATTAAAAAAATTTTTAATTTATTTTGATTGGAAATTCAAATTTACAGAAAGAAGGAGAGACAGAGAAAAAGATTTTCTATCTGCTGGTTCAACTCCCCAGATGACAGCAATGACCAGTGCTGAGCCAATTAAAAGCCAGAAGCCAGGAACTTCTTTCAGGTCTCCCATGGGTGTTCAGGGTACCAAGGCTTTGGGGCCATCCTCTATTGCTTTCCCAGGCCACAAGCAGGGAACAAGAAGTAGAATAGCCAGGACATTGGATCCTAGTGTGGCAAGGCAAAGATTTAGGCACTAAGTCATGACACCAGGTCAATAATAAAGCATTTTATGATCCCAGATGTTAGTATAACTGAGAAGGAGAAGCCTTAACCTAATCACCTTGTTTTCAAAACTGGACTATGAATGAAGGTTATGTAAAGTTTTATTACTAAATGAAGCTTGAATAAATCAAAATCAATGAGATTGAGATTAATCATCATTTAATTCAGCCTAGCATTCACAGCAATGTTTAAGTACAACATATTTTTAAATGTACCCTGATGGGTCCAGCGCAATAGCGTAGTGATTAAAGTCCTCGCCTTGCACATGCCAGGATCCCATATAGGTGCTGGTTCTAATCCCATCGGCCCCACTTCCCATCCAGCTCCCTGCTTGTGGCCTGGGAAAGCAGTTGAGGGCAGCCCAAAGACTTGGGATCCTGAACTCGCATGGGAGACCCGGAGAAGGTTCCCGGCTCCTGGCTTCGGATTGGCCCAGCTCCAGCCGTTGTGGCCGCTTGTGGAGTGAACCATCGGATCTTCCTCTCTGTCTCTCCTCCTCTCTGTATATCCACCTTTCCGATAAAAATGAATCTTTAAAAAATAAATTAATGTACCCTGAAATGGTCAATCCCAGTACAAACTTCATCCCTGGAGGCTGGCACTTAGTACGGTGGTTAAGATGTCCTATGGGATGCCTGCATCTCATGTTGGAGTGCCTTGGTCTGAAGCCCAGCTTCCTGCCAATGCCCTCCCCAGGAGGCAGCAGCAGCGATGGCTCAAGTGCTGGGGTCCTGCTCTTGGATTGGTTCCAATCTCCTGGTTTTGAACAGGCCCAGCCACACAGCGTTCCTGAGCATTGGAATGGCATGTAGAAGAGCTCTCTTTTCTACAGTTGTACCTCTTCCTTTCAAATAACTAAAAATAAAGAACTAACTTTAAAAACTTCACCATAGGGTATAGTTATGGGCTTGTTGATCCATGTTTCTGGTCATTTCATTAATTTTTCCAACATTCCCTGAGCCTGTATGACTAGGAGGGAATAGAGCCTTTTAAAAAAAACAAAGCGATTCCTTGTTTTCTTTCTTGTTTCCTATTCTTTCATTAATTGAGTCTTTGAAGAATAGGATAAGTGTCCTAGAAAACCTAAATCACAAAGGAAGACAGAACAGTGACATTAAGGAAAAAAGTCTTTCTTGGATGAAATTTGAGTGAAAACATAAAAGACTAAAAGAACCTGATCTAGTACATACTTGGGACGGGGCCTGCAGGTCCTGCGGCCTGATGTTGGTAGTCATAGCACAATGACAGGTTAGAGCCCACTGTACCAGGAACTCCGAGACATGGGAGACACGGGCAGGAATGGACTGGACCCCAGAGGGCCTTTGCTTCACTCTAAGGAATTCCATGTTTACTCTCAGTGGGAGACAAAATCCAACCCTGGCTTTCCAAGGTCTCTCTGCTGTGCTGAATGGGCTGTGATCCATTCTGGAGGGACAAGGTGCATGCTGAGGTCCTTGGACCAGGCTACTGCAGTAATCCATTGACCACATGTCTTCTTGTTCCTCTTTCTCCTGAAGAAAAACCAAGTAAACTTTCCGTGTAACACTTTCTCTGTTACCAACAGCTGTATCAGCAGTTACATTAGCTTGCTCAGGCTGCCAGCAGTCAGCCTCTCCAGGTGTAATTAACGAACCCCCTGCCTGAGCAGAATCAGGCAAAAACATAACTAATGCAAGGTGATTTGAAATCATAGAAATTATAACACGGCCTCAGGGTGTTCTGAAGGTGAGGCTGCTGACTTTGCAAGGACAAATGCAAAGGGAAGTGTGATCAGCGTGAAGTTTAAAAATGTCAAATAAACTGATGAAAAATTACCTACTCGAGGGGACGTGCAGTCCTGATTAGCACTCCAAGTGCTTCAGTATCGCTAGAATGCACACATCACAATTTGAAAAGAACCCCATTAACACACTGCTGTTTCTCTGAAATATTTTAATAACATCAAAGTCTTTCACCTTACTAATTTTTGAAAGCTGTGGTTAAATGGCAAAACTTACTTCTTCACATGGTTTATTTTTGTTATGATGATTTTTATTTTTTTAATTTGAACACAAAACCCAAGGGACCAGCATGGTGGTACAGCTGTAGTTTGTTCATCTGCAAGCATCATGAGGAGCCCATATCAGAGTGCTGGTTGGAATCCCAACTGCTCAGTTTCAGCTCCAGCTCCCTATTATTGTCCTGGGAAAGCGGTGAGAAATGACCCAAGTACTTTGGCCCCTGTCATGCAGGGAAGAGACCCAGATGGAACTTCAGGCCCCTGCTTCTGCTGGACCCAGCCCTGGCCAACGCAGACATTTGGGGAGTAGAGCAATAGGCGAACATACCTGTCTCTCCCGGTCTCACCCTCTCCTTCTCTCGGTCATTCTACTTTCAAATAAATAAATATAGATCTGTTTAAAACAAGCTCAAATGAAAATGATTAAATAATAAAGGAATTAATTTCACAAACAACATGATTGGTATGACCTGCTATTAAAACAAGGATAAATTAAACTTCATCAAAATTAAAATTTCCTCTCTGAACACCATCACTAAAAATAACAATAAGGTAATTCAGAAATTGCAAGCCATTACAAGATTTCTCAAAATACCATTTTTACAAAGACTGATGTGGGATAAAGATCTTGCATAGTTCAATAATCAGTAGTCAGGGCACAGCACGATAGCGTAGTGGTTGGGGTCCTCGCCTTGCACGTGCCGAGATCCCATACAGGTGCTGGTTCTAGTCCCAGCGGCCCTACTTTCCATCCAGCTTCCTGCTTGTGGTCTGGGAGGGCAGTCGAGGACAGCCCAAAGCCTTAGGACCCTGTACCCATGTGGAGACCTGGAGGAGGTTCCTGGCTGCTGGCTTTAGATTGGTTCAACTCCAGCCATTGAGGCCACTTGTGGAGTAAACCATCAGACGGGGGATCTTCCTCTCTGTCTCTCCTCCTATCTGTATATCTGACTTCACGATAAAAATAAATGAATCTTTAAAAAAATAAAATAATCAGTAGTCAGACAATGCAAAGCAAGGACAAAAGATCTTCATACACATTTTTAAAAGAAAATGTATAAATGCCAATGAGAAATGATGAACATAATTTATCCCATCAAGCAACTGCAAACTATATCTATGATGAGCTAGCACATCATACCTATGCAAAGACCTAAGATTAAATGGACTGGCAATCCCAAGTGTTAGTGGGAACATAAGATGGGATAACTACTTTGGAAAACAATTTGATAGCGTCTCATAAATGAACACATACTTATCATGAAATCAAACTCTTTTTAACATACTAGACATTTTACTCATAGATACATAAATACTCATACCATCTATAGTCTTGACAGCCCCTAATTGGAAACTCATGAGTTGGTGAATTTATTGAAAAATGTATATGTTCATCCAATAGGATATTAACAAACTTGGTAGACTCATTTAATGATGTATTGGTCAGCAATAAAAGAATGAATTCCTGCTATAAACAAGAACAAGCAGCAACCATACACTGAGCAAACCAAAGCAGACACCTAAGAGCCTTTGCTGTAGGATTCTGCTTATGAAATTCCAGAGAAAGCAAATCTAACTTACATTGTCAGAAAGCAGCTCAGTGGTTGGGACGACAAGTTAGAGATGAAGAGAGATTGATGAAAACACCAAACATACTGGTGCAGTGGCTATTGAAACACATAATTTCCCGGACTCCTCAAGCTATGCATTTAAAAGCAGCTTATTTTACTACAGTTGAAATTTTTAAATATACCTTGGTGAAATGTATTCAAAATTAAAATAATGGAAGAGCATGCTGTCATAGCTACTATTATTGCTTCAATAGTCAGAACTGCCCGATTTCAAAGACTATGCCTTTGCTTTGCTGGCTGTGTGACTTCTGGTAAATCAATTAATCCCGCCAGGCCTTGTTTTAGCATTTGGATAGCATTTGCAAAAGCTTGCAAAGAAAATTATACTTAGAACACCAAATGTCATTTGTCTTCCACTAAATTACTAAACAAAAATTTCACAAAACACTGTGTTAAATTCTAACCAGACACTGTTTTAAATTAATATCACATCCATGTGATAAGGAAATGGACGTTATGATAGTAAGAGTTAGAGATACATTTAGGAGAGAAACTGTATTCTGAACCTTTCAAAATAACCTTTACATTAAAAGCCAATTTTATTCTTTCATTCCCTAAAGTACTTTACTAAATCCTGTTATTATAATGTACAAGAGCATTCAAAAAGTTCATTAAAAATGGAATTAAGAAACAGCTGATTATTGGTACATTTTTGAAACTTTTCATATGAAGCATCTTTCAAAAGTTCATGGAAATAAACATAAAAATTTATATGATTCACGTTTTTATTTTTACCTTATAATAAACCTGTCTTTTCAGCAAACTTTTTCTTTAAATGACTTATTTATTTATATTGGAAAGGCAGATTCACAGAAGAGAGATACAGAAAAATCTTGTGTCCACTGATTAACTTCTGAAGTAGCCATAGTGGCCAGAGTTAAGCCAATCAGAAGCCAGGAGCCAGAAGCTACTACTGGGTTTCCCACACGGGTGCAGGGTTCCAAGGCTTTGGGACATCCTCTGTTGTTTTCCCAGACCATAAGCAGGGAACTGGGTGGGAATGGAACAGCTGGGACAATCAGCACCCATATGGGATTCCAGTACATGCAAGCCGAGAAGTTAGCCCCTGGACCTCTGTGCTGGGCCTTCAACAAACTCTTTGAATCATCACTCTTGTGAGGTGGCCTCTGGCTTAATTAAGATTGGTCCAGGTTCTTATTTCTATTTCAGAATTCAAGGAAGATATATAGATAAATGTGAAGAAAGAAACAAAAAATATTTAAAGCAAAAGCACATACTCAGCAAACTCCAGAGAGAATCAACTATAATCAACAAAGTTTGGAGCCATCACTGTACATGATTTGGAGAAATGGGGGTTGTGTCTGCAATGGGCTTAACCAAATATTCAAAATGGGTAGTTTATGGTGGGTCATGAATACTACCCATTTCTGTGCCCTCTTGGAAACCTCAAAAGCACCACAGACTCAAGTTCAAGATGCAAATGGAAGTGTCAGCCATGGTGAATTTATTATAATGGCCTAAAAAGCCATCACAGGGACACAGCCTGCAGCCATATTGGAGATTTCTACTTGGTGTTGGGCTGAAGTTTCAACATCATTGAACCTGTGTCTTCCAGTGTATAAAAAAAGGTTTTTGCAGTACTTGGAAGGGGATTCTGGGCTGTATATGGCAAGGATGTTGGGTGGTTTGGGTTGTCATGGGGTTGATGCAGGTTTGGCTAAGGCTGGTAAACTTCAGCTACTCTCTGGTACTTCTACCTTGCTTCTACATCACTCATATATTCAGTTAACAGTCAACCCAGAGTATCTTCAGTATTTAGGTATCTGCCTGACCAGACCTGTAGCACTGTACCTTAGTACCAGCATATGCAGAGCAAGGGCCCTGTCTTCAGAGGAGATGACAATGAGCGATTGTTTCCTCTGCCAATAGTTGAAAATTATCCATGTTTAAGATTAGGGATAATGAAATAATATTCCATAGTAATAGATACACTTAAGTGGAGTTTTGAAAAATAGTTCAGAGAAAATAGGATGGGTAGAGTCAGTGATGGCAATTATTTCAAGCAAGCAAACACAAGACAGCCGGGAAACATTGCAGATGGTTCAAAGGTTGCTTTGGCTGCAGCAGAGAGAAACATAAAGGCACAAATCTGGCTTGGAGAAAGGTTCCCATTGCAGTTGAAAGGCAGTTTCAAGATCTGCAGAGATGTGGAAAAGTCTAAAACAGACTGACATTATATACACTTAGAGATGGCCTGAAAAATATTATGAATCTGCCAGCATCTCATTTTTTTTTTTTTGAGAATCTAAACTTAGATAGCATCAGATCAAATTTACTTGAAACACACCTCCTAAAATTTAGCCTGTAGTGTTGTACTACAGCCAGGCAGCTCTCATTGCTGTTTTCTCATTGTTGTCCACACTCAGTACCTCTGCCTGGATCTTCCATATTTACCTAATCCCTATCTTCAGTCCAGCTCCATCTACAGCGTGAGCCTTCCTGGGATTGTGTCACCTCACGGATCAAGATCATTTCTGCACTAAGATCACTTTTCTCAGAGTTCACTGTGGTTTCTAAACAACTAACAGCAAACTATCATTTGGGAGGAATGCAAATTATAAGAAATGAAATTTAAAATAAGCAAATTGAAGTTCCCTTGATGTAATCTGGATACATCAGTAATGGCTCTTGACCTAATTTTTATTGCTAAAATGTAATGATACACAATATATTTAAGACTCTTCCTGCTTCAAGGGTATGAGAGGACACCTTTAATCAAAATGTTAAGAATCTAGAAGGCCTTCCATACACGCATATGCAGAAACACAATCCATCTTTCTTTGAATTTTTCAAGTAGTAGAATAAAGCTTTCTTGACTGCTAAAAATTTTAACGTCTTCCACACATATCTTGCCCCTCAGTATACACTGTGAGCCACATAAAATGGGTATCATTAGGAGTACTTCATAGCTGAGGAAACTGAAGATACTGAGGAGGGTACAACATTTCCCTGCAGCCCCCAGGTGTTATCTAAGTTCTCTCCTCTCTCTGGGGCCCACTATTTCTCAACAGGTTCCAGAAAGTGTACATATGTAATATCTAAATTCTGTAGTACTATGAAAATGAGCAGATATGCAAATGTACTTAACTGGAATCTTTTTAAAGACATTAATCTTTCTTACATCAGCAGATCACTTGCTATTTAGTAATTTATGGCTCCAGTTTCATTTTGGAAATTGCTTTTCAGTTTTCTTAAGCATAAACATCTAAAAGCAGATTAGTATCATTTGGGAGCAATATTTATCCAATGAAATTCAACAAGGCATTTTCTAAGACTCAAGTAAGATGTAACTAAGAAGTAGTATAACAAATTGTCTGTATAGTCTAATACGATATATGAGAAGATTTTTTAAAGTTTGTGGAAAATTAAAAGATAAATTTATTTTAATGAAAATATTTTTAAATCTGTGCTTTTTGATAAGCATTCTCCACTTTGAAGATCCCTTCAATGCATGAATTTCAAAATTTTTCCATCAAAATAGTCTTGAATCTCATTTTCTGTAAGCATTCTGAAGTATTCATATATAGACATAAACACATAATTACAGGCATACATTGTAAAGAAAAGAATCAAAAAGAATCTGTTAATAAATGATATATGTATTACATATGACCTTTTTGCAGATACACACACATACACAACTCTAAGAATTGGAGAAGAAGTGCCCACAAATTATGCTTCCCGAATTGTTGCTTGAGATGAAATTTCAGAATAGTCATTATAGTCATTCGTTCATTACAGAGGGAAAAAGATAAGGAGAGGAGAAGGGAGATAGAAAAAGCAATAGAAGGCCTGAGATATTGAATAACTTGTTTGTCCAAGGCTAACTTACAATATCATATCTATAAAGTAATTTCCCTTCAAGGACACACCAGACTATCCATTTCCTGCCAAATGTGCATAACGAAATAGATACAGATGTTGGATAACTGAGTTGGAAATGGACATTTTCTTCTTACTCCTGGGGTTCAGAGCTCAGAGTCTGTAGTGATTTCTGTTTCTGCTACCCACCCACCCCCCAACTCCCTGCACGGGTTTGGGTTGTACATGAAAAAGGAGATTCTGTGACTAATATCAATGAGACAAAGAAATGAAAGCTCTCTAATCCCTGGGCCGGGTGCCAGCATCCCACTGTACGGGGCCACTGGCCAGAAATCCCACTGTATGCTAGGCCTGAAGCCAACCAGGGTTGGACACAATGAGTTTCACAGCCACCTTTTCAGAGCTGACAGCAAATGTAGGGGCACCAACAGCCTTTGATAACAGCTCCAACTTTCTCTCTACCATTTCTACCCAGCAATAATAAAGCTCTTTTTATTTATAAAGCGGTACTCTCTTGAAGATTGCTTAGTGCTTTTAAAGACACAAACTCATTCATCTCAATACTTATAGTGAGAAGAGGTGGGGCAGCTAGCCAAGAAGGGAAATCAATATTCTCTTCCTGTTTAGAGAGAGAGAGTGAAAAAAAAAACCCACATTACTTTATGCAACAGTTCATTCTATTGAAATTTCTAGACAAAAGACTCACATGAATATTCTTCCTTAAATTAAATTTGTTGCTCATAAGCTAACCAAACCTTGCTGTGTGATTCCTAATGAGTTGTTTACTTAAAATGTCTTCTCTCCTCTTAAGACTGGGGATTTTGAAAGCCAAACACATACACAAACCAGTTCAATCTGGCACCCTTCGCTGAGCTTGCTGGCTGCTCCAGATTTAAATATTGATTTCAATCTCTGCCTCTCCCTGTCTCCTTGCGGTGGAAGCAGCTGCTAGGAAGTTGGGAACTTCATTCCAGGAAAGCACCCAGGAGAATATGAACACCATTTAAACTTTTTTTTTTTTTTTTTTTACCATTTACTTTATTGTTGTTCTCCATAGCTCTTGAGGAGTTTATTGAATATTGGGTAACCAAGAAGGGCTACTTGTCTATTGGGGAAACACTAAATCTGATTACCATTAGAGGTTTTCAATTATTTAGTGGGAATTAAGTGCCCTAATCAGCTGTCCTCTGAGTGGCTGTTAATGTCCATTCACCTTCACTATGCAGTGAGGCTTGAGTACAATTTACAACTTGTTAATGTTAACTTTGAATGATTTGGGGGAAAGCCCACTTTCTAAGAATTAGGTTGCCTATAGCAAGCACCTACTGTGTCAAATGAGGCCCAGTATATTTAAAAAGGATTATAAATATCTCATTTAATTATAAGGTGCTCCCATTTCCAAGTTTTGCCATAATATATTCTGGCACCTAATATTCAGATTTGCACTTTTTCACACTTGAAAGATTGTTTCAATAGTAATTGCATTTAGAAAATAATTTCCTTGCAGTCATGTAAATTTGCTAACCATTATGTCTCTATTGAATAAATTGACATCTTTGATTGACACTGTTAGAGACAGGCAGCTATTTCAACATTACTCCCCATGTGCCAGCAACAGCCAGGGCTAGATCAGGTAGAAGTCAGGAGCTGGAGCTCCACCTGGGTTTCCCACAAGGTTGCCATGTACTTGGGACATCATCTTGTACCTCCCAGTGCATATGTTAGAAGGAAGCTGGGTTAGAAGTGGAGGACCAAGGACTAAAACCAAACATTCAGATGCAGGATGTAGCTATTCCAAATGGCCTGTGCCAAATGCCCCACTCTGAGCAATTTTAATTCAACCTTCATTTGCATCTTCAATGAATAATTCAAAGCTAAGTGTTAATTTATTAGGTTGTTTGAATGCTTCTCAAATCAATTCATAAAACAAAATTTTAAAAATCTTTCCGCTAACATGTGTCCTTTCAAAGAAGGAAGGACGCTTCTGCTGCTTCCATTCTATACATAAAGTAGAAAGTGCTGTTCAACAATATCAAAAACTGATTTGAGGCTTTGTTGCAGAACCCCTAATCTGGCTCTGCTTACCTGACATGAAGAAAGCCAGACGTTGACATTGGCATGGGAGAAGAAACCCAGCACTGATAGCAAACCACAGAGCAAGGACAGGCAGTTACTGCTTAAGCCCAGGGCTCCTGAGGTGTTAGGGTGAAGGTTATTATACACAGAAAATTGAGGCTGAGAGGCACATGTGTAGAAGCTTCCTCATGGGTCAGCGATGCCACGGTTGTAGGCCCCAGTCCATCTAACGGGGTACATGAATGCAGTTATATGTTCTCCAAGACTTCCTGCTAGACAATGCTGGTCATTAAGGTTTTTCCTCTAAATAAAGAGACTCGGTCCCAGCATGGTAGCCTACTGGCTAACGTCCTCGCCTTGTACATGCCAGGATCCCATATGCACACCGGTTCTAATTCCAGCAGTCCTGCTTCCCAAACAGCTCTCTGCTTGTGGCCTGGGAAAGCAGTGGAGAACAGCCCAAAGCCTTGGGATCCTGCATCCACATGGGAGACCCAGAAGAGGCTGCTGGCTTCAGAACTGCTCCTTTCCGGCTGTTGCAGCCACTTAGGGAGTAAATCATTGGACGGAAGATCTTTCTCTCTGTCTCTCCTCTCTGTATGTCTGCCTTTCCAATAAAAATAAACAAATAAATAAATCTTAAAAAAAAATACATCTCCCACCCCTGCCCAAACCCTCCCACCATGGTGGATTCCTAGTATCTATGTAACTGTGTCACATAATACAATGTAATTAATGAAGTTAAATAATAATAATAATAAAAAAAAAAATACATCTAGAGACTCCAATTAGAATCTTACCGGAGCAGCTTATCCTTCCCTCGGCTGAGTTAATTCTTTTTGTTGGGGTACAGACAAGGACACCTGGGGTTCGGGAATAGGATATGAGTCTGGGTGATGCTTTTACATGATGAAGGTTTGATTTCAAAAGGAGAAACTTTGTTAATAGTTAATTCTCCAATTTCTGTGCTGCTCTAGGAGATAACCATATTTGGGGGGTTCTTTGTACCCAAGTACAGTGGAGAAAAGAGAACTCAAGTCTTGTTAACCAAAAAGATCTAATTATCTTCTACTTTGATGACAATGTTGGGAGATTAAGTATTATTTTCCAGCAAACTGCCTCCAATGTTAGCTTTTCTACTGCCCATAACATTCTCTTAACCATTTCAGTTATTTTTCTAATGAAATGTAGTTAAGTTACAAATTTTTGTTATTGCCTAATTGCTGCAATTTCAGTGAAATTTTTAGGAGACATCTTATTTATTCGAAAGGCACAGTGACAGGCAGACAGAGAAATTCCACCCATTGATGCACTCTCCAGATGTCCACAATGGTGGGAGCTAAGCAAGGAGAAAGACAGGAGCCAGGAACTCTATCCAGCTCTTACAAGGGAGTGGCAGGGGCACAAGAACTTGTGTCTTCTTTCACTGCTTTCCCAGGCAGATTCCCAGGAAGCTGAGTCTGAAGTAGAGCAGCCAAGACTCGAACTGGTGCCCTGCTATGTGCTGCAGGGTGCACAAGCGCTGGTCCCTATTTTGGTATCTTAAGTTCTGCCTGTTTATCATGGTTGCCAATTGTCTTCATTGTTTTGTTATTTTTTTTGTTTTGGCTTTCTATTTTTGTATGTGAGATGATCAAAGGTACTTTAACTTCTGCTATAATCCTTTATCCCAACTAGCTAAAATTCCTTTGAGATATATATATATATACATATATATATATTTTTTTTTTACATGCTATGGAGCTGGATATCTTCCTCCAATAATTGATATCCTTATCCCCTATTTCCCTTGCATTATACAAATTTTGGTTTCCTGTTGATTAGATGATTGAGAGAAAGATAATTTGGTGAGAAGACTGTAATTGGTGGTTTGTGCATAATCTCTCAAAGACTGCAATTACCATTCAGAAAAAAGAATGGCACCAATGGGAACTTTTTACAGGACAGGAAAAGTCAATATATTTGAGATGCAAAACAATAAAAAAATTTCCCATAAAACAGTTAAAAAAATACTATTTCAAGAAGATAACTATCAAAACAAACATTTGTTTTGCAAATTAATTCAGGGGCATATAATCGTAACTGGACATATTCATTACAATCTCCTAGGAATTGGGGCAGGAAACTGACAATAGTTTCATAATAACTATATGAAGTAAATGGTCCTTATTTCATTCATTTTTCTTATGAAGTCACACAACTTGGAATGAGCAAGTTGCCATCTGAGGCTGGTCTGACCTGGAACGTTCTCTGGATCATTGTACTCATCCTCTCCTAAAGTTCCCCCTTATATTTCTGCCATATCATATAGCACTTTGATATGAAGGAACCAAATTATTATGATCATTTTCCTTTCATGGTGGTTAGAAAAATACCAAAATGGAATGAATGTGGTAAAACAGAGTTCTCTCCCAGAGCGTACTCTCTGTTTACAAAGAGTTGGGAACACAGGAACACGTTCAGCTTCAAGTAACACAGAACCTGAGTAACAGTGACAGAACTCCTGAGAATAAGTGGATAATGGCTTTATCTGACTTGTGAGGGGTGGGGTGTATCTACCCCATTATCCTATTCCTTATGGAACACGATGCATGTGTCATACTATTTTACTGAGAAAGGAAAAATCCTTCCATTGGCTCTCAGAAATGCTTTTCTTACTAGAGATAGTCATAACAGGGCCACATGTGATCCTACTGAAAGAACAATGGGGAACATTAAAGACAGGATTTTTATACCCCTATACCAGACAGCAGACAAAGTGGGAGCTGGAGAAGGATTTGGAGGAGCCAGCCACCATGTGTGCTGCGGTTACTGCACAGTATTTCTAATGTTTCCCCTTCCAAGCAATGAGTACATTGTAATTATTCAATCTCTTCTCAAAAAGACCATGGTTAATTGCAAATGTCTGAGTTTTTGCTTTAATGATGAACTTGAGAACTTCCATCTGTACTGAATTCTGCAGTTTTAATTCTCCTTAAATGTTTTACTTAATAAAAAAATTTACTGCAAAGGGACAATTAGTTCTTTTCCTTTTAGCTTCCATCAGATCCTTTATGGCATTGTTTGTTGCCTTTGCTAACGTTCTTAAAAATATACTATTCTTGAGCCTGGCGGCGTGGCCTAGCGGCTAATGTCCTCACCTTGAACGCGCCGGGATTCCATATGGGCGCCGGTTCTAATCCCAGCAGCTCCACTTCCCATCCAGCTCCCTGCTTGTGGCCTGGGAAAGCAGTCGAGGACAGCCCAATGCATTGAGACCCTGCACCCGTGTGGGAGACCCGGAAGAGGTTCCAGGTTCCCGGCATCGGATCGGCGTGCACTGGCCGTTGCAGCTCACTTGGGGAGTGAATCAGAGCATGAGACATCTCTCTATCTTTGCCTTTCAAATAATTGAATCTAATAAATTTAAAAGTGATGTTAAAATAATAGGCAAAGAATAGTATATATATATATTTTAAAGATTTATTTATTTTTATTGGAAAGGCAGATATACAGAGAAGAGGAGAGACAGAGAGGAAGATCTTCCATCCGAGAGAGGAAGATCTTCCATCCGATGATTCACTCCCCAAATGCCCAAAGTAGCCAGGGCTGGCCAAAGATGTAGCCAAGTTCATGGAAATCAATCAGGCTGTCCCACATGGCTGAAAGAGACCCCACGCTGAGCCATGACCTGCTGTGTTCCAGCAAGTGTTCAATAGCAGGAAGCTGGAAACAGAAGCAGAGCCAAGACTTGATTTCAGGCACTCCAAGGGCATATTAACTGTTCCGTGACATGCTGGCTTGTTCCTTCGTTTTGCAACTCAGTCTCTTCCGTTAGAGTTGATTTCTCCTTGTAAACAGAGACTTCCTTAGAATTCATTTATGCTAACCTTGACTACGTATTTTATGCAACATTTTTGTTTATCATTTTGATTCAAAGAGAGTAAAATAGATGAGGAATAAACTATTTCAAGAGCTTCTTACATTGTGATTAGAACAAGAAAATACTGAGAGTATAAGATATATTTCTAATAATCAATTTACCTCATTCCTCCAGTACTATATCTGCTTAAGAGCAAATGGTGTGTATGTTGCTAAATGTTGTTAAAAGAGGGATGTATGAAAGAATGTACATTCATCCTGATCAGAAAATCATACTCTTTTCATGAATTTTTAAAACTCAACTGTACCAATTAACATTGCTTTTCCATTTGACACATTGGGAGATTCAGGGAACATGTATAATGTCATCTTGTGGGCTGTGTCATTTCAGAAGCAACTGGTATTTGTAGAAGTCCGCTTGTCTTCCCTATGAGCTAACATTTCTAAAATCAGACTTATCAGTAATAAAGATAATGTGTGGGGCACTCATTTGTTTTATGTTGCTTTGGTTTTATTTATTTAGCTAGTTTTAACTACTCAACTGGCTGAGAAATTGAATAATGATGTATTTTTCACCATGCCCTGAAATCTCATCAACAAATCACTTACAAATATGTATCTTTCTTCTCACAGAATAGCTCTTTGATTTCACACTCTCACAAACTTTTTTTTAAAGATTTATTCACTTTTTATTACAGCCAGATATACACAGAGGAGGAGAGACAGAGAGGAAGATCTTCCGTCCGATGATTCACTCCCCAAGTGAGCCGCAACGGGCAGGTGTGCGCCGATCCAAAGCTGGGAACCAGGAACCTCTTCCGGGTCTCCCACACGGGTTCAGGGTCCCAATGCATTGGGCTGTCCTCGACTGCTTTCCCAGGCCACAAGCAGGGTGCTGGATGGGAAGTGGAGCTGCTGGGATTAGAACCGGCGCCCATATGGAATCCCAGGGCTTTCAAGGTGAGGACATTAGCCACTAGACCACGCCGCCGGGCCCTCACAAACTTTTTTTAAGCCATTGAATTACTGAGCTACTTACTGTAGGAGTTGGAGCTGACTTTGTGACACAGAAGGGTAAGCCATCACTTGTGACACCAGCATCCCATATGGGTGACTGTTTGAGCCCCAACTGCTCTGCTACTAATCTAGTTTCCTGACAATTGACCTGGGAATGCAGAAGCTGGCCCAAATGGTCAGAACCCTGCACCTAAATGGGAGACCCAGATGAAGTTCCTGGTTCCTGGCTTCAATCTGGCCCAGTCCTAGCTATTGTAGCATTTTGGGAAGTGAATTAGCAAATGGAAGAGTTCTCTCCCTATTTTTCCTCCTCTCTGTAATTCTGCCTTTCAAACAAATATCTATTTCTTTTAAACACTCTGCTGAAACTAAGTTAGTTGTGACACCTACTACAGATTAGCAGATATTAAAGACACTCAATGGCTGTCTCTTCCTGTTCTTCGTAACAAACTGACACTTGCATATTGCACAGTTAATACATGCAGGGTCAGCTCATTGCCAGTGGATAAGTAGATTAGGGAAAATAACTTCTATATGAGACCAAATTTTGGGCCCAGCGTGGAAGGCTAGTGGCTAAAGTCCTCACCTTGAACATGCTGGGATCCCATATGGGCACCGGTTCTAATCCCAGCGGCTCCGCTTCCTATCCAGCTCCTTGCTTGTGGCCTGGGAAAGCAGTCGAGGACAGCCAAAGCCTTGGTACCCTGCACTCACGTGGGAGACCCGGAAGAAACTCCTGGCTCCTGGCTTTGGAATGGCTCAGCTCCAGCCATAGCAGCCACTTGTGAAGTGAATCAACTGATGGAAGATCTTCCTCTGTCTCTCCTCTTCTCTGTAGATCTGCCTTTCCAATAAATAGAAATAAATATTTTTTAAAGAGAGACCAAATTTTGTAGGAGAATATATTATGCCTCAATGCATATTTTAATTCTTCAACATGATCGTATTTATGATATGTATGTCTTCTGTCTAATCACTGCTATTCAAACCACTTTTCTAGAGATTAGCCTGTCACCATCCTCCATCTTTTAAAGCATCTATAATCTCCCTTTAATTTTTGTGTTACATTATTTTACTTTGGGACATTATAATGTCCATTAAGACACTGGACATTACAGTGTTCAAAACATCAGTGAAACACCAGATAATAGGATCAGGATTGCATGTGTAATGATAGATGTTTGTGTAGAAGAATCCATTGTTGGAGACTAACTCTGGTATCCACAGGTTCTAGGCTAATGACTCTATGCCATGGTAACAGTTTCATTCCTGGTTCTGTGCATTTTTGCAAGTTGAGAGATTTGGAAAATGACAACTTAAGTAATTTAGCATATTACTGGTCAATAATCTTAAGTTTATAATAGACTTGAAGTAATTTTGTTACACATTTTTTTTTAAGCTTCAAAGATGTGTCATAAGAATAGACCTCATAGCCTGGCGTGGTAGCCTAGCCTAGTGAGTGAAGTCCTCACCTTGCATGTGCTGGGATCCCATATGGGCATGGCTTTTAATTCCAGCCACCCTGGTTGTGGCTTGGGAAAGCAGCAGAGGACGGCCCAAATCCTTGGGACTCTGCATCCATGTGGGAGACCCGGAAGAGGTTCCTGACTTTGGATCGGCTCAGCTGTGGCCATTGTGGCCACTTGGGGAGTGAAGCAACTAATGAAAGATCTTCCTCTCTGTCTCTCCTCCCCTCTGTGTATCTGACTTTCCAAATAAAAAAACAAGCAAACAGAAAGTATAGACCTCTTAGTAATTTATCTAATCTTGAATTTTGAAATTTCTATACTCCATAGTAAAAATTTTATCAGATTTTACCTGGGATTTAGAATTCACAAATGAACGCTACAGTTCCATTATTCTCAAGAGCCAAATGTAACTTTCCAGCATGAGATTAAAACTCCTGGTAGTTGGGCCCTGCATGGTAGCCTAGTGGCTAAAGTCCTCGCCTTGCATGTGCTGGGATCCTGTATGGGCACCGGCCATTGCAGCCATTTGGGGAGTGAATCAACGAATGAAAGATCTTCCTCTCTGTATATCTGAATTTCCAGTAAAAATAACTAAATCATAGAAAAGTCCTCATAATCTTTGATTAGTTTCCTGTTCAAATAAATAAGGAAGCTCAAAGAAGAATTAGAAAGGACCAGGGGCGGGGGGGGGGGGGGGGGAGAAGCAGAGAGAAAAAAAGAGAAGAAAAATACAAATTTCTATACGACCAGAGGCATGAAGACTGAAACTCTATTATCATAAGGACTGCAAGAAGAGCCTGTGGAGCAGAGATGGTTGATGCGGGAACATGCTATTAGAGAGAACAGCTGTGGCCACAGCTGTTGCTTCGCTGAGGACAGAAGATAACTGATCAATTTAAACCAATTTTATATTTGGTGTCAGAGCAAAGAGATTAAGACATCGATGTTTACATCCAGTTTTTGCCTGTGCCTTGTCCCACAGCAGAAGTTGGTCGATATCATTATCCGCACTGTATTCTCATGGCTATGCTTTACTGAGGACTTGCTCTGCGCCACCGGTCATTCCAGATACAGCAGTTCCTTTCCAGCAGGTATTTCAGTTCTACAGCATCTCCATGAGGAAACTTGGGCTTAGACCATGAAAGAATGACACTCAATTTCTAACAAGAACATAGGTTCCAAACCTTGGGTTCTCCATGTGGATCCATAAAATGCCATAGAGAGAACAATCCCCCACTTCCTAACCAGCTTGATCAGTGCAATAATGATGAAGTGTGTTAGCATTCTCCTTAATATAATTACGACTTTTACTAGTTATTAAACATCTGCCCTTTGTGTGAGTTCTGGTTCTTTCCATTTGTGTAGAACTAAGCTAATTTTCTTTAAGCCTTTCAAGTGATACCCTAAAGCATCCGCAAACTAGCAGCATGTGGCTAACTGTTCAGAGCAAACACAAAAACTCCTCAAGGTCTACACAAAGGAAGAGTGAAGGTCACCAACATCTTTTTTGTTTGTAAAGTTTATTTTAAAAAGTTATAAAATCAGACACTAGTGGGTCATGCTTAAGGAGAGTCAGGAGGGAGAGGAAAGGTGGGAGAAACATGTTTCTACTTTGATTTGTAGCAACAGAGCACCCTTCCTCATTTCCTGGCTTACGAGTCCAGAAAGAGGGGTTGGTTACCTGATACAACTCCAAGTCCCCAGTGAAGGGAAATACATCCTGGCGAAGAGGTCATTGGATTGACAGGTAGGCAGAGTGTATTACATGGGACAGGGGAATAATGACTTCCAACTCATACTCTAAACTGGCTACTTACCTGTTTCATTTTATTTACCCCTTAGAGATTTCTGACCCTTTTTCTGAATGATTGCAGAAGGATATAGATTCATGTTATCTTCTGCAGCTACTTCCTGCTAACAGGGAGCAGAGCCCTTCCATGACACAGGTTCTGAAATCTCTCCCTATCTCATCTTTTGGGTCTATCTCATGGACCAGAGAATCCAGCCAGTGTAGATGGTTGTGTCTCCTGCATTGTCATCACACAACTCGGAGAGGTTGCTGACCAATTTTTAGCCTTTCAAAAATGATATCCGAGATCCTTGACTAATTCTCAGGCACAGGATGACTTCATCATCCTTGTGCACCTGGGCCTGATCCTCTCCCCAGCACAACAGGAAGCACAGGAGGCAGCCAGTTATGTGCTCTGTCCTCAAATGCCAGACACAAGTCCTTAGGCTCTGATACCTGAGAGTGGAGATCCTGTAACCTTTGTACATGAAAGCCTGGGGTGCTCGGCAATATCAAAGGCCATCAGTGGGGGGCGCTCTCCTGAACCCTGGCTTCAGGACCCTGGGCTAGCATAATGATGCAGGGGGTGGGGCCACCTAGCTCTCAGCAGACCCCTCTCACTTGAAAGGCCTGCCTAGAATCCAGCATCCACCTCTTGTCTGCCAAAGATTATCAGCCGGGTTTCCCTGCTAAGGCCATGGCTTCAATTGGTCAATCCTCCCCCATACAAGCCCCAGGATCTGTCCTGGATGATCCACTGGGAAATTAGTAGAGGATGGGCCAAAGCCTTGGGACTCTGTACCCACGTGGGAGACCTGAAAGCAGCTCCTGGCTCCTGGCTTCGAATCAACTCAGCTCCCACCATTGCAGCTGCTTGCAAAGTAAACCAGTATCTTTCTATCCTGCGCTCTATAAATCTTTCTTTCAATATATATAAAATCACACTTTTGTAACAGTATAACCTTAAGTTCTTGGAAGATGCAATGAAAAAAAGTAACTATTTTACATAAACATATCAGCTTTTTTTTTTTTAAGATTTGTTTTTGTTGAAAAGGCAGATTTACAGAGAGGAGACAAAGAGTTTTCCACCCGTCAGTTCTAAAATTGTTGGTTGCGGACACTTTGCCCCTAGATGATTGGTTCTTTTTTTTTTTTTTTTTAAGATTTATCTATTTTTATTGGAAAGGCAGATCTACAGAGGAGGAAAGAAAGAGATGAAGATCTTCCTTCCGATGGTTCAATCCACAAATGACCGCAACGGCTGGAGCTGAGCCGATCCAAAGCCAGGAGCCAGGAGCCAGGAGCTCTTCCAGGTCTCCCATGCAGGAGCAGGGTCCCAAGGCTTTGGGCTGTCCTCGACTGCTTTCCCAGGCCACAAGCAGGAAGCTGGCTGGAAAGCAGGGCCACCAGGATTAGAACCGGCAACCATATGGGATCCCGGCGCGTGCAAGGCCAGGACTTTAAGTAACACGCTATTGCACCGGGCCCTAGATGATTGGTTCTTTCAGTAAAGGGAACAAATCCTGGAACATTCTACTATTCAATTTTCCATGAACAAAATATCAGTGCTTTTGTTTGATTTTCTTAACAGCCTTTGTGTGCTGTTAGCTAGACTCTATTAACAAAGATTCCTTAAACAATGGTAGCTCTTGGTTTCTTTACCAGCAGGGACAACAATACCAAACTTTACCTTTTTCACAATTTGTCTTCAAATAATATTACATCACTTAACATGCCCCCTAAGAATCTTACAATTACTTTAATCTGTTTTATCCATGCTTTTGATGCTATTGTTTTTATGTATTTATTTGAAGAGCTTTATTTTAAAAAAATATTTCACTAGCAGAAAAAAATAGCATATTTGAACAAATACTTAAGATGTCTAGTGCAACACTTTTGTGTGGATACATACTTTTATATGGAAAATTCCCTGAGAACTTTAATATCTGCTTATTCAGAACTGTTTGTGTTGAAGATATCCAGTTTTTATCTATCTGGAATTTTTCTTTTCACATATATTTTTGCAGGGATTATTGCAACACGTTTGCAACTGGACAGCATCTTTTTCTTCAGCATTTTTGTTCTTTATTGTCTTCTTCTATGTAGTTCCTCTGATGAAGAATCTTTTTTTATCTGTATTATTTCTGTATTCCTTCTTATCTGGTTATTTTTAAGATTTTCTCTTAAAGTAGACTTTTGCTATAATTTGCTATATATATACATATCATTTTGCTATAATTTGATAAGCTTCTTGAAATTGTTCTTTAAGTAGCTTTTTGCTTTTTGCCAATGTTTACAACTCCCAGAAACTATTTCTTCAAATATTTTTCCTTTTCTGTCCATTTGCAAAAAATGTGAAGCTTGTTGCACATACTTTAAGATTATCAAAGTTGTTCCTTATCTCACAGATTCCTTTTTTATTTATTTTTCTTCATTTTTTAAAAAAAATTTCAATTTTATGGTACAATCCCATTGGGTCTGGACAAATTTCTTTTTCGTTAAGGGAAATATTTCTTTGTTTCTGTGCTTGATTTTGGATTATTTTCTCTTACTGCATCGTGAAATGTATGAACATCCTTCTCCCAAATATTCTATTATTTTCTTACTGTTGAACAGTGTGTTGCTGTTTTAATCACAGATATCATAAATGTTATCTTCAGAAATTTGATCTGGATTTGAAAATAATTTTGCATTTTAACTCCTTAACCCATTTGGAACAGAATTAGAATGACTGTTTTTAATACAGTTTCTGGCTAGTGTTTAGCATTTGTTGTTAGTTCTAGGTTAGTTTCAATTGGCTAATTTTTCTTCTTTTTACGTGTTCTACTTTACTGTTTTTGGTTTTGGTTTTGCATGCACATGCACTGGATGTCAGTTGTTGAAAGTTTTATTAAATGGTGGGAAATCTTGCATTCCTTTATTTCCTCGGGCTTTGGCTTGGAATGAGCCCAATTAAATGAAAAGCATTTTGTTTTCTTTAATCTTGTTCTTGAGTTAGTTCAAGGCTGAATACTATCATACTTGATTCAAGACTCAGGGAAAACACCATTCACTACTTCCCAAAGTATGAGGTGTCCCAGTGTGGCTGGTGGGAGTAGGCAGCATTCTCAACCCTGAGTGAGCACTGGCCACGTTTGAGTGTTCATTTCCCAGCCTCAGGCTGTTCCCATGTAGGCACATGCTGAGCAGGATCAGTGCTCCACACACACGGAGGAGCCTCTAGATCTCTGGTACCATCTCTGCACTTCTCCTCTCAGCATCTCTTCTGCGCGAATTTTTATTCCCAATTGTCTCTTCAGACTAGGAAATCTGCCAACAGAGGCCTGAATTACTCTTCCTAAATCGCTGCCTAGGAACTCTCTGAAATGTGTAAAACAGGGTCAACACGAGGCTTATTTCATTCCTGTTTCTCAGTGGTCACTGATAGTTCAGTGTCTCATCAATCATTGTTGTAGATATACATTTTAGATTTATTATTATACAAGCGATGATGTAAATCCTGGTTCAGTAGTCCATCTGTGAAGCAGGAAGCTGAACTTTCAGAAGAATTTCTGCATTGTCACAGTCTGCTTTAAGTCTCTCCCTACCCTAATAACCACCTCTTCACTCCTGATTTTGGAATATGGCCGTAACACACCGTAGCACCCACGTCTGTGCTGTCTAGCCGGCAGAAACAACAGAAAGGAAGCGGATTAATTCTAGGTCTTCATTTTTATTCTGTACATTTTCACACAATTCACAATACAGAAAAAATTGTCCAAAAATTAACTAACTAGTCAATTTCTTTTTCAGAGATTCTTTCAGTCTCTTCAATTAATTCCATTGGAAATCTCTGTCAAGCAACACAGTGTTCAAGATACTTTATATAAATAGGAAATGCAAGAAAATTAGGGAAAAATACTTTTATGACTTCTGTTCTCTTACAAAAAAAAACCTCCATTCTTCCCTTTCCCATCCCTCCCTTCCCACCCACCCTCCCTCCACTCATATTTTCTGAATCCCATTTTACCTAGAAATAAAACTTCATTTTACTACCGCCACAGCTGCTACCTTTCGATACTCCACATGTGAGTTGGCAGCTCCACACGGCACTGGGAATTGACAGGGCAGAATCCAAATCACGAAAGAGCCCTTTATAATGGGACTGCAACTCTCCAAGCAGATGTAGCGTTTGACAGTGTACAAAGCGCCACAGCCACGGATACACTTCAAACCTAGACAAATTCTCCTACTTAGAATCAAATGAAACCAATTCTATTTGCTTGGAGGCAATGAGCTGGTCCTTGATTCCTCCGTTCTTGACAGGAATGGGTTCCTTCATTTTCATCCATTGTGCTTCAGAGAATATTCGGGTTCATGGTTGCCTGCTTAGTCAAAGTTCAAACAAACAAAAAACAAACAAACAAAACAAGCAAGCTACCTCCTCGGAGACTACTTTGGACCTTAACTTTACGAAGATGAATTTTTGCAAAAATATTCTATTGTGTTAGAATGCATGATCTACAAAAGTTCTAAACCTCATTTCCCAAAATGACAGTAATCCCACATTTCCCAACCCAAGGTGAGAACACCGAGAGGCATCACAGTTCAAGTTCCGGGCTTGTCTGTCCTAGGGGCTGAGGTGCTCGCTCAAGTGCCTCTGTTTCCTGCTGGAGTACCTGACTTTGATTCCCCACTCCGGATGCTCATTCTCATTTCCCGACAATGCAAACCCTGGGAGGCAGCAGGTGATGGCCCCAGTGACTGGTTTTCTGTCACCCAGGTGACTGTCCTGGACTGAGTTCCCAGCTTCCAACTTTTGTGTGGCACAACCTCTGCTTTTGCAAGCATTTGGGAAGTAAAGTGGAGCATTTGGGGATGTTCTGCTTCTCTCAAGTAGATTCATAGCTTTTAAGTTCTAATCATGTTGCAAATTATGCATGCATATGGTTAGTGTCTCAATCCAAGCAATGGAGGGGTGGGAAAGGTAGCAAATAAAAAGTGTTACTGTTTAGAAAACCCAGGATGTAAGGAATCATTTGGATTCATCATACAAAGATCTGATAAGTGTCCAGGCAAAAAACTAACCTAAAACTGACAAATCTCATCAATATCTTTGTGTGAATCACCTATAAATTTCAATCAGTAAATACTTAGTGCTTTCATCTGTTTTTTTTTTATGAGAAAATTTGTTAACATCTCCCATTTCTACCACTTTTTAAGAAGAAAGATCATAGCTGAACTCCAAAATAACAAGCTCACAGTCTACGAATTTAAGAAATAAATAATTTAATATTGTGAAGAGGAACTCCCCAAATTGCCCTGATTTTCCCAAAAAGTTGTCATGAATTAACACAAATCTGTGGACACATCAGGACTCTGGTAAGCCATCAGAGAATTCCTTCCCAAAGCAACCCATTGCTTTGGAAAAGTCTTAGAAATCTCTGACACTAGCTGATCCCATTTCTCCCCAATTCCCAAAATAGTCTAATTCTTCTAAGCTGGACAAATTGAACATTTCACAAATAACACTCCTGAAAGCCAGCCTGAACAAGCTTAGTCCATTTTTGTACCTTCTTTGTTTGATTTTCCTAGGGTACATATTTGCTGAGGAAACCCTGTGTTATTAACTGTGTTCATTTATGAGTTACCATGAGAATCAGTGTTAAGGTCAGCATGTTATTGTTGCACCACTCTGGAGACCACTTCTTTCTTGTCTATGAGCCCTTTTACTTTCCTAAGTCAGGGCAGGGAGTAAGGTGAAAGAAAATATTGTAGTTTTCTTAGAGAGTGAATGTAAAACCATTTAAAAAATTATCCTGGAGAGACTTCTTCCCTACCCGTAGGAACTTAAAACTAAAAAAATCAGACCTTGCTGTTACGGAAGAAAGGAAGGAAGATGTGCAACTAAAATTGCAGTTAGTTTAAATATAATTGTATCACAGCAGCCTGGGTGGTGTTTGTCTTATTTAATGACAAAATGCTACAGGAAATACCTCTTCACATTTTCATAATCAGAAAGCACGGCATCCCTCAGTCCCTACTCCAAGTCCTAGGCCTAGCTCCACACCACCAACACCTAGCAGGTGCTAAGTGGGCAAGGCAACTCCCCACTCCTTGCTTTTAATTCATTTCCTGAAATGATGACCTGTGTGCCTTAATTGAAATTTATATCTCCTTCAAGAGATTTGAGGATTGTCTATCAATTGCCAAATTATATACGTGTATGTGAGCAAAGCAAATACTTAGGATCGTGAAATCCCTGTTTCCAAATGGTTTGGAGTGTATTTCCAATGACTGCTGCTTTTATAAAAATACACCCTCTGCTATTTCTTTTGAAGGAACCTGAGGGAAAAAAATAAGTGTGATTTAAGTTCTGCTGCACTCTGAAAGTATAGCAATCTAAACATGGAAACTATTAGCTTTTTAGGCCAACATCCTTCCTAAGTAAGCAGTTGCTTTTTACATAATCTCTGAAGTTGGTTGTTTATTCTTCACTTAAACACTAGAAGAAACACTAACTGTGCTAAACTTGCTCCTCTTGATACAGTGTTAAATAATAACTCTTCAGTAAGTCATAAAACTGCCTCCCTCTTAACGTCCATCCTTTCTGCTCTGGCCTTGCATTATTCTAAAAGTTGTCTACCCTATAGAACTAAAAATGCAACAATTCTACTTTAACTTATCTCCTCCAAATATTCTTATTGCTAGTCCAAGTTTGTCTCCTTTTCAGATCAAGCATTCTGTTCTACACATCCATCTACCTGTCATCATTGATTCTCGTAAGATGTCCTTTCTCCTTCAAGTATAGCAAAACTTTCCTGGTGTGTTTTAGATCTCACTGTTTCTTTCCAAGCTAGTATTTGTTTTTGTAGAACTAAAAACACAGGTGACTGATATAAAAACCTTTGGTTGAATTTCCACCATAGGCTAGGTTACCTGAAGTTGTCCTGCACAGCACTCACCGAGCATCCTGGAATTTGTCTTTTCTTCTAGACTGGCACAATTAAGTCAAGCTATTTTGTTGGTTGAACCCCTTGTTCTATACTTAGTACGGTGCCTCCATCAGAGTAAATGATAAATATCTTTCAAACAAATTATTATTTGTATGCTTAAGGACTGAGTATATATGTAAAATAGCTTGGACTCTATCATCACAAACAAATCATCCAATATTCAGTTGTCTATGTTAAAGTCTATGCTTAAATGGAGTATGAATTGTTTTTTTTCTGCACCCTTCCGTGGACCAACTCAGTAAACCTAGCGTCCTAGGAGAGCAAATTGTCCAAGGATACTATAGTTTACTTTGTTCTATGGCATCTGAACCTCAATTCCACAGATGGCCCATGGGAGTTTAATACCTATATAACCCAGTCTAAAACTCCAGGGCACATTGCTTCTCACCTCATCAGGCACAAAAGCAGTAGACATGGCGTGAACTCTTAAGATGTAACTAACATACACATTTGGTCCTCATACATTGTTTTTCAGAATCAGAGCTGTCTGAATTCTGTGTGATAATCAAGGTTAATGGACATCTATTTGCTCTTTGGATAAATGGATAGTCATTTCGGGCACAATTTCATGTTGACTCATTTTGAGCACAAAACCTAGGGAAGATTTTGGCAGCTTTATGACAAAATGATTCATGATAGCAGCAGAAAATCCAGGAGCAGGACTGTGACTGTTGCTAGCACATTGGAGAAACACAAGATGAGAGACAGTCCAGACAGGATAAAAAGGTACACCCCAGGAGTGGTTTGAACCTGCACAACACAACAGCATGCCTGAGACCCACTTCTACCTCTGCTTCTGATGCAGCTTCTCACTAATGTACCTGGAAGATCACAGATGATGGCCCAAGGACTTGGGTCTCGGCTACTCATGTGAGAGACTAGAACGAGGTTCAAGGCTCCCGCCTTCACCCTGGCCCAGCCTTGGCTTCTGTGAGCATTTGGGTAAAAAGAACCAGAAAGTAGAAGTTCACTCTGTCTCTTGCCTTCTTCCTCTCTCACTGTCTTTCAAACCATCCAGCCAATCTTAGCATTCAAGAAAACAATGTAGGCTCAAATCAGAACGAGATGCTCAGTGGAGAAGACCTGTAGGACTCAGTGACTGCTGAACAAGGAATTCAGAGATAGAGAATTATGAGCTTCAAAAATGATCGTTCTAGGGCAGAAGCTACTGTTACTGTAAGAATGTTAGAAATGGATGAGAAAGATAATTTAATACATGTTCTACATTTTTCTTTGAAATGGCATAATCCACTTAGGTATAGCAATTAGTAGCTTTATTTGGAGATTATGATGAACCATTTTAACAGTGATCTACTTTCATTTTTAAATAGTATAACTTAAAAAACAATCTTGCTCTTGTCAGTGATTTTATTAGCTAATTCTACTGGAGGAAATATCAGCTTCATGGACCCCAAACTTTATATCCAAGTTTCTACTCCTTCTTGGCAGTAGTTTGCCCAAATTCAACATCATCTGGCAATCTACTGAGCTTTAGTCTTGTAAAGTAAGCCTTGCAGAGTAATTAAATATCACCAAGGAATGAATTCTCCTTTTTTTACTTGATGACCAAAAATAACATGGTCAAATCTCAGAGCTAAGGCAGGTTTCATAATTCATGGTAGGCAACAGAAGCAATTACAAGCACTCTTGGTCATGGACTTGTGATAGGCAATAGACAATACCATGTGTAACTATTTGATGCAGTAACGCATCAAAATGAGAATTCTCTGTCACCCACCTTTGCCTGTTTGTGTTACCTAAGCCTGTTGCTAAGTGACTAGCATGATTTGAAAATCTTTTTCTCCTTTTTCAACTTCTGAAATATATACACATATATGCATACAAGGAGCTGACTCCATATACATATGTGTGAATGTGTATATATTTGTACTTATACATTCATTTATATGAATGGATTATTTTTGACATAGCATTAAGATCACAATATTTCCTACTGGGTAGGACAATAGAGAGGCACAGAAGGCAGCCTTGATACCCATCTCTTGTAATAAAAGCTTTTTTAAAAATAAAACTAAAAAATCAAAATATTATTAATAAAATTGCCATGCAATACATGAAACTGCACCCTCACATTTTCTATGGCCATTATAAAGGTTGTGGTAAATGGATTTCAGAGATTGTTTTGGCATAGGGACTGTGGCTAGGTACACATGAACATGAGTGTGAGCTGTTGAGTGTCTCATGGCACAGACAGACCTGCCTAAGCAGCTACTATGCAAACACAGGAAGCGACAAGTTACTTGAGGCTTGCCACCAGCTGTTCCTAGTTTTAGTTAGGTATTTGCTGACTAAATTCTGTTTTAGAATCTGTTCATTATCGCCTCTATAGAAATAAGCAGAAATCTCAAAGCAGAGTTACCAGGCGAGGGTCCTTTTTTCCTTTCTGCTGTTCTCATCCTCTCGTCTGTTCTCCATCAAGTATTCAAATGCGACGGAGTGCAGATTAAACTGTTCTGTGGCACACTTAATGACATAAGTGTGCAACTGGCCCATGCAGTTGCAAGAAAACAAAACAATAACAACAACAAATTAACTTTGTAGTTTTTTAGAAAGCTGCTTTTAAATAACTTTTTTCACCCCTCTATTGGCCTAATCTAAAAACAGAAACCCAGAGCTGACAATGCCTCAACAAATACATTCCAAAACCCACTAAGCCAGTTGCCTCTTGCACCACTGTTTCAACAGGCTGTGGAGAGATGTTATCTTTGCAGGTCCGCAGTTTTCTGTCAAAGTTCTGTGGGATTTCAGACCAAGACCAGGCCATTTGCTTCTAGATGTCCTGAAGGCCCATTAAAAGTGATACAATATATTTAAGCTAGCTGGAAACTAGAACCATATGGCCTTGGCTCTTTCCAATGCCCAGAACTGTCACATGCAGTGACCAATTAAATAAAATGTGCTACAGGAGGTAAGGTAGATTTAATGTGCAAGCCATTAAATATGGGGTCATGCAGCTCATTTTTTTTTCTTTTTGAAAATTCAACCCTTAGAGTTGCTTGCGTTTTCAAAAAACAGATCATAGTTGCTGCCATATATAATGGAGGATTAGGATGCCTTTTAGCGTGGTTCGGAATACTGTTTAAATGAACCAGGATCCTTACAGTAGACAGTAGTTCATCTATTTTCATTGCAGGGGTTGATTGAACTGGCCCACTGCCACCGTACCCTGATTTTCTCTGGGCTGCTTGACATCCTTCAGGGAGGAATATGAGATGGTCTTTAATGAAAACAAGAGTCCTGCATCCCAGAAGCAGATACTTGGGAACTAAATGCTTCGTCCAACGTTAGCTTGATCCAAGGAATAGAAGGCACCTTCAAAGCCATATTCTAGTCTGTTTTAAGGATGATATTTCTGTCATCACATTTCCTTGACAGTTCCACCAACTGAAAAGCATTCAGCAGTAATCCAGTGATTAAATTCTCCTGGAACACATTTTCTTTTTTCCTAGCCTCTGGAAACAATCTGCTGCAATCCCTCCTTCATTCACCATAAACTCCAAAAGCAAATTTCATTTCTGAGACAGATATATGGAAAGATTACTGACAACCAACCCATTTTTCCACAGCTGGAAATAATGCCAACAATTGGACTTTGCAATGACTATAGAGACTCTGGTAATAAAATCCTTCTCCAGTGAAAGGCAGCTCCTCCTTAATGTTGTACAGCATACCCGTACTTGCCAAAGGATGATATGTGCCCAAAATGTGATTCAGATAAGCAACATGTCACCACTTGACCTTTAAGTTAAAAGTAGAGAAATAATCATTTATGGCCATATGCAGGCACACCAGAGAAGCACTTTACAGTACCAAAAGCAAAAATGAAAGAACCCTCAAGAGACTTCAGCGTTAGCCAAAAGCAAGACTCTTGGACCCCCACTTTTATTTCTGATCTACATTCAGGTCAAGCAAATTCTTGGACAAAACTTTAAGAGATGTTTCTCTTGATAACTTGGTTATCACAGAGTCCCATGGCAGGGCTTACACCCTACAATGCCACAACTGGACAGACATTCCTAGTTAGACTTCCATAGAAGTTTCTCATAAAGGAAACAAAATAGAGAAAGAATTTATGATGTTGGACCACACAGGGAAACGGGGCCGTCGGGTGTGACCTCAGAGCCTAACCAGACATGGAGAAAGTACACATCCGTGTACCCAGGCTTCCTGGAAAGCTGGCAGTGGAACTCATTAAATCAGACTTTGTCTTTGAATCAAGGCTTCCTAAGAATAATGAAAACCAAACACCTAGGAGGAAAACCTAGCATGGGGCCCCTCGGAATCCAAGAATCTCTCATTGCTGTTAGCCTCTGTGAAATTTTCCACTGTGTGCTGCTTTTTGCTTCTGTGTGTTATCTGGACATACGTTGCTACTTCTGTTTCTGCTTTTTTTTTTCCCCCAATTTGGTGAGGCTGCTTTCTATTACCACTCAATCAAGTTGAGAAGCAAACGTTGAGAGTGCTCCTTTCTTGTAAACAGTTCCCACACATGCCTTTCTGCTCTGCATTGGAAACAGCACTTACAATTGAGTGGTTCTGCAAACCAGCTGTGTGCCTTTGCTGACTCCTTGCCTGGGATAATCTCGACCGCAGCAAAAGGCAAAGACGGCTACACGTAGGCAGTACAGAGCTGTACAAACAGCCCAAGCTCAATCCGTCCTGCATGGCTATCAGCAAGAGCCCAGCAGCCTGGGCTGACCCCTGGGTTACCTCTCTGAGGCACCACTGAGCACAAACAACTCCCATGCCACCGCTGCCCCAGAGAGTACAAGTTAACCTTATCCACGTGGCACTTTCCAGCTCTGACAGAACAAAACGGGAGGGTTGGGGGAGAGGACATGCAAAAAAAGTCACTAAGTAGTCTCCACTATGTTCAGTCTTGGGACTTGAAAAACGGTTGCTGTGGGATACCCAGAAGGTTTTGAAGGGCCTTCAGACAATCTTGCCATCTTCAAAGACTGACTTTAAAAAAGAAAATGCTGAATTTTTTTTTAAGTGAGTGGGGGGCTGTTACAGAATTGTGTGGTACAGAGGAAAGATGAATGCATGGGGGAGGAGGGAGCGGTGCTGCTCACATGAACAGCATCCTTTGAATCTTTAAAATAAATAATACAGGTGAACACAGAAGTTCATGCTACTTGCTGGAAGCAATAGGATCAAATTTTGCGGAACAGGTATTCCACAAGCCCCCAGGTAGCCTGCCTCCTTCTCCGTGGGCTGTCATGTTCTGTTGCAGGTCTCGAGAGCCCTTAAATCCGGTGGCACAGTCTCAGATAGATTCTTGCAGGTGAGAGACTGATGTCTGGATTCCACCAGCTTCTTCCAGGGGAGATGCTCGATGGCCAGGAGGGCACAGGTGATCTGCTCACTCAGGTTTCCTTTGCATGTCTGCCACGGTCAAACAGCAGTTTCCAGGTCCTCGTGGCCAATGACCTTATAATTCTGGCGGCTTTCTAGATAAGCAGCTAGATCTGGGTCCCCGGCCTGCTGTGCTCTGTCTTGAGGTGTCTTACCCTACAGGTGACAGGAAAAGGGGAAGAGACAGGTATGTGGGAAGAGATTTTTTTTTTAATCATACAAATGATTCACCCAAAGATCGTTGATTAACAAGAAGCCTTTCATGTCTGGTGTTTGAGATGGTCCAAGACATTTTCAAATCTGCTTTAGGACCCACTGCATTAAACATGGGAGGTCAGTAAACTAGACCTTAATGTTTCTGGTAAGTGAGGTCTCTCTAAGAGAACAGAAGTGCACAGAGACTAACTGACTGTGTGTACAGAAATGACACGGGGAAGAATAAAGAAATCCAAACAGGGAGCAGGCACTCAGGTTTTTAGCTTAGGATCCTTTGTATTAACTACACGCTGGGAGTCTCTAGCAAAATACCAAACTGAAAGGAAGGAAACCCAAATAGTCTAAAAGGTTTTCTTGGCAGGTTTCAAAAGTCTTCCGGTAAGTCATCTTCAATCCGTGGCTACTCCATCTATCAGAAACGAGTTCCTCACTGACAACATAAGTAATAAGTGAGGATTAAAGAAATCTTGGGGCGAGTAACAAACACTAAGAGTGTAAAAGCCACCAACTGTTTGCCTAAACTAGAAGAAACACTGTTCACCTTGCATTGAGCAACTGTTTGTGTCTTTTTGTGGCTCTAATAATCTTTTTCTAGAAGAGCAACACTGTTTTCATTCTGTTCTGTAAGCATCTTCCACCAAAAAGATCATAAATACTTACGCTATGAAATCTATATCAACATTTTAAATGTTATCGTTTGTGATTTAGATACACATGTGTTGCAAGCACACACATCTGTATATTACACTTTTAAGAATAAGCTTAGTGACTGGATTTCAGCAACGAAAGCAGGAGGCATGTTCATCTTCTGTATGGCAGCAGGAATTACCTCGCATGCCCTGACACTTGGGATTTTTTGTTCAATGATGCAGGTTTACCTGTTTCAAAATGTTATTTTAAGTTCTAAAAAAGGGTAGAGACATGATCACTGTACCAAAGAAACAGCTCCTTATCAAACTGCAGGCAAGTTTTATAAAAATGATCAAAGATGTCTCCATCCAGGCTGTGCCAGCCTCAATTAAACCCGCTCCTGGCAGCCTCTGGGAGTTTGTGCAGTAGAGGATGAAAAGAGAGGTAACAGTGCCTCAAAACTCTTTAGATATTTGGAATTTGGGATTTAGAATTTAACAATTAGCTTGAAGTTCCTAAAACAATTATTATTCAATCTGTTCACAATCTGAGACTATGCCATCATTACATCAGCAATTACGAGCTTCCAAATATTCAGGAAGGGAAACCAAGGGTGGAGGTTAAGTTGTGTGTATGGGCATATCCCCAGCCAATGCAGGCATTCAGGGAGTGAACTGGCAAATGGAAGACCCTGTTGTCTTGTTTCTTAAACACATGCATAAATAGAAACTTTAAGGCAAAAACAAAACAAAACAACAACAACAACAAAACACAAAGCAAAACCAAGACATAGCTCAACTGTGTTGAACTGGCTTTTGGAGGAACTGATACAAAGGGGGGCCTCAGGTGGTGTGCCAGGGAAGTGGGGAAATCCATGGTGTGCAATTGCCTAGGAAAGGAAAAACAAGGTCTGCAAAGATCTTCTCAGTCTGTGTACCATAATTTGAAGAACTCCCAGAGGGAAAACTGTGCGTAAGTAGATTTGCATCACTTATATGAGTTAAAGGAACCTTAGGTCATTTAATAGGCTCCTAAGTCAGTCATCTATGCTTCATGGCTACATTAATTGGCTCAAACCCTAGCCTAACATACATCTGCTTTAAGAAGGCCCCATCCATACAATAAAATTCTTTCCTGCAACTTTCTAAGTGGCTGGTCCTTTCTTGGAGTCTACCAGGGTATCTATTAAGACACAGGCAACAAAACACATTCTACACACCACATCTGAAAGCCAATATTGCTAGCATCCATGACTCTGTTGAGTAAGTGAGGTACTCCACCACCGAGTAAGGATAACCTGCCAGGTGAGTAGCACTGGGCTCGACACCAGAGAGCTCAATCTAGGTTTGGGCTCAGCTACAGCTTCCTGCACCAGTATGCTCATGCTTTCCAGTTTCTTGGTTGAACTATTAGGGAATAATAAAAGAATACAAATGAACATAAGCATTTAAAAACAAAATAAAACACTGCCTAGGCACACTGAATTGAAGATTGTAACCGTTTCTAAATCAGGGCCTGCTTACATGGGTGTCCATAAGTAATCATTCTGTTACCTCTATCAAGAACACCCACAGATTCATGGAAATTTTTGGAATTAAAACATAGGCTCAATTGGCTAACCGTTCACCTCCAAGTGCCGGGATATCATAAGGTCATCTGGTTTGTGTCCTGCCTGCTCCATTTCCCATCCAGCACCCTGCTTGTGGCCTGGGAAAACCACAGAGATGGCCCAAAGCCCTGGGACTCTGCACCCGTGTGGGTGACCTGAAAGAAGCTCCTGGCTCCTGGTTTTGGATTGGCTCAGCTCCTGCTGTTGTGGCCTTTGGGGAGTGAACTAGCAGATGGAAGATCTTTCTCTCTGTCTCTCCTTCTCTTTGTCAATCTGACTTTTCAATAAAAATAAATAAATCTTTTTTAAGAAAAGATGTTAATTTTGTTGCAAAAAGTGCTTATTTTTAAAATAATATGCCTTTTCCATGAACTTTTGGTAAACCCATCAAATCTTGGTCTACAGCCACCACAGATTTTTATCTACACTGGAGTAAGTACTCTTGGGGGAACTTCTTGGTAGTCAGGCCATTATCTTTGAACATGAGCCTCATCTCTCTCCCAGGGCTTTGGACTGCAATTCTGTATGACTTGCCTGTTCGTGTTGAGCAAAACAACTGCTAGTTCCATGGACACCATGTTCAGAACTTTATAAAGCCCCATAGGCAAGCACACACACCCTCCTTTTGTGCTTATACATTTAAAATGCAGTTCTCTAAATGAAGCACTCTATTTTTTCCTCTTTTTTTCCCAAAGCCCCAGGCACTTCCATAAGCACTGAAAGGATGCCCAGGCTACGGACACAAGCGGAGGCAACAGCGCCTGCCATCTCCCCCAGTGGGAGGATGTTTGCACTCACTCATTGAGTTACCTTGGAGTCCGTCTTTCTCAGAGATGCTCCTGCATCTACGAGAAGCTGGCACACAGCCCGGTTCCGCTGGCAGGCAGCCTTGTGCAGTGCAGTCTCACCCCTAAATCAAAGATAAATGGGAAATTACCCATAAAGGGATTGGGAGGAAGGCAGCAGGGGATGGGGTGAGGAGATATTTGCTACTCCTACTGATAATGGTGGGAGCTCCTCAGCCTCTTTCACTGGCTGAGTCCGTGGCTGCAAGATACTTTCTAGGGAGAAAGGCAATGAGATATCTAAAAATTCCATGAGGTAGTCATCAACTGAATATTTGGCTTCAAATTCTTTATCAAATAGCATCAGTTCACTCTGCTTAGTGACATCTAAAAAATACTATGCTGGATGTAGGTTGTACTCAATGACACTATGAAACAGACCTATTATGTAAATGTGTCTGAATATGGAAACAATTATTTGCTGGCATTTTGGCAGGGTGTGAAGGGCAGCAGACAGAGTACTCGGGGAACAGCATGGAGAACTCAGAGTCCTTCCATCGCGTCAGCCAGTGCTTGGTAGATAGCAACTGGCCTTCAGGGAAATAACTCCTGGGAACCAGACTTCAAGGAACCAGGCCAACACCCACTCACTGTTCAACCTACTTTGGATTCAGCGTAAGTGGCAGGTGGAAGAAGGGGCAGTCACAGAGGATATCATAGAGGCACAGTGAGACTCTGGGAGAGTTCAGGAGCCAAAGCTCTCCCAGTGGGCAGCAGGCCGGAGGCCAGCCACCGAGTAGGGAAAAGCGGATAAGGGTGAGTGGCTCCTTCCCCATCTCTGAAAAGCAATCAAAGGGGAAAGATAGTCCTATTCTAAGGCTCAATGTGAACAGGGTTTTTCAGGAAACATCAGAAATGGAGAATGAAGGCAACACTGACAACCTTATTAGCAGGTGCGCGTGTGTAGGGCAATGGGGAGCTCCTTTGGTACCTAGTCATTCATGGCTATACCTTGTCCTTCTCATCCTCCACTCTTCATTTTTACTTAGCAGCCTCCTTTTTACAGAGCTAGCTTCCTATCACTCTCACTCATTTGTATTCCTTCTTTCATTTTCTTTTTAACATGCTCTAGTGAGTTCCATAGGCTCTCAGGAGTAGTTGTTCATTCTTTCCTTGTTCCTGTTTGAGGAGCATTAGTGCTGCCATAGGAATAACAAAGTTGCAAACAACGCTATTGGTTGAGGGAACCTCCCAGAATGTATGGCTTCCTCAAGTAGCATTCCTTATTGGACACAGAAAACGGCTGGCATCACTGTGCCCTTGGTTCTCCAATGGTCATACATAACGGGTTCCATTTACAGTATGACAGAAGTTTTATCATCACATGGAAAAGATAGTTAAGGAATTCAGAATTCATTTTCTCACAAACATTAGTTCAGACGGAATAAATTTAATGCATACAACAAAAGGTAAATGTATTTATTTGGACTTCTCAGCAGTCCAAGATGCATGAATGCAGAAAGACTTGCCTTATAGGAAGTTTTAAATAGCAAATACCATTGATGACTCATTCAATCATTTACACTACTCGTGCACATTATGTAATCTAGATTATGTTTTCCATATATATCTAGGAGAATTATGTAGTCTTCAGAGCATTTCATAGATAATTTCAATAGATTAAAAGGTATACTTTCAACTATATCAAGAAAGGCAACACTCACGTTTCACTGTCAGCCATATCCAATAACTCAGAAGGTCCTAAACAACAAGAAGGCAAGATGCCCATTAAAAATAAGTTCAAGAAAATTTGTAGTCACAGAGCTCAATTGTCTTTAAAAACTGAGTCAAAGGAGTCATTTGCAGTAGGGACAATAATACCAAAACAAAATCAGAGGATTCTTCTGCTTCCCTGCCACTGGTGTCCCGTTTCCCATGACACAAGACACACCGAGCATGAGACACAAAGCTGTACTAGAATGACACAGTCGCTACCATCAAGACACTCCTCACCAAGTTGAAGAAATAAAACTAACTGGAACATAACAGCTGCAACAATAGTTGACAAGCTTGCCAGAACGAAAGGGGAAGGTGGATTTCAACGACTGTTTCTCACTCTTTGGTTGCAGTCTAGAGTCACAGATGTACCAGTGTGAGAGCTACATGACCCCACACTTGTCACAGAATCCAATCTTCTTGGTTAGAGTAAAATTCTAAGTTTTACAAAATGTCCCTTCCAAAGTCCTGTGAGAAATTTTATACAGACAGGCAAAAATTATTATGGATGTATCCTTAGAAATGGTAATACGTTGCATTTGGGTTTTTACAATGTTCCATTTGTTCATCAATTAATCTGCTCAGTCTGAGAACACTGCTAGTCATGTGCACCTTTCACCCCTCGGACCATTGCTTCCCGTTGCAGTGAGTTCTGTGACCTAACTTCAAGAACTGCCTCTCTGGGGCCCGGCACAGTAACACAGTGGTTAAAGTCCTTGCCTTGCAAGCGCTGGGATCCCATATGGGCGCCAGTTCTAATCCCGGCAGCCCTGCTTCCCATCCAGCTCCCTGCTTGTGGTCTGGGAAAGCAGTCGAGGACGGCCCAAAGCCTTAGGACCCTGCACCCGCATTGGAGACCCAGAAGAGCTCCTGGCTTTGGAATGGCTCAGCTCTAGCCGTTGTGGTCATTTGGGGAGTGAACCATCGGAAGAAAGATCTTCCTCTCTGTCTCTCCTCTTCTCTATATATCCGCCTTTCCAATAAAAATAAAATCAATCTTAAAAAAAAAAGAATTGCCTGTCTAATCTCTACATTATTTACTGGTCCTTTTACCTGTGAACGGGTGAGCACTAAAATGTATACCCTAAAGTGAAACCAACCAAGATAACTGGGGATAAATTTTTATATTCTTCAGTGGGATACCTATTAATCCATTTTTAAATCTCTTATTGTTTTCTCCCTCTCTACACTGAGATTCTAATAAATTCCTTGAAGTTCCAGTCTGTATTTGCTCACCACTTTCTTTGCGCCTGCTGTACAGCTGGGTGCCAACCTAATGTTTAAATATTTGGTAAAATGAATGAATAAAAGTGCTTGGAAATTCCAAACATGGTTCAAGGGATTTTAGACTTTACAAATATGATTCAGGTGATTTGTTCTCTCTATTGGTGAATATAATTAGTATTGAAAATTAAATTATTGTGCACAACAAAAAGGGGGAGGGTTATAACTTAACTATGAATGTCTTTAGGCAAGGAGCAGACAACCAAGATACTATGAGGCCTTCATAATCTTCCTTGTCATGCAACAGTTCAAGGACCTTCGCCTCCAACTTCCACGACATCATTTCTGAGACTTGGTAAATCTTCTATTCAATGCACTTCCTCTTGGTCCTATTTAACAAACAGACTTCCCAACAAGTTCATGAACCTGGATATAATTAACATGCAGAAACTGATGTAAAAGAAAAAATTAAAAGTCCCCTATCATCTAGATATTCCTGCTTCTAATACATCGTGTATATTGCTTATGCCAGAGTATTTAAACATACTTTAATCTATCACATGGACCTGCCTTCCTATTCCAATCGAAATCCCCAAAATATTCTTCTCAGAAATACAAAAGATGATGTAAAAGTTCATCTGGAAACACAACAGACCATGAATAGACAAAGCTATCCTGAAGAATAAAAATCAAGCTGGAAGAACCACAACTTCAGAACTCAAGACATACTACAAGGCAATGGTCATCAAAACAGTCTGGTACTGGTACAGAAACAAAGAATAAGATCAATCGAACAGAATAAAAACCCCAGAAGGGAATCCACACACATACAGTTAATTAATCTTCAACAAGGAAATGAGAAATAATCCTGGGGGAAAGTCTGGTCTCTTTAACAAATGCTGTTGAGACAATTGTTTAACACTATGCAGAGGTTAAGAAACAAGATCCCCACCTTTTACTTTATGCAAAACTCAAGCTCTAAATGAGTCAAAGACCTAAATTTGCACCCAGAAACCATCCAACTATTAGAGGAAAACATAGGAGGCACTCTCTAAGATACAGGAATTGGGAAAGGCTTCTTAGAAAAGTCACCAAAAGCACAGGCAGTCAAAACCAAAACAAACAAATGAGACTACATCAAACTATGAATCTTTTGTACAGCAAAGCAAACAGTAAACAAATTGAAGAAACAACCAACAGGACAGGAGAAAATTTGTGCACACTTACACAACTGAAAGGGGAATAATATCCAGGATTTACGAAGAGCTTCAGAAACTCAACCACCGCAAAACAAACCACCTTGTGAAGAAATGAGCAAAGAAAATGAACAAATATCTTTTAAAAGAACAAATGCAAGTAGCTAATAGACATAAGGAAAAAATGCTCAGGATCTCTGGCTATCAGGAAAACACAAATGAAAGCACAGTGAGGTTCCCCCTCACTCCAGTGAGACTACAGTCAGACTTTTGCTAACAACACATGCTGGCATGGATGTAGGGAGAAAAGGATGCTCCCTCGCTGTTGGTGCAAGTGTAGGCTAGTAAAACCTCTATGGAAGTCCGTCTGAAGAATGCTAAGAGAACTGAAATTGACCTGCCATATGCCCCAGCCATCCCACTTCTGGGAATATATCTAAAGGAAATACAATCTATATATAAGAAAGAGACCTGTAATCCTAAGTTTACAGCAGCACAATCTACAATAGTGAAGACATGGGAACAACCCAGATGCCCATCGAAAAAAGCGTAGACACAGAAACTGTGGTATACCCATTCTGTGGAATACTACTCAACCACAAAAAGAATGAAATTCTACCATCTGTGACAAAATGGTCTCAACTAGAGAACATTGCACTTAAGGAAATAAGCTAATTGCAGAAGACCAAATGTTATATGTTCTCTGTGATATAAAGCAACCTTCATGCAAAATACAAGATCATTTGTTATATAGACAAACATACATGTACAAACAGCCATATAGAGAAACTGTATAATAGAGACTGTTGTACCAAGAAATGAAGATACACTGCAGTATGCGTCTCTACTCCTGAATCAAAGCTGGACTCCTAATGAAATTGCTAAATATAGCTTTACAATAGGATGCTGGACTTTGTGCCACCCTCTATGCCTGTAAAGTCATGACACACCTAAATAACAGAATGATGGACTTAATGGCCATTTCTGAAGGGCTCTCCTATTGTAATAATAGTTGGACAATTTCTGAAAAGGGGAGGGAAAGTCCCTGAGCCTATGGCACTGTATCATAAAAATAAGGAAATAAATGAACGAAATCCTCAATTTGTTATCAAACTTCTATTTTTTTCCACATAAGCTAAACCGGTTAATGACACAACTTATGGATTATGTGTTCTTGTTTCCCATCACCAAGAGATTGACATCTCCCAATGCTACACGCTAACCAGCACCTTCTAACCACACACCTGTGTGTACCACATTCTTTAACATCCAGTCTGTGGTCAGGGCCTCTAAAAGGCGATCTTCTACAGAAGCAGCTTACCTTTATCTCAAAACTCCTCATCAAATAAACGTTTCTTTAGTTCAATTCTTGCATAATGTTTTCGCTTTTTGAATGTAGACCTTGTCTCTAAAAAATTATCCTAAACTTCTTGAGAGTAAAAATAATTTTATTGTATTTGGAATCACTCAGACAACGATCACGTTTATAGAAACCAAGACTGGACTCACTTTACTCAATTGTTTCTCTATTCTAGGATTCCAAAGAGACATGAGTGATCACCCACGCTCCAAAACTTGCAAAGCAGTACAGAACAGTGTGGAAAAGTAAGTTTTTGGAGTTATTCCTCCTTGGCTAAAGGGGCTACTGTTTACAAAATCCTGGCAAATTCACTTAAACCATTCATCCCTTGTTGTTGCACATGTAACATAGAACATATATTTCTCAAGCTGGTTGGGAAGTTTATGAGTCAATTGTGGAAAGCGTTTAAACAAATGCCTGGCACCATGGAGACTACACATAGCGCAGGGTCATCAGCCTGCTCTCTGACCTAAGACAGCTGGTCACGGTAAATCAAGTGAGTACGACATCAGAGAAGGAAGATGAGGCCAAAGGGTCATTTCACTACCACCAACATTTGAAGTCACTTACTGACACCAATTGTATGTCCTGGGAACAAAACACCCCAGGCCTGTCTGATGGCCTACCGGTCACCTTCAACAAGATGAGGTGTAAGAGGTCATCTAGTGCCCAGGGGTCCTTTGAAAGAACTCCATTACTTTCAACAAACCTTTCAAGCGGTTTACTTTGAAGGGGGTTGTGTGAGCTGAGCTTCATCAATGGTTCTGCTCTCATCATTGCTGCCAATCGCACGGCTCTTCAGGCAGCCGAGCCGTTCTACTTTCTCCTTTATTCCTTTTGTCATTCGTTGTTCACAGAGCTACACACATGGTGGGTCTAGGGCCAAGGACCTCTGGAATCCACACTCTGGATACATGAGGAACTAAAGCATTATTCACTGTGCTAAAAGAGCAATCATTTGACAACCTGCAGGTGCGGCCAAGGCAAAGAACAAACCGTGTTCCTTACCATTTCTGGCCAGAGGCACCATAAGGACAGTCAGCCCAGAATTACTTCACAGCTGACCCAGGGGGTGAATCAGGCATGCCTGTGGCTGCTCATCCTGGCCCACATTCTCACCCTGTAATCCCCCAAAGCCAGTGGAGGTGAGAGGCAGAGACACAGAGACTAAAACAAAAAACTTCTGCTCTTGATGAGTATCATAAGAAACTGGATATTTGAGACAATGGTTTGAGAATGATGGGTTTCATCAAACAACTGTTGTGAGGTGGGCAGCTAGTTCAGGATCACGGGCTTGAAAGTCACTCCCCGACAACTACCGAGGTGTTCCCTCCTGCCCACCTGTTACACTTATCTATCAGCACCTGGAACCTGAGAAGGGGCGATATTGTATTGTTGTGTAACCATTGCCCTCACAAGCCTGTATAAAGGTCCATGATAGGGAGGGGCTCTCTCTGTCTCTCTCTTGGTCGTGTGCTTCCACTGCTCTGGCACTCCAACTCTTGGCCACCTATTTACTCTGCAGCTTCCTGTGGACAGACTCTGAGGACAGGTCGCCCCTGAGCATGGCTCTGTGTGTCTGTTTTCCTCACCTTCTGTTCACTGCTTGGGTGGGACAACAAAAATAGCAAAGCTAAGATGCTTTGTATTGTTATTCTGTGTACTTTCAAGAGTTCCAGGAGAGGTGAGGCTTAGCAGTAATGGAATGCAGGCAGAGAAACCAGGGAAAGGTGAATGTCTGTAGCTTTCTAAGTGTGCCCAGGTTGTTCGCTGCATGTTTCTTAGGATAACTTATATTGCTGGGGAAGCTGGGAGGTGGGTCTTCAGTTTCATGCATGGACTTCATGGTAATGACCATTTGTTCCTCTTGGGGTTTCAATTAACTGGATTGCTATAAGATTTGCTATTTCTAGTGGGTCCTGTTGTCACCAAGCTTGGTTAATAAAGACTCCTTAATAAACCTTAGACTCGTGTGGCGTGATCTCGCTTGCACCCCACAGCACAACTTCTCTTATCGTCCATTCAGTAAAGGTAATCATTGAGTAGCAAAAAGTTTTGAGCATTCAAGCAACTAAAACAGAAAAATGGCAGCCAGTGGATTCCAGACGGGAGTGGGAAGCTGTTTTCAATAGTATAGGTACTTGTCTAAGCACTTCATTCACCTCTAAAAGGACTGTCTCGTGCTAGCAAAGGGTACTGCAAGAGGAAGAAAAAAGAGTGGACGCTGGGTACAGTCTCAGGGGAAGGCTGTAGTTCCTCTCTTGTTTGTCCCTGTGCCTAGCTGCCAGCATCTGGTCTTTACCGGTGCCCAGGACTGTTTCACAGTACCAGGCTTGTGCTGTGTAGTACTGTCTACTGTGAGATTTGCGAGGCTGGCCAGAGAAACCAAAATGATAAGGAAAAGTGTGCAAAAAGTAGCATCTGTGATTTTTAGGAAACTCATCTGTGTCTCATTCATAAATAGAAAACAAAGGAGAAAGAAGGGAAGAAAGTTGGAATGCCTTCAGTGTATCTAAGTGAGCAACATTTGCTATGGGGCTTCTTTTACAGCACACAACCTGATGGTGGATACCACACCATCTCCACTCAGGAACTGACAGAAATGATACTGGATTGGCAGCAGGAAACTCTGTACCACTCCCTAAACATAAACACACATCTTGAATCACTGTCCTTCCAGGAATGACTGAGATGTCCACATTATTTTCCACACTATTGGCACTTAAACCTGCACAAAAAAAAAACACCCGCAAACTACTACTACCATCAAATTCGCATGGAAGACATTTGAGAGTAAATTCCTCCATGAAATTGTCACAGGAAACCAACCAGTGCTCGTCCAGAATTCTTGGAGCAGCACCCCCGGGGGCCCTGCAACACCCCACAAGGTCTGCTGCAGTGTGGTTACTTGCTCCTGTTTCTCACTCCTTGCCAGGAGTTTTGTGTGGGCTGCAATCATTTCTTACGTATGTGTGAGCTTGAGCAAGTAACTTAAGTGAACCAGACTTCCGTTTTTGCTGCCCGTCAAACGGAAATAAGAACTTACTGTGTAGGACTGCTGTAAGCATCAATTGCATTGATGTATTCAAAATATTTAGAACAATAAAGATTGGCAGTAATTATTACTTTCGCTTTTTTCTCCCTCAGAAATATCTGGAACAAAACTAAAAGATTTTAAATGAAAGACATTTTAAAATCAAATTAAATTCCAGGCAATGTCACTTTTTTTTTTTGCTTAGAGAAAGAACCATAATGGAAACATGGATTCAAAGACGGTACTACATGGAAAATGGCTGAAAATCAAAGGGAAAAAAAAACCTACTAATGGAATGTATATATCAGTATTCAGGTGAGAGCCAGGGAATGCCGAAGAAACCAAAGCGTCACAAATCTTCCCAAATGAGAAAGTGAGCATTATGGTCAGCAATCGGGCTCGGCAGCCTGCGAGCCCGCGGCCCAGTGCTCATTCCAGTCTCTTTCCATGGTGACACTGGCCGTGCCCAAGCGACTTTATCATCGACATGATCTTTGTATCCCATATGACGTGCCTTTTGTAACACGCATTCTTTAATTTTCTTCCCACACCAATGCACCCAAATCCCCTTTGCTATTCCTTCCATCTCCCTGGGGCCCCTCCCTTAGGACCTCATTTCCCATTAGTCTCCCTGACGCTGCCAACAGACCATTCCAAATCCTCCCCTGCCTCAGGGCAAGGGCTGCACAGATGTGGGAGAGCTGGCACTGCGAATGCTATCAGCACCGTCATCCTGTCCCAGCGGGATAGTGGTCAGTTCTCTCTGGGACCAGAGGCAGAAAACGGAAGGTTAAAACAAGGGAAAAAAAAGATGGAAAAGAAAGGCTGAAGGCAGAAAAAGAGAGAAGACAAAATAAACCATTGAAATCCAAAAGGAAATGCATGAGTGAGATTTCTGTCAGGAAAAGCAGCAGGGGGGAGAAGGGATAGGCACTAGGAGAAGAAAAACAAAAGAGCAAAATGCAGAGGGTGGTGAAACCACAAAACAAGGCGGAGAAGTCTCTTGGAGGGGAAAGCTACAGGGGAGGCAGTGAGGAGCATGGTTGAAAGGAGTTGAAAAGCAGAACCAGTAGTGGAGCGTCTCAGCTGGAAGCCCCTGCATCCTTAGCCGCTTGGTGGCGCCATCTCGGTGGACCTGATAGCTGTCTTCCTCTTCCACTGTGTTTTCAGTTCTCGCAAAATCCTGATTCCAGTTCTTTCATACACAAAAGCAGCATGTTGTACGTATGAGAGACGAGGTCCCAATGAAGACAAGCAGTGCAGCAAACAGCCTCAAGCCTCCTGTGGCTTGTTCAGCACACAACTCAAGTCCTGTCACCCTCAGTTTGTTGTGACAGAGCTCTTAGAAGAGGAAGGAGTGGCTGCTGGTAGAGTCTGAGGGAACTGCTAAGCTCTCTCGCTCCTGACTGTGGACCAACTCTGTACCATGCCGAGGAAGAAGGCAAGCCATGAACAGCAGAGGTGAAGTGTCCCTGAGCACCCACACACAGTGTCAGCTGTGCGCTTGCAAAACGACTAGCAATTGCTCATAATTGTTATTTGACAATTCTGAATTCTGAAAAACAGACACGAATGTGTAAGTGTGACGCCATATCTGGTACCCAAGGGGCTTTTTAGGAAAGTGTATGTAATAATCAAAGTCAAAACAAAACAAAACAACAACAAAAACAAACAAAAAAAAACTTTTGTGGGGCTGGTGTTGCAGCATAGCAAGTTAAGCTTCTACCTGCAATGCCCGACGGACATAGGTTTGAACCCTGGTTGTTGTCACTTCCAATCCAGCTCCCTGCCAAGGCCACAGAGAAAGCAGCAGAAAACAGGTCAAGTGCATGGGCCCCTGCTCCCAAGTGTAAGTTGCAAAAGAAGCTGGGCTCCAGGTGTCAGCTCCAGCTACTGCAGCCCCCTGGGGAGTAAACCAGAGATGGAGGATCTCTCTGTCTTCCCTCCTCTCTCTGTAATGCTGCCTTTCAAATACATGAATGATACCTCTTTTTTAAAAAATCAAAAGGAAATAAAGTCAGCCTGGATTTCCAAAAATTGGTAATAACGCAAAAGTTACACTTTCATTCCACTGGAATCAACTTTTCAAATATTTATTTATTCGGGAGGCAGAAAGACACAGCAAAAGAGTTGCCATCTGCTGATTTGCTCTACAAATGCCCACAACGCCCGTGGAGGCTGAGCGCAGGAGTATGGAACTCAGTTTGGGTCTCCCACATGGTAGGCACCCAACTACTTCAGCTATCGTCACTGCCTGCGGGATCTGCATTAGCAAAAAGGATCAGGAATAAAGCCCAGGTACACCAATGTGAATCACCTGCAGCCAAAGGCTCAGCTAAACAACTGCCCCTTTTACGAACTTGTTTGACATAGCCTTGAATCTCTCGGAGGTCTCCTGGGAAAGGTTATTTTCTTTGTCAGGCAAGGGGAATTCTGGAGTAAAGGACATTATTCTGAAAGGCTATTTCAATCAGCAAAATCACATTAAGAAAGTGATTACAGAGTACAGCTTTCTCTGTACTTGTCTCTGATTTCCAGAACACCATAATTTATAGGATCCTCTATAATTTAAGAGAGATGAATGATTCACAAAGATAATTTTCAATTCCCTTGCCAGGTCACTATAAAATTGTACCCACAAGTAAGAACAAAAAGTTGAGCTAAAATCTTTAGCTCTTTCGGAAGCAATAGGTCAACTAGGCTAAGCAAAACTATTTTACAACCATATTCCTGAATACATAAGAACAAAGAAATGAATGAAATCAACAGCCTGGCGCCATAGTCTAGTGGCTAAAGTCCTTACCTTGCATGCCCAGGATCCCACATGGGCGCCGGTTCTAATCCTGGCAGCCCCACTTCCCATCCAGCTCCCTGCTTGTGGCCTGGGAAAGCAGTCGAGGATGACCCAAAGCCTTGGGACCCTGCACATGCATAGGGGACGCGGAAGAAGCTCTTGGCTTAACACTGATCGTTGCAACTACTCGGGAAGTAAACCAGCAGATGGAAGATCTTTCTCTCTGTCTCTCATTCATTCTGTTAATTGGACTTTCCAATAAAAGTAAATAAATCTTTAAAAAGAAAGAATTAAATCAACAGCATTTATCAGATTGAAAAAAGTCATTTCGATAAAAACCAATTGTGTTTCCATTATTCAATTATAGTGGTTAAGGGTTAAAAACTGTTTTCCTTCGAAAGTTCAGTGACCCATGGACTGTAGGTCACTTCAGATTTTATTTTTAAATAAAAGAGAAAGACCGTGCTTCACTCGGCACAGTTTCTCTACAGGTGTCTATTAGCCAACCAGAGACCAGCAGAGCACTGGATATTTTCTGAGGCCTTGAGAACAGTGTAACTATGAGTGAAGCTGAGATAATTAACAGGAATCCTTTCTTTCTCATGTATAGAAATATTAAGCCAATTACTTCACAAAATCAGATCCAAATACTACCAAATATGTACCCTCTCCTGAAGGCCTGAATTCCTTTGTGTCCAAGAGTTTTAACAGAAAGAGCTATTCTATGTGAATCAAACTTCGCAAAAGGCACTCCTTTAGCATTGCCGTACCATTCTTTGATCTGAACCCGGCAGCATCATTTGCCAGGTAGTCTAATACCACACAGGTTCTGCGTGTACCAATCACAATTGGGCTAGAAACTCAAAGCCCCAGGAAGTCAGTTACCAGCCTTTTAAGAAGCTCCATCATTTGAGACAGCATGGATTCAGCCGACCCTGTGGCTTGCTTCAGAAAACAGAATGCAGAGAAGGCGATGTGGAAACTATCCACCTAGACTCAGGATGTCCGGCAGCTTCTATGTGCACCCTCAGTAACCCAAGAATTACAGAGAAAGCTTATAACCAATTACACAGCAGTCTCAGCCGATTCTGAAAACATCACACCCTTGAGAGCCCAACTGAAATAGTGTGGTCCGCAATGGCGGCTCACTGCAACTTGTAAATGAGACTATGTGTGATGTTACTACAGAGAAGATCCTACAACTGAAGGAAAAGTATCCTGCTTGTTCAGGAATGGTAAAGACAGAGTGAGAAAGAGTGAATTTCGGAGTATGTTATCACTCAAACAGAAGCCTGGGGCCCAGCGCAGTAGCCTAGTGGCTGAAGTCCTTGCCTTGCATGAGCCAGGATCACAAACGGGTACCTGTTCCTGTCCCGGCTGCTCCACTTTCCATCTACCTTCCTGCCTGTGGCCTGGGAGGCAGTAGAGGACAACCAAGGGACTTGGGACTCTGCACCCATTGAGGAGACCCAGAAGATGCTCCTGGCTCCTGGCTCAGGATCAGCTCAGCTCTGGCCGGTTGTGGTCATTTGGGAAGTGAAACAATGGATGGAAGATCTTTCTCTCTGTCTCTCTTTCTCTCTGTAAATCTGCCTTTTCAATAAAAAAAAATAAATAAATCTTAAAAAAAAAAAACAGAAGGCCAGCATTTTAGATACTTACACAGAGGGTATACATGAACTGAACAGCTTAAGGTATGAAAATAACACGTTTAATATCATTGAGTAAAGGAAAAAAACACAGAAAAGGGAGACTGGAAAGAATCAAGAAGATAACAAGGAGAATCTTAAAGCTGACCAGAGGAAAACTCTAACGCCAGTGCACGCCTGCTGCTTGGTGTGGCAGGAATGCTGCGCTCTCTCCTTACTGAGGGAACACTTCTGGAGAATGTCATTTCATTCATCGCCTGTGAGCTGATCTGAATATTTTATTCTGCCCCTCACTGTGTTTTGGGGGAATTCTCCAAGGTATACAGAATAAATCTATGAAATGTGTGTATGTGTGTGTGTTTGTGTGTGTGTGTGTGTGTGTGAGAGAGAGAGAGAGAGAGAGAGAGCCTACTCCCTGCTTTTGCCAGTCTTAACCCAAAAAGAACGCTACCCATTGCATGAGCTAGGAGGATCAGCAGGTAGAAGAAGAGATCCCAGGCTCTCTGGGCAAACAGCTCCAGGGTGCCACAACCCAACCGACAAGGGGGCCACAAGGCATCCGATCTTGATTCAGTAGCCTTTCATTTTCCAAACCAAGTCTCCACTCTGTGTACCGCAACTCAGGGCAAGGGTTCAGGCACAGCCTTCACACTGAGGAGGTAGTGAAGATAAAGCAAAGGGAATCTAACATGATGGACAGTCTCAAGCCTCCTTACAAAGCCACTGGCAAGAGCAAATGATAGGATTGCTAGATGGAATTAACCAACTGTTGAATGAATGACTGAAATAAGATGCCTTTGCCAAACTGTACCAAAATAAATAAATAAATAAAAAGAAGAAGTAAACAGTGTGAAGCTTTACTCAAATGCTTTCTATCTAGAACCCGAATGTCAGTGCGCAACGACTTGGATGGTGTCTGCCATTAGGACTCAGAGGCTGACTTCAAAGCTATCCACGCTCTCAGCCACATCCTTCTCCCCTCGCCCCTGAAAACAAACCACCCAGGCAGACTGTCCTTCTTCCGATCCCTTATTCCTAGAAACACTATACACATGGGAAAGTGGATGCCATGGTCAGGATTTGCTCCTCATTTCATGTGTTTTTGTTTCTAAGGTAAAAATGACCTAATGGCCAATCAGCAGCCTGGTTCAGGAAGCAATTTGGGAGGAGAGAATGAATGACTGCTCCAGCCAACACCATGACACCACACACTTGCAAACAAAATGAAGGGTCACTCGGGATGTAAAGATTCATTCAGACAGAAAAAAAAAATTAAATTAGAAAGAAGGAAAAGTTATACCGAGTAACACCTTAGAATGATCAAGTGTAAATACAGGTTAAATCAGCTGATTCTACTTAATTTACTAAGAAGCTCTACAAGATCAAAACACACTACGCCCAGCTATCTTCGTTTTTGTTCTTTATTTTTTATTAATTTGATTCCAAGTAAGCTTGAAAGAGCTCAATGTGAAAAAAATCGTTGCTATTAATTTCCTGGATGTGCGGCAGGGCTCTGTGACGTTCGATGGGAAGAGCAGGGGCGTCGGGTCAAAGTTGAAGGGTGTTTACGCAGTTCTGAAGACAGCCCACATAAAGTCAACTTAGGATATGCACCGTAATTTATGGAGCAATGACCCTCGGTACATTTGCTGCAGCTACTCACCGTGGTCAAGGATATATTTCACAATCTCTCCGTTGCCGGTTTTAGCTGCGTAGTGAAGAAGTGAACAGTGGTCTGGTCCCTGAATTAGCAGGCTGCCTCCATTTTTATAGCTCTCTATTAGCTGAAACAGAAACATAACGAGAGATGCTCAGGCAGAATCCGGAACAAAGATAACAGCTCACCGGTGATAAAATAAGGGGAATGTAACAAACCACGAATGTTTCCAGCCTCAAAGGACACAGAGAAAAGGCAGAGAGGTGAAGCAGACTGGATGTACCACGTTATCACTCAAACAGATGGCCGGGGTTTCATGCAGCCCCGGAGGAGGGTCTCCGTATTGACCAGCGAAGGAAAGTGAAAAATGCTGAATGACTTTCTTTCCTCTGGTGAGCACTGGTCTCTGCCTCGAGGGAGAAGGGGCGGTGTGAGGAGGACAAATGCCTCACCAAGCTGGTGAAGTGTTCTGTCTCAAGGGACAGAATAATTGCAGCTATAAACAGCAATAGCTTGGTGTCCGGCAGCCAAGTGCCTATCTTATGTCCTTCAGTTGTTCTTCAATGTCTAATGAACTTCAGCAGCAGATCTAAAGCTTCCTCCTTGGCACTCATCCCCCCCCACATGTCCCCCAGACACACACACACACACACACACACACACACACACACCATCTCTTCAGCACGATCGTTTCTGTAAATCATCCAACACAGAACCAAAAAGGCTAGAGTTGATCTGTGAGGTGAAAACAAATGTGATATGAACAGTGTGGCAATTTCTTTCCCTTTTTCTTTTTCCAAATTTATTTATTTTTCATTGGGAAGTCAGATCTACAGAGAGGAGACACGAGAAAGATCTTCCAGCTGTTGATTTATTCCTCAAGTGGCCAGCTCAAGCCTGAGCTGAGCCCATCTGAAGCCAGGAGCCAGGAACTTCCTCCAGGCCCCAACATGGGTACAGGGTCCCAAGGCCTTGGACCTCTATGAGCTGGATGGGAAGTGGAGCAGCTGGGATATGAACCTGCGCCCACATGGGATTCTGGCTCATGCAAGGCAAGGACTTTAGCCACTAGGCCACCGTACCAGGTCCAGTGTAGTGACTTCTATAGGAGAGTGAAGTGTCTGGCAGTGAAGGACTTGGTACAAGGAGCCGATAGCCATACACAAGGACTATTGATTGGAGGTCAATAGCAAAACTTATTAACAGCATCAGATTTGTAAGGACTGAGGGTCAAGTGGGCATGGGGAGGAGGGTTTAGTGCATTTACATAATAGCAGTAAGAGGGAGTTGACTTAAAACAAAAGGAATTCCTGTACCCTTGCCTGGAAGTACCTTTCTTTGTTTTGTAAACAGATCCAATCAATTGTCCCCGCATAAGAAAGAAAACTGGAGAACATCAGAAGTTTGTAGCCTGAGAATAAAGCTGCTAAATGAGGATACAAAGTCCAGGAAATATTAAATACTCTAAAAAGTAAAAAGGGGCCAGGCGCAATGGTTTGACTGGCTAATCCTCCCCCTTAAAAGTGCCAGGATCCCATGTGGGCCCGGGGTTCATGTCCCGGCTGCTCCACTTCCCATCCAACTCCCTGCTTATGGTCTGGAAAAGTAGGAGAGGACGTTCTAAAGCCCTGAGACCCTGCACCTGCATGGGAGACCTGGAAGAAGCTCCTGGCTCCTGGCTTCAGGTCCGTTCAGCTCTGGTCATTGAGGCTGCTTGTGGCTGAACCAGCAGATGGAAGATCTTTCTCTCTTTGTAAATGCATCTTTCTAATAATTCTTAAAAATTAAAAAAAGAAGTCTAAGAGGGATCCTAGTCCCCAAAATGTAGCATATTAGAAAAATAAGAGCCTTTCTGAAGCCCCTAAAAAAATAGTTTGAGGACAAATAAGGATAAAATAATCCAGTAAATAAGCAGAAATAACATGTTTTCTTTGAAGAAGTGAGGTTTCATGGCATTGTAAGTAATGCAATATTAGGTGAGAACACATAGTCCCGTGCCCACCTTCAGATAAATCCATAGCATTGCCACGTGCCCAAATGCCAGAGAAACAAAGACAACTACAATTCACTCACTAGCCTCAAGTCCTCACAGTCCGTGCAGAAACATGAATTACACGGTTAATGGAGATGATGCTGTAAGGTTTCTAGAGGGGATCAGGGGATGCATAAAGCAAGAGAAAGAATTTCTGGACGATGGCCTAGGACGCTGACCTGCAGAGTTGTTGAACGGAGGTAGAGAACTTAGGGGGACTCCCATTTCCCAAACTGTAGGGGGAGAAGAAAGAAAGAAAGAACTAACATGTTTCCCTCACAACTCCCAGACAGAGTACCATTCAGTTCAACCGTATTATCTGGCAATGAGTCTTCCATTTCACTGTGGGCAGATCCAACCATGATTTAACACAGACTCGTGCCTAGATCCTTCCTTGCTGATGTGGCTTTAATGAAGGTAGCCATCAAGTTCATCCACGGGCTTCTTAATGTAGCTCAGTTGTTCAGTAGCTTTTCATTCAACTTTCACATGTCACAGAGTGGTCCTGGAATCTTCTGTTCTCTAGTCTATGGCTTATTCTCTGTCTCTGTGTCTCTGTGTCTTTCTCTCTGTCTCACACACATAAAGTTTAATATTTAATTTGCAAATGATTCTTGCTCAGAACAGAAAAATGGAGATGTAGAAGAGAAAGAGGGAAGAAAAACAGAAAGGAAATGATGTTAGAAAGAAAAACACTGAGCCTGATGCAATAGCCTAGTGGCTAAATCCTTGCCTTGAATGTGCTGGGATCCCATATGTGGACTAGTTTGTGTCCTGCCTGCTCCATTTCCCATCCAGCTCCCTGCTTGTGGCTTGGAAAAGCAATGGAGGATGGCCCAAAGCCTTGGGACCCTGCCCCTGTGTGGGAGACCAGGAAGAAGCTCCTGGTTCCTAGCTTTGGATCGGCTCAGCTCCAGCCACTGCAGCTGCTTAGGAGAGTAAACCAATGGTTGAAGATCTTTCTGTCTCTCCTTCGCTCTGTAAATCTACCTTTCCAGCAAATTTAAATAAGTATCGCCCCCCCCCAAAAAAAAAACGGAAAAAAAGAAAAACACTTTAACGAATCCACGTAAATGTCTTGTTGCTTAGCACAACCAATGTGCTAATGAGGTTCCTACTAGGCTCTCCCTTCCTGTCTGATCAACTCTTAAGAGCATCCTTCCTCCTTTTACGCAGCAAGGCAGTTAGCACATGACATATGATATGCAAAGCCATGAAAATGTGGTGAGAAATGATGTTGAGTTAAAGTTCTTAAAGAATCACCAAGGTTTTGGTAGGAGGATATCTTACCTTCATAAGATCACCAGCTACTACTGCCTGCAAAATTGCTGTGAAAAACAAAAGAGAGATGCCCCATTAGTAAAAGACTCTGTCATTAAACCATTACAAAGGGTTAGGGTTGTATTTTGGAGAAGTAATCTATGTTTGGGGACCAAAACCAGAGAAGGAGAAGAAGACCAGTGGTTGAGTTTTGATCAAACTAACTTAGGTACAATCTTGAGTACTACCGTACTCTAAGGTCCTCCCCATAAATCAGTGTAGACTCTAGGTCCACCCCTCTCTAGTGCTGGTTTACAGAAATAACAAAGGATTTATAATCATGCAGACTGGGCTCATATCTTATTCTGGGCATGTAAAGGTCTGGGAGGTTGGGCAAACCATTTAATCCTTCTTAGCTTCTCTGTTCACATTTGTGAAAAGAGCAAGTGTGAACCTCAAGGGGTGACTGCAGGTATCTGGGAGGTCTGCCAGCTTCCCAGGCCTGTGACAGATGCATAGCCAATGCGTTTACTCCCATCCACTCAGTTCCCTCTATTCAGTCTCTTAGGGTTCAAGCAATCAGTGATCTTTTCTGTTTGCTTTTTTAAGGGAGAAAATGCCTACTTTTATAAATATTAAGCAAACTAGACATAACAAAAAAGAAAAAAAACTATTTTCTGGGGGAAATAGGCATGCGTTTGGCATCAGATTCACTGGTGAATGATATGGAAAGATGCCTGAAGATCTTAGGTCACTTAAATTATTTAGAAAAACACGTAGACTTGAAACAAAAAAAGCAGAAGTCATGTATTGGTTTACGCTAAGTGGAGTTCAGAAGTGGAATGAGAAAATAACATCTTTAAATGGTAAAAAGAATATAAGAGCTTCTAACGACAATTACAATTCTTAAAGGGAAGACGATGGGTGAATGGTTTGCTTGGTGGCTGCAATGTTCACATCCACATAGGAATGCTGGGTTTCACTTCAGCCTCCTAACTTCCGGTTCCTGCTAGTGAAGATCCTGGGAGGCAACCAAGACGGCCATCATGGCTGGGTTCCTGCCACCCGTGGAGGAACTGGACCTAATCCCTGCATCCTGGTTTTAGCTCTGGGCCCAGCCCACCTGTTGTGGACATTTGGGGATTGAACCAGCTCTTTCTCTCCCTCTGATAAATATTTCCTTAACGTTCATTGAACATGAAATACAAGGTAACCGAAATTGATGTAGAGGAAATTTTTAAATGCAGTGTTTTTATGGGGGGACTTTATAAAACTGATAGAAAAGGCATATGGGGGGGGGGGAGGCAGAACAGTACATGCATTTTAACACTTGTTTGTACCAAAATAACTTTATCTTTTGTTGCCACTTTTCCACAGTTTCTGAGGATCCGTATTCTGCGTCAGGATAGAAGTGATTCTTTTAGAAAAATAAATGCGACAGTTGTCATTTCTGAAACTACACAATCTAGATTGTGTAAAGGCTTAACTGTCATGTAGTTTTAGAAGCAAACTAATTTAAATTTATTTTGCAACGTGACACCTGATTCTTCTTGTTGGAGAAACCTCTCATTTGACGTCAACCAAAAACGCAGTGTCAAGCATCAAAGTACATGGAACCACTGGTTGCCACCACCGCAGCTCTTACAGCTTTTCTGTTGGGCACTTGTGAGTTCAGGCTGGGTGAGCAGACGTAAAAGCACACACGTATGTGTAACCCACTCACTGGTATATCATTGCACACCTTTTTGTTGACCCAACAGAAAATCTGAAAACTTACAAACCCAAGCAAGGCAACTTCCTGGTGTGAGGCAGAGAGGGATGGAACAAGAGAACTGAATACAGAGTGAACGAATTTCCTCTCTGCAGCAAGCTGGAGTGCTCTGTTCTTTGTCTTCCTGGGAATCCTAACCCAGCACTTTGCACACAGCAGAGCACATCACTTAGTTGCTGAACTGCCTGAGAAGAAAGCAAGCAGATAAAAGAAGCCAGGAGAGAGAGAGATGAGGATAACTGAGATGAAATGAATATAATAAGTATAAAAAGAACCTGTGAACTCTAGTTCTCATTTGTTTTATGAAAGAAAATACGGGGGTTTGGATTGAAGCAACTCTTCTTGGAGCGCAGAGCTAGTAATGGCCCATTCAGCACCCTAATGGAGGCCCTCTTGATGAAAAAGTCTTCCAATTAGGGTGAAATTGGACAAATGCTCATCTGCTTAAAGCTCCTATCAGATAAAAGGTACAGATGGCACCATTGGGAAGGTGGTTAAGCCCAAGACATTAACCCCACAACAAGAAACAGGGAATACAGGCTGGAGGAAGCATTAACAATCATCGAAGTGGGAAAACAAATCAATTTGCACCTTTATACTATAAGCTATTCTCCTGATTTAAGAGGAATATCCATATTAGGAAAGCAATAATGTTACAGAAATTGTGTTAGGAAGCAGTTAATGCAAAGCTTTGGAATTCCAGCAGGGAAGTTCAAAATCAAAGCATTGAGCCGACTTCTTCAAGACCACTCGGAACCATCTGTCAGAGTTTCACAGAAAAAAATGAGTGAGAGAGGGCTGAAGAGAGGGTGAGAGGGAGGGAGAAAATAATAGAAAAAGAGGAACAGAAAGAGGTGAAAAAAAGAAAAAGCAGTTATTAATTTGAGGCAATTAGGTAATAAACTTTGGGTAAACAAGCAGTATATCAAGATGAGGAAAGAGCTTCCCAGAGCAAAGGGAGAGGGGGAGGGATGGTGGAAAGAAGAGAAAGAGGGGGACGAGGCAAGAAAGGAATGATCCGTTAACTTCTTGGCCAGGAATGGATTTCAAAGAACAGTTCCTAGATGAAGTGACGTTTAAGTCAATTATCTGATAAGTGGAATTAATTAGCAAAGAATCTTCTTTTTTCTGTAAGAAATTTGCAAGACCAAGAAAGGACATGAAGGAAGACATGGGTATTAACTGTCATGGAGTCCGAGGGAGCCGGTTGAGAGCTCAACACTGCCACACCGACAATGGAAAGGAGCCTCAAGCAACATACAGCAGGGCTGCACAGCAATCACTTTAGCTAGCATCCCTTATGCCAAGACAGGGCACCAGGGTTGCTTCTTGCAGGTGATGGGAACCTACTGAAGAGTTAAAAACAGGAACAGATAAATATTTTTTAGTAGGTCAATTGGATTCTGTTCTTCACTTTGTGGGAACAGAGTGACTGTCATGCTCCTAGTTGCTTTTTTTCCAGTTCAACCACAGTCCAGTCTTCTCCAACTTCTGTCCTATATCATTAACATTAATTATTGTTTTTGTTTGCTGATTTTCAGCAGTCTTCCAGTTTCAAGTTCTCATGAAGGCAGATCATATATCAGAATGATAACTGCAGATAATGCCAAGTGTGCTGGATAAGCAAGGTATGAATGTTACTTTTAAGTCAAGCAGTATACCCAAGGGTAGCTACTGCGCAAAAATTATCAGGAACAAGCCTCACTTCACTTTCTGGATTAATGTCCTTCCCTGTGAAGATGGTAATTTAACATTTCCTCTGCTTAAAGAGTATCTGAACTCATCAGTATTCAAATCCAGATAATAACCTTTGGAAGATCAAGTTAAAAACACATAATGGGTGGTTATGATTACAGTATATTCTTTGCTATTTCTTGGACTCCAAGGCTGTCCTCCTGCCATTTCCAAAAATGCTCTCATGCAAAACTCTTTCCTGCAAGGAATGCAATGCTTGAAAATTCAATGAAGCAAAGGAAGTCAAATTGCTGACTGTGCACAAAGATGACTAAGCAGATGAACACTAACTTTTCTGGAAAACTAAGTTCCATACAGTTATGTATGAAGACATAAATGTTAGAGGGCAGAGGATGGAGATGTTTGTCCTTTTGAACATGCACACATATGAAATAGTTTATTTTCTGTTTTAGCATTACAAACTCATGTAACTTCTGTCCATTGTGCATCTCAAGAAAGATTAACACGACTGGGTAGGCAGGAGCCCTAGAAGGAAACTGCTTCTCTTCCTTCTTTGTTAGACCTGGATGCCTGACAGTTCATGTATAGAAGACCAAGATGACTTTTATCAAAAGCAATCTCAAGAAAGAAGATAGCCACGGTGATTTCAATGTTAACACATTCCAAAAGTCTACCTTGAACTTTATCCCAATGTGACAACATTCACAGGTAGAGCCCTCTGAGAGGTGACAGAATAAAAGTTCCATCTTCATGAAGATATCAACTCCATTTTAAAGGAAGCTTTGGAGACCCATTTGGCCCTTCCATATCTTATACTATGTGAGGATGTGGCTTTCATCTTTTCTTTCTTCTTTCTTCCTTCCTCTCTTCCTCCCTCCTTCCTTTCCTCTTAGATTCACTGATTTTTATTCACAAGGAAAATTTTCAGATGGCAGTAGAGATAGGTCTTCCACCTACTGGTTAACTCCCCAAGTGACTGCAATGGTCAGAGCTGAGCTGATCTGAAGCCAGGAACCAGGAACTTCTCTTGGGTTTAACACATGGGTACAGGGACACAAAGATTGAGCCATCGCCGACTGCTTTCCTAGGCCACAAGCACAGAGCTGGATGGGAAGTGGAGCAGCTAGGACATGAACCAGCTCCCATTTTGGATACCAGTATCACAGGCATGCTACTCCCATCCTCATTTTTTTTTCCCACCATGGGAGGACACAGTAACAAGCTGAAATCTCGGAACTATAAGCAAGCCTTTGCTTGACATCAAAAATGAAGGCACCTTGATCTTGGCCTTCTCAGCCTCCAAAACTGTGAGAACTTAATTTCCATCATGTATACGTTATCCAGTACAAAGTGCTTTGATACTGCAGTAACCATAGGCCAGGACTCCAACTCCTCCAGTTGTCCCAGACCCTATTTGAAATGGAGAATGCAGCAGTGTACAAAATAAACTTCATCTTGTCACAGAGTTCATATTTGGCAAGGAGCCCAAAAGAAGTTCTCACTTCATAATTACGAAGGACTAGATGACACTTCATCTTGGGGCAGACACTGTTGCTTTGAACATCCACATTTCACACCAGACCAGTTTGAGTCCTGGCTATTCCACATCCTTTCACGTCTCCTCCTAAGGCATTTGGTGAGGCTGCAGATCACAGCTCAAATGCTTAAGCTCCTGACACTTACATGGGATACCGAGGTGCTGTCCGAGCCTCCTGCCTTTAGCATGTGTCCACCCTGGCTGCTGCAAGCATTTGTAGAGTGACCCAGCAAACAGATGTGTCTGGGTGTTTCTTTTTCACTCTCTTTCTGCCTTCCAAGTAACGGAGGAAAATGAACATTTAAAAAATATTCTGATTCAGATTTCTTAGATTTATGTTCTGTGACCATGATTAATAAGCTATAACCTAGAGCCAAACAGTTTATCAAGCTTTATTTCTCTCTTTGGAAAAGTGAAAATTTAAAGCATTTCTATTGAGGTTCCGCCTTGCAAATAAGTTCCGAATACAAGGACTGAGACCATTAAAGTCATCTATGTAGGACAATCTGTAAGATTGGTATTTCCAACCTGTCACACAGGAAAAGAAAGATGTTGGAGTAAAATCAATGAGCGCTCTACAATCTGATACATCAGTATTTCTGAAGGGCTGCTTTAAGAATGTAATTCTTTCTTTGTAGATGGGCCTATTTCAGAACAAAAGGTATACACCACTGGGAAAAGCTACTCATATAATATGTTTGTGATTCTCAATAAGCCAACTGCAATAAATCCAAAATTGTATAAAAGATAGAATCACAATGTTGAAGCATTTATGTCTCTTTTCATTCAAGTTCAGTGATTTTTTTTTCATTTTTCCAGAAATTACCACAAATTATTTGTCATCGGTTCACAGTAGCCATGATCTAAGCAGCGTTTTTTTTAAAACACTTTAGGTGAAAAGAAAACTGAAAGTAAAAAAACAAAACAGAAGAACTAATAAGCAAGCAATGGCTTGGAAATGCTTAAGAAATTAGTTATTTATTGTGAACTGGAAACACATCTGTCTGACATCTTCTCTGTACTTTTTACTCTATAGTAATTTTTTTAAATTTTCATGTATAAACCCAAAACAACAATGTTAAACTTCTTTCTTTTTAAAAGTAGTTACATTCCAAGGCTGAGTTTGACCTGCTTGCAACCCTTTCAGTTGGTGGGTGGAGAGGGTGAGACTTGACATCTGGACTGACCTTTCCAGGGTGACACACGAAGTTAACAAATCAATCCAGAGAAAATCCTGCTTTGTTTATGTGCTGCCTCCCCCCCCGCCCCCCCCAGGTCAGAGTACTTGCCATCAAGTTATGCTGTTTCTCCTTTGTTTAACTTGGAGCAGGACAGTCAAAAATTAAATCAAACTAAAACTTCCCTGGAGGGTCATGAAAGCATGACATGCAAAATAAAGTCAATTTATAGTTCTGTGTCAATGAAGACATGGGATAGAACTAGCACGGTAAAAGTTACACTCGTAATTCTCTTGAACTCATCATAAGTCAAGTCCTTCTGCTTCGCCTCCATCAATGAAAAAATCACTGCTTGCTTGGGTAGCACAGGGTTTGTGCCTTCAGCTGCCAGCAGCCCACTCCTCTCACATATACATAGATTTTCCTGAGGTTGCCTCAGCAGATACATTCTGTCCAATTTGTCTACTTTGTGAGCGGCCAGCCATGGTACAGGAGCAGCAAACTCTGAAGGCTTAGCTCACAAAAATGGAATTCAGTGTCATTGTCAAACATAGCCAAGGTAATCGAACACGTGCTTATAATTGTCAGGATAACCATTGTGAATTATGCTAATGAGGCATAAATGAGAAGCGGTTCGTGAAAATGACTGTGATTAATATCACTTTACATTGCTGTGCTGAACAAATCCAAGACAAGGTGAGAAAAAAAAAAGAATTAGATGTTTCTAAAGATCTCTGCATTTTAACATAGGCCTAGAGAAGTATCTGGCAACTAGAAACAAGACATGCCAGGAGTAACTTGCCACAATCAAGACTAAAACACTGAAGATTTGTAATGACGTATCAGAATAAACTCGAAATCATTCTTAATACTACACAAATGACACACTCATTTTCCACTAATGCATAGCAAACGATCTCAAAATGCAGCTTCACTAAGAACACTTTACTTCTCTGAGTATCTGCACTTCGGGCAGCCATATGCAGCTAACTGGGCAGGACTGCCTTCAGCGGGGAGCTTTGGTCCCTCAGCGTGATCTGGCCTTTCCAGCGACTGCCTGGACCTCCTCACCGGTGAGTGTCTGCACTCCAGGAAAACGCAGTGGAGGTAACCTCGCCTTGCCTCGTAAATGACAAAGTATTATTTCTGCTGAATTCCCAAGCTTGTCCACCTTCAAGCAGAAAGGCCATGGAACTCTCATCTCAACATATGGTATGCATATATTGCCAAGAGGAGAGTGCCAACTGGAAGACAATACTGTGGTTGCTTTTGAAAAGCACAAACTGCTGTTGGAAAGTACATACATCATATGCCTAATTTTCTTCTTTCGCCTGCAAGAAAACTGTTCAGATAAGCATCACAAAGCTTTTCTTCATTTTTCTCCTGAGACGTTCATGACACAAACCAGATGACGCTGTATGCATTATACAGCCCCACAAGGGACACAAGTAAAAAAGGCTGTTGGACATCATCACATCCCAACGTTAATTGAAAACATCAACTCTATGACTCAATGTATGATGTGACAGTTTATACTTTCCAAAACAAGCCCCCATTATCTTTCATTACACTGTTTCCATCAAGATGTGAGAAGCCTACATCCTGTATTTAAAACGTGGACAAACTTTCAATTTCATCAGGAGCAATACTTTGCGATTTTCAAGGCAACATGAGGTGCACTGGGATCTTCTTTGAACCCAGACACCATTCCACGAGGAACCGAGGCTCCCACGTGAAGCCGGTCTCTCAGTTACCAGATACACGTGTGGTCATTTCAAAAACGGATCTTTTGGCTCTTGGTGGAGCAGGGACAAACTAACCCTGTAGAATACTAGCCAAAAAGAAGATTTTGACCAAAGCTCAATGTGGTGTTTGAAGCTATTGTGTTTTCAGATAAGTTGTTACATTACAGTGCAGAATTGGTATAGAATTGCATGTTACTAATGATCTAGAATATGTGCTTTGGTTTTTAATAAATAACTCATCACACATTTAATTTCTAATTCTCAAATACTCCTCTAGGCCTATATTAAAATTCAGAGATCTTTAGAAATATCTAATTCTTTTTTTTTTCTCACCTTGTCTTGGATTTGTTCAGCACAGCAACGTAAAGTGATATTAATCACAGTCATTTTCACGAACCGCTTCTCATTTATGCCTCATTAGCATAATTCACAATGGTTATCCTGACAATTATAAGCACGTGTTCGATTACCTTGGCTATGTTTGACAATGACACTGAATTCCATTTTTGTGAGCTAAGCCTTCAGAGTTTGCTGCTCCTGTACCATGGCTGGCCGCTCACAAAGTAGACAAATTGGACAGAATGTATCTGCTGAGGCAACCTCAGGAAAATCTATGTATATGTGAGAGGAGTGGGCTGCTGGCAGCTGAAGGCACAAGCCCTGTGCTAGCCAAGCGAGCAGTGATTGAGTTGACAGAAGATAGACATGAAAACTCCACTCATGACGAGTTCATGAGTATTGTGAACCTAACCTTTCTTAGTATTGCCCCTCCATCCTCCATGAGCACAAAAAAATTGTTACTTTTAATTACAAATTGACTTTCCTGTATTTTGCATTCATGAATTACACATTCTAGAAATTTCTTAGGGAATTCTTTGTTAGATAGTTGGTTTGTATTATAGATTCTACCCAGCGTGGGTCTGCCCCTAGCTCCTTTTATAATATCTGGCTGCCACAGGCTAACTCCTGAGTGGAGGGGAGAGGGTACATGCTCCTGTCACTGACCATTACTGGGCATGATCCACCAGCAACATCTAAAGGAGAGTCCAAGCTGCAGTGGTCTTTCACGCAAAACCCAGGCCACATCTGTCTTAAGAGTATGTAACTAGAGATAGGAGACAGAACAGCTTTCTTTTCTCCCTAATGACACCGCTAATGCCCAAATTCAATTAATTCCTGCTAATTGAATGCATGGATGTATATGGGTTTCCTTCCATCTGCTGCAGCAATCCTTTCGAACCTCCCATTAGCAGGGAAGATGCTTTCTGCATGAAGAAAAAAAAAATACCAGACAGTCCCCATCTAGTGTTCTGTTCTGGCAGAAACGATCTACCTTGCTGCCAGAGATCAGGATGTGTTTGCATCAGAAACAGTCAGCTCCACTCCTTCTATTCACCACTGGGATTGGCTATAAACAGTGCAGGGACCAGATGCCTCTCCGAAGCACACCATGTATTCAGCTGTTACTGCTAAGCTGCATGGTTGTTTCATGTATCTAAATTTTCATTTCTGCAATACACCATAAACATGCAAACCGTGTTTTGTTTTCGCTGTTTTCACATTTTTCTCTTTGTTTTGTCTAAACTACATCTTTCATTGAAAACTTGACAGTAAGGGAAATTAATAAGCTATTTAATACCTGTTTAGCTGACATATGTAGCCTGCTTATGCAAACAGCTATAATTTTAATATACTTCAAACTCTAGATTATAGGGAGTAGAACAAAGCCCACTCTGCTGGTCCCTGCTGTACTTGGCAATCAGAAGTTACAAATATTTTAACCTCTGGAAATGCAATGAAGTTTACTAGAGGCACCAAAGTTCCATTGCGTTTCTATTATTAGTTTAATCTAATAGATAACGATACACATTACTTTTGATAATGTGGGTAGTACGGCTCAGATCAATTGTAAAATCAATTGTATGGGTTAATGAACTGACTTTGAACACTGTGTTAATTAAATCAATCTCACAGGTTGAAGGCCCCAAAACCCACACTTGCCCACAGCCACCATACACTACGGTCAACCAGCCAGCCAGCAGTATGAAATATATACTGAAAATCACAGGGGCAACAGAAGAAGTTCTTGAAAATACATTTTTTGCCAATCTCTACAATTCAAAGTTAATGTTCTCTCTAGTTATAAATTCATAGCATCACCTTTGGATGCAATGTGCCAACACACTTTTTATATTGTACCTCATCTAAAGTCAGATTCAAACTACTCACTTAAAACTAGGGGGAAAAAAGTCATGTCATGTCTTGTATCTGCATTACAGAATCCTACTGACCATTTTTTCAGCAAATATTAAGCCAGCACAAACAGGAATGATTTTTTATGTTTGTAAAGGTTTTAATCTGATTACACCTTACTAAATTCATGAACTCCAAATCATTATACTAAGCAACATGTTCTTTTCCCTTCTTAACATTTGAATGAATGCAGCAATATGTATTAAAATGCTTTTCACGTTGCAAACTGATTCAGAAACCTAAGAGATTAAAAAGAAATCCCAGCATTCTGTGAAGGTCCTTCATCCTCAGAATGTCCAGAGGGTTTAATTTAGATCGAAGAGTTTTATTTATATTTGCTTTCTTGGCATTTGAATGACAAAACTATAAACTGAGAGGGTGTAAAGAATGAATGAACAGGCTAAAGTGGTCACAATGAGCCCCATTTGGGAAGGACAGTGCCATGTAGAAGAATGCATTGTTGGCCTACGGTGTCTACCAGCTTTGACCAAGTAGCTAAGAGATGCATCAGAACCCGGGCCTCAGCTTTCCCTCCCGCACATCCAGGGCCTGTTTCCTGACATCACTATCCTTGAAGCTATTTAGCAATGTCCTTCAGGAACTCTAAGGTGAACTCAGGTTGAAAAAGTGCACTCATATTTCATTCATGATATCCTTAAGCAGATCTGATGTGCTCAGAGAGTGATGGATGGTTATTGGTTTTAACCAAACTTCAAGACTCCAGGAGGAATGGTATTTAAGGCCAGGATCCAAGTACAGATGAGTGTGTTCTAGAGCTCAGAAAGATGATAAGTTTATGGGTCATCTGGTCATCAGGATGCGCATTAAGCACTTTATCACGGCCTTGCAGCAAACTGGCCACTTTTAAACATGAAGCACTTTTTAAAGTGAGAACAACATATGCCAAAATACCTCTCCTTTGATCAAAGGTAGAGGAAAGTTAATCCAGCACAGGTCATTTTCTGGGACATGTGCCAGCAAAATGTACATACAGCAAAAACACATAGTTTAAAAAAAGATAAAATTCTAAAAGCGTATTTGTAACTAAATTGTAACTGGCCAGTAATTTTAGATCTTTCTCATGGAAGAATATGATAGATATTAATCAGATAAATAGAAAAATTAAGCATTTTACCCCAGCAAAGACAAAAGGAAGTCTTTACTTTCGCTACCACATTCCACTAAGTTTACTAAGGAGTATCACGCCTCAGAAGCTTGTCTTCTTATGAAATGTCTTACTGTGTAATTGAAGGACTTCAACTTAAATATTAGCTGAATCCCTAGGCAAACCTACAGCAAGGTCATAGGTAAATATCAGTAAACAGCTGTATCCATCTCAGGCCCCGTGCACTCTGACAGTCAAGCCTTCAAATGGGAACCAGATAATGACCAGTAAAGCATTCTGAAGACGCCTTGAAGATCAAAAGGAGGATATGGTTACACCAAATAGCGAGACATAGTGAACGGCAGGAAGAAGGAATAGGCAGGGTTAGGACACAGCTAAAGCGAATCCTTGGAAATCTCAAGAATGCATCTTGTTTAATGTTGTTTGTTCCTTTTGTCTGATTACTTTGTTTTATTTTGTATTTTAGTTGGCAGTGGATAGTCTATTTTCCTAAGATTTGTGAAAAATCAACCAAGGCTAATATGCTGCCATTCTTATTACCTTCAATTCAGTCTTTGGCGAGCACCCATGGAGACTACCGTAAAAGGCCATCTTGTCAGCACATTACTAATGGAATCTCTGAAAAAAAAAAAAAGGAGCAAGACTGACCTACCTTCTGCAACAGGGAACAATATTAATGAGGCTGCAATGGGATTCCAAGATGTGTGGTGGAAGCTTCAGTTTGCCAACACCACATCCTGCAGCAAGTTTAACAGGAGGATTTGCATACAGAGAATCAATTCTGTGCCAAGGTACAGCATAGAACAGGGCAGTGCCTCTATTCACTGTGTTTATAGACACACAGAAGAGCAGTGCCACCTAAGAGGGAAGTATTTAGAATACACTCAGAAAGGAGTGAATGAAGAAAGAGAAATCATGGGCTTTGGAAGTTGTCAGGAAAATGTATGATTGCTTGTCCTTAGAATCCATGGAGGCGATTCCAAGACATGGGAATTAATGAGCACAGGGAAGGAAGAGTAATGAAGATGATGTACCAGACGGATGGTTGGAAGTGGTATGGTACCATATGTCTGCATGAATGCCAAGAGAGAGGGCCCTGGAAGCAGGAGAGTAGAAAGAATTTACAAGCCAGGAGAGTGAGCACTAAAAAAGTTGAAATCTAATTAGAAAGCCAACAGGGGATTCCATGGAAAGAAACCAGATCTGGGGCAGAAGAGAACACTGGAACAACTGTGCATCACATAGCCCAAAGTCACTGCAAAGTCGCACACTATGGTGACCAGTGTTGTCAACCTCTCCTGGCAGAGCAGATGTTTCCATCGGCACTATCAGCCAAGCTTACCAATCAAGCTTTACTAAGAAGTAATTTAAAGAAAAGGGGAAACAGCTAACTTTCTTAACCCACCCCATTCTTCTGGTCGTAATGGTCTCCTTCCTTGTGATATTTACTCAAGGAAAGAGCTACCTTTCAAGAACACTAATTAAACAATGAGGGTTATTATTGGAAATAAACCCTTGTTTCTTAGACTTCGAAGAATGGGGGTAGAAGAATTAGGTCAAGAATATATATCAGAAACATCTTTCAACATCATGCAATAGCTTACAAGTTAAAAAAAAACGTATTTTCATCTTTACTGAGCAATTCCTATCTAACAAAAAGGACTTTCCATTCAAAACTAGAATCATCTTTTGCTGTTATATGAGCTCAAACTTCCACAATGCTTCTGACAGAAGAATGCTTAATAGGATCTGAATCCAGGTTACCTGACTTTACAACTTTTACCTGAGGCTTCAGCCTATCTCTAATCCCTACTAACAATGTAGGTGATCTTGGACAAGTTATTTGCTATGTTATACCTTCATTTTCTCTCTTATGAAAGGAGAATAATATTAGCCCACCAAATATTCCAGAAATAGATACATCAAGTGCTGTACAAAGTTATTCCAGAGATTAAAGAAGAAACCCTTCCCAATCCATTTTCCCCAATTAGGAATATAGGACATGCACTATACAATAGGAATGCTATAGGACGTGCATTATATAACACGAACACTAAAGGCTAGTCTTACTCAAGAAGATGGATCTAACTTCTAAATAAAATACTGGCAAGCCACATCTGGCAATGTATAAAGGAAATAAGTATGATAACTGATTTGAGCTAATCTCATATTGATTTCCATTACAAAATCAGTTAACAAAATGAATCATATTAATAGTTTAAAGGAAAAATATCACCCTAAAAGATAAAGGAAAATGAATTCAATAAAATCCAATATCTGAATAAACATTAAATACTTACTGTATTTGATTGAAGGGAAAGTTCTTTAAAATATATACATCGGGGGTTAGAAGGAATATATATATTTGCCACCTACCAGTAAACCTCCAATTTATGGTGACTATGGCACCTAGTACAGGAACAAGACCTGAACTGCTAATTAAATCTGAGCTGAATATTCTAGCCAGTGTAGAAAGTACCACAAAAAGATTTAACATACACAGTGATTAGAAGGAAAATAAAATGATCTATCTGTAAGTGATGCTACCTATGTAAAATACTCTTCCAACAACAACCCCAAATCCTTTAGGTGCATCTCACAAATTCTAAGTTCAGCAGAAGTATTTATATAGAAAGAAGACTATAAAAGTCAATTGCATCTCATTATGCTATAAAAGATCTCTCAGAAAATAAAATTACAGAATCATAACATGATTTAACATACAAAGAATACCTAGGACCATGGTTAACCATTGATCTAACCCTTCATTAAGAAAATGATAAAATTCTATTGACAGCCACTTAAAAAGGCCAATTCACACAAAAGACACAGTTGGAAAAGGAAACATGATCCTTTATCAATTTTGTGTGTAGATTTATAGATTCATGAGATTTCCATAAAAATTTCAACATAAAACTTAATGAAGCTGGTTCTAAAATGTATTTGAAACAATATAATCTATGATATGACCAAGACAATCCTAAGTAACAACATATTTCCAGGTATGTCCTCCACCAGAAACTTGGATTTCTACCAAAGTGAATCAATCAAAGCAATAGACTATTGGTGCATGAAGAACTATGTGGATCAGTAAAACAGCAGAGAGCATAGAAATCCACACGTATGAGGCAGGAAAACAGAAGATACTTTGCAAGTCAGTAAAGGGAATAAATGACATTGGAACTGGTAGTTGTGCGTACGGAAAGTTCGTGCACATGCATACTAGAATAATCCATGCTGGATTGCTCACGATAACAAGACCAAAACCCTCGGTTCAGTCTGCATAAACATTCGTCAGAGCACAGGTACAGGAATTGCTGTATATCCCTATGACAGAATAACACAGAACAACTCTTCATATGGCACTCATAAGGAGAATCACCAAACCATCATTTGGAATGAAATAAGCAAATCACTCAAAGCCACGCACGATGATTCACATTTTAGTTTTTCAAAACAGACAAAAATACTCACACATATGAGTGTGCATATAAAGTTACTCCTGTATAAACATATGTGATATGTACACACAAGTAGTAAAGCAGTAAAATAAAACATGCATGTTATTCACCTAAGGACAAACTAGTTCTTATTTACCAAAGGCCAGAAAATGGAATAAGAGAGGTAACCACGGGGTTGGCATTGTGGTGCAGTGGGCTAAGCTACTGCTTGGGGCACACACATGTTCCATATTGGAGTGTCTGCTTTGAGTCCCAACTATATCATTTCTAATCCAGCCTCCTCCTCACGCATTCCAGGAGGCCAAAGGTTATGGATGAAATGCTTGGGTCCATTCCACCCACGTGGGAGACACAAAGTCCCTGCCACCTCGCTTTGGGCTAGCCCTGGCTACCATGGGCATTCTGGGTGTGAATCGGTGGATGGAAATCTCTTATTTGCTCTTTCTCCCTCTCCCTGCCTTTCAGTTAATCAAAATAAATAAGCCAACATTTTTTAAAAGAAAGAAAAGCAAACAACATGAAGCTACCAGATTTCACTTTTTTTGGTCTATTTCTTAATCTGGAGGCCAGCTATACAATAGTTTCTTCTGCTTATCACTTCAGTGAGAAGATAAATGATAACCATTTATAAATATTATCTATTTTGGTACAATTAAATAGATAAAGATGCATATTTGAGAGAGCAAGAGCTGAATCAGCCAAGGACAGCTGCCGATGCCTCCAAAAGCTTTGGATCACACCATAATGTGTGTGTCCTTGCTTCTTGGTTTGATCATGGATTCGTCCTTGGCTTCTCTCCATTGTGCTTGTTACGGTTCTTTTCCTGGATACCCCACTACCACTGGTTTCATCTGTTCTGGCATTATTGCAATACAACAGCCATTACGGAATCTGCTGCACTCACACTGGAATACCTGAGGGCTGACCAGTCTGGGAGGCAGGAACACAGGGAAGCCTACCTCGGGTACTCCCATGGATGGCAGATGGTTAGCTTTCCTTGGAGCAGGATCCATGGCTGCCTTTTATTCTGCAAGTGAACAGATATTGGTTGGAGGATACACTCCCCTCAATGTGCCAGCCCCATTAAAGGCAGCAAGGGGCACATCGTAAGAAGCCTGTGAAAAGAGCAGGCTTGTAGGAGATACAGAGAAGGCCAGAGCTCAGGTGGGGGTCGGCGTAGCAGCTTGGGCACAGAGGGTGGCTCCAGGAGCAATTTAAACAATGAGGCGATAGGGAGGAAGGGCAGCAGGACCTCAGAGGCCAGGGCCACCCATGACAGCCCAGCACATCTTGCGACAAGCAAGAGGCCTCCTGTTTCCAGATGTGGCATCACAGTGTAATGTGCCCACTGGGATTCAGCATGGCTAGCTTTCCTGTAGCTTTGGCTTCACTCAGTTAACTAATTATGAGAAAATGTGACATTGGTATTTACTTTTTCTACAGGGACAAATCATTCCCAGCAGGAGGGAGAAGTGGTTATTTTTGTTCTGTTTTGTTTTGTCATTAAAAAGAAATTACTTGCACAGTAGTAAATATACTCTTGTTAAAAAGGGGGAAAAATCTGTTTTCCCTCAATTTTTATCAGTTTGCCCTAATGTTGGCAAACAAGTCTTTGCTTTTCCAGGGACATGGAAGATGAAAGAACTAGCGTTATCGTATGAGAAATGGGTTGAAAATTAACTACCACTTTCTACATACGCGACTTTAACCAAGTTATTTAGCCACTTTGTTTTCCAAAAAATGCCACGTCAACTACACAGCGCTATTTGGTAAAGATGAAATGAAATCATATGGTTGGAATACTTCAGCAAAGTGCTTCTTCATAGTAAGTGCTCAATAAAATGGAGCCTGTGTTATTAATGGGCCTGACAGTCTGACATAGAAACCACCCGCCATCTATAACTTCCCTCACAATTCTCTACGACCTCACATCGCATCATGGGCCAGCCTTTACTTTGATTGTAGGAGCCAAATTATACATTAAACATTTCGCTCTTTCCCACCCTGATATAAAACAGGTTTCCCATGAAATTTTCTTCTTTAATGACAACATCGAAGGAAAACATCCCCTCCCCCTCTGACCTTTGAACTTCTCAAATGCTGAACAAACATCCTGAGCAAATCAGAGCTTCCTCTTGCCTAGCCCGGGTTCTACAGAATATAACATGCTGCTGGAGTCGCTTGTCCTAAGAAGTGATTTCACACGACAGCCCACTGGAACTCATGCCATCTTAAAAGGGACACCAGCTACGAACGACTCCATCTTTTTTTTCTTTTTTAAAAGAATGACTTAATTGCAAGATATTTTGGGGATAGCCGAAGTGATCAATGCTCATTAAGAGAAGCTGATGACTCATGGGAAGCAAAGAAAATGTAAAAAAAAATTACAGGCATAGGATTTATATTCCAGTTTCACCATCCATTTACCCAATATGCCTCATATTTTCCAGCCATAAATCTGAGACAGAAAGAAATGTAACAGGTGTGTAACAAGGTTATTATTGTGTGCCTCACTGATGAAGTGCTGCTCAAGACATTTCACTCACCAAGGCAAATATAAACTGTTAGAGAAATTCACAAACACAGAAGTACATGTTCTATCACTAGTACTGGGAAGAAAACCTTGAGACTACAGAAGACAGAGTATTTTTTCAAGGGTGCAGGAACTGGATGATGAAGAATTAGGTAAGATCAGCTCAATCAGCAATACAATTTTACAGTACGTGTTTGAACTATCTTTAGAAGCTAAGACATAGGAACACATAATACTTTTTTTGAGACCATAAAATCATAGCTCAGTAATTTAGATAGTATGTCTCCAACTAACCACATGGAACAGTTCTTGAAAAAAACAAATCAGTTCTGAAGTGCTCTTAAAGCAGAGCAAGTCTTTTTGATGGCAGTCACTTTTCAGAACTTCAAAGGGCCCTGACACATGCTCCCTGATAACTCGGGACTGTCTAACAACTCCCAACAGCCCACAGACCTTCATCTGAGAATTAATCCCCCCTTTTCACTGTAGTTCTTCTAGACAGGAAGGCAAACCAACAAGAGACATGAGGAGGAAACTTAACTCAAAATAGAAGCTGGACCCAGCACAATAGCCTAGTGGCTAAAGTCCTTGCCTTGCATGTGCCAGGATCCCATATGGGTGCCAGTTCTAATCCAGGTGGCCCTGCTTCCCATCCAGCTCTCTGCTTATGGCCTGAGAAAACAGTCGAGGATGGCCCAACGCCTTGATAACTTGCACCCACGTGGGAGACCCGGAAGAGGCTCCAGGCTCCTGGCTTCGGTTCGGCACAGCTCCAGCTGTTGCGGCCACTTGGGGAGTGAACCAACAGATGGAAGATCTTCCTCTCCGTGTCTCCTCCTCTCTGTATATCTGATTTTCCAACAAGAATAAATAAATTTTTTTAAAAAATCCAAGTACAAGCTTCTAGCTGACTATTAGGCAAACGTATCATAGTAAACTTACTTATTTCACGGACTCGGACATCATTTTCCATTTGGCTCTTCGCAGAACATGACACAGCTTATTTCCAATACTGGGACAGATTTCAGGATGTGGCATGAGAGAGTTAGCTACTAGCTTTTCCTTTCCTTAAGTGATCTATTTGCTAAACATTTTTGAATATTTGCTATTTGTTGCAAACTGTGTCAAAAACTCACAACTGAGTCACCAGATTAATGAAGCAGCAAAGTTGTGTGCTATGTCCTAGAATTGAGAAAATATTTGCACTAATAAGTGGAGCAGAAAGCTCTCACTGCGAAAGATGTGAGCTATGCACGAAGGAAAACTTCCAGCCACAGGGATCCAGAAGTGTGTGTGCAGGGAAACAGGATCAGCTGTGATGAGACGTCACAGGGAGAAGAGGGAAAAACAGCCAAGCAAATAATGAGCACTATAGGAAGAAAACGAGTCCAGCCATCACTGAGGGGTTTACTGGTCCACACAAAACAACTGATCGTGGAAATCTGAATATACAGTGTGACTGTAGGAAACACATCATTCGAGTAAACTCTTACTATATAATAATCAATTTGCTCTAGTTGTCTCTCTTTATAAAAGATTTACTTTTCTTAATTGAAAGGTTGAATGATACAGAGATTGAGGGAGAGAAAGAGGTATTCCAAATGGCAGTGTTTGCAGACACTGGGCCAGGCTGAAGTCAGGCATCGAGGACTCCAAGCGGGGGAAAGGAGATTACAGACTTGGCTCATTCTCCATTTCCTTTCCCGGGTGCGTTAGCAGGGAGCTGGACGACAAGTGAAGCTATTGGAACGTGAACGGGTACTCCTATGAAATGTTAATGCTACAGGCCACTGTTTAACCTTTGGACCATGTCAACACAGATATCTCTCTTTTAAAAGATTAATCTACTTGTTAAAATGTTTGAGAGGTTTAATGAGAGAGAAAGAGGCAGAGAGAAAGAGGGAGAGAGAAAGAGATCTCTCGTTTGCTGGCTCACATGTCAAATGCCTATGATAGCTGGGGCTGTGTCAGAGGAAGGCCAGGAGCTAGGAGCTCTGTTTAGATCTTCTATGTGGGTGGCAGGGACCCACGTGATTGGGCCATCATCGGCTGCTGACGGCGTATGTCAGCAGAACGCTGCCTCTGAGGCAGAGGCGGGGCATGAACACAGACGCTTCCATATGGAATGTGAGTTTACTGTGTTACAAAGCCTACCCTGACAGCAATCTCTTCAAATGAAGATAATTTACCTCAACTGTATCAGGATTAATAGCACTTAGACTGCACTTCACTTCAAAGTTAGAACAGTCTTTGCAACCAGATACCCTGAGACATGGTCCCAATGGCTAATCCATAAAGGAACTCTGGGGATTTCTACTATAAACATCAATTTTAAATATGAAGAACAGATTCACAGAGGTTATATGATTCACCTGAAATTAAAAAAAATGTTTCCAAAAATGGGATAGAAGTCAGGCTTTAATTTTCACGGTATTTATTAAAGAAATAGCAGTAACAGCTGAAAATAATAGAAGATATGAAATCTGGCCAGGATTTATTTAGTTTTTCAAAGTGCTTGAGCTTTAACACTCAAAACATATATATATAAGGGTGATATTTTAAATATATCTTCTTAGCTAGTTTTCCACGATGATTTAAATAAAATGACCAAGGTTGAACTTTTAATCATGAATCTTGATATAAATAAGACAAATCCTTACCATGATCTTCTGAAGAAACTGGTGACCTAAAAGAGACGTAATAAGCATGATAAATATTTCATAGATTATAATTATAAAAACAATGAAGAATTTCATAACAAGATTCCTATAAAATATAGGTACCCATAAAATCAATATAAGTAAATGATATAGTTAATATGCTGTTTGTATGACACAATCCAATTAACTATCGCCATATTCTAACCAGACTGGTTAACTGTTAGGAGTTTCTAAAAACTCCATATTCCATGCCAGATAGTAACCGTTAAATTTGGAGTTGTCAAGGAAAGCTTAAAATCAGACAGGAAACAGCGTGGATGCACTTATACCTCACTGGTGGGACACAAAGATTAGTTACTCCTCACTAGGGTATTGAAGATTTCTCTGCACATCCCTCCTAACACTGTTCACCTAAATTGTTGACATATGTCTTGTTAGAGTTATAGAGTTAGACTACCCGAAAAACAGCCAGGTTCAGCAAAATCATGCTTCAGTGCTATAAACTGCTAAATACTGAAATTAAAATAGACACGAGACAGCTGAATAGTAATCTATAGCCATTTTAAGGTGTATAGAACCTGGTTGTATATAAACTAATAATTGAAATGTCAATGAAGAAGTCACAGGATGTGGAAAAAAAATTTTGGAGTTGTCATCCCAAAGAGCTACAAAACAACCAAAATGTCAAAACAAACAAGCCACTCAAGAAATGGGCACGGGAAATGGGCAAACACTTCACAAAGGAACAAACCCAAATGGCAAATAAACATATGAAAAAATGCTCAAGTTCCCTGGCAATAAGGGAAATCCAAATTAAAACATCAATGAGGTACCACCTAACGCCAGTAAGACTGGCCCACGTGAATAAAAGCACCAACAACACTTGTTGGCGAGGTTGCGGGGAAAAGGGAACCCTACTCCACTGCTGGTGGGGCTGCAGGCTGGTACAGCCTCTATGGAAATCAGTATGGAGAACATTCAAACAACTCAAATACAACATACCGTATGACCCGGCAACAGCACTCCTAGGAATATATCCAGAACACTTGTTTTATGAGAAACCAACATGCACTCCTATGTTCATAGCAGCACAATCAGTAATTGCAAAAACATGGAAGCAGCCAAAATGCCCATCAACAGAGGATTGGATAAGAAAGCTATGGTTCATCTACTCCATGGAATACTACTCAGCTATTAAAAAAAACAAAATGCAGTTCTTTGTGGCCAAATGGGCCAAACTGGAAACCATAATGCTAAGGGAAATGAGCCAATCCCAAAAGGTTAAATACCACATGTTTGCCTTAATTTAAGATGACACGATGTTATGTATAACAAGTTATGTTATGAATGTTATATGTTGTGTATAAACCTAAATTGAAATGTCAATGAGGTGGTCACAGAAGGTGGATAAGAAATCGCATTTACTTTTACCATATTGGTTACTCATTACTATGTCAATTAATTCCATCGTGATGTAAATTTTTGCTGATGGTATGTTGGAGCTTTTAATTGATCGGGATGATAGTCTGCTGGCTCTGTCTTCAGACCAGAGAGGGTATACCTAAGAAGCCGTTGAACTTGACTAGACAATAAGATGCTGGACTCTATGTTTGGTATATGCTTGCAATGGGGGAATCTCAACTGAACTTGAATTGTGGTTATGCAACAAGGTGGAGGAATCCACCATGGTGGGAGGGTTTGGGGAGGGGTGGGGAGAATCCCAGTACCTATGAAACTGTGTCACATAATACAATGTAATTAATGAATTTAAAATAAAATTTAAAAAAAAAGAGACACAGAAAGAGAATTCATAGATGAGATCCTACAATGTCATCTAGTACCCAAGATCCAGCAGAGTGTCTGTGCATTGAAACAGACCTACTTACAGAGCAACAACAACAGAAAAATGAGACATAAGTAGGAGAAACAGCATGCATTCTCATTGTATTTATACTTTACTCTATGAAATTTGAATGAGCATACTATAGACTCTCAGTGGTAGCCTTAGGTTCCTAAACCCTGGAAATAGCAAAGCCAGGCAAGAGGCAAGTCCCTGGGGTCACACTGAATATATTCAAACACCAATGACTTATCATTGCATGTGTGGGTGCACTTCTAATTATGGTAGTCAGACATCAAATATGACACTACACACCAGCCACAAAAACCATCTTTCCTAGAGTTGACTACTAAATGAGATACTCAGAGCAACACGGACACAGCCATATACATGAGTTCATCTCAAGCTTGAAAGACTACAGTCTGTCAACTCACTCGTCTTTAAATGCTATCATATTCCAGAGCTCATCAGAAAGTCAACATGTTGCCTTCTAATAATCTTCTAGATAGGTTTACCTGCTCCTAGGCCAGCTGTGAGGTGGATAGAGCACTAAGGAATGAGTCTGAAACTGTGACTTTATCACAGTCAAGCAATATCCAAACCCGTCAGCAATTAAGACAATCATAATCTTTCCTAGTCATTAGAAAAAAAAAAGGAAGGAAGGGTGCCATATGAGGAGAAAACAGAATTAGAAGGTGACTCTGAAGAGGAAACCAGTAAGGAGAGCTGCTTTATTAATCTGTTTAGGGTATGAAAAACAAAGAGGGACAAGGAACCATCTTCACCCCGACATCTTCAAATGAGAAGTACACAAAACCATGTCTCAGATGGATTATAATTAATGTCTCAGAGCTAGTAAAACAAAGAGAAATCTATGCCAACAGACAGTGTGGCAGAGCCCTTGCTGTCTTTCTGCAGGAACAAAGCACTACACGAAATCTGAGAGGTTCCAGAAAGCCTCTCTCAAGTCGCAAGGGCTGCATGCTGTACCATGTCCAGGCAGTGGAAGAGAACTGTCAATTTCAGAGTGTTTTGCAAAGATTAGTCATGTCGTGTTTCTGGGCTGTGTGACTCTCACGTGCCTGGATTTGTGGAATTTTAAGACATATGGAGTATTTCAAGCCTCACTCAGTAATTCATTTCTCACTGCAGTGAGTTACCAAATTACTCAGGAGACATGCACGTTATCCATTACTGTCAAAAAAAGGCATAAAACGTTCTACAAAACTTGGCTCAGGAGCCCAGAAATCTCCCCCAAATCAGAAATAGAAGGAGTTACTTTAAAAATTGAGGCTGGATCACAGGACAGATAATCTTTCTCAAAATTGACCACTGAAATATGGAGGAAAACTCACTGCATATTCTTCCCACCACCTGAAACACATACAGTATTTTCCTGGGTTGTTGGGTTGTTCACTGTTTTCTCCAAGCACAGCTAAATAAGGAGACAGTAACTACTCCCGTAAGACTAGTCTCAGCTTTCCAGTTGTCTCATGACAACATTCAACCCTTAATGTCTTTTTCCTGATCATGAATGTCTTAGAATTGTCTACAGAGAATTTATGTTTGCTTTTTTAATATGTGTTTTGGTATAATTTACACTTTTACTTCACTGACCTCAGCAAAGTGAAAACAAAACAAAATTTGAGCCTCCAATCTAAAAATTTCTTCTGTTGCCTGAGGTCTAAACAGGCATTACCTATGGCTAAATCTTTGACTTGTTGAATTAAGTATTATCAGGCTCTGTACAAAATGATGAATAGTCAAAGAACAGTTTTAAGGAATGCATTAATCTAGTGAAAAAATATATATATGAACAAATGATCACAGTATAGAAAATACATGCCTCTATAAAGTTATAGATAGTGACCAAAACATAAATAAAGTAAAACAGTAGCATGGAGAAAAGAAAAGAGAGCCGTTCTTTGTTTTTCCCAAAATACAAGAGCCATCTAGGTTGGCTTTGAAGGATAAATTAAGCCTCATGAGCAGGTGAGAGAGGAGCGGAACTCGCGGCTCAGGCAGCGGGAGTGCGAAAGGGGATAAAGCCACGAGATTTCATCGGAAGTTGTCAGATATATATGTAGTTCATATTTTGCCAAAATGAAAATGAGTAATAATCACGAGGACTAGCGAAACAGAAGGCCACTTAGAAGTGCCTGAGATTCTCAAGGACATCACAAGACACATCTGGAACACAGAATCAAAAGGAAAGTTTATTCTGGTACCAACAAGATAAATATATGCAAACAAAGCGTCTTCAGATAGTTTCCAAAATACTCTGCCAGAATTTCAAAATGATCTTTACAAACATCATTTGGTCCATTTTTTTCCATCAGCACCCTGAAGGGCCCACATATCTTCTAAGCTAAATGAAGTGAAATTTTCAAGCGAAAAAGCCTTGTTTTATTTGTGCATTTCAAGGAACCTGCTGTGGGGAATGGACTATGAAGAGAGCACGACAACAAGTTAAAAGGTTAAAGACAAATTAAAGGCAATTACTGCACTATCTCCATGTTAATAAGGCAGAATAAAACTTTCTTCTTCAATTGCTTGGAACTCTATGAGAAATAACAGAGGATCAAAAACAGTAACTGAAATATTATCCTTGAAAGGTGCATACACCTAAATTATGATACTTGAAGAAGAAATACCCAGTGCAATAGAAATTTGGCTTAATTCAAGGACACAGAAAATATTTTGATATTAACTGAAGAGGCATAGGTGAACACCCTCCACCATGAGCCACAGTGTCCAGCTCATCAGAATTAGAACCAAACCTCAGAGCAGTCCTGTAAGATCTGCACGTGAAGCCTGCTGACCCAAAGTCATATTTCCGCCAACACACCACGTCGCTCATTGCCCTTATCAACACAAAACTCCAAATTTCAGAAAGAACTCACCAAATACAAATAATACAAAAATACAAAAAGAACCAGTTTGAGCTTTTATGTCAAATGCCACACATAGAAAACATGATGTGGGGTGGGTACATACTAAAAAAGATGATTGCATACAGCAGGTAAAAACTGTGAATAAATCTTGAAATTTAGAAATTTAAGCAAGGGAACAAGTTGGGAAGTAAAGAGGAGAGAAAACAGAGCCTTTGAAAATATTAATGTAAGAAAAGAAATGTAATGGTCAAATAGCTAGATGACAACAGGAGGTAAAGAGGGCAAAAGTTTGCCCAGTATCTGGGAGAAGTCTGACAACTTTTTCACTGCACTGAAAAAGGAAAATAAGAGGAAACAATAATTCTAAATACATTAAAATATACAATATTGACGAAAGAAGCATAAGACACAAATAGAAAGACACTTTGTGTTCCTGAACAGTTAAAATATAGAGATTAAAAGCAAAATATAGAGATTCAAAGCAAAAATACTTTGTTGAAATCTTTTTGCTTTTTTCCATTTTAATTACTCTTTTATGAGTCTTTACTTGAATATTTGAATATTTGTCAAAGTGTCCTTTCAATTGTTAGCCCTATTTGGCAAAAAAAACGATAACTTTTGCTCCTTTTAGATGAAGACAGTATTTCTGAAACTAATATATACAGAGTTGCAAATAAACAAAGTTTAAGAAAAAAAACCACTATTTTAGACATAGGAAAAAAATTTAATAAGGAAAAATTAAAATATCCTTTTTCATTTTGATGCTAGTATGTCCATATTATAGATCCAAAAGTAAAAGCTGCTTTGAATTCTTAAAGATTATATATATAATATATTATATAATATATAATACACAATATAATTATGTATTACATATTCTATATTATGTAACATATATTATATATTATGTAACATGTATATTATATATGTCAGGTTCAGGTAATACCTTTTGGGGTGCAAAGGAGTGTGTTCTTGGGAGTAGAGTGTTTACATGAAAAAGCGAGTATATTAAATTATCCAACTAGATCTAGCAAGAACATCTTAGAATTCACATTTTCCAAGAATAATATTGTGGCTATTTGGACTTTAAGGGAATGAGATGCGAGACACACATCAGCTAGTGGGTACGACACTGGACAGCTCTGTTTCTGCACTCAGTCATCAGTATAGCACAAGACACTCCAAGACAGACTTTAGATCACCTTTCATCAGCAGGCCCCCCTTCTCAGCCTCTTATCTGTCAAATAGATCAAGTGAAAGGATTGAAGACACTGAACACATCTGCCCAGTTTTCTACCAGCAACGCGTATGGTATTTGTGAAGGCAAAGGCTCTTTCAGAAATAGTCCACCTCTTGCGGTATTTCATTAGACTGAAATCATGAGACTCAAAAGTGTGTCAGCCTTTGCACACATTTTGCAGGAACACTCATACTGTAACAACACTTCTTGTATACATGTGAATAATACCATTCTAATTCCGGTTCTAAAGGAAAGAATTTTTGTCATATTGCTCTCTTTCTCAACTCATGACTTCAATTCAATAGCAACCATGGCTTTCATCCATGACTCTTCCTCAAAAGCTACATAATTCTTTTCCTTATATAATAGACACAGTATGAAAAGCCACACACTTTGGAATTCCTCTGAAAGGCACAGGAGAAATGATGAATATTGGCAATCAACTATCTTTTCAGAGAATTACCCCAAATGAATGCTTATTTCCCTTCCCACTGTCCCCAACTCACATATTTTTTAGTGAACACTTCTCAATCATCTCTTAGCAGGGACTTGGTCAAGAAAGGGATCCATACAGAGCTGGACTGACAGTAAGCTTTCAGGAGAGGTGTTAAGGAAAATCTAAACACAAACAAAAGCAGAGATAGATACCCTGAAAATATCCAGCTGGGAGACATTTCTCTATGATAACAGGCTAGATGGGGTGCAGGAATTGTGACATCCCCACATGCCTGACTGGGGCAGCCAGGGTTTCTTCATTTCCTGCTTATCATGGGATTATAACAGAAAGTAGAAGTGGAATGCTAGGCTGAGTTTATATTCTGTTTAACACACCACAAATCAGTAAACATCCTTGCTCCAGTCCTGGCAGCAAAGTAACACATACATGCTACGTACTGAAAACAACTCGCCCCGGGCCTTTGCTGATTCATTTCTATTACTGTCTTAATTCCGACTATAAAGGTGAGGCCCTCCGTAAAATGATCACTTTAATTAAGCATGGGGTTGTCAGCTGTCATACCCAGGAAGCAAAAGAGAAGTCTTTCATACCCAGCTACCAACTCTCTATTCTTTCCTTCTCCATTTTTCTTTCTTTCTTTTTTCCTCTTGACTATCTGAGAACGTCCAGGGCTTTCCTCATTTGCCTTTCTCAAACATTGGTGAAGTCCAACCTTCCCGTCTCTTCCCCTATGTTCATGACATTCTTTTGCCTTTGGTGAAGCTGTAAGCCAAAATTCCCCAGATTTGACTTTCCTTTCTACTCGCACCATTAAAATTGCTTAAGTTCTGGAGATATCACAAAATGAAAACTTAGTTCCCACTTAGGCATTCCTTCCAGACGTAAACCAAAAGCTGAATCTCTTTTGCAGAAATGCCTTCTTAATTTTTCTTCTCTCTTCCCTTCGAAGAATGAAACTACACTAATTCACATATGTCCTGAAATTGTTGATACTCAAACATTTTTGCTTAAATCAAGTAAGCAGAGGATGATGCGATGTACTTTGAAAGCATACCACCAGATTATTATTTCCAAGCAATGACTTTCTTCCCTGGAGGTTTCCTGAAGAATGTGCACTGCTTATCCCGGGAAAATTGGTAGACCAGGCCTATGACACTGCAAGAGTTTTAGGGAGAAATGGCAAGATCATGAATCCAAGTAACATCTTCACCATCACCAGTTTAGTTCCGAAGCATGTCTAATTAGGCAAAAAGGAATCTCAAACCCCTTAGCACTGGGAATCTCTACCAGCTATAATCCTCCCTTTGTTTGCTCTTGCTCCCTGTAATTATGAATATTCCTCTTAAGACCATTAACAAAGCAGATACAGTAAAAGAGAACAGGGGAGAGAATGAGAGTGAGCGAGATGAAAGTTGCAGCAGCCACACAGAGTGGCATTGAAATGAGAGAAAGACAAACACACTCTCTATTCAAGTGGTCACAGATCCATTCAGGGCACGCCAAACACCCTCAAAGGTAACATTCACCACCAACACAGGGGAGGGGCAGGGAAAGTGCAAAGCCAAAGCAGGGAGACAGAGAGGGCTGTTTGGGGGGAAGGTAGGGGAGTAAAATCCCAGAAAGAGAACAGCTTGGCGAATCTCGCCTCTGATGTTAATTTCCATGAACTTCCTGCCTTCTCATAATATTTCTGTCTCTAAGACTCTCACACACAAAAAAATACACCGATGGCCCTGATTGTGAGGTATACTTCAAATCCTTTCTGCTTTTCAAAATACATTTCCACATTTACTTAGATTTGGCTTTTATAAAATAGCACTCTATGACATCAATTTGTATGAACTGATTTCTGTTCTGTACCCTCTCTAGTCAGTAGCTGAGAAAGGTCTGGGTCCCTCACTTCCCTTAGAATCTGAAATTTTACTGCCACCTATTGTTAATTCCAAAGAACTCCAACGAAACGAAGAGGGAAGAATGGGCAAAAACGGATTATGGGAATGTAACTGATGCAAGACAGATCTAGAGTATATGAAATTCATCCTTAACAAGTTATTCATCATGAAACTAGGACGGTGAATTTTAACATTATAGAGATGAAATGAATAAAAAGTATTAGACAGCAATTACATAGAAATAAAAGATGATGCTTTACTTTAAGGAGTCATTCTTTGCAATATAGTTGCCTAATTAAAAAAAAAATAGGAGTTAGAGGGAGATGAAAGATACGCTATTCTATAACCCTACCAAGAGCCATTTAGTATAACACAAACTCTGAAATGCTTGTTATTGTGGAAGCCCTGGTTCACAGCTTGTTGAGAAATTGTCCAGCTGGATTTTTCTGAAGGTTTTAATTTCTGTTAAGTGTAAGTTGCAACATGAAGCTCTGGACTGGAAAGCAAACCCCACTGAGCACCATGATTATTGCTAGCACTCGATGCCCATAAGCAAGGCCACTGCACCATCTCCGAACTCAGGACAGGCCACGCTGCTCTGAGGCGCCATGGTTCTTGGGTCAGTGCTTGGCTGCAGCTACTTCTCTCTATAAAAGCAAAGTGTGCAGTTCTGCATCCAATTCTTAAAACACGGAAGAAAAAAATTAGGTGGAGCAGGAAGATGCTCTAGCACATCTCCTGAAGACAACCACAATGCAACCGACACGTTGCCCCTGTGTATCCCAAAGCTCTGGCTTTGCCCTGCCTTCTTTGGTTCGAATCCTTAGGACCTTCACCTGTTCCATTCATAAGTGTTCACTAATTCATGGCTTCCCACCCACTTAGCCATCTTCCTTTGCATCCAAAGAACACGAGCAACCTCTTCAAAGCCCAAACTGCACTGACAGTACCAACACCACTCAGAAACAAGACTTTCCTCACTACATAGGGTTCTGGACACAGTCATTCCTGGACACTCACTCTAACCTCAACAGGGCCTGTGATTTTCTATATGTACTATAGTTATGTTAAACGTTCTGACTTGTGACACAACATCTCTTCCACACAAAGATTCAAGCACATCTTAATTGCTTTGGGTGTGTGAGTTTTCTACATAAAATGGATGAATATTAAAGTTTGAAATATGTGAGTCTAACAAAAATTTTCAACATTTCACAAATTATGCTGTCACAACGCTATGTCACTAGCACTCAATTTATTATAACGATACCAGCAAACACATGTTCTACTTCGGCTTGATGGAGTACCTTTTCTCCAATAATATGTGATGTCATTCCTTCACCCTAAAAGCCTGCCTTTCTGAGTGCCACAACCACAGGTGTGGTGCAAAGGGCTGTGAAGAAGCAGCAACACACCTCACTTGCTCACCCAAGGAGCTCATGTGCTTTAAAGAAGGACCCGATCAGGTTTGCCTTACACTCATCATTCCTCCTGAAGTGTGATTAAAAAATCTGCCAGCTTGCACAAATGAAAATAACAGAGTCACTTCAGAGTAATAACATCTTCTCATTTTATAATCATTGGCAGAACTTGGAACTCATGCAAATGGAAGGCCAGAATTTCCTGGCACCATTTTAAATAAAATAGATGTTTAATATTAAAGTTGTTTCACTTGGCAAGTTTTTTTTCCCCCCTTCAATGTCAGTCAAAATAAGATCTGGTTCAAGGGAATTTTACTCTGGCTCTTTCCCTAACTGAACTTGGAAATGTGACTCCATTTTCCCCAGTGGGTTTAGAGCCTTCAGATGCATGACAGTTGGAGGACCGACTAAAACAACAACCAACAAAAATTTTTCTTAACTAGTTTACAAACTAACACGGTATTTACTTGTCTGAATAGAAAAAAGAACAAATTGAGGTAAGGTCAGGAGAAAGATATGGATCAGAATTTTTCCCATCTGGAGTGATTATCCAGAGCAAGCAAGATTCAGACCAAAGTTAAATAATAGGACCCAAATATCTTGGTGAAATAGATGCCGGGAGCTATCTATATACTGAAAGCTCCAATTTGATCTCTAAGATATATATTCCTGCAAAACCTGAAACCCACTAAGAAGATTAACTTTCTCCCTCTTATCTGATTGTGATGGTCAAGGTATATTTCCACAGCCAAACCGTTGCTTAATAGTCTGTCTTCCCACTGAGAACCTGAGGCTTTGACAATAAACACCACTGCCCTCTCCGTGAGGGTCATGCCATAATCTACTCTTCCCAGAAGAAGCTAAATAAAGGAAGCAGTTTGGGATCAGAAAGCAACGGAGCTATTTCTCATACACTCAGACCAGAACATCTGAGTTTTCAGAAGAAGGCAGACGGTTTCAAGGCCATCACTGTGTCATTTCCTGATTCAGGGATGCCGAATGGTAAGCTGTATCCATTGAAAGCATTATTAGGTGCTTTAGCTATTACCAAATACTTCTTCGCTGTATGAGTTTCTTTATGGAAACATCAGGTAGAATTAGGATGAAACTTTCAGTGAAACTCATTAATTATCTCAGGGGTATTTCTGGCCATATATCGAGGAGAAAGAGTGAAAAGGAACAGGACATCTGAAACTTAAAAACCATATTGAGGCTGTTTTTAGTAATCCTTAAAACATTTTTCAAACAAAAATTAATAAAGGGGAAATGTAAAACAAAAAAATTACATCTTCTGTTATTTTTAGAGCACCCTATATATGTCCATATATTTCAATCATCAGGGGGAGCTCTAATAATTGGCTTATGATAATGTTCCACTTTGAAAGGAAACTTTTCAAAGGCAGCAATTATTTCTTACTTAGTCCTGAAGCGGCCCAATATTGAGCTGTTTAATAAACAATGGGCTGAATAGTTCAACCTGCTTCTTAGAATCCAATTAGAATCATAAATCAGACCTTATAACTCAATCTTTGATGACATTACCCTTTTATGGACACACAAATACTCTTCTGGTCATAAAAATTATTACTTTATAGTTATTTCCATTTAATTTTATGGTTATAACTGCACTTGGAGTTATTTTAAATATTTGATATTTTTGTCTTGACCTATTTTTTTTTCTGTAGCCACACCTGCTTTAAAATGTTCAATCATCCTTACTCTTCAGCAAATATATAGGTACCTTTTCTGTGCATACATAGTACCACTGTATTTATATTTCTGTTAAATTTATACTTCTGTTAAAGAAACAGAAGTATACCTTTTCAAGGCTCTCAGGCTTTGAGCACCCTGTTACACTGTCTTGGCAACTTTTTCCTTGGGAAAGTATAACACAGTGGAAAAAACCAAGGCGTCACAAGCCAAACCAACCTCAATTTAAACCAAACTTGCTATGGCGAGTGACCTAAGAAAAAAACGTTACTTCCTATGAGCCCCAGTTTAGCTGTCTGCAAAGCACTGGCTAACAGCAAAAGTAGGAAGAGGGAGAAGGGGAATGAGAAAGGCAGGGAGCGTAGAGTGCCAAGTTTCGTTATTCTCTGAAAACTGTACATATAAAATATATGAAATATGCTTGCTTTAAATAAAAAAGAAGAAGAAAGAAGTAGATAAGGTCATTTTAAAAATTAAAGGGAATTTCTTAGGGTACAAACAAGTAGAGGTTGTCTCATTATTGTAGTGATTATGACCATGATTAAGACAGCTTTGTAAGTGCGAATCTTGTGAATTTGTACCAGAGATGATCTCTTCAGAAAATAAAAAGATGATGTTATTTATAAACAATTAAATGGCACACACAGCAAAACGAATTGGAAAACAACGGAGGAATTAAGTTATGTATTTTGTTGTTTATTTAATGTGATCCAAAACAATTATTTTTATTTCTCTGGTGTATTGCAATGAGTCTGGCTTGTACCACAACATCCAGCAACGCAGCTGCGCAAGCTCAAAGTCTAGGGTGAATATTTGGATACTGTTTTATCTGTTTTGCAAGTGACTCTGCAGAACTGCTTGCTTGAAAAGACTCAACAGCTCCAGTTCATTAGAGTTATGAAAGAGCCATGAATGACCATGAAAACACCTCAACTGAAGATCAATTTCAAAAACAGGAAAAAAATTTTTTTTATTTTTAAATTTTATTTGAAACTCAAAAAGTAAGAGTTGATTTTAACACAGTATTTTTAAAAATCTGGCTATTACGTGAAGTTGTACATTTATGTGTAACTCTTGGGAAGGTTACTTTCCATCTCAGGAATAATCACTTCATCTATGTAGACATGTACAATGTGCTTCCTGTAGCAAAATCAAGCCATAGAAAACCAGAAATTGCATTCAACTTTTAGAAAATATTATATATATACATATATATATATATATATATATATATACACACACACATGAACAATGAAACAGTCATTTGCTTTGTCTTGTTTCTGCATCTAAAGCTCTAATTTTCCAATACATGTGCCCACAGGGAAACTGTCCCCCAGTATGGCTTCCGGTTTGTGATACTGTAGACAAAGGAACTGGAGAAATACCTGAATAGTTAGCAGTCAGGAGCTAACAATGTTTAATTAAAAAAACAAAATCCATAGAGATTGGGTCTTCCCCTTTCTCCTCTGCACACAAGAAAATAAAGGTAATACAGAAAAGCAATTAAAATGAAGTCTCTTTCTGCCCTTGGGCCATCTGAGCAGACCCTTTGCCAATGGCATAATTAACTCCAGATTTCTGGGTTTTTTTCCCCTTTGTCACACAAAAATGTCTTCCAATCTTCTTTCACCAACTATGCATTGTTTTGCTTCTCCAATTAATCTCTCATTTCTCAAAGTCTAAGCAATCTCATCCCAGTGTTTTGTCACAAAGGTGGAACTGTGTGTTACAAGGCTGTTGTCACTAGTTGAATAGAACCTCCGCCTACCCCTAGATATTAGCCTAAATTTGTGAATCTACAGAACCTCTGAGATGGGGTGACTAGGTTGAAAACAAAGATGAGCACTAGCGTCTCTGTGACCACTGACTGTACTTACAACTTGTTCCTGAAATGAAGGATGGCAGGAGGGAGGACTCATTGAACACAAAGGTAGCGGAACTCATTGAAAAACCCCAACATGTGTCCTACTTACTAACCATGAGCAGACCTCAGAAAAACGCATTGAAAAACTGTGATGTACGAACAAACCCTGTGTTCTACTCACAAACACCGCATCCACAACTTGGAACACATTTAGCCTTACCACACAAAAGCACTTGGCAGTAACACAGATTTAAGCCAACTGAAGCGTTAAGTCAGTGTTTACATAAGCAAAACTATGTGTTTCTGCCAAACTGGTCATGATCTCTTTGTATAATACTGCACCCTAGTAAAGAAAACACTAGTGAGTTTATAGTATTTATTGATGCATCCACACAGTTTCAGGATGACCCAGAAGCAAAAGAAACAGATGAAGTTCTATCCAGAGCTTGAGGTGGACAGAAGTGAGCAGATGAGCCCAAATGTGAAAGCACACAGTGACACACACAGAATGATACAGATTAAGCACCACTGGGAAAAGAGTCCTTCCCATCAGTGAGCAGTTCATGCTACAAGCCCCTCCCAGCATTCACTGCGGCACTGAGCAAAAGAAAAGCAAGAGTTCCTTACTGTAGCACACGGGAGTGACTGAAATCTTTCATATCTGAGTCTTCATAATGGGGAGTTATCATTCCCAGGCCACTATCACTGAGCATCCGTTTCCGAAGGGCAGGATTCCACCAGTCTGATAACCTGGAGCAAGAAAGAGCAGTCCACAGTGAGGCATTCTCCGTCACCTCGTGGCTTCTGTGCCTCCTTGGTGTAATGACTGCCTTCACACTCAGGTTCTGGTGGAGTTTACAGGTTTGATTTTTTTTTTGTTGTGTTGTTTCCCGCCAGCTAGAGCTAACTGTGGTCGAATCCATACAAGGTGCTCTTTGAGCCATCACTTAGCTTGGAGGGACTATCTTGGGAAGGTCAAGTCCAGGGCCACTTCAGTAGGATGAGCTACTTTACTAAGGTCTAGGCTCACTTTATGAAGATCAAGGGTGAGAGTTTAGGATCTGCCAGGATGAATACACGTGAATACTAGCGTCTGTGGTTCTGTGGTAGGGTGTGGTTTCCTACCAAGATGGCAACTGCATCTCAGCTGACCATGATACACTGGCAAATAGCAACAATGCGGAGAGAATCCTGTGAAAAAGGGACCATTTTAAGAGCATCTGCCTATTTCCAGTGTGTACGCACACTCTGCTTCTGCTGTTTGTGTGAACATCTATATGCTTTCTAGGCAAATTCTTGTTTCAACCACTCAGCCTCCAAGGACCACTAACGATTGACTTGACAAAGGCAGACATTCTTCTGTTCTCATTTTCGCTCAGTTGTTTCCCAAGTGCATATCAGTATCAGCATAAAAGAGCTCTAAATAAATCTGAATTGCTAAAATAATCTGTGCAAGATGTCTTAGGAGTGCAAGGCGGGAGTTACCTGCATGAACTCTGCCATAAAACTGTGGGACCAAACTTCAAGTTTCCCTGTTTATCTTCTGTGTAATATTATGCAAGTAACATGGCCTATTATGCCTCCACATTCTTATCCATGGATACAGGAGAATAGGAGAACCAAATTTTCAGAGACAGGGTGAAAAGATGATTATTATTTCAATAACATAGTATGTAATGCATGTCTATCAAGTACCAGGAGCTATGTTCCATTATTGCCTACATTACTTCATTTAATCTTTTCACGAAGTACAATACAGCGCTCATAAGAATCACTTGCTGTGTCAGTGTTATTTTCATTTTCAATCTACACATCTCAGGTAGGCTAGAAAGAGAGAGCAGCAGGAGGAAAATAGCAATTGACAAATCAACACTGTCCATTAATACATGCATAACAGAGCCACAATAAGTGTTCATACACAAACAAAAAATGTTCTAGAATTGTTAGGAAGTACGGATGCAGTGGGAAAAACTAGGTACAGACATGATGGAACTCTGCTTGGAAAGTAATTCTACATAGCCACTCATCCATGAAAAACAGACTGACAAGAGAACCACCTATTTGTCAAAAAAAAATTTTTGATGTCAACAAAAGTTCAATTCCAAAGCCAACCAGACCCAGAGGCCTTCCTGTGGCCAGCCTCATGTGAATACCCACAAGGAAGACGCACACTCACCCAGAGGCTTGCTCCACCACCAGATCAGGCATGCCTGGGGGTGTCCCCTCCTGCTGTGACACCACCATATCTGGGTCCAGAATAAAAATCTCATCCTGGGAAATCTCCATCACAAAGTGCAAATGTTCCTAGGAAGACAAATTACTGTGCCAAATGATTGACAGGATGCACAAACCCAACATCTGAATGACATCGGGAACAAAAACCACAGTGGTCTCAGACATTAATAATAGTTTGTGACAAACAAAACGATCACAGTATATTATCAGAGGACTGGCCAGTGATGTCCCCACTCCCACCCCTGCAGCAACACTCTAACGAGAGCGAATAACAACAGATGAATCTTCTTGGTTCAGGATTTCCAATCAATCAGCATCACATTAAGTCTTGAAATGATCTTGCTTCTACTTTTCAAATCAAAATGACAGACTAGTTGCCACTTGGACCAACATGAGAAAAAGACACCTTAGTCCTCTCACCTAGAGTCAATTAGCATACAGCTAACATTTGACTTTATCTTTAGGGTTAATACAAAGTGTTCATTTTCACCAGAAAAATGTGGTTACCGGGAAGACTTGCTAAGCTTGAGCAAATACATTCTTCTTTTAATTACAGAACTTTGGGAATTGATGAACCCTGACTTTTTAAAACTTGTTAACTGGAAATGAGCTTAAAGAGGCACAAAAGTCAGGTCGAAAGAAGTAAATGCAGCAATTTGGGTGGAAATTTGAAGGGTAAGTTTGTGATCGTGTTTACAAGGCAAGTTATTTTTGTATTCATTTGAGCAATAAGCCACATCACGTTGAGTGGTATGTGAACGTAAAGGAAGTATCATAGATGGAAACATATAGAACATTTATAAAACATGTGAAGTCAAGGTTTACAGCTTAGAGTACAAGTGCCTATGCACAACTTCACATACTTGTTTTAAATGTTCATGAGTTTACCCATTGACACAGAGTACTGCATTGGGAATTTTTCACTCTCACAAGCAGGCAGAAAAAACTTACCTGAGATCTGTCAATTCGATAAAAGCGATCAGCAGAAGTTGCTAAGGGAAAAAAAAAAAACGCACATGACATTCAGAGTGTTCTGAGACGCAGCAAGCAAATGTACAACATCTTCCACATTTCAAGCAGGCTTTATCTCCGACGATCCCGCAGTCTCTTAAGAAAAACCCAACACTCCTTTGCCTCCATTGCTTCAAATCCGATGTTTGGAAAACCCTTCCCATTAAGCTCTTACTGGTCTTTCAAAAAAAAGATTTATCTACTTATTTATTTGAGAGGCAGAGTTACAGAGAGAAGAAGGACAGAGATCCTGCATCCACTGGTTCACTCCCCAGATAGTCGCAATAGTTAGGACTGTCCCTGGCTAAAAGTGGTTCTGGGTTTCTAATGTGGATACAGGGAATCCAGCCTTAGGCCATCCTCCACTGCTTCCCCAGGTGGGATAAAAGGAGCTGGAGAGAGAGTAGGGCAGCTGGGATTCCAACCAATGCCCAAAGGGACACTCAGCAGGGCGGAGGCAGCAGGCAGCCCTCCTGAATTACCTGCAATGCCACATTAGAGGCCCCAATCTCGGGAATTTTTACAGACAGCTTATAATCTTTTCCCACCAGGACACTTTCCTCATGTCAATGTCCTTGCCCCAGGGAGAATGACTGCTCCTGTGTCCACACATTTACATTTGTTAGGCTTCCTGCAGAGACTTTCTTCACAGATCACTATGAAAGAGACCTGCTGATTTTCTTCAATGTCTCCCATAGCTAGCACAGTACCCTAAGTGGAGCTGGGACTGATTATTGTTTTTTTTTTTGTTTTTTTTTTTTTTAAGCAAAGCTGGAAGAAAATTTGGTTTGAGGGACTTTGTAGGCATGTGACTGCCATTTGGGGAATCAGTTTGAAGATAAGGGGCAGGATTACAAACAGCCTGAAAGGAATCATTTCACTTTTTTTTTTAATGTTAACTTGGAGTATTTTACTTTCAAACTACAACCCCAGAGCCATGTCTGAGGGAAGCCAAACACTTCTGTCCCACTCCAAAATTATGATTTAAGCATCCCTTCAAAGGGATTGGGCTGCATCCATGTTTTGAGAAAAACAATTTTTTTAATTACAAATTTTACTTACAAATTATTTTGATTACGCTGGATACTAAGAAGAATCATGTTCCCTGTAACTTAAATCTGAATCCAAATATTACAAATAGCTTTTCTGCCCACCCCTCAAAAGAGGCACAAAGAATAAAAAGGAACTTTCTCAAGTAATCATTTAAAAGTCACAACCTATTATGACTAGCTTTTTTTTTTTCCAAAAGAAATCGAATAAAGAAAAAGAGGGTTATTGTCTGTGCTTTCTAGAAAGCAAAAACACAGCAAGATTTGCCTCAGAAGGAATTATTCTACTTCGTGTTTCTTTTTTTTAACCATGACTGCCACCTTGGTAATAACCATGGAAGCATTTTTAACATAGCTTTTTATAGACTAAAACTATAATGTTGGTTAAGGCAAATATCTAAAGTTATCTAAGATTATATAGAGAACAGAATAACTTTTTTCATCATTGAAAAAGATATATAAATAACTTTAGGCATAGCAGACAATTGTGTTTGTCACTGTATAAACTGAGGGTACTAAAAGGAAAAAAAAAAGACAGCACATGAACCATGAATAAAAGAAAACCTGTCATGTGATTCTTCTGAGAGCTCATAGAGACGCATGTCCCCATCTTAACACTATTATTTTACATACTCACATACCTCATTTATACTGCATTCCACTCTTTAAACAAGAGAGACACACAAAGAATTCCCTGTCTCCGTAATTGAGACTAGATAGTGGGTACCCTAGGTAGTATGTAAATCAGAATGTATAGACATGGGATTGGTATTGTGGTTCAGAAAGTTAAGATGCTGCTCATGGCACCAGCAACTCATGTCAGAATGTTAATTCCTGGCTATTTTGCTTTGCATCCAGGTTCCTGCTAATGTGCCTGGGAAGAGAACAGAAGATGGCTCCAGTGCTTGGGCCCCTGCTTCCCCTGTATGGGAAACCAGGATGGATTGGCCTGGCCCCCCATGGCTGATTAAATCACTTGGGAAGTAAACCAACATATACAAATAGGACCTCTCTCTCTTTTTCTTTCTCCGCTTCTCTTCCTCTGTCACTCTGCCTTTCAAACAATTAAATAAATACATCTTTTTAAAAAGCCAACAATGTATAGAAATTGAAATATATTATAACATGGGTGATTCAGTGAAAAAAGAGTAGGCAGCAACGAGGAGAGTAAGAGGTGCTTGAGATGGAAAACAGGCTCATTAAGCAACCATTTAATAAATAACCTATTATGCATGCAAGATGTTATGCTCAGCAGAATAGGTCTGGATGCAACTGGAATTTTCCACCCTTTTCACAAAATCTTCTACATCATAGCAAAAAGACAGTCTCATTAAAGTAATAAGAAAGTTCCAGAACTTGCAAGCAAGGTAAAAATTAGTACTCATCTTATGCCTATAGAATCCAGCTACTGGTCTGAATTACTGAATTACTGGTTTAGGAAAAGGGGACTGGTTAAATGGCAAGGTCACAGGGTGTCACAAGAAGGCCTTCTGAGTAGCTGGAAAAGTGGAGCTCATTCCATCCATCACCGACAGGCACTGTTGCTCCCCCCGTACCAGCCCCTCGCTCAAATGCAGGAACACTTACCATCTAGGAAGCACCATCGAGGCGAGAGCCTCTGAGCTGAGAGTGCCCTGGGGAAGGGGGTTTCCTGGTCCTGAAAAGAGACAGGCACATGCTCAGAGCTCCAGTGTCCCAGGCTTCTCTTCACCTCACTTTCTGCCCCATTACCTGCCTCTGGGGAGAAGGCACGGGTTCTCCTTTCACAGTCATTTCACACAGAATTTTTTAAAAGCAGCTTCCAAAAAGTTTTGAGAAGACAGTCAATTATTCTATTAAATATTCATAAGTGATGTAATTTGGGACATATATTTTCCCTTTGGAAATTTCCTTTTTTGCCTGTGGGAAGCCAAGGGACTAGTGGTAGCCAGCTGTCATTTGCAATTTTGTTCTTCACACTGGACATGGGCATAGAATGGGAAGGAACAAGCTTCATCTACTGGCCAGGCAGAAATTACGATCAGGCCAATAGAAGTTATCCAATGGCACGTTCCAATTTCCTCAGAACTGGAGTACCATCTATCTCTACAGGAGCACTCAGCTCCATGGAAACGAAGAAAAGAAAATCAGCTGCATATGTTGAGGTCATATCCTAGGCTCCTCCAGTGAACTCAAGAGCAGCAAATGAGGAGGAAGAGCTGTGCCGGACTGATGCCATGACCAAATGACTCTGTTCAATGTTGATCCAACCAGCAATGTGCTCATTTCCCATAGCTTTCTCCAGAGTTCTCACTTCGACCATCAACTCTCCTCTCACTGACATTGAGGGACTTTTGATACAAGCACCTTTTTTCTTTCCTCTCAGTGTGTATAAAAATTTCTCTCTAGAGCTAATCACTGTATTAAGACGCTGGAACAACCTCTCTTTCTCCCAGCAGATTTTACTTTTGTAACTTAATGAAAATCTACTTCCCAATCCTTAAAGTTTATTTTTTTCTAGCTAGAAACTAAATTCATTTCAGCAGATCCTGTTACTCTTCTAATAACCGCCTTAATTTCACCTCTCTTTGCCACCCACCATAATCCCCCGAAAAATTCCTAAAACTTGCTTCTCATCAGCTCTGCCTGTCTGCTCTGTCCATGACCTTTAGGCCCTTGACCTCTGACATGCAAGTCTTCAGAACGGCTCGTCCAAGAGTCAGCCAGGACCAGCTTGCATTCTCTCCTGACTCTGCTCTGCATCTGCAGATCTCTTGTAGATTCTGAGGCTCCATTTCTTACAAGGAAATCAGGCTACATGAACAGAACCGACTAAGCCACTGGCAGCTTGAAATGAAAAGGATTCCATATTTTCAAAAATGAACAATTGTCCCTACTCAGATTCCTGATGATGATAATAGAAGTGGTGTTCATGGGGTGGGAGGTGACACAGGATCTCTAATTTTATAACACATGATTCGGAGCCTTCCTGGCTCTGCCACATGGTGAAATTGAAGTCAGTGACAGAAATGGGGGCGGGGGTTACTCTGTGGAGAACACAAAGTTGACTTGAAGAGGTTCAAGTGCAGGAAAGATCCTGGAGGCAGCTGTGCTGGTAGTGAAAAGGACTCTGTGCTGTGAGCCTTAGGGTGGAGCGGCTCATAGGCATGGAGAGACCTACATCAGAGATGATGTCATACTGCGCTGACCTTAACTTCTTGGGGATTAATCAATACTCTACTGCCTCCATGAAGCCTACACTTTGTGTTCCGGAAGATGCGTCCCCTGGAACAGCAGCATCACCAGCAATTGTTAGGAATACATCTACAGGAATCTTGACCATGAGAATAACCTAAATTTTAAAACAGATTTATTCATTTCCACTGGAAAGTCAGATTTACAGAAAGGAGGAGAGACCAAAAGATCTTCTGTCCACTGGTTCACTCCCAATGGCCACAAAAACCAGAGCTGAGCTGATCCAAAGCCAGGAGCCAGGAATTTCTTTTGGGTTTCCCATGCAGGTGCAGGGTCCCAAGGCTTTGAGTCATCCTCTACTGCTTTCCCATGCCACAAACAGGAAGCTGGAATGGAATGGAGCATCCAGGATATGAACCAGCGCCCACATAGGATCCTGGCACATACAAAGCTAGGATTTTAACCACTAGGCTACTGTGCCAGGTCCAGGCAACCTGTATTAACCAGAAACCATTGTGGGTCTTAGGCAGCTAGTTCAGGGGCACGAGCTTGGAAGCCATGCCTCCCCATGTATGTGGTCCTTTCTGTCCACTTGTATGTTGGATGAGGCTCACTTATCCTCACCTGGAACCTGAGAGGAGTGGTATTGTATTGTTGCATAACCAATCCCCTCTCAAGCCCTGTTACAGGCCCGCGGTAGAGAGGGGCTCACTGTTGGTCGTGTGCTTCCTTCGCTCTCTTGACCTTCCCCAGTACCCACTTGCTCTGTGGCTTCCTGCAGACAGACTCCAAGGACAAAGGCAGCCCCTGAACACGGCCCCTGTATGTCAGTATTCCTCACCTTCTGTTCACTGCTTGGGTGAGTCAGTGAAGACAGAAACATGAGATGCATTGCATTTCTAATTTGTGTGCTTTGAAGGGTGCCAGGAGAGGTGAGGCCTGGCAGCAATGGAATGCAGACAGAGAACCCAGAAAAGCTGAATGTTCGCAGCTTTGTAAGTGTGTCCAGGTTGTTCATTGCATGTCTCTTAGGATAATGTACAATGCTGGGGAAGCTGGAATGTAGGTAACCAGTTGAATGGATGGGTTTCATGGTCATGATCATTTTATTCTCAAGGTTTTGATTCAGTCTGGATTGCCACCATGACTTCATTTGCTAATTTTTAGTCTGGATTGCCACCACACAGCTTGGTTAATAAAAACTCCTTAATACATCCTAGATTTGTCTGGCATGGTATTTTGTATCCTCTTAACCATGAAGTAAAAATGAAACAATTGGATATTGTGTAAAAGCTTGTGATGATTTGTGTATAAATAAAGAAGGCAACTTTTCTGAGTTGTCCATTATGAGCATCAAGCCATAGTGGTCTGTGTCTTATCTCTTCTTCGTATCGTCTCGCCGATCCATGCATCCTTTGCAAGCTCTCAGTCAGCCGGAGCTAGTCTCTGGCACATATGTCCATTATTGTGGGCATGGACAATGGCAGAGGGTCCATCATCCTATTGTCATATAGTAAACAGTTTCATTGGAGTCCATCTTTAGTCTGGAAGTAGAGATGCATACTGCATTGTATCCTCACATCTGGGTATGACAGTCTCCACTTTAGAGTTACTGTACATCCCCCTATTCTGCCATCTTGATTCTCCTTAATCCTCATTATTTTTATGGCCATTTTGGGAGTGAACCAGCAGATGGGTGATCTTTATCTATATATTTCTATCTTGCTTCTCTCTCTCCCCCCTCCTTTCAAATAAATATGTTTTTGTTTGTTTGTTGTTGTTGTTATTTCCCTAAAAAGGACTCCAGAGGACAGACCCATGGTGTAGTATACTGAGCTTCCACCTATGGTGCCAGCATCCCACTTGGGCACTGACTGGAGTCCTGGCTGCTCCACTTTCAATCCAACTCCCTATCTGTGGCCTGGGGAAGCAATGGAAGATGGTTCAAGTCCCTGGGCTCCTCACCCACATGGGAGACCTGGAAGAAGCTCCTGGATCCTGGCTTCAAATCAGCTCAGATCTGACGTTGTAGCCATTTGAAGAGTAAACCAGCAGATGGAAGCTCTCTCTTCCTCTCTTGCTTTTCAAAGAAAAATGATTTTTTTAAAGGACTCCAAAAATGTTTTGATTATTTCCATCTGTTGCCTTTCCCAAAAGCTTATTTTTACTGATGTAATCTTTTTATGCTCATTTTGCTTAAACAGGCAAACAACAAAGGCATTGATACTGAGCATTAGACACTCTTTGTAACTGAAGGTAAATAATACTTAGACATTATTTATTAAAGACTTAGGAGTCTGATTTTAAAAGTCAGTTGTGCTAAAAAAAATTTAGTACTTTCCTGGTGAAAGAAAGAATAAACTTCAATTTAGGAAGACATCAGAAGTTCACTGCAGAATCCTAACTTTTTGGAAATGCTTCTTTTGTTGCTCTATGGGAAAAATTCTCTTGCTGCTCTGTGGAAACTATTTCTACCTTTTTTGTAAAAATATTTAGCACTTAAGAGGATAGCATTTGTCATCGTAAGAGCCAATATTAAATTGCACTTGAATCCCGAAGAAAATATAATTAATATTGGTGTGAATTCATAATGCCACTAAATACTTGTTTAAAAGCTTTACATGTGGAGTGCATTAAGTCACCTCCTGCAGTTCTGGTTTTCCATTCTCAGTGCACAGGTCAAGTCAAGGATGTTCTGGTTTGATCCATCTCCCTGTTAATGTGCCTGGGATGCAAGCAGATAATGACCCAACCACTTTGGTCCCTGCTGGTCATGTGGAAAACCTGATTAGAGTTCCAGGCCCCAGGTATTGAAGCCGTATGGGTGATAATCCCACAAGTGGAAGATCTCTGTGTGTTTCTTCTTACTCTCTGTGACTCTTTTTAATAAATAAAAATAAAACCTTGAAAAATTTACAAGCACCAAAAGTTGCACAAAACCAGTGAATGCTCAAAGATAATTTTGCCTTTGGTTCTAATCCATATGCATAAATGCAAATGAAAATACCTCATCTGCACTGAAGCAGTAAGTTTGAAATTTTCCTGAAGTCCGTGTTAAAATGATTTGCCAAACAGTAGACAGATAAAATGTAAAACATATACCCCGAAACACCAGCAAAATGAAATAAAAAGTAAGAGTACAATCAACTGCTAAGCACAACCAGATAAGAGGACATGATTCGCAAGGTTTGAGGTACAAGAAGGTTGAAGCAGGACTGGGAACAGCTAAACTAGTGGTGGTTGAAGTGATCCTTATTACTGGATTTCACCTGAGTTTGGGAAACTGAGCAAAAGTTGCATTAACTGAGAAAGTTTGCTCTGGCACTCCACTGCTCTTGTAGGGTAAGATCATCATCATCATCACAGAAAGGTTAAGAATTCAAATGCTCCCAAACTCCTCCCTTAACGTGTTAAAATACAGAAGAGACAGACCTGTGAATGGGAAAGAAAAGTAAGGCAAGAGCTCTTTGATCATCCAATCCCAATCAAGCACAAGGCAAATTGGAGTGGTCGCCTAATTAAGAGCAGCAGCTTCTTGGCTACCAACCATAACAACTGAAGCACTCTGTCACCTCCTGTGTGCCTTGAGTTCCTCATTTATAAAATGGCAAAAAAAAATCTTCTGTCAAGAGCTGTTTTTTGACGAATAAAGACATGACATGCTGAAGCCATTGGCTAGTACATATTCTCATGTGCATTTATCTCTCCTAGACAAGAATGCTGTGGCAGGTAGGGAAAGAAAAATTACCTAAATCATTCTGACCCTTAGTCTCATGAGGAGCTCACTGCATGAGGGCCACATTTCAAACCAAGTCACTGGGACGCTGCCACCACAGCATAACACTATTTTATCCATAAACACATTTGCACTCAGATTCTGTGTGTCAGAGAAAAGGCAGAAAGAGAACAAGTTTGAGTGAATGCCAAAAAAAAAAAAAATGGCAGGAGACAAAGGCTGAAATCATTCCATTTGTTAGCTTGGTGTACAGGGATTAATCAGTAAAACACTGACACATTTTATAATATTAGAAGCTATATAATTGTCTTATATGCAGGGTGTTATTTTCAAGGATGAATAGCTGCTATCACCAACAGTAATGTTTTTCACAACAGTTTCTTTTACTGTCCCCTCCAGTAATTACTGTTGAATTGCTCATTCAACAGTAATTGTGCTTTTTTTGGTATTTGTTTAGTTTTACCCATTTGCTTATACTTGCTGATCGGGGGTGTCAGTTGTCACAACTACAAATTACTCTTACTCTTGTAATACAATTATGATCAACCATTTTTATGTGTATTTATTAAAAGCAATAATGTGCAAAGCATGTGATATAAACCTAATAAGGAACAAAATTAGGCCATGTCTTTAAGGAGTGGTGACAGTATTATGAAGCAGTTGCAGCGTTTTCTGTGCTGTTTTTGGCTCTCGTATTTGGACTTACTATGTATTCAAGTTGAACTTTTTTTCCCAAGGGATGGTTGTTCTTAAAAAGAAAGCCTCATGACCGCATCATATGTCTGTGAAGTGGTACTGCTGTAGAGAAGAGTAGAGGATACATACCAGAAAGCTGATGTCCTACAGTTAGTATTGAATGGGGACTTAAAAGTCAAACAGAAATCTAACCCATCTGAAAACTACGTTTATAAAAGCTGGCTGACTGCCCAACACACCTATCGCATAAAAGCCAAGAGAAATGTGAGCACCTTGATATCGAAGAAAAATGCATTTTGAATGGGTGGAAAATGGAGTAAGAGTAAGGAGAAGCAGACCATTCCAATGGAATTCCCAACTTAAAAGTATGGTCTACTGGAGTGGGTGTTTAGCTTCATGGTTAAAACAACCAAATGCGGGCTGGTGCAATGGCTCAATGACTCAAGCCTCACCTTGTAAGTGCCAGGATCCCCAGTGGGTGCCATTCGTGTCCCCGCTGCTCCACTTTCCATCCAGTTTCCTGCTTATGACCTGGGAAAGCAGCAGAGCATGGTCCAAAGCCTCGGAACCATGCACCCACATGGGAAACCCAGAAGATGCTCCCGGCTCCTGGTTGAAATTGAGTTCAGTTCTCGCCATTGTGGCCATTTGGGGAGTGAACCAGCTGATGGAAGACCTTCCTCTCTGTCTCTCTTCTCAATACATCTGATCTGCCTTTCCAATAAATCATTTAAAAAAAACTGCAACCCACACTGGAGTTCCTGGATCTATCTCTCCACCAGTGCAGACCCTAGGAACAGCAGCTGAGGCTTTAGTGACTTGGTTCCTGTCTCCCTTGGGTGGAACATGAATAGTGTTACCAAATCCTAGATTCAACCCCTCAACTGTTTTGGGCACTTTGGCATTGAATTAGTAAATAGGAACGCTCTCTCTCTTGCTTTCACTCTCAATCTTTTTGCCTTTCAAATGAAATAAGTAATATTTATTTTTAAAAAGCAGGTATATAAATCCCTTTATACTGGAGATTCTTTTTTTAGCTTTTAAAAACAATTATTTGAAATACTGATATAGAGAAAGAGAGAGGGAGAAACGAAAAAAAGGAGTTCCTCCATCCACTAGTTCACAGCTCAAATGGTTTCACGGTCCAGACTGTGACAGGTCAAAAGCCAGGAGCCAAGAAATCCACCAGTGTCTCCTACAAGCATGGCATGGGCCCAAATACTTGGTTCATCTTCTGTTGCCTTCCCACCCCTGCTTTCAGGGAGCTAGAAAGGAACCAGAGTATCCAAACTCAAACTAGTGCTTCTATTTATATGGGACACTGCGGTTGCAGGCGACAACTTCACCCACTTTACTTCCTTGGGCATTTTTAATTAATAATGATCACATAGTTAAGTAGGGTTTTTTGTGTGTACAGTGTCCAAGTAACTCTTTCATCTTTGTCCAGTTTTTATTCCCTTTATTGCTCAAAAATAGTACCTAGAATAAATGTCAGTGGGTGGTGTTATTAATAGACTTACTATTGAATGTACTAAAAGTTTTCTTTAAAGTTATTAATGACCAATTCTACTGTAAGTTACTCAACTCCATCAAGTTAACTATCTTATCATGTCCTCAAACAGGATCTGGCAGACAGGCAGAGAGGACGGCTCAAATATTAAGTGCAGTGCTCCTGGTTTTAGGGACATCCTCTGTTGCCTACAGATGTGGGACCAGCAGTGCAATGCAGACCATGATTCAGATTTGACCTGGAAAACGGAAATGAGAAAAACAAAGAAACACCTTGCCCAGGCACAAGAGGGTAAGGAATACTAGTTCCAAGGCCAGATTTTTTTTTTTTTTTGAAATAAGAGGTTGGACCCAGCAATATTTTCTCAACAGTGCCAACAAATGGTCAGAAGTGTGCTTGACTTGTGAAATTCACATATTATTTTGGCTCTACGAGAGCCAAAAATACAAGCTTAAAATATACATACATTTCAAAAACATGATTATAAATGCTTGAAAGATGTGGATTGTGTGAATGCAACTACATTCGCATAATTATCCGAGCTGTGCTTCTAACCACCATATCTGTAGCCTTCAGTGATAATTTAGGACTTTTAGTTCTCAAATTGCATAATCAAATCAATGACTCATCAAACAGATGAGACACTTGACTCGCGCATTTTTGATCTGTTATTTTTCTTCCTATAAATGGTGTGATTTGGATAAATGCAACTGCCAGGGCACTATAACGTAGGCCAAACGACACAACCTTAGACATAATATGCTCTTTTCTATTTTAAATATAATAATCTAAAATTACATACTGTCTAAATGAATATTAACGAAAAAAGTGCTCATTTCAAATGTCCCTGATAAGTGAATTTTCTCTTTTGATGTACGGTAATGGATAACATGTTTCTCTTGCTAAAAATACGGCCACATGCACAAAAGCAAACCTGATATTTTTATGCATTTCTGAAAGCCAAATGCCATGAATTATGCATAATTGATAAATGAATCATCTGAACTGCTATTTCACATACGTATGCCACACTTGCCTTTAATTTACATCTAACTGCTCATAACTTATACACACATAATTTAATGAAGGCACAGCAGTCCCATTACACACTCCAGTAAGTTATTCAATTAGGCAATACTCACCTAGCACGTAACTATACTTCCAGTGTGAATCAAATTCTTTTCTTTGATAAAATTTAGTAGATGAATCGAAGTAAATGAAGTCTTTCATGTTGAGATTTTATACTTTATTTAATAATGTCCAGTCAATAACCACTCTAAATTTTTCACATTTATCCCAATTCCTCTCATCGAGGCCTCAAAATCTGTTACACTTAACCCTTCTATTATTTAATTTTTCTACATGTTTATGTGTCTCTGCCCAATTATATCACAATGAAAGCTTGGTTATGTTATTTACATATTTCTAAACCCTTTAATATCAAATGTACACTGTCATTCATAGTTCTTTCAGTAGAACACAGAAATGTGGTGGTCCTTGTTAGGCTCGAAAGACAAATAATGAGGTTATGATTGAAAGTAGAAATGGAAAGTACTTTACATTTTTATGGGACCATTTTTCTGATGGAGCCTTTCATCCATTATCAGCACCACAACAACTCTGTGTACATCGACCGTGTTTTTGTTTTGTTTTTCAGATTTAGCAACCTGCATAGGATCTAGGAAATTCTTACTTCAAGTTTCCATTGGATCACCTTCTGACATCTTCAAACTTTTTCAGAGTGTTCTAGAAAGTTTCTAGCTAGCACCTGCCCTTCTTTAAAATAAGATCAAGTAATTCCCAGAAAGAATCTTTCAACTTATTTAATTCTGTCCATGGAAGGACTGTTAAAATACACACACACACACACACAGAAGAGATGAGATTCCAGAGAAAATAAAGATGGATAAGAGCTCAGAAAAAGACTAGTTGTTGGGGAGATAACTGAAACATTTTGGAAATGCAGAGTTTACCCAGGGCTAGACAGAGGTATAACAGAACAGAGCACAGACCTGCCAGAGGAACAAGTATCCTGGAAAAGAGATGAGAAGATGAACAAATAGATGTAACTTCGATCTGAACCATGGGTTTTGGAGTTTTTGTTTGTTTGTTTTGTGGAAGTGAAAAAGATTTACACCTGTAAAGGATGAAAATAAACCCTTCAAAAATGTCACATCCATTTATAAATATTCTAACCATTATGATATTATTTTTAAGTAAACTAACTCCTAGAAAAAGGAATGCCCTTGTTGATTTTACTTTTACTCATTAAATCTTATGATATTTATTATGAAGTCCTAAGGTACCAGCTCTCACTTGTTCATCGTTATAAACAGTTTCCCTTCTGAGTATGACCCGGGGCAAATGAGAAACCCAATATGTCTTTATGTACATATATTCTTATCATGTCTTTATTCTATACTATCATTTTCAAAGAAGACTCACCTACTTTACCTGATCTCTTCTCTCTCTGTTTCTCCTTCACCTTTCTTTATTGGGGACTTATTTATTTGCCTGTTGAATAATTAGAATAACTCGGGGATCTCAAGCTTTATACTATTGCCTTTTCTAATTAGAGAACTCCTTCTTTTACCTGTGCATTGTAAGATACATCGCAACATCTTACACCAGATCACAACAATGTTTCTCATTCTTGCTGAACGTCCCATACAGAGTTCAAAACTCTCAAGAGTTCAGGAGTGCCGAAATGGTTCAATTGACTTCTGTTTCTTAGAAACTTTGCATCTTGGAATTAGAAAGCAATGCCATATTTTCCACGGAGGGAGAGAAAAAGTTTTGTTTCCTTCAGAAAGCATCTTCATTAAATACATACGTGTCAACTCTTTAAACTTTAGTATATTTGCCGATCTCAACAGTATCTTGAGTCTATAAGCACCATGCATTTGTGTTGTGTAACTATTAGTTATAGGTTGCATACATACCACTGGCAGGCAGCAATCTTTGTACTTCGGCCTCGGAGATGGTGCAGGCAAGAATTTTTAGCAGGCTATAAATACCTAACATGGTCTTGCATAATCCATAATGCCTTGTTAGGTTAATATGAGGTGTTGTTTTAGAGCTTTAGTGCTTTGTTGGCAAGTCAGCAGGAATTTGACAAGCAAGAATTCAGAGCAAGGCAATGCTTCCAAGACGAGCAACTGCCCAAGGTTCATTAACAAGATGTCTTGAGCACATGTATACCTATCCGAATGCTTTTTTTTTTTCTCTAGAGTTCCTTTTTCCCTCATCTTAAAAAATATTTAGTTAAAAGCCCAGCTGTAAATTAGTGAGCTGATAGGAATTTCTCAAGTTTTTTAAAGTGACTCCAGTCTCTTCATTTTCTTTACAATTAATTCTCCAAACATGTAATGCATGAGAAAACTCATTTAGAAAGCATATAGGACATTTTCCCATCTGTGTTTCTTCAAGTGGTCTCTACATTATTCCCAACTGCTACAAACTAAGAAATTCTGATATCAGCTCTCCATTAAGAAACAAAATATTTAATGTGAGACTCCCTGCCAGTTGGTTGTTACTTTCCAGTTAAAAATTCATAGCATCTGCATCACATGTATTTGTATCCTTAGAAAATACATGGAAACCAATCTACATCATCTGGGCCTTTCTTTAAGCATTTGACATGATCCGTTCACTTCCACTCTTCACCCTTGGCTTTCCCTTCTTAATAACTGATTTCAGAATAGGTTTATACTTACAAAACAAAACTAGTGAGGAGGCAATGCAGAGTTTCCACTCACGGCTCATCTGATGTCCCCTCGCAATGTGTCCTGTTAGTATATTTGACACTCCAGGCTTTGCCTGATACCACTTTTTCCCTTGATTTCTTGCATTTCTGCTTTGCACCATGATTTTGATAGTTCCTGATGACTAACTGGTATTTATGAACCTCTGTTCTTACTGGCTGGTATATACTTGCTGATGGGACTCTCCTTTATCTAAACTCCTCGCAAGTGTCTTCTTCCAGTCTAGCAGTTTTAACATATCTATTTTCTGTTGATACCTACATTTCTATCTCTTGGTCATAATTTTTTACTGAACTCCGATATTCAAAGTCCTGCATCTACTCACTAAGCTTCTTGGCTGCAATCGGCATATCAAAACCAGTGGGGTTAAAGCATAATCATGTATTCAGCATTCCCTCTGAGATCTACACTTGATCTTAGCCAAAAGGCCGATGTGAAAGCTCATACGCTATGGCTCCTTGCTTAAACTAGCTCTTGGCTCTGCTAGGAAATTCCTCATCATCCTCTCCCTGTGCTCCTGCCATGTTAATTCTAGACTCCAGTCCCATCTCCACTCTGGTTTTAGCTTCCTGCTAGTGCATACCTTGGGAGGTAGCATTTGATGGATTGAGTGGTCGAGTTGGAGAAAGTTGTTGATAGGTTCCACTCCCACACACACCTTCTCCAGGAATGATCAGCATAGGGGATTTGCAGAGAACAAAGCTTTAATGACACTACTCCCTCCAAGAGCTCTATGTGGGTCCTTTGCATTTTAGAGTGATACTGTGCATTGGTATCTAAACCATGCTTGAGTGAATCTGATGGGTTAGAGGATGACTGAACAGAATTGTGAGTCATGGAATTAATGGAAGCTCCAAAGTCTACTGGGGCAAAAGACAGCTGAGAGTTCTATGGACTAGACACAGGTCATATAAGACAGACAGACAGACAGACAGAGTTTAATAGATCTAGCACGAATGAGTAGGATGGACCAAGCAGATGATATTTTAGCACTTTCCCTTGAAGGCTCTAGGAAGCCTTGGATATAAAGGATGTTTGCTAGTAGAAGTTATCTTGGACCATGAAAACATGTATCCAAAATTAAAATTGAAAGAGGAGAGTAAAGCAGAAAGATGGCCAGGAAAAAATAAGGGTTTAATCATAATAACTGTTACATGAAATCTACCCTGATCTGTATTTTTTTCTTATATGGATCAGGTGACTCTTTCCCTGGTAAGTCGATTTGACTAGATTTTATGATATTCATCATTGAAAGCACATTTTCTAACCTTTGTTTAAATGATCTGGGGAAAACACAAAACAAAAATTTACTCTAATATGAACCAAAGCTCACTACAATGCAAAATAATCAGCATAAAAATCTTTCTAGAGTCTTCCAAAGCATGAACTCTGTCCTTAGGGCAAAAGTGGATTCTAATTCCAAAGGAGATAGCAAGTGAAAAGTAGGTTCCTCTTGGCCCAAAGTTAGGAAACAAGGACATTTAATTATGAATTACCTGGTAATGAACTCTCTGCGAGCCAGAAGAAACCGAGTGCAGATCCTAGTGAGAAAAGCAGAAAAAATCTGCATGTACTTAAAGCAAGATTGTGCAAGTTGCCCTACAATTCTACCAATGGAACACCCAACTGAATCTTACTATGCCTCTCTAGAAAACATCCAAATTCATCAAAATTGAACAAAGAAAGCAATATCAGAAGTAATAAAACGTTGTAAGTTGCACAGAAACAGGAAAAGTCTCTAGAAAATTATTATAACCTCTAAATCATAACTAGTTTTTAGAGATAAGTGACATATCGTGACTTCAAAGATGGGAAAGACCAGAAGAAAATAATAAACAATTTTAGTATAATAACCGAAGACCATGTTTGTTTGACACCTAAACTTTTACCACATGAAAAAAGGTTTCAAGAGTCTCTTTACACGCTAATAATTTCTTTATCTTAGACCCAGTACATACCGTCCTGGTAAATGTTTATACTGACATGTTTTTTTGGCAAACACAGATTTTCATAGTTTGCACAAAGAAAATGATATCCACCTCGGCCTTATCACAGATTAAAGTCCATACGGTTTTTTTTCTGGAAGACTCTGAGAAATGGACTCGCTTTGAAGAGCTGTATGACTAAGTTGTCACCACCATGCACACGCTCCCCAGGCTTCCTCTCTAATGAGTGTCCCGATTCTATTTACAGATGTCAGCTACTCTTGCTCTCTCAGCTGTTTCTGACAGCGCTTCATCAATTTATTCTCTATACCTAGGTTAGTTTAAAAATTATTCCCCCCCTTTTTTTTTGAGTGAATGCCTTCTCCTGTGGCTTTTTTTTTTTTTTTTGGCTTGTTTGTGTTTTAGAATTTTCCTTTTGCCTAGTATTGATGTGGTATGGTTGCACACCGATAAATTAGCTTTCAATAGTCATACGCTTAGTCATACATTTTATTACTGTAAGGTGTTATTAAAGTCACCTAAGTGTTAAATTAGAAAATAGGTTGGCTCCAACTATGATTCACTGTTTCATTGCAGTTTGCAATTAGAGTTCCATAAAAATGAGATACTATAAATTCTGATAATATAGATTGGCACCACGGTAAAATGTTCACAAATTTTAATTGATTCAAGCAACTATCTTTGATTCAAGTAAAAAAAATTAATATTCAAACTTTGGCAGCTACTTCTAAATATTTGCATATGTAATTTTGTTTTTATTCTTAACAATGAAAAAGAAAAAAGTAGTAATTTTTCATACCACTCTGTTCTTCCTCATGGAATCGAATATTCATAGCAAAGTGGTTACAAATCGAAGGAGTTTTAAACACTACGTGCTCACTTTATTTACTGACACCTGATGTATATTTGGAGACAGAATTGCTCATTAAGGAATCGTGAACAGAATCACCCCGTGTCTAACCCTATGTGAGAAACATGCCTTTCATATGCATATAGCATAAAAAAATCAATGACAGAAACAGGCACCTGCTACAATATGGGACACTTTGCTGGGATGCCCACATCCCATATCAAAATTCTGGTTTGAGTCCCAGCCACTTCACTTCTAATCCACCTTCCTGCTCGTGTAACTTGGAGGCAACAGATAATGGCTTAAATGCTTGGCCCATTGCAGATGAAGTTCCGAGCCCCTGGCTTCAGCCTGGCTGAGCCCTGGCTCTTGCAGCTAATTAGGCAGTGAATCAACAGATGACATAGTTCTCTCTTTCTCTTGCTTGACCTCGCTCTCACTCTCTGCCACCCTTTCTTCTAGCGGGTGAAAATAAACAAGCACACAGAAAAAAGTACCAATATTAGAGACATCACTACACATGTTCTCTGCTATTTGTGGAATGAAGACAGTTGATACTGTCCCTCAAGGCTTTATAAAGCAATCCAGACCAACTGTAACCATGATCTTGACTCTCCATCTTTCCAAGTGACAGTTACATTCACCGGAATCTCATGAGAACCTCCATTTCTCGTTTCTCTATGAGACTACATTGATAAAATAAATCTAAAAAAAAGAAAAAAGCTAATTCCTTTGTGTTCTGACAAATTCCCATGAAATATAGAAGGCGTTTCTTCCTGTAGGGATTTTATTTTTTAAACAAAATCTAGCTGTACTTGACGAGAGTCTGGTAGATACAAAACATTCAGTAACCCCAAATCTCTGATTTCTTTCATTATTGATCAATTCCCTTTGAAATTCGGTACAGCTCGGAAAGTACAGGTTTGCAGGCTGGAAAGAAGACAAGACGTTCCAAGCTCTAGTTATGAAGTGCACACTGCAGCAAGGGCTGTTGGCAGTGACCCCAAGCAAGTCCTTCCCACTGTGGAGGCTGGAAAGGGAGACCCACAGAGCAGGAGGGAAGGACACAGTGACGTTTCTATTGTGTCCCACAGCGCATCATTTCAAAAACGACCCTAGACGGCTCACAAAAGTGGAAAGCTGAATAGGATAAACAATTAGCTGCATCAACTCACCTCTTGGAGGCGGTCTATGTACATTCGGCAAGTCTCCAAGTCACAGTCCCCACGAACAACAAGAATACCCAGAGGTATGGCTAAGGGCGAAACAGAAAGAAAAATCTAAGATCACATATTTGATTTTTTCCAGACTGGCGTAAACATGTTTCTCGGGGGCTTTAGAAATAATCTCGTCAATAACGGATCTTTCAGGCTCTTTCACAAAACAAAATGAACACCTTCGTGATGTCACTTTGTCCTGGCCTGCAGCTGTCATTAACTTCCGTGTATGGTTCACGCTGCCCTTTTATCGCAAGGGCCCAGACAAGAAGGGTAATATCCCAGTAACAGAGGATGGCAGAACCAGAAAGCTAAACCATGCCCTCTGACAATTTCTGCCTGCGTTTGCAAGAGACGATGGAGGATTGAGTCCAGAAGAGGGATTTACATGATTCTGACTGCTGAGTCCTCCCACAGCTGAATGCATTTAGCTTGATCTTTTTGTCAATTTACAACAGTTCCTTGTTTATAAGACTCAAGCAACCTAAGGCAGTGTTGTTAACTGGTAGCCATCATCAGAATAAAAGGTATGCAACCTTTGAATAGATTTGAAAGGTGTAAGAAAGGAAAACACAGGCCTAAGAAAATTCAGGCTAAGAGCGGACCTCAGGAAATAAGAGGAGAACTTAAGTCATGCACCTTATAGATCATTTTACCAGTGGGTGCAAACATCATACCGTGGTTCAATCTCCTACTTAAATTTATCCAGAAAGTCCCGAAATATTCAAAAATACTCTCCTTCCCAAAACTTAAAAGAAATACAAATATTTCTTATTTTACATGTCTCAACAACACAAATTTTTATTGCTCAATATCTTCAACTAACCAGTTAGAAAATACTAGACATAGATAGAAAAATGGCTTTTATCAAAAATTCTTGTAAAAATCATCCACTAGAGGCTGGCATTGTGATACAGCAAGTTAAACTACTACCTTCGATGCCCGCATCCCATATGAGTGCTAGGTAGTGTCCTAACGACTCGATTTCCAATGCAATTTCCTGCTAATTTGCCTGGGGAAAAAACACAACATGGTCCAAGTCCTCAGCCCAGCCAGACAAGGCGCCCACCTCCTGGCACAGCCCTGACTATCATGGACCTTTGGGGAATGAGCCTATGGACCCACCTCCTGGCATAGCCCTGACTATCATGGGCCTTTGGGGAATGAGCCTATGGACCCAGGACTGACCTGCCTCTGTTTCTCTCTCCCCCTCCCCCTCCCTCCCTTTCTGAGTCACAATGCCTTCCAAATAAATGCAATGCATCTTGTAAGTTTGCATTCATTCATTACCTTTATTTTTAAAGGCCAAGTGCGATGGTTTTAAAAATTGATAATGATATATTTAAAACACATGAAAATTTTTCAGAATGTTTAGCATAGTAGTGAAGGTAATAGGTACAAACAAATATTGCCAAATAGCATGAATGTATTAAATGTATTAACAGTCGTTTAAAAGTTCTAGGAAAGAGGAACTAAGTCTCGCCAGGAAGACAGATTTCAGGCTGTCTGAAGAGCAGGGCTGGTCTAGAAAAAGAAACAGAATTTTCTTTTCGATATCACCCCAACCAGTTTCTAGCAAGAGGATGTAATCAACCCCATTTGCTCATTTCTTCACCACGCATGCGTCAACACTTCAAGCCTCCATTGCCTGGGTGAACTCCAGCAGTTTCTGAGTGCGTTCTCATGTCACAGAGCAGCCTTGTTAACCCACGTTCCCCAAGTGCCTGGACCAGAAATGGGAGATACTCAATCAATGCTTGTCAGGAGAAGAAAGAGGATGGGATGAGGCCCTGTCCACACGTGAAAGAGCAGGAGTAACGTTAAGATACAAGGGAGTTTTCCAAGGCAGACATGCAAGCATGGGGTTGCAACAGAAGTAGAAGGTGGCCTGGGTTCGAGCTTCCTGTTGGCTTACTTGTCCAAAAGTAAGCAGGAGAGTTGCCATGCAGAGGTGAGGCCCCCTGGAGGGATCTTACGTTGTAAGAATATTTTCAGCTTCTTTTTCAATGGAGCATCAAACGCATTTTCTCGGCTTGGCAGCTGTGTCTTAGAGGGTTATGTAAGAGAAACTCAGTAGGGATATCCCTTTAGAAGTCCTGATCAAAGTAATCATATCAGCTAAGCCACTAAACACATCCAAATTAAGAGCAGAACAACTTCTAATGTTTGGGGAATTATTTGAAAGAGCCAGAACTTTAGGCTGGATATATCAAAGTTTTAAAAAATGAAACCTAGCTCCCAGAGCTTTTGGAACCTTATCATAAAACAAATAAATTAACTTTTTTTAAAGATTTATTTTAGTTTTATTGGAAAGTCAGATATACAGAGAGGAGGAGAGACAGAAAGACCTTCTCTCCGATGATTCACTCCTCAAGTGACTGCAATGGCCAGTGCTGAGCCAATCCGGAGCCAGGAGCCAGGAACCTCTTCCAGGTCTCACACATGGGTGCAGAGTCCTAAGGCTTTGGGCTGTCCTCAACTGCTTTCCCAGGCCACAAGCAGGGAGCTGGATGGGAAGTGGAGCTGCCGGGATTAAAACCAGCACCCATATGGGATCCCGGCGCATTCAAGGCGAGGACTTCAGCCACTAGGCCACGCCACTGGTCCCAAATTAATTAATTTTTAAAAGTTTTATATATATATAAAACTTTTATATAAAATGAAACCTAGCTGTGACAGTCCACAATGACAGCCCACATTGGAGTCTTAAACTGTTTAGTTCTATTTTCTCTTAGCCTCAGTGTGAAAATGTAGAGAAATAGATTTGAAACAATATTTACCTATTTAATTAGAATTTATACAGAAATGCAGGAATCTTGTCAATATCTGTGATATCTAGTTATTTTCAATGTTTGGATTTAGTCTGCTCCAAAAACAAATCTAATGCACTTGAGTGGCAGACATTCTAAATGACAACTACAGACTTCAAGACACAGAATCAAGAAGATAGGTAGCAAAGTTTTCAAAGATGCACCATTCAGTTTTACTGTGTGCGTAGTCAAATGCTTTGCCTATTTATCAAGGAACAGGGGACCCTTAGCTGCTTTTAATGGAGCCGTTCTTACCAACTAATTTAGAGTAAGAAGAAATGGAGAGGAAAGGAAATGACATCAGCTACCCCAGTCTCATAGCCTGTTAATGACAACTGCCAGATAGATACTGAAATGAAACAGTATTCAATAGAAAAGAGTTTACAGTCATCCACTCCCAGACTCAAATTTTGGTAATACTTTTGTCTTGCAAATTACTCAAACAGTAAATATCTTATGTTCTCTCTGATATAAGACAACCTCCTTGCAAAATAAGAGACAAGCAGATGTTTAGGTAAATATGCATATACATTATACTCTTATAGATGAACCATATAACGAAAGCTAGCGTATTGGGAAGAGAAAATGTGTTGCAGTATGCATGTTGATTCCCGAATAAAGGAGGACTCCCAATAAAAGCTGTTCAATATATCTTGACAGTAGGATACTAGACCTCCTACCATTGCCTATACCTGCAATGTCAGGATACACTCAAACAGCAGAATCTGATGCTGAAGGACTATACCATTGTTAACAATAGGGGGGAACAGTGGTGGGGGAGGTATGAGGAGGGTAGAAGAGGAAATCCAGGAGTCTATGAAACTGTATCTTGAAAAATGATAATAATGATAATTAAATTCTTTAAAAGACCCTGGTATTTAGAATGGGTATTTTACAGGATTTTGTGAGGATTCTTTAAGACAGCATATTTTAAATTGAATTATGAGAGCATAATTACCAATCCTCTCTCACTCCCTTCAGTATCTTTGAGCATATTTAAATAGAAAATGGATGCACCTGTCCTGCATCTTTTATAAGACCATGAGAGTTAGAAGCCATCTTCTCTTTACTTAAAACTAATTTCCACTATCCCAGCCAAGGGAGAATTATAGGAGGACGAAAATATTAAACCAGAAACTTGTGGAAAACTACCACCTTCCTCTACACTACTGATAACCAGCTGCTACATTTCATTGAAGTTTTCTTCATCTGATTAGGGGAGTGAGAGTCTGACGGTCACATCATTAGCAGCAGCCCCGACTTGATGATTCATCTTATTCTCTTCTCAGAGGCTTTCTTCCAACAAACACTAGTCAATCATCACCCTACATAATGGAACTTCTATTGCAGAGATTAAAAAGCAATTCTAACTAAGTAAAAAAAAAGAAAAGGAAAGGAAAACAAGCTTCTGGATTAAGATGGAAGACTCAACACACACGCATCTTTCCCACTGAAACACTGCTGAACTACAGCGAATGGCTTAACAACAACAACAAACTATAAACCAACAAAACGAGGAGAAACGGGGCGAAGAGAAGATTAACGGGTGAAACAGACGGAGTATCAGTAACTGATTCAGGGCCCGTATAGAACTCCCTAACCTCGACGGAGTGGATGAGAACCAACACGCTGTACGCTGCAGAGCCTTCAAAAGGCTTGCCAACTGTCAGCACCAGGTGCCTCAGGGACCCAGTAAAAAGGGGCAACAAAAGCAAGAGCATGAACGTTCACTGAATGCCCACCACAATCTCGGCAGATGTAGTCACCTTAAAGAAAATGGGGAATGGGGCCTAGCGCAGTAGCCTAGTGGTTAAAATCCTCACCGCGATCCCATATAGGGGCCAATTCATGTCCCAGCAGCCTGCTTTCCCATCCAGCTCCCTGCTTGTGGCCTGGGAAAACAGGTGAGGGTGGCCCAAAGCATTGGGACCCTGTACCTGCATGGGAGACCCAGAAGAAGCTCCTGGCTCAGCTTGCGGTCACTTGGGGAGTGAGCCATCGGATGGAAGATCTTCCTCTCTGTCTCTCCTCCTTTCTGTATATCTGACTATCCAAGAAAATAAATAAACCTTAAAACAAAAAGGAAAATGGGGAATCGCTGGCAAGTTATAGATTACAGTGGCACCCTGATTTCCCTACTGCTGCCCAGAAGCCAGCAGCCTGAGACCTATCTCCTTAGAAAGACCCAGGTGGCACTTCTCCAGGGAACCCAACAAAACCACAGAGAAAGGAATCTATTCATTTCCATTTCTCCTAAAAATCCTGGTGTGCACATAGATGAAGACACAGTGAGAAAGCAGCCATGTGCAAGTCAGGAATGCAGCTCTCTACAGAAACTGACCAGAACGGCAACCCCCTGTGGGACTTCCAGACCTCAGAACTGGGAGAGAAAATGTCTATTACTGGGCCTGGTGCAGTGGCTCAGTGGCTAAAGCTTTGTCTTGAATGTGCCGGTTCGTGTCCCGGTTGCCCCACTCCCCATCCAGCTCCCTGCTTGTGGCCTGGGAAAGCAATCAAGGATGGCTCAAAGCCTCGTGATCCTGCACCCACGTGGGAATGTTGCCCATATGGGATTCCAGTGCTAGCAGGTAGAAGATTAAGCTGATGTGATTTAAGTAACACACATTTCTCTTTCTTTAAAACTTATTTCTCTTTATTGAAAAGGTAGGTTTATAGAGAGAAGGAGTGACATAAAGATCTCCCATCCTCTGGTTCACTCCCCAAGTGGCTGCAATGGCCAGAGCTGAGCCAATCCGAAGCCAATAGCCAGGAGCTTCGTCTAGGTCTCCCACACAGGTGCAGGGTCTCAAGGCTTTGGGCCGTCCTCGACTGCGTTCCCAGGTCACAAGCAGAGGGCTGGAAGAGAATGGAGCATTCGAGACACGAACCAGCACCCATATGCTACCCAGAACTTGGAGGTGAAGAATCAGCCAATTGAGCCACTATGCCAGGCCAAGCAATTTATGTTCTAACAAACCTTTAAAGGTGTGCTCAATTGTACTGAAGTCAGTGAGAATGCACAGTGGCGGGGAATTCAAAGGTAAGGCAAATGTGAACTGCGTGGGTTCCCAGATAACAAACTGAGCTGCAAACACTCACCTGGGACTGCTATTCTGAGCCTAAGCCTGGGAAATTCTAGGCAGTACTGGAACAGAAGAAGCAGAATGGTTGGAGATTCTGCCTTTCGAAAGCAGCCAGAGCAAAACATACTGCCTTGTTCCTAGGCTCTGGAAGCTAAATATAAGCCATGCTATGTCCAAGATACACACTCCTGAGCTACCCTGTCAGAGGTTATACTCTGTAACATGTTGCAGAGTGTAGGCAGAACTAATCTGGATGAACTTGAAAATGACAACAGCATGTTTTACTTCTATTTTTCTTTCAACAGATTTTTAAAATGCATTTGAAAAGCACTATATCCCTAAATGTCTGTAATAGTCAAGAGCTGGGGCAGCTCAGAATCAGGAATCAGGAACTCTGGGTCTCCTGGAGGGCTGCTGTGGCCACGCGTGCTTGAGTCGCCTTCACTGCCTCCCAGGATGCATGTTACTGGAAAGCTGGATCTGAGGCAGAGCCAGAACTTGAAGCTAAGCCTCTCCAACAGGGATGCAGGCATCCTAGCCAACATGTCAACCAGGGTGTCAAATGCCTGAGCTGGGAGATCACAGCAATTGTATGACACGAAGTAGGAAAAAGCAGAGTAGAAACAAGAAGGGCCCGCGAAGAGGAAGAAGAGCAAGGGGAGGAAAGGAGAAAAAGGGAAGGGAGTTAAGGAGGAAGGCGAGGAGGAAAAGAAAATCACACTGTATTAATAACGTATCATTTTATGGATTATTTAATCTTCGTTACATCCAGAGAAGTTAACTATGATCATCCTTGCTTTTAAAATTGAAAAATCACAGAACTTGAGTCATGAAAATATTAGATAATATTAGGCTCCGCTATTACAACAGCTAAACATTCATCCTGGGTTTTTCTTACTCAAGAGCTCCTCTTCTGGAATCTTTCTCCTGCCACTAGACCTTGCCTCACACACACAGGCAGGGTCTCAGAGAGGCGAGGGCAGAAACAAATGACAGTTCACTAGTGACAATGAAGGAAGTGCCAATTCCCTAGGCATGGATCCACCTGCATGGAGAAAAGCCGTGAGCAGGATGGAAAGCAAGAACTCAGAAACCATGAGCAAAGCCAGCCTGTTTTCATGAACGATTTGGCAGCAGCAGGATCATTCTGAAAGCTTCCCCCGCTTCTTCCCTAAAACACCAGCTTCTCTGAGACTTAGAGGTCAAGAGTCAAGCTACGAAAACTGATGACAGATCCATTAAACAGCTTTGTCTGTAATTTAAAGTTCATACAATGAAAGTGAGCGTGACTTACTTTATAAAGAAAGGCAATGGTGAAATTGGGAGCAGATGTTAACCATTACTGAGTTAGTAGAGATGATCGGACTACACCAGGCGTAGAATACTTACAGAGTCATGTGACTTGTTTTGTTATTTAAAGTCCTTACATGAAAATTTCCAATATTGAACAAAAGTTCTTACTGATATCTGTTAACTTAAACTAAACACAAAAACCAAAACCCACACTCTCTCCGGAGGTGTGAACGTGCATTCTTTGAGGTATCCAGGGCATTCAAAATGTTTACTGAACACTAACTCCCAGTCTGGCTAGCATTCCACTTGATCAATTTGGTAACTTTACTATGACAAGTATTCTCATATCATTTATTTCAATGTTTAATTATACTTGGTAAATACCTATATTCAGAAAAGTCATAGTTATAGGTACACTTGATCTTGTGGACTGCTAAATTGATTCTTTTTCAATAAAGTATGTCCAGGTTCCATGTACCAGTAGATATCAGGGTAGCTACTTCTTCGTGTTATAGTAACGACTATGTCAATATCTGTTACCCATGTACTAACAGAGAAGCCAGTATAAGACACTCCTCCAAGTCTTGTTAAACTTACCATTTTTTCTTCCTATAACCATTATCAATATAGTCTAGCCATTCATAAACTCTCACACCTACTTCAGCAGACCATATGTGTGAATTTCTGCAGTCGACCATGTGTTGCACCAAGGCTTCTAAAGGCTACAGCCTAAAAGAAAAGCGTGTAGATTAAAAAATAACAATCAAAGAAGCCTGCAGGGGGATGAGTGGAATCCCAACTGGCTGTTTGATGACACAAGCAAAGTTCCGCAGCACCAAAGCAAGAATGGGTCCCTCTCTGACACTAAGTACACATGAACCTGATAATGGAATGTATAAAAAGGGAGAAAACTTGTGGCAGTTAATCCATTCTCTGCGAGGTGCTGGAATGTGTTCAACGACATATCACAGTGGAAATGAAAAGCTGAGAGCTCAGCACTTGAAAAGGAAAAAGAAAAGAAGGATTTAATTATTTGACACTTGTGCGAGTACAGTGCAATTCGTATTCAAACAGAACTGGCACGAAATGGAGCCATTTGGCTATTCAAGGCACAAATGAAACTACCATCAGGAGTCATTAACAGAAAAATGTGGCACCTTAGAAAACAGCTCAGAAAATGCCTGCACTGGGAAGACTGGGTCTAAAGAGGTCCATAAAATGATGCTGCAGAGGCTCTTACTGAGACTTACAAAGAGTGGCTGCTTTCTGAAAAAAATATATATGCATATAAAGATAGGGTTAATAATGGCTCCCCAGGGACAGACATAACTCAATACGTTCAGTCATCAGAACGTAGATCATGATATATTTGTGTTAACACTATTCTGATGTATAGATCAAAAACATGTTCACTTTAACTACTGATGTCAGACTTGAACGCATGCCAAGTTTCCTGCTCTATTTTTATCAATTTTATCAACTAATATTATTAAGAAATCAAGCACTTGAAAAAGAACCTATTCCCTAAACAATAGCTTACAAGAAGACTATGTGCCGTGGGGTTTAGATAAAACATCATCAACACGATTCATGAAAAAAAAGACAGCTGTCCAAAAATGCTACAAAACTCAAACAAACTTAAAAAGATAAAAATATTCATTTTAGGAGGTGCTCAACATCTCCTGTCATTTGGAACTACAAATGAAGACAATGAGATATCACTTATAACAAGGGAGAAATACCCATCACAAGTGCAATAAAAATTGTCAACACAAATGCTTGTGGGGATGTAGACTAGCAACGAGGCAACAAGGCTTCTAGACCTTTTGTCTTGAGATAAACCAGTAGACTATACTTTTTTTTAAAGATTTATTCATTTTTATTTGGAAGGCCCACTTCACAGAAAGAACCTGCCATCCACTGGTTCACTCCCCAAACGGCCTTAAGAGCCAGGGCTGATCTGACTCAAAGCTGAGAACCAGGAGCTTCTTCCAGTTCTCCTAGGTGGATACAGGGAGCCCAAGGATGTGAGCCATCCTTCGTTGTTTTTCCAGCCCACAGGTAGAGTCGGATCACAAGTGGAGCAGCCAGAACAAAAACTGACTTCCACAAGGGATGCCGACACTAGCGGACTAATAATTAGCGTGCTATGCCACCATGCCAAATTCACTATGGTGATTTTCATTTCGTCCGATTTGAGAATAAGACTTCAGAGTTATGCTTTCTAGAAGCTAGCAGAGTTGGCAAAAATCTGGGTTTCAAATTACAAGTGAAATTCTATGTTTGCTTGCTTGTTTTCAATCACGATAGGGCAGAACGCTATGGAGAAGAAAAACTAAGGAATATTCAACTCAGGTTTTAAATAATTCCTCTGGAAACGTAAAGACATTTCTACTCTTTAAGAGTTTTGCTTTCATTTACGTTGGTAAATATAAATTGCATATACAAGGAATTATGCCATCATACTTTTCATATCTATATGTCATTTGGCAAGCAGGTCTTAAGGACTTCTGGGTCCAGTGACTTACTAAGCTGTGTTTACAGCACCTGCCCTCCAGGAACTCACAGACATGGAGGAAGAAGAAAAACCACAAAGACTGATGACTTCCCTCGGCAGGATCCAGAGCCATGCTGCCGTGAGGTGTCTCTTGAGTTAAGAAAATACTGTAGTCTGACAAGATGCGCGTGAGCTTTTCAGACAGGGAAAATGACCTACGTCTCAGACCACCCTTAGCCACTAAAGAACCAAGGTGTGAAAAAGAGTAAATGTTCAGTGATTAAGAAGACAGGTGCATCAGGTTGACACCATAGGCATGAATTCATACCAAATGTAGGCTCGAGCCTCCCAAATCTGGACAGATACTGCAGGCTGCCAAGGGGAGTTGAAGGTTTCAGAATTCTATGGACAGAATCAGCCTTAATGGTCTCCTAGTTTTACTGAAGTCTGGTATCTTTAGGATTACAAGGTTCTTGGCTTGCCTTGGCTCATCTACTTTCGCAAAGTTTGAATTGTATATTACTTCTTTAGACCTCTGTAATATTAGCCATTTCCCAGCCTCTGGCCAGTTTCACACACCAGAAATGTCTTTCTCAAGGAGCTAGGAATCATATTTTTGAAATGTAAGCATTATGGGAGACTGCAGTCTAATCACTGATAATCAGAAAACTAACAAACAGGAAAAGCCTGACTGCCTTTACCAGCTTCCTGCAATTTCTCCAGCATGTTTGCATTATCGTTCTGTAATGCTTAAAAGTTTCCCATCTTTTCAGGCGCACATTTTGGAGAGAGGTTAAGTTACTGTTTGGGATGCCTTTATCAATTTCAGTGTCTGCTTTCAAGTGTTGGCTGCGCATCCAAGTCCACATTCCTGCTAACTCTTACTCTGGGGCGGTCGGTGATAGCACAGTGAGTGGGCCCTTGCTACCCACAGGAAAACTTGGGTTGATTTCTGTATTCCAGCCCTAGCTGGTTCCGACACATAGGCAGTTAACCTATGAGTGAAACCCCTCTCTCTCCCTCTCTGGAAAATACAAATAAATGAATTTGTTACAAAATCTCCTGTCTTTCCTGTTGAGAAATTTACAAAAGAAGCCAAAATGTGTAGCTGAAGAGTTAGGAAGTTCTTGTAGTAAAACCGGTTGTTCATTCATGAAGACTGAAACATGAAATGGCAGCAAAGGTAAGAAGCAATACTAAAAACAAAGACTCCGATCTACGATCAACTGGATGCTGAGAGGGAACAGAAGCAGACCTGACTCACGGCTGCTTGGGCAACCTCAGGAGTTGCCACTTGCTAACACTGTGATAAACCTGCAACCTGCTGAGCTGCAGAGACTACAAGAGAGCAAAAAGGGTAGCAGGTGAAAAGAGATGTGAAAATCATACAGAATTCAATGACTATTGTAATGATGGATAGGAAGGACAATCTATAAATGCTTCAAACGCAATTTGAGAATACTTTACAAAAAGGATCTCTGGGCCCGGCGGCGTGGCCTAGCGGCTAAAGTCCTCGCCTTGAAAGCCCCGGGATCCCATATGGGCGCCAGTTCTAATCCCGGCAGCTCCACTTCCCATCCAGCTCCCTGCTTGTGGCCTGGGAAAGCAGTCGAGGACGGCCCAAAGATTTGGGACCCTGCACCCGCGTGGGAGACCCGGAAGAGGTTCCAGGTTCCAGGCATCGGATCGGCGCACACCGGCCTTTGCGGCTCACTTGGGGAGTGAATCATTGGACGGAAGATCTTCCTATCTGTTTCTCCTCCTCTCTGTATATCTGACTTTGTAATAAAATAAATAAATCTTTAACAGAATTAGGGAGAGAATATGCTGAAGGTTAGAGAACAAAAGATTCAGGAGAGAGAAAGGAGACACTCCTTCTCCGCAGAGATCCACTGAAAGTTCAACCTGTAAGACAGCTCAGGATGACTCCTGTCAAATGGCTAGCACACAGTCCATTACAACGGGAAAAGCTGAAATGATAAAGAAGTGAAGAACAAAAAACCTGTTAATGACTAAACTGAACAAAGATGAAGAGTTAGGTGGAGAACGCAATTGAATCATGAGTATCAGTTACCCCCCAAAACACTGACAGTGCACAAGTAATTTAGGTAAACCAAAATGCTAAGAGGTTTTTAATACTGGTATGAATTATAAAAGGTGTAGAGCTCTATGTAATTAGCACATAAAATCATGTATCTGAGTTCAATTTTAATTTTCCAAAACCAAAATTATTTCCCAAGTTAATCTTTCCAAAAAAGCAAGGTATTAGTTTCAGAGCACCTCATATTTCTGTGCTCAGTTATATTCAACATATTAGCAATAAATCAAATTATTATCCCAGAAGAAATGATCATACTGTTGAGATTCAAACTCTTATCACCAAAGACTACAGTGTTAGGCTACAAATAACAACCAGAAATTCAGATTTATTTGCATTTAGGTCTCCAGTTTTAATTACTCAAATTGAAAAGGGAGAATATTTGGTTTGGCAGTGGTTCATTTAAAAAGAACTACTAAAGCATAATTTGCATTCACATGTTGAGTTTTCATTTTACTTTGCTGATCCGGGCACTTATGAAGAAAGGAATTAAATCAATTCCAGCACTTTTAATGTGGGATCATAGGAAGGTCAACTCAGAAGACACAAAGAGAAAAATCTGGGGTTAGTGCTCATTTAATCTCAAACCCCAGTACCCAGAACAGTAATGGTAAGAGTAGGTGTTCAATAGAAATTTTCAGCATGAGGTTTGAATGGTGGTCTAAGCAGCTTTGGTGTGGGGAGGGATCCTTCCTGACAATAGACCAGACATCAGATGCCGAGTAACATGGTAAAGACTATCCACACAGAACTGAGCTGCTCCAGCCACAAAGCTCCAAGTCACAGGCACAGGGAATGGCATCGAGGTACAGCAATTCAAGGCATTGCCTGTGGGCCAGCATCCCATCTCTGAGCACTGACTCAAGTCCCAGCTTGTCTGCTTCAGATCCTACTCCCTACTAGTGTTCCTGAAAGGACTCCCGAAGATGGTCCGAATGCTTGAGTATCTGATTTCTTTGTGGGAGGACTAGCTGGAGCTCCTGTCTCCTGGCTTTGCCCCGCCCAGGCCCAACTGTTGCAGCTATCTGGAGAGGGAACTAGCAGAGACAAAGTCTCTCTCTCTCTCTCGAGACAGTCTTAGATCCAGTAACCTTTGCCTCAAATGGTGCAACTCTAAACGGTTGCCCAATGTTCAGGGGTCCCTACAGCAGTCCGTGGCCGCAGAGCTGCACCAAGGGTCAACTTCTCACAGCTGTAGTTCCCTCTTGGGAAATGCCCAATGAACCACCCACACACAAAACTCAGCTGCAGAATTTCTCCCAAGGAATACAACCTGTGACAAGAAATTTGACTCCAAATTCTTTTAAATAATGCACATCTGTAAGGACACAGCCGAGACTTCATACTTTATAAGGAAGTAGGGTGCTTACTACAAAAGCATGCTGTGTTAGAAAACACACAATTATATTAAAATCCTGTCAGAGCAACACAGCCCTGTGAAAGGTCATCTCCCTAAGGACCCTGTGGTCATGCACCTAGCCAGAATATAAAATGGCCCCTGGAAATGATAAAGAACTATGCAAATATTGGGTGCTATTACTGAATACAGCTAAATTTATTAACATTAAATATTAATGTTAATTTTATTAGCATTATGAAGGACAATAAAATTCTTCAAAGAAATATATTTTATCATCTGAGCTTAAATCTCAGAGTGGTCAAAAAGAGAAAGAAAACAATCAAAAGGACTAGGATGGTATACAGGTTAACCGGAGTGTCTCAGATGATGACTTTTTCTTAAATTTTGGAATATGTGCAAATACATTACACAATACCTTACGGTTATTACACAAATCTAAACAGAAAATTCATTTGTGCTTCATAAACATTGTATGCACATACCTAAAGACCATTTTATAAACTATCTGTAATAATTCTACCTATAATCATATAATTTTATGATATCCCATGATAGATAGATAGATAGATAGAATGAGTCTCTGGTTGTTATTCTACTCCTCCCTTGATTGGTTCTATCTGGATCCAGTTTTCACAAAAGGGCCTATCACAAACAGTCCCTTTGTGTATAAAAGAACTAGAACTGGCAAGCTTCTCTGGCAGTTTCTCCTGTGGAATCCCCCTTTTGACGACTATATCTGGAGATTTCTAACATCCAAGAAATTTCACTTTCTTTATTATTGTTGTCCACACAAAAGTTCCTCTTCAACATGAGGTAAGAATCAAGATATCCTTCATTGCGCCATTACATACAGAACAGAATTTTGCTTCTCCCAACTACTAAATAAGCCAATTTACCCGTATGTGTCTCCACTCCTCTGCCATCCTTCCCTGCACCTGCCCTCACTGTTCAACAGTGTCCCAGAACCATTATAATCATCTACTCAGAGACTTCAACTGCAGCTGGACCTCTGCTCCCTGAATCAGTTTCTGATTTTTAGTGAATTGGTCCCATCAACACATATGCCTGCTGTACTCTCTCATAAATCAGAAAACAACGTATTCTCTTTGGTCTTTCCCGGTCACCATTGCATTTTTTTTATGGTTGACATACAAAAACACCCCACAAAGGCAAGCAATGTGAAATAACATGGACTTCCTGACTGTTAATCAATAGACCAAGAACGCTTACGTCACAGGACCCTGGCTCTTATGGCTTCCAATGCATAAGAAAATACTCTCACCTGGCATCTTAAATTCACATGTGCTCTTTGCATTCAAGTCCCTTTAAACATAATGGAAAAACACCCTCCCTGATCCTTTTATCAAAACCAGGATACTCTGTCACACTCTTTTTTATAGAGCAGTTAATAGTACAGTAATTACTCATCTGTCTGTGTCTCCCACTGAAATAACAGCTTTATACAGGTGTGCAGGATCTCTACAACTTGCAAAAGCAGTTGATAAATACATACCAATTTAATGAGATCAATATTTGGAGTTTGAAGGAGATTAGAAAACAGGAAACTGCTCAATAAACTAGAGTATGAAAAATTGAGATTAAGTCATTTGAGAAGTAAACATGCCTTTAAATAGTACTGAGTGGTGGAAATCTAATTTTTTACTCATAACAACTGCATGTGTGAAACTAACCAGTATTGTGGCCAGTGCCGTAGCATAGTAAACTGAGCCTCCAGTCTCTGTCCTGGGTGCTCCACTTCCTATTCAGCTCCCTGTTTATGATCTGGGAAAACAGCAGAGGTTGGCTTGAGGGTCCCTGTAGCCACATGGGAGACCCATGAAAAACTCCTGACTCTTGACTTCAACTTGGCCCGGCTCAGCCATTGCGATCATTTGGGAGAGTGAACCAATGGATGGAAGATTCATCTCTGTCTCTCCTGCATTCTGTAACTCTGCCTTTCAAACACAAATAACATTCTCTTAAATTTTCTGTGCATCAGCTGCTATGTATGTACAATGGGAGTATCAGTATCACCTATTTTTGATAGAGATGTTTGGGAGAATTAAATTATGTATTACATGCAAAAGATTTAAGACCACTCCTATTCACACAGTGATGACATGTAACACTGTCATTTTCGTTATTGCATTTTCAAATAATAGATACATGTAAGATGCCGACAAAGGATGGGGAAGGATAGCAAAAGAAATTAAGCACAAAACTCCAGTTCAATGTCAGTTCAAAAAATAGAAATACACCTAAACAGACTTGCAAAAAAAGGATGGTTACGGCCCTTCAGAGGACAAACTGACAACATTTAACTCCCCAGATTTCAAATTAGAATGCCTTCTGCCATCAATTCAGACCTAATCTCTACCGCACAGCCCTGTTGTCAGCCTGTTAAATGATGGGGAAAGGTTCCATTTTAGATGAAGCAATCAATAGAGAAAATTCAGCACACGCATGCTCACTGAGTGAAGTGAGAGTATAAGAATTTAACTAAGGAAGCATCCGGGGAAAAGTTTCAAATCCTATGTCATTTCTATAGAACTAAATATTTATTACAACATATTGTTAAGAAAGACTTGGTTTAACTACTGCATTGAGCAGATAAGAAAACTGAATCCTGAAGAACAAATGCATGACCCCACGCTGCATGGCTAATTAGTGGCTAGACCCGCTTCTCTCATGTTTTCTTCTATATTTTATCTTTTGCTTTCGTTATTTAAATGACATTTGCTAGGAAAATAGGTACATACTGTTTTCACAGCCCTATCACAGTCCTTGTCACAAGAGACAAAACTTCTGGCAAATCTGGGACTAATTGTTATTTGTTCCAGCCATTGTTTGCTCACAGTGAAAACTCCATAAATGCATGCAAAATTAATTGCTGTGATGTTGAATGCTTTCGTTTTATCTTTCAATGCCTAGTATCTAACAAAATATCTGTCACACGAACGATGCAAGTAAATAGCTGTGGAAAGCACAAATGCATGAATGGTTGAGTGGTTATAGCATTTTAGCATATTTATCAATTTGAACTAGAGCCCAATTATAAAAATTGAAAACTATAACAAATCCAATACTCCATTTTTTGTTCTTCAGAAAGTGGGGCAGAATTACTGACTTACTTAGAATACTTACAAAGAATAGAGGACAGAAAAAGTAAGAATGTTAGCGTAAAGGAAGATAGCAAATGTTACCAAAGCAGCTTGGTCAATATTGCGAGGAATGAACAAGTGGAAAAGTCTAAAGTGATAGGACATGATGGGTACGCATCTCTGCCATGATCTTATAACTCCCGTCTGATTATGAATGAGATAGAATTCAATGCCCGACTCAAGGATATTAATTTTTTAAGTATTTATTTTATTTTTATTGGAAAGGCAGATATACAGAGAGGAGTAGAGACAGAGAGGAAGATCTTCCATTCACTAATTCACTCCCCAAGCAGACACAATGGCCAGAGTTGTGCTGAACCGAAGCCAGGAGCCCAGAGCTTCTTCCAGTTCTCTCACATGGGTGCAGGGTCTCAAGGCTTTGGGTCATCCTTGACTGCTTTCCCAGGCCATAAGCAGGGAGCTGGATGGGAAGTAGGGCCGCCGGGAATAGAACAGGCACCCATTTGGGATCCTGCTGCATGCGAGGCAAAGACTTTACCCAGTAGCTACCACAGTGGGCCTGACTCAAGGATATTCTACACAATATCCTGTCAACACTCCTCCAGATCATCAAAGCAGAAGAGAAGGCTGAGAAATTTCCACAAACCAAAAGAGGTAGACAAACATGCCAATACAATGCAAGTGGCTACTGGGATGGAAAGTATGAGAATTCTGTTACTATTACTACTGCACCAATAACACTTTCTCTAAACAACATACCACTGAAACTTCAAATACTTAACAATGTAGGAAACTGACAAAGGCATATACAGTATCTTTTAATAATAAAACCGACATAAAACAAGTCAGTGATGGGTAATAGATGTTGTATTTACAGAAACATTCGGACTTCAGGAAGGGAATTTACATTTATCTGGTCAGATTATCAAACAGAGGCATACAGTGGTCAAATGTGTCATAGGTTAAAGTGCCTTGTCATCATAGTACATTCTCACTTGAGTACTCACAATAAAAAGTAATGAAATGATTAATTGCATTTTCTTCCCTCATTTTTCTGTAATATATATTCAAATGATGTATTCAATTCTGCTTTTCGGAGTGGAAAAGCCTGTTGGAAGGAGGTGGTGAGCACTGTGGAGAGGGAGCTGATTCTAGCCAGAAAGACTCTGAACAGAGTAGGCCAGTCCTCCCTCTGTGCCCTTAAGGACCTGCAGATGCATGGGACAGTGGGGCCGCCCAACAAAAACAAGCACAGAAATGACAGCATGCTGATGTGCCAGACTGTGCAGCAGCCATTTTAGTTACAAGATCACACTTAACCTTCAATACCATAGAAGGTTACAATTATATTCTCATTTTAGATATGCAATATTTGTCATGAGAGAAAGGAAATTACTTTGTTAAGGTTACCATTGACATTCAAATACAAACATTTCTCACTTTCTGTTAAATCCGTAAACAATGAAAATCCCTTTAGGTAAATGCTTTAATAGCAAATTAAGGTATAATCCTAATTTCACTAAATCCTCATTATAAAATGTATAGAAACCATCATATACCATATATATGTATACATATATACATATATACCTTAAAAATGTCTATATCCCCATAAGAGCTATTATATTGAAGCAAGTAGATGAAAGTGCTGTTGAACATTACATTGATACATTGTAAATACCAGTCCTCTCCTGTCTTTAAAGATTACTGTATATCTGTTTTCAATTGGCTCTAAACTGCTTGTGTGTGTGTGTGTGTGTGTGTGTGTGTGCTTTAGTGCCTAGAATTCATGGAAATTATTATGGAAATTGAAAAGTACACAATAAGCTAGTGTCAAAAGTAAAGTTTAACCCCTTCAGGACAGTAGAGATACATCTTTTATCAGTAACAAGTTATTCTAGATATTGCAATCATAAACATCACAGATTTTCAAAAACATATTCCTACTGAGTGTTCAGTTATGAGCTTTACTGAGGGCCTGTGTATATACTTCATTCAGCGTACTGGAAGATCTTCTGTTTTCATTATCACAAATAATAATTAGTGGATTTTCTTACTGAAGATCATAACCATTAACTTGAAGACTGGTAAGTCACATCCAGTAAGGAAGACTAAAGATTTTTAAGTCTGGAATTGATCAGCAAAAATGAGGAGGTCATGTCAAGAACAAGCCCCATCATGGTCTTTTTTAGACAGAGAAAAGGGGTATAGAGGATAATTGAACTGTTATAAACATCTTTTCCTATAGTAAAGTAAGTAAAGAAGGAGGGATTTGTTTGACAACAAACATCCAAGCTTGTAATCCAATATGAACTATTATCCAGACACAGGAGTAAGAACCTATTAAATGGTGATGCCAAACAGCTGTGCGGGCTGCCTGAATGAATCGCTTGGTGTATTATTAATCAAAGGAATTAAATTTTTAAAACCGTGAACACATTATAGTTCTGGTTCAAACTTTTGACTGCTGACAATGAGTGGTCTAAGAGGACTCACTCCTTTGTTTTCCTGGAATGCAGATCAGGGTACATTTCTGAGAGTCCCTTTTGTCTAGATGAGTACTCTGGTTTCATTGAATGCATGCTTCTATTTTGGTTTGCACATTCCCATGTAGACTGGAGGTGGTTTGCCCCTATACTCCATGTGAGTTCTGCCAGTCTTCCTGTGAGTCTACAGTCAGTGGTCAGTGGAAGCCAGGGAGCAGAGCAAATCCATCGACTCAAAGAACCAGCACTCCTGGGAAACCAGGACGTAGAAACATCATGAACAAATGCTAAGAGTTGGCCACTTTAACTCCCTCTTGTTGTGTTAGTTTTGCAAACACAAATCATTAAAATAAACAATTTCTTTATTCTTCCTTTGTCGGTTTTTTGGTTCCTTTGAGTCCTAAAGTCGTGGCTAAATTTATTGGACTTGTATTTATACCAAATTATTTCTCCCAATTCAAGAAGTGTCCTCAGGCAGAAGTTTTATCACACAAGATATGATGTGTAATGTACTTGCCAGGAAATGTCATCTTGTAAAACCTCGAATCACAATTATCTCTGGCAGTGATGGACAGATACTGCTAAGAAGAGACATCTGAAATCCATAGATAAGCCTCAAATCTCATTTCAGCTCCAAATTTCGAAAGTATCCCCTCTTAGAGTTGATTTTCCTCAAAAGTTACCATAAACTGCAAAATATGATTTAGAGCTATTACACTTTTATTTGTAAAATTGTAAGCTATTTGGAAATTGGAAACCAAACGAACATACAACCATATAGATAGTTTACAAGTAATATTCCCCAAAAGAATAGGTCATTTACATTGCAGCTATATTTCATATACAAACACATGGCCACCATTTAATGAGTGAAATTTTGTTTTTGTGTTCATATGTCACTCACAACCTCCCTCATATTAGAAGTATAATACATTGTTTATAAAAGAAAGAGGATGCAGGAACTATTCCTTCTCTAGGTACTTTCTTGGCAGAGAAAATGAGAGTGGAGGGCAGAAGGGAAAAGGCTGGGTAGAAATGAAAGGATGTTGACGTTCAAGGAAAACACTTAGGTTGAGGAAGCCGGAGCAGCTGAGAACCCCGTTACCAGCCCCACAACCCAGAAGCCCCTGACGTCTCTGAACCCGATTCTGACGAGGTCCTTGGATTTCAGGATTCTCATCCTCTAAAGCTCTCTCCGGGAATCAGACCATAGAGGTTCCTCCTCACTTCCTGTCACTTGAAACCACTTGCCTCTTTCATAGTTCTAGACGGGTCCACAATGAAACCACTTCAGGTTTGGGTTCCAACATCACCGGATTTACAGAAAAACTCCTTTGTTTTAGCATCCACATCTGTCCTCTCGACCACTGCAGTGCCTTGTCTTCTCTGATCCTACTCTACTTGAAAATCAGTCCCCACAATTCTGAGAAAGCCCCAAAACTCTGCCTACTTCAATTAAAAGCCTCATATTCCATGATGCACACAAGGATTTTAAATAGTGACAGGAATGTTAAGAAAATACCCAATAAAGACTAACTGACTAATAAATTAAACAAATAACCATCCTTGCATTCAGAGAATAATATACAAAATATGAACCCTGAGAAGTAATTCATATTTAAGATTTCACAAACAATGACATCTTATCAATGAACCACTTTGTCATCGCAACATCCCATATATTGTTGGCCTTTGTTTGACATACAGGTGTATGACAGCTTAGAAGTGCTGGATGTGTCTTCTTGGTTAACTTTGCCACACTGTGTGAAGAATAACAGGTTTGACCCTGCAGGCTCTCGGAAGATGTTTTCGTACTCTGAAGAGTTTTCTGGATCCTGATAGGACATGCGGTAGCACCAGCTTTTTGTTTTTATCATTTCGGGCAAATCTGAGACTACAGTGGTGAATGAGCAGAGTTCTTGACTTGGAATCTACAGCAAAAGACCACGCTTTCTTATCTCAGTTTCATTTATGTCCACTTACTAATTATCAGTTGGGATTCAGGCTACAACACATCTCTCACTGCTCTACCCATTGCTTCAAACAGAAGGATGAATGAAACTACCCAGGAAGCCAAGGAGGACCAAAAGGCTGACAGCAGGCTGATGACATGAAATAAATAAGCAGTTCCAACTTACAAGCTTCCCGGAGTTTCTCCTTGTCATAGTGGAATCCTTCATAGTCTTGTAAACTGATTTTGTTCACCCGGATCCTCAGCCGATCTGGGACAGACTGGGGACTGCAAAACAAGACCAAGACGTCAGACACAAACCAGAGAGTGGAGCTGGGAGTCACGTACCTTCAGGGACGAGGACAGCATCATGTCTTCATGCGTAAGAGAAAAAGTTCATATTCAAAACCAGCATGTAGGGCTTTTTTGTTTGTTTGTTTTGTTTTTGCTTTTCTTTACAGAATGAAGCAATTATCTGAAGAATGCCTCTCCAGACATCAGAACTTACTGGAGCTGAAGCAGGAACAATCCTACGCTTATAGGATTTCTCATTGTCATATTAAAATTTAATAAGATCATGTGTTTAGTAACATAGATAACTGGACTTGGACTACGAACTAATGTTTCATTTTTTTCTCCCGGTAAGCGTTAAAGCTGTTGATAACAATGTAACTTTAATGGTAAACCTATTTTTTTTTCTGGGTGGAGGAGCCATATCTAAATGAAGTTATTTTTCCCTTTCTTTTTTCATATAGTCTTAGACATCAGTATCTCTGTAGTTACTCTAATTATGCTCTAACTGTTTTAAATAACAACAATAGCAAAAAAATGCAATACATTTTACTCTACCATTTCATCCTATAGAACAAGCATTTGGGCTCAGAAACTTTCCAATTGATACTGTTCAATATAATTAACACTGAAAACATGCTATAAAAATAATGCCCTTAGCCTCCCTCATATCCTTTAATAAAAAGGATTTTAGAGGTTGCAGCTGTGGTGATGCCAGCATCCCATGGTGAAGATCTGGTTTGAGTATGATCCGACCCAGGTCCACTCAAGCTCCCTGCTAATGTGCCTGGGAAAACAGTGGAAAATGGACTAAATCTTGGAGCCTACGAAACCCACACGGGAGATCCAGTCCTGACTGTTGTGACCATCTGGGGAAAGAATCAGTGAGTGGTAGATCGCTTTGAAGAGTCAGTGACAATAATAATAACAATAATAATAATAACTAAAATTCAATGAATTTATCTGACACTAGGTTATTATGCATTGATAGGTGTTCCCTCAAAATTTATCTCAGGGGCCTGGCGTGGTGGCCTAGTGGCTAAAGTCCTCGTCTTGAACATGCCAGGATCCCATATGGGTGCCAGTTCTAATCCCAGCAGCGCCACTTCCCTGCTTGTGGCCTGGGAAAGCAGTCAAGGATGGCCCAAAGCTTTGGGACCCTGCACCCGTGTGGGAGACCTGGAGGAAAGTTCCTGGCTCCTGGCTTTGGTTCAGCGCAGCACAGGCCATTGTGTCTGCTTGGGGAGTGAATCAGCGAATGGAAGATCTTCCTCTCTGTCTCTACTCCTCTGTGTACATTTGACTTTGCAATAAAAATAAATTAAAAATCTTAAAAAAAAAAACTGATCTCAGAATGTGACTGTATTTAAAGGCAGAGTGGAGGCCAGCCCAGTGGCACATCAAGGCTTATCCTTCAGGTCTGTAATGCCATGTGGGCACAGGTTCTAGTCCCAGATACCCCACTTCCTATTGAGATCCCTGTCTGCGGCCTGAGAAAGCAGTGGAGGATAGCCCAAGTTCTTGGGAACTCCACATCCACATGGAAGAGAGATAGGCGCACCTGGCTCCCAGCTTCAGATCAGCTCAACAAAGGCTCTTGTGGCTACAGGGAAGTGAACCAGTGGATAGCAGATTTCTCTCTCTCTCTCCAGCTCTCTAATTCTTTCAAAGAGAAATAAATCTAAACATATGTATATACACATATGTATTCTTTAAAAGAAACAAACTGTGACATAGACACTCACAACAGGGGACAGACACTATACAAAGACGCAAGAATATGATCCACTACAAACCAAGGAGACAAGTGTCAGAAAATAACCTTGTGCACACCTTGATCCCAGAATGATGACAAAATAAATTCCCATAGTTGAAGCCACCCAGAGTGTGATATGTTTTGACAGCTGCAGAACGCATGCTACAGGGATGTGGCAAGCAGTGCAGTACAACCTGCTGAGCTGCAGCTTGGGGCAATATCAGAGAGCCAACTGGAGTCCTGGCTCCCCTACTTCTGACAGTTCCTTAATAATGTACCCGGGAAGGCAAAAGATGATGACCCAAAAACCTAGGTCCCCGTAACCCATAAGGGAGACCAAGATGGGATTGTACACAGTCCCTGCTTCAGCCTGACACAACCCTGGCTGTTGTGGACACTTGGGGAATAAAACACCAGGTTAAAAAGATCTCTCCTCTGTTTTTTCCTCTCCGTCACTTTGCTTTGCAAACAAATACAGAAATATATTTTAAAATATGTACTAAATAAATGAACTCATTTTGCTTCAGTAGAACTAGTTTTTACATACATATGTAAAAATAGATAGATAGGTAGATAGACAGACAGACATAGAGATATACAATGAGAGAATAAGAGGAATCTAACATTTCATTTTCCAAAGCATAACTGGCATGTAAATCTCTGGTAGCTAGATACACACACACACACACACACACACACACACACACACACACACAAACTGTACCGGGGCGATTTGGGAAGTAAAGTATAGTGTATTGATAGTATATAGCATGTGTCTCTATTCCTGAATAATAGCATGATTCCCAGCGATGCTTATAAATACACTTTTAAATTATGATACTGGATTTTCTACTTTTTCCTATACTCATCAAGTCATGATGCATTTAAATACCACCAGTTAAGCATCAACTATGAACCGAGTGACTATGTTTTTGTTATAATACAGGAGCAAACAGCGAGAGGGGCAGACGTGCAGGGAGAAAAGGATGTGGAGAGACGAACCCCTGAGCCTATACAACTGTATCGTGAAAAAGAATACATTAAAATTTAAAAATCAAGGAAGTTATTTTTTCTTAATTTGACTTAGAAAAATTCATAGATTTTCCTGGCCCCTTTACCTATCCAATATACCTGGAACATGTACCATATTCAAATGTTCTTTCAGTGTCCCCCTCACAAAAATATGACTTTTCTGAATAAAATGCCCTTTTGCCTGCACCCTCAAACAAAATAAATCAGCACTCAACATTCGCCTCAATTTTGAAGTGACCTTTCAGTAGGCAAAGCATGCTGAGTCGTAACTGTTTCTACACCTACGCAGGTATGAATAATTCATCTCCAACAATATATTCTAAACGCAACAAGATCTCCTTTTAAACCGCAGGGTGTCCTAAATGCATCGTGTCTTTCTGTGAGTCCACTGAACACGTAACACTTGGTGTAAGAGGCCGGAATACCCCTTGCTAACAGAGGTTACAGGTGATGTCACTCTATGACGGACACAAGCCCGACCCCTTCCCAACAACCTGCTTCTCTGGCCAAGCGCCGTGACTGATGGTGCTAAAAGATTCAACACATTTTTCAGCTCCGTTAGAATTTATCATTCTGGGAAATGTTTCTCTAACACTTGAACTGCACACAGTAGAACTTCACACATTTGATACACTCAATGGACTTCAGTTGCTATTCATACCTAATTTTCTTAAACGATTTGCTTGATATGATTGAGTTAAACTACACCATTCATGTAGCAAATGCAAAAACATGAAAAGAACCAGGGATTAAACTGACAACAGAGTTGAACACCTAAATGCTATTGTCAGAGCAGACACCGTTGGCTTTTAGTCCTAATTTCATCAGTCGATGCTGCGTGATTGTTATGATTGTGACTGTGCAAATTTTCCTTTACTTTCTGTAAGGTAATAAAAGCTATTGCCACCTCATCTATTGGCTAGAGTGCTAAATTGCATCACAATTTTCTTGGAACTTATCTTCATGTCATTCTAAGGCCATGACCTAACTTGTATCATAACAGAAAATCAGAGGGAAAAAAATGTTTCTAAACATCCAACTATGTATTTTTTAATATCTGAAAAACAGAGCACAGAATACTAATACAGAATCAATACAGCACAGAACACTGCAGGCTCCCCAGAGCAGTGACAATAGGTGTATTCCCAGCAGAAAGGGGGAGTTACAGAACAGACGAGAACGCTGTGCTCAGAGGTCTACACTGTGCTCCCGCCTCGCCTTTTCTGAGTGAATGAATCTCAGACAGAGAGGGACCTGCAGAGGAACCCACGGAGCGCAGCAAGGGCAAGGCACACCATCTGACCTGCGGAGCCGGTTCGAACTCTGCAGCTGGTATGAGCTAAGCTAAAAAGCTAAAGCCTAAGCTGTTGTCTTTTCTTTCCTGTGGAATTTTCCATTTGGCACACCAGTTTGCTGGAGTCAGAAGACACAAGAAGAGGGAGGGAAAAGGCAAGGTTATGACCAAGATAAAGGTCAAGATACAGTGGGCAGTGGGCAGCAGACTAACCAGCAAGACCATTGGAGGAGGAGGGAGTGAGGGTCCAATGAGGAGAAAAAAAAGAATGAGCAAAGCTTTAAACTTCCCTTCCTCAATCAGCGAGTCATTAACTCTGCCTTGCAAAAATCCTGAAGCCTACACTTCACTATCTAACATTCAGACCCAGAAAACAGCCTTTTGTTCAATTCCACGATGGTAGAAATTCTCTCCTGATTTTTGGAAACTAGAAGCCACTTTTGCTTTCTTTCAGGCTAGAGAAGCAATGCACATTTACTGAAATCCATCTAAGATACAGCAAGTCAGAATGACTGTACTGTCACCCATTAGAGATGCTCACTCAAGAGCCCAGTAATAACAGCCAAAACAAGAGCAGCAAAAGAATCAAAACATCTGAGAGTCTCAGCACCTTGTGGTACCCTCACAAGTGACTTGTGGATACAGAAAATATGAATCAGAAGTTATGATCCATTCATCAGCATCCATGCAATTCCTCCCCAGGCTGCCCAGAGGCTCACGTGGCCCAGGACTCATGCTACCCTCTGACAATTTCGTTAGGTTTGTGTGTTTACCACTAGCAGCTTAATTCTCTTAGGCAGACCATGTTGAGCTTTTTGGATGAAGGATGACAAATCTCACCCCCCACCCCCCACAGGGAATCAAAACATTTCAAGGAATGGAGGCAGAAATGGCAGATTTCAGAAAATAACTTTAAAGTTTACAAACCCTCAGGGTTCATCTCTGATTTGCAAATGTAGTAATCCAGTGTGAACACACAGAACTGACTCAGGAACGGAAAGTCAGATTGGAACCATTTCACTTCCTATGCAGGCAACGTCCAGGTTGGCACAGAGGGCAGACATGGACAGCACTGCAAAGGCTTTGGAAACAGTCCTCACACTGTAACCACAACTCTCAGGAGGTCAGAACTAGTGGCCTGAACTCAACCGAGAAAGTTGACTCTAAAAGAAAATAAATCATGAAGTTTCCTCATTAAAAAAAAAGAGAAAAATAAAAGCAAGAATCTTGAAGTACGCAGAAGAAAGGAAGCTGTGAAAGAAAGTGAAATTATAAAAAAGAAATTGTGAAAATTGATGCAAATAATCTCATTTCTTTAAAAAAAGTCAATCTAATGGATAAAGTTCTACCAAGATTGACAAAGAAGACTAAAGACATATCAAGAACAAAAGAAGCCTATCCCCACAGACCTTACTGACATTAAACGGATAAAGATACATTCCTGCAATTCTGTAGAAGTTACTCAACAACTTATATGAATTGGAGCCATTCTTCAAAAACTTCAAATCACTAAGACCTATTCATGGTGCAATTCTTAACCCAAGCAGTCCATGAAGGCACAAAGGAATTAGCTTTAAACTTCAAAATTTAAAAAAAAAAAGCAATCGTGTGGCCCTTATGATTTTACTAGCAAATTCTTACTTGTAAAGAATAACTTTCGTATCTCTTCCAGATATTCTGATAACATACTTCAACAACAAAAACTACGTGGCAATCAACCTAATCATGACAAAAATGACCTTCCTTTCGTGTCAGAAGAAAGCAAGTATATCCGCTCCCATCATACTTTTCTAACATCTTACTAGAAATTTTACACAGAGCAACAATGTGAAAGGAAGACAAAGGGAATCCACATTTGGAAGGAGAATCTTAAAAGGATTCCTCTTCAGACAAATCTTGACCATGCAGCAAATCCCGAGGGTGCTAACAACTCTTAGAAATAAAACATGAATGTAATAAGGACACAAAACACAAGCCCAACACACAAAAAATATATAGTGCCTCTGTAGCAACTGCAACCATTAGCAACTGGAAATCAACATTTGAAAAAAAAATCCCCAAAATGAAAAATATATCATTTATAACCATTCCAAAAATGAAATATTTAGGAACAAATATAACAAAATATGTGCAAAGTATTTACTAATGAAGACTAACTCAGGGGTGAGCTATACAATACTCGTGGATCACAATTCTCAACATAATGAATATTCCCCCAAACGGATCTATAGATTCAACACAATTCCAGTCAAAGTCTACAAGAATTTATGGAGAGATATGTAAGTGAATTCTAAAAACGTATAAAGGAACACAAAGAAACTTAACTACTCAAACTTGGAAATGAAAATAAGTTTGGAGGAACAACTACAGCAGGTTTTTTTACTGATGCTTACTTATTTCTTTATATTATTTCCCATGACACATTTTTACAGGGGTAGGGATTTTCTCCTTCCTACCTCCCTACTTTCCCCCACATTATCACAATAGTTTAGTCCTTCAGTAATAATCACAAGTCCAAGTGGGATGCTGGACTCTGTATGAAGTGGGATGCTGGACTCTGTATGGTGTAAACTTTTAATTAGGGAATCTCAACGGAACTTGAGCTGTGGTTATGCATCAAGGTGAAGGAATTCATGATGGGGAAAGGGTTTGGGGTGAAGGGGGGGAATCCCAGTACCTATGAAATTGTGTCATGTAATACAATGTAATTAATGAATAAATGAATATTAAAAAAAATAATCACAAGTCCAACATTTATCACAATCAGGTTTTAAAAAGTATTATAAAGGTATAATACTCCAAAGAATATGGTACCGACAAATTATGACCACACAGATCAATGGCACAGAAAAGGACCCAGCAATGAATGTGTGAAATGTATATATGTATGAGTGGGCACACATCCAGCTGATTTTGACAAACCTGGGAAGACAATAAAGGAAAAAGATAGCAAATTTGATAAATGGTGTTGGAATCATAGGTCACCCACCTGTAAAAATAATTAAGCTAAACTGAAATTGCACATTAGATACAAACACCAACTCAAAACAGGTTAGAGACCTGAATGTAAAATTTTATAAAACTTACAGAAAAAAAGGAGAATGTTTTATGAATCTAATGCCAAAATCATGGCTCTATAAAGAAAAATAAATTGCTATTTGGACTTATTCAAAAGATTTTGTGTTGCATCACCTATCTTAGACTGAACACACAAACACAAGATACATCCTAGGAGAGAATATCTGAAAGGAATTGTATCCAGATCATGAGATGAGCTCACAAAGCTCATGAGGGAGGAAATAAAACAGCCCAATCTAAGAGTGAAAGACTTGAACATGCCCTTCATCTAAGAGCAGGTTGGGGGCAGCAAACATATGAAAAGATACCGAACGTTACAAGCATTTGGGAAAGGAAATTGAAACCTCATGATGCCACTCCAGCCTTCAAGTCATTAACATTTAAGAATGCTAACAATACCAGATGCTGGTAGAGATGTCGAGCAACTGGAACTATTAAACATTGTCACCGGAAATGCAAATGGTAGAACCATCCTAAAACACAGCTTCTCTCCTCTAGACACTCACCATATCACCCAGCACCCCATGGCCTTAACCTAGAGAACTGAACACTTGTCTTGATACAAAGTATATAGTTATTTGTACTGATAATTGCTAAATACTGAAAACAACCCAATAGATTTCTCCCGGTAGGTGAATTTCTAAACAAATAGACACAGTCACACAATGGGATATGACTCAGCAAAAAGGAGGAACAGCTAAATGAAAGAACAAGCAACTTGGAAGGTCTCGCAGGAGCAAGGCTGAGTCAAAGAATGCAGGACAGTGGGTGCTGTATTATTAGATCCCATTTACATGGAATTCTCAAAAATACAAACGTATAGGGAGTACAAGTGGCCCAAAGGTGGAAGATGGGACGATGTAATTGGAATGACTGTGATTATATTTGGGGGTGACAGATTGAGCTGTGTCCTGATTTACGGTGGTAGTTGCACGAATCCATGCACACTTTAAAACTTAAGTATTATATTCCAGAAAAGTGAATTCTACTTCATGATAATTCTAAGTATTCATAAAAACAAATATAATAATTATTTAACTAAATATCTTTTTTGTGGAAGTACAACCCAATACTACTTGGATGCCTGTCACCCTGCACTGTAACTATGTTGTAGGCAACACCACCAGTCAGTTTCCAAACTGCTCATGTCTTCAAAGTAGAAAACATTCTGCTCTATCTACAACATCCCTTGGGGAATGTGCTACCCGAACTAAAGCTTAAATAATGCTAATTGATTGACTGCAAACCTGAATAAAGTAAGTCAATCACATGATTTCATTTTGATGGAAGAACATGAAAAAAAATGAAATCTAATGAAAGTCTAACCTTCTGAGGGTGAGAGTACTTGAGAAAAAGATTTAGAAATTCTTTCCCTTCTGGCATTCAATAAACAGGAGTTGGTAAAGCACTTAGCATGACTTTGTAGAATTTATGAAATGTAGTGTGTGTTCTTCCGTGAGTGCTTTAAAACAAAACCGCCGAATGAAAAGGAATGCATTAATTGCAAAGTTACCATATACAGGAGCTGAGGAAACATATCCCAGACTTTTTCTTTATCTATTAGATGAGATTGCTGAATAATCTGATTAAGATCTACAAAATCATATGTGCTCCATCTTGATCAAATCATATAGCTTCAGAATTATTTTCTGCACAAACCCAAAATGTTGTGGGGGCACAGACACGCGTGTGTTACAACTCCTAACCGTCCATGGATCACATTATCACCAATACGCATTTCCAACTCCAAAGAAAAGTCAGCAAAAAGCTTTGTGGCACAGTGGAATGGACTACCTCCTGCAATGCCAGCACCCGCTCCCAGTGGCGACTCGAGTTCCAGCGCTTTACTTATGACTCGGTAGCCCGGCACTGCAGCGGAAGATGATCTAAGTGGGTGGGCCTCTGCGGCCAACATGGGGGACCCGCAAGGAGATCCCCGCTCCTGGCGTAACCCTAGTCATCACGGCCACTGAGGAGTGGACCAGCAGACTGAAGATCTCTATCTGCCTCTCCCTCTATCCCTTTAACTCTGCCTTGCAATTAAATAAATAATGCATAATATTTTTCACAAGATGAGAGCTCCCCCTCCCAGAAAGAGAACACAGACAATACCATTTAAGATCCAAAGGGCACTTGACTTTCAAGAGGACCAGAGGAAAATTAACATGATTTTTTAAAAAATTGCTGAATGTAGAATATATCAGGGCAGGGAGTGTCCAGAAATTAAGTCATCACTGCCATAAGATAAAAAGACACATACTGCTATGCTTGCACTTTTCCCACAGTCCCTGCTCTGTTTGCCAAGCTTTTCCCATCTAATTTGTCTACTACTGTGATTTATTACATTGTTGTTATATAAATGTATCATCAGTTTTATACAGAAATGTAAAATACGTAACATGTGTAATACATATAACATGGAGATATATAATTATTTCAGACCAATATTCAGGTTCTATTGTAGTCACTATGTGGTGCCTGCTATATTCTATGGGAATAATAAAATTTCCCTTCCTGGAGCATAAGAAACAAAGAATCCTATTTAAAATTCACAATTAAAATGTAAATACAACCAAAATTTAACCAGTGACAGAAGTGAAACACTATCAAAATTTTTCTGCTGTGAATATACAATAATATTTGAGAGATACTCCTTATATCAATCAAACTAAACCCATATAGAACGGAGAATTTACCCTGACATAATTTTGAAGTTAGATATCAAACGTCTTCTACTGTTTTATGTCAAATTTTAAACTCCACAAGGGAAGCAGTATGCTGTACATCACCAGACAGACAGCATGAAGTAAAGGCAGACACTGAACAAGTCCAAAAGAAATAATTTTCAACAAATACACAGTGTTAATAATGGATCAGGAATTATTGCGTCCTGGACGCTGGTTATTCCACAGCTCTACTTCAACAGGCTTTCGTGCACTGATTCATTCAACCAACCACCCAATCAGTATGTGTGATGTCAGAGCTGTGCCAGGATCTGCAAACAAGACTTGCAACCTAAAGATCCATGAGGTTTCCAGTGGCTTCCGGTAGCTAACTCACTGTGAGGGATTTGCACAGATACTCAAGAGATTCACTACCAAACTAACCCTTCAGAATGATAATACAGATACCAGTCATGAACTCGATGAGTAAGAGCTTAATGAACTCTGGCAAGAATTAAGGCAGAATTCTGTGAAGAGGCAGTCGCATCGCTGGGCTCTGAGAGACGCACAGGATGTTGAAAGATGAAACCTGGAGTTCATAGATGGTGTCCGTGAACCCTGAAGCCAGGCAGGCTGATCTGAGTTTTCAACTGTGTTTTATCAGCTGTATCACCTTGGCTATGTTACTTAACCTCTCTATGCATCGGGTTTTTTTTCAAATACATCAAGGAGATAATGATATCACATACACCACACAGTTGTTGGGAAATTAAATCAGTATGGTAAGCATCTGTAAAAGTACCGGAAACATCACCAGTGCTAAGTTCCTCTAGGTGGGGAGCGGAAAGAAGGCAAAGGCAACAGCAAAGTAAAATTTTAAGAGATATTTTTTCCTATCTATTTATCATCACCAGAAAAAAAAATGAAGAGTTGGACAACATTAAGCACCATTGTTAAAAATGCATATAAATATGTTTCACAAACTCAGTGACAGTTCAGTTTATTGGTTTTTTTTAACACAATAAGTTCTCAACCCAGAAATATGCATGTGTATACACTCAAAACGCCACACATGATTGTAGGGGTCTCTCCCCCAAGCAAGAGTTGCAGGCACTTGCTAAACTCTGCGTCACAGGAAGTGACATGAGTTCAAGAAATTATCAATTTTCTCTAAAAAAGCAACACCTGGTTTGGAAGTTTATACAGCCCCATGCAACCACGGACCTTAAAGTCTCAACTCAAACACTTGAACTTCGAACCCTTAGTGGACGGAGACACACCGGACTAGTGAACCGCCACAGCTCATTCCAAACCAAACAAGGGGACAAGTTGCTACTTGGTTGAGTGACTTTAATTATCTGAGCTGCAGATCTGCATGGTAAGAGCACTGACGTAGTCTAACCCGAGGAGGAGAAGGGACTGGGGAACAAAATGTACAAATGAACGGCACTGTACTCACATGGTGAAGGAGCCAGGGGGAGCAGACACTCGCCGCAGGTCCGCAGTGTGCACCTGCTGGATGCTAGAGGCAGCAGGGAATGAGCAGCGAAGACACAGTCAGCACGCACGCGTGGACAGACAAGGAACAAGCCGGGGAGAGAAAGAGAGACACACAAAGTTTTAAACAGAAATTAAATGAGCATGTCACCCAACGGGGAATGAAAGGAAAAAAAGGAAAATCAAGCCAGCCACGGAAATAATCCAAAAACACCGCTGATAGCAATGGAGCCGACAGGACACAGGGAGGTTCCAGGCAAGCTACAGATGGGAGCAGAGCCGGGGACCGAGGCAGGAAGGCAGGCTGTGGGGGCCAGGGGCATGGTCACGGCTGCCCTTGCTCTGGGCACTAGGACAGCCATGGAGAGGAAGCACAGACTGACACATGAGCAAGCCAGACACGGGCACAGGGACTCCTAAAGGTCAATGTGTTCTCTTCACCCTAGCCTTCGCCATTCCCCAGGCTTCTAAAAATACTTTCATCACAGGACAGCCATCTTGAAAAGAATAACTCAAAAAAACACTTTAGCTTCCTTCAGTTTGACAACAGAGGTCTTTTAAGAACTCCACAGGGATTACCGGGAAAGTCCTAATTGCAATGTTGTGTTGCTGTAAATCCACACACATTCTGGGTGGCAAGTCCACACACATTCTGGGTGGCAAGTGAAACCACTGCTTTTCCTTTTCTCCCTTCTTTTGTAATAGAGAGCAGCTACAGTGGCTACCAAAAGAGACAAAAAGTAGAATTAAAGAAACTAAACCCCAAATTTCCTGTCTTTTATCATAATTATTCTCTCCAGGCTCTCATGGAAACAATGCCACCGGACCTGCCATACGCGGTCCCTCAATCTCTAGTCCATGGTGAAGGAAAAATTTCACAGTCCCTTATGACAAAGCTCCAGCCCAGGGCTCTCGCCAATCCTTGAAGTTCTCAAAACCATCGGTTACAACTGGTGATATTTCTTAGCAGTCCAGGATGATTGAATCCAGTTGTGTATTTCAAAGTTGGCTAACTAGACATCTTACCTTCATTCAGTCCTCATCTTTACTGATACTGCCTTCATTGCTAGGAGCTAAGGACAAAAATGAGCAGAACTCCACGGAACCTGTGTAACATAAAAGTTTCTGATCTCCTTCAAAGGTGCCTTCCAAAGAAAACACAATCAACTTTATCTGGCTAGCATGTAACTAGTGCGTGAGTACATAGCCAGAAACATCCTCACTATTTTTGTGGCAGAACAACTGTGCTGGAGCTCAGGCTCATGTAGGATTTAATGCCATGATACAATGGAACATACTCCTGTACCAATGGTAGTGGGCTGGAGAATACGGGGGAGGGGGGCACACTTTTACTTTGTATTTAGCAATAGTAAATGAGATTATAAGCTAATGCATTTTATTTTGGAGAAACATTATGCTTCTCTTCTTGCAAACATGAAATTCTAATGGCATCAAGAAGGTTTGTTATTTAACTGCCTCTCATGAAAAATTCCTTCCAGGTATCCATGTGAACCATATCTTAAAAGTATTAAATATATACCTTCACTTATAATGAAATGCAATCAAAATATATTTTATATTCGTGATATCTTAGACTCACGTTATTTTAGAAATAATATGTGAGAAACAGAGACACTCCTATAAATCTGACCCAAAGATGAGACATGAATTCAGCATGGGATCCTGTTTCACAGGCACTGGGGCTCTCAAAGAAAACCCCAGAGCCTCCCCACGGAGCAGAGAAATAAGAAAACCAATCATTAACAGTCGTTTCAATAGATGATATGATGGGAGCGTTGGTATTCAGCCTGAGGGTTAAGCCATCTATTAGAATGTGCAATCCCTTAATGGAATGTCTGCGTTTGACTCATCTCCCAGTTCCAGCTTCTTCTACTGTGTGCAGCCCTGAGATGCCGGAGTGACTCAAGAGGTCATGTTCCTACACCACAGAGGTACCAGTCTGGCCAGCCCCTCAAGCGCTCTGACTCAGCCCTAGCCACACTGGAGCTTTGCAGAGCGATACAGCACTTTTACACTCTTGCTCTGACAAATATATTGTTAATCATAATTATGAACGAAACCAAGGGTGTTGAAGCAGCACCGAGAGTTGCATCCCACAGCTGGAACTGGACAGAAGAGGTCTCTCAGGAAAGGAGATAATCCAGTGGCATTCGGAGCCGTGAGAGCAGGTGACCAGGAAGTGGAAGGCCTAGAAGATGCGCAATGAAGTACAGAGACATGCTAATGCCAGCGCCTTTCTGCAGGAATTGTAATCGCCTCTAGAGCCCAAGGAGATGCAGATGCGGAAGGCAACGATCAAACACGGGCATGACGCTAAGGAGTGAGGACTTTACACTTTCAGAAATGTCTTCCAGTTGCTGTATTGGAAGAAACGCAGTGTGTGAGCGCACCAAAAGTATAAGCACGGAAATGAATTACAAGCATTTCAACAATGACGTTGAAAGATTGTGTAAGTGGCCTTGGAACTAAGGTTGTCCTACCGGCCGACAAGATAGATAACGTGAGAGTTAAAGATCTAGGAAATTCAAAGAACACGGGTGTATAAACGTGGGCGAGAATGAGCTCTCTGCAAAGGCTGGAGGCCTGAGACATGGATGGATGTCTGTTCACCAAGTAAATGAAAGCAGCTCTGTGGATGCTGGTGAGGTTGGGAAGCAAAGGGAAGGCGGCTAAGGGGGCCCGTTGTAGGCATATGGCTGGTGAGCACCATCAGATATTAGAGTGAAGATGTCAACTAATATATTTGACGGTCAGTTTTCAATTTCTGGAAGAAATCCCAGGCTGCAGACAGACAGATCTGAGGTGTAATTTCCTAGAGAAAAAGCACAGTTCAATCAAGGGTACGGGCCTTCAAGCAGAGAAGCTGCTGTCCAGGGAGTCACTCTAATTTCCAATATTCACAGTTAACCTTAACATGAAGTGAACCGCTACACCCCTCTTATCTGGAACACACACACGTGCACAGAGAGTTCTAGGCTAAAGTTCTAAAACATTTCAACTTTCTCTTCTTTGAGTAATGAGATGTTCAAAACGCATTCTGAGTGAAATAAATACGTGAGTGAAGAAGAGAACAAAAGTCGGGAAGAAAGAAGATAGAAAATACAGAAATGGTCAATCCTCCAGGTTTCTCCTTCCACCATGAACGCAAGTGACCTTCACAGAACGATGGCTGACGCAGAGAGAAGCCTGGAGGCGTTCAAAGGCTCAAGAAAGCTTGTGAGTTTGAAGGCAACTCTACTTACAGATCTAGAAGAAAAGTTTCATTTCAAAAAGAATGGTCTAGCGAAATAGAAAGAAACAGTATTTCCCAGAGGGTGAATAAGATCAGGGTGAGAGAAATCCAAATTCAATGTACTGATATTACATGGTAATGAGACTTTCTGCTTTCTTCTAACATGTTATGTTTTGGTTTTCTAAACATGTGGTATTGACTAGTCATTTTTACAAGTAGAAATACTTTTTTATTTTTTACTTTTTACAAGCGTTCTTTTAAAAAATATAATAAAACATACACTTCTTCCCATTTTACATAGGTATTTCCTATGACCTGGGGCTGCTTTCATGGAGGCACTACAGCCCCCTTGTGGGCAATTACGTAACTGCATCTCGGAGTTGCTTCTAACATCTGCTAAGAACCTGAATAATATTATATATCATACATGCCATCAATACAAAAAGAACAACACTATTTCTTTCCATATGGAAAGATTTGTAATCCTAAGTAAATTCTAATAATCTAAGTAATCAAGGTAAGTTCCTAAGTAATTCTAAGTAAATTCTAGACAACACAATTACTGAGAAAATCCAAATTATTTTGCATCACAAGTGTAAAAGCTGTTTTAAACACAAACAGCTCAAGACAACTTTATGTCTGAGAGTTATTAAATACAGAAATACCATTCGTGAGACTATAAAAACTTTCACTGTTGTTATATTCTTAACACACTATCGACAAGCAACCCAACAATAAAGGCTAAGTTTCAGAAGTGGCTTTTTACTTATTTTTTCTTGCTACAAACCAATGGTTCACGCCTTACCTCAAACATTTCTCGAGAGAATGTATATGGCAACCCATATATAACTTTCAAGATCTCATTTTTTTCTTAATAGATCAACAATTGTATGGGCAATTTAAACGGAAGCTCAGGACAGACAACACCAAGAAGGACACCTAGGAGGATGCATTAGCAGTCAAATATAACCGAAGTGAGAGGCACAACTCAATCATCTATGAAAAGTTCTAGGAAAAGCCCAGACTCTGGGAGACAAGAAAGAGGAGGCTGGAGAGATCTCTCCCCTCAGCATCAGCTGTACAAGCCAAAAAATGAAACGCGTGGAGGCGTTGGCTACTGCCATTCCTTGGATATGCACTGCAGCAGAAAGAACTGAGTTGGTTGGTTGTGAGCGCTGGCTTTTGTTGGCTATTCCAGCTACTTCTGTAGATCTGTTAGTCTGACTCAATAAATATATGGCGAGCATGGCCGTGCTTTGCACAAACTATGGGAAGCTAGTCATTCAACACAAATAGCTAACTAGGAATTACCAGCCACAAACAAGAGGAGCATCTTGCAGGGATCCCTCACCATGACAGAGAATGCCCAAAGGCCACAGCTACACAGGCATAATCTGTAAAGGACACTCAAAAAAGTTTTACATGCTTTCATCTTTCTCCAGTCCCAAGAGACTTGTAAATGACTAACTGAAATAATATGACAATGAATACACACTTTAAAGACCAAGTCCTTATCATTGCTCCTCCAGTGACTTTGTTAGGTGCCTAAGAAAGCAAAGAGTCTAGGAAACATAGCGTATGTGTGGGAGTCCAAAAGACAGACCACATGATGCCTGGGCAATGGGGTCATATGCAGAAAAACTAAGTGGAAGCCACTGAGTACACACAGCACCCAAAGAGGTGCTCGGGACAGAGGCGATCCGCCGGCAGGGAGAATGGGATACATGTGGAGAGAAGAAAGCCGCGAACCAGCAAGGTCAACCTCCTACTGTTGAAGAAAGCAACAGTTCCCAAGCAGCCCGAACATAGCACAGGCTAACTACATGCTTCCCTGCCCTGAAACAAAGGAGAGCACACCTTAGGAGCCTAGAAATCCTCTTAATTTTTATAATTAAATGAATTACATAGAACACACACACACACACATATATTCTAGATGTATACCCAAGTCATTAGTGAAGAACCATTGGTCTTGCATAAGTCGGTAATTTCCAAACCAAGGGTATGGTTCACTACAACAAATGGGAAAACAGACATATGTCTACACGTTCTCCTGAAACTTGTGAGTTCCCTGGACGCGTCTGCCCTTCCCAACACAGTGAGGTCCCCGGACCATGCACATGCTCTGTGCTCTCCTCTCCAAAGTCTTCAGCTGAACCAGGTAGGCAAGAAGCAGACTCACTCGTTGAGTAAAGGCATGGACGTTCTCCTCTTGCTCTTTTGGACCATGTTGGCCTGATTTCTCAAGGAGATGCGGATCATCGCCGGGGCCAACCTGCAGGGCTCCCCATCCACCTGCATGGGGATGGACTTGTACGTGAGCAGCATGACTTCTCGACACTGGTGGAGTCTTTCCCCGTGGCCCCCAACTTGCAGGGCAGCCTGTCAAAATAAGAGTCAAAGAGGAACGAGGAGTTAACTTCTGGAAAAACTCTTTGTACTTCTATATAGCTAGTTCTATAGATAGTCCAATCCGTTAGTCGATACGTAATAATAGAAAGTTTGGATAAACACTGACGTAAAAGAGCCAAACTTTCAAAAACTGTATGAGCGTTATCATAAATTCTCATTGATTATTTTTCAATGCTAGACATAATCAGGTGTCCACATCCATGAATTGCAGCACTGTGAATTCAAGCAACCTCAGATGAAAAAATATTCATAAAATACGGATGCCTTTAGACTGAGCGCATATGATTTTTTTGTCACTACTTTCTAAACATTCTAGAGGTAATGTCTATTTATAGCATATTAATATTATATTAGATGTTAATTTTGGAGAAGATTTAAAATATATAGGATGATTGTATGGAGTATATGCAGCTTCTATCTCACTGAGTTCTCAAACAAGGGATATGGGCATCTAAATTTTGGTGTCTGTCCCCAGAAATAGACAGGGCCACCGTATCCTAAATCTAAATTTAATCATGTGGGTTTGCACACAAAACTTTTCCACTGCATTATGTATTCCTATTACATTTTTCATGTAAATAAAACAAGAATAATATTAGTTACTCAATTAAAACCATTCTGGAAAGTGAAAAATATCCCAGAATCAAGGCTAACCATAATAAGAGCTCAATTTACCATGGGAAGCCAGAGAATGGAGACTGAATCCAGTGCTAAAAATCCATGGTTGAAAACCCAGCGGGTTGGCCTAGCGACTGAAGTCCTTGCCTTCATGCACTGGAATCCCATATGGGTGCTGGTTCGTAACCGGCTGCTCCACTCCCCATCCAGCCCTGCTTGTGGCCTAGGAAAGCAGTCGAGGGCAACCAAACGCCTTGGGACCCTGCACCTGCGTGGGAGACCCAGAAGCAGCTTTTGGTTCCTGGCTCCCGGCTCTGCTCCGACCATTACAGCCACTTGGGAAGTGAACCAGCAGATAAAAAAATCTCTCTACCTCTCTTTCTCTCTGTAAATCTGACTTTCCAATAAAAATACAAAAAAATAAAAAATAAATGTGGTTGAGAGTGAGAAATCAATATAATTTCCCTGTGTTAGTAAATAAGAAAACAAAAAAGTGTTTGGTACCATTTATCCTTGAAAAGATTAATGAAAAGCATGTATTTGGGTATATAACATACATAGAACATACAAATCTGTGTAACAGTTTAGTGTTTGTTTTAAATAGGCATGTGGAGGTCCATTCAAATTAAACTTTCAAAAAGTTTTAACAATCAAAATGTCCCCATTTGCCCCCTTCCCAGTCCGTTACACTTCTCCCACTAAGCAATTGGTGATATTATTGGTTTCTGTCTTCAAAGACTGATTTAGCTGAACTTGAACTTGAAAAAACACATACATCACGTCTCTGTATCTGGCATTTTTGCTTATCATATGTATGACTGACACATAGCAAATTGTATTTTATTTATTCATTTTTGTTTACAAATGAACATTTGATTCAGCTCTGGTCTATTACTGATATAAATTTTATTGCACATATCATTTAGTGAATACAAACTTTTTTAAACTGCACATAAACAAACATAATTCCTGTGTCATGAAGTTTCTGTATGTAGTTAAATAGATACAGCCAAGCAGTTTTTTAGAGTATGATATAGTTTCAATATCAACTAACTTATAACGCAATACTTTTAAAATTAGTTACAGATGAATTTCAGCTAAAATACAAATGATACAGTTTTACAAAAACAGAAATATGTATTGTCAGTGTGTGGCCATCAAGTCTCATCTTGATAAATGACAAGAAAAAAAATCCTTTTTGACTTAGAGTCACAAAGTAAGCTTCACTTACTTAGCTGCCAGATATTTGTACGTTTTGGAGATTTTGCATTATTTTTGAAGTAATTCAAACCCTAGAAAATTGACTACAAAAGCGAGTTAATAGACAAAAGTCAAACCAGAAAGACAACGAAGCAGAAACTGAGAATGAGCAACTCATCAGGACTGGGTGCCGCTGTCACAACGGGAGCTTGAAGATGAAGAAAGCCGACAGTGGAGTGAGGATTTACAAAGATTCTGTCTGGCCTCCTGTTTGCTCCTCCGCCATTCAGCAGGCATTGGTTCTTAACTTTGTTAATGGGCCTAGCTGTTGACTTCAAGCGCTCTCAGCCCAACGCATACCTAACAAAATATCACTTTTTCTCCATTACAGGAAATACAACATTTTTTTTTTTTTTACACTCTTGACTGGACCTGACAACATAAACATGCAAGACCTTCCAGGTCAGAACTTCTTCCTTTGAGTTTCACAGGACTGCGGATTGCTTCAGCTTAATCCAGCTCCTTGGTACAAGAAGGCATGCAGTTTTCCTGAGCACTTTTAAGCCGCCTCAGCCTCAAAAATAAAATAATTGTAAATACAAGTTCAGTATTACTTATCTAAGATATGGCTGGGATTAGAAGTGTTTAATCTTTGCACTTCGGGGGTGGGGAGTTTGAAATATTTGCATAGACATAATGAGGTATCTTAGAAAAACCAAATCTAACCTCAAAGTTCATTTACGTTTCATTTACACCTTTACACAGTATTTGTTACTGCACGTTTTGACCAATGACTTCATTACATGAGGTCAGATGCAGAATTCCTTCCCCACCCCCTTTTTTGGCATTATGTTCAAATTCTAGAGCATTTCAGATTTTTGGTATATGAATTACAGATGCTGAAGTGCACTGCAAAGAAGCAGCGTTAAGCAACTGTCGATGTCAGCTCTACTGGCATTTCAGAATCAGCCAGGACCGCTGCACAGGCACAAAGGGAAAGGCCTTACTTTAAGTTTTAGGGTGGACACATTTCTATTTTTATCAGCATTACCAAGCTAAGTTACTTAGAGGTAAGGGTATAAGTAATATTTGCTCAGTACCAGAAAGCACATCATTGTCATTTCACCACATTCATTATTTAAAATGCAATCATCTCAAAAGACAAGTATTTTCAACATCCCTTTAAAGATTTATTCATCTGAAATTCAGTATCATAGAGAGAGAGGAAAAGAGACAAAAAGGGAAAGACCATCCGTCGTCTAGCTCACTCCACACATGATCACAATGACGGCCAGGCTGGCACAAGCCATTACCTGGAGGTCAAGAGCCAAGAACTTCAACCGGGTCTCCCGCTTGGGACAGGGGCCCATGGCGTTGGTGCATCCTGCGATGTGTTTCCCAGGTGAATTAGCAGGGAGCCGGATAGCAAAGGAGCCCACCCGGAATGCAGCTGTACAAGCTGACTTAACCTGCTCAGCTACAACGCTGGCCTCTCTTTAGTGATTTTTTTTTTTATAGTAAGCATTTCCTTTAAAATAATAAATGGAATGCATTTTTTTAAACAGGTAGAATCATCTACCAAAAATAATAAAGTAATAATTATCATGATAAAGGAGATTGAGAAACATTCCTTTCAGAGGACAAAGTTTATTAATTAGAAACAGAATTTTTTTTATCATATTGGCGGTCTAATTTAATAAGCCAAAGAAATGAAATGAAGACCCAACAGGCATGAAGAAACACAATGCGCACTTGTGAATATTTACACCCACACCGGCCCACATTAAACACCCCAACAATATTCACAGGCAGAGGGCGGATCTCACAGGAAAGATGGCGGGTGCGACACTCAGGTACAGCCCCTTGACAGCAGGCATTGGGGCAAAGTGAAACAGGCCCCTACTTGTGCCACGGGCATTCCATTCCAGAGTCCCATGCCTGATATCCCACTTCCGACTCGACTTTCTGCTCATGCACACAAAATAAATAATGGCTCAAGTTTGGGGGCTGTGCTACCCAAATGGGAGAGTCCTATGGGGATCCTGCCTAATGGCTTTGGGCCATCCCAGTCCTGGCTCTTACGGCCACAGGGGAAGGGAACTAATGGATGAATCATGTCCATCTCTCTCTCTTCTCTTCCCTTCTTCCTTTCTCCCTTTCTTTCTCTCTCTCTCTATCCCTGTTTCCATTCTCTCCCTCTTCATCCTTTCCTCTCTCCCTCTCTTTCTTCCCTTTTCTCTCTTCTTTTCCCTTTCTTTAACTCCCTCCCCTCTCTGCCTCCATTGTTGCATGTTTAAAGTAGATGAAATAAATATTTTTAAATCCATACTAGTCCAGCAGCCTAGCAGTAACTAAATGGAAACATAAGATGCCTTTTGTTTATACTGTAAAACAGAAATATATATATAAGGCTTTTCTGCCAAAAACAAACCTCTTTAAAATTATATTGAAGGACATAAAAGGAGATTTAAAAGAATGGAAAAACATGTCATTTTTATGAACAGAACAATTTAATGCCCTAATGACGTTAGTTTCCCCCAAATTGCATATACATTCAATGAATTAAAAGAGAGTAATGTTCTTAGGGAGGACGCTACCAAGATAATTATCATGATAATTCACTTTACATGAGAAGCCACAACAATCAAATGTTAATCAAACATTATTCTAGATGTTTCTGGGATGTTTTTTCCCTGAGACTAACATTTACAATTATAGAATCTGAATAGAAGGTCTTCTACAATGTATCCCTCATCCAATTAAATAAAGATCTTAGTGAAAAAAAAAATACTGACCTACCCAGAAGAGGAGGAAGATTACCAGCCACCATCACTAGACTCCAAGCTCACCCCTACATCTTGCAAAGTCCTGGTTTGCCCTGAGTTCCTGCAACTGCTGCCTTCATGGTTGGTGACGCCCAAGCTCCCCTCTCTCTCCCTCATCTTTCTCAGTTCCCTCCCTTCCTCCCTGCACACACACACACACACACACACACACACATTCACACACACACACACACACACACACACACTCATTGGGCTTCACTGGGATCCATGACCATACTTGTCAAATATATTCTATAATTAATTGGGACGAATAAAGCACATTCCCTCTTGCCAATTTTACTCAACATCTTAGACACAGTGGCTAGTTCAATGATGAATGAAAAAGAAATAAAAAGCAGGTAAGAACATTGTGTTAAGTTAAATAAACCAGACCCAGAAAGCAAATACCACATAGGACACCCATAGGAGTCAGAGTTAAAATTTAAAAAACAAAAAAAATAAACAAGTGTCTGTGTATTTCAGTATTGCCTCAGATACAGTTTTGAACACTTTATTCTACAGCTTTAGCAAATTATTAACATTGTGCTACTACTATAATTTTAGTAATTTAATATAACTTTAAAATTTACTCTATGTGGGGCCAGGCGCAGTAGCCTAGTGGTTAAAGTCCTTGCCCTGCACATGCTGGGATCCCATATGGGCACCAGTTCGTGTCTGGCTGTTACACCTTCCATCAAAACTGCTGCCTGTGACCGAGGAAAGCATTGGAGGATGACCCAAAGTCTTGGGACCCTGTGCCCACACGGGAGACCCAGAGGAAGCTCCTGGCTCCTGGCTTCGGCTCAGCTCAAATCTGGACATTGCGGCCACCGGGAGTGAACAAGCAAATGGAAAATCTTTCTCTCTGCCTCTTCTCTCGATAAATATGACTGTCCAATAAAATAAATAAATCTTACAAAATTCACTGTATGAGTGAAATCGTCATTTTCCCACTCAATTGTTGCATATAGCTGCTGTCTGTTTCCATCATTGCCTTTTGACATTGTTTCTTAAAATTCTCTTTCAGCTTAGTGTTAAGCCTTTTTACTGTAGTGTAAATTTAAAATGTTATCTCAAAAACTAAAAAGAGAGAGAGAGAAACAGAGTAGGAGCAAGGGAGAAATGGAGGGAAAAAAGGGAATAAACTTACATTCTTAAAATTATACTGACAAATCACATTGAATCTGCTAAAACTAATTAAAACATTTTTAGTGAAAAAAATCTTGAAAGAACATAAGAAAGCAATAAAATTGCCCTTATTCACAAAGAAAAAAAAAAGATTGTGTATATAGAAAAATCTAAAGAAACAATAGAAAACTATTAAAAGCTATTAATGAATTTAGTGGTGTTCATATTTAATAAATATGTATATGCATAACACAGTTACTTCTATGTTGTAGTAACGATAAGAATTACATGCAAAAGCTTAGTATGCCTTTGTAAATATGCTCAAAAACAAAAAGAACTTAGAAATGAATTTAACAGATGATATGCAAGAATCTAAAACCTGCTCGAAGGTACAAAACTTTGCTGAAATAAACTAATGCGTAAATAAATGGAGAAAGACAGCGTGGCCCTGCTCGCATACTGCAAGACTCAATACTCAAGTCTTAACAGCAACAACCCAATGGCAACCCAAATGGCCAGAGCAGCCAGATCTGGGCAAGGCTGTAGCAAGCACCAGGAGTTCCTCCTTGGGCTCCCCTTTGGTGGTGCTGCCATCATCGTTTGCCTTCCCAGGGCCACTTACAGGGAGCAAAATAGGAAGAGGAGCAGGCTGGCACCAAACCAGCACTCAAACAGGTAGGCTAGCACTGCAACTGGCAACTTAGCACACTGATTCACAACACTGGCTTTTACCATTCTTGGTTTTACCTTCTGTTTTTCAAATATAGACGAATTTTTAAAAATATGTATCTGCAAAAGAAAAAGATCTAGAATAAACGAAAGGGAAGTGTGATGCAGAGGGGCCTCCTATTACCAGACCGAGGGCTTCTTATAAAGCTGTAGTAATGAAGACAGGGCTGTCTTGACAAAAGGATAAACCAGTCAACAGGACAGGATAGAATCTAGAGACAGTTCTTCATACAAAAGGCAAGAGCATCAAGGTAGTCACACAGGAAAGGAATCTGTGTGCTACAGTCACCGAGACGACTGGTAAAGCTATTTACTAAGTGAACCAACACACACCTTACACAAAACACACCAACACACATAAGTTACAACCAATATCTTCAACAAAAAGAACATTTTCCCAATCCTTTCTTTGGTAATGAAAAATTTCTTAAGCAATACACAAGAAGCTTCAGCACAAATGAAAACCTATTTCATAAAATCGGAGTTCCTAAAATGGTTTAAAATATGTTTATCAAGAGAAATATTAAAAACACAGAGAAAAACTTAACACAAAGACAAAACATATTTGCAGCCAGTAAATCTTTCCAAAGATTTGTGTCCACACTCTCTCCTGTAATTGAGCAATTAGAGGAAGACAATCCTTCAGAATATGCAAAATCACAAATATTTCCCAAACAAACCATAAAACGTACTAATAAACAGATGTCGTTACTCATGTTCTGCTGTTGAGCAAGATGCAATTATTCGCATAAGAATTTTCATAACTTTACAAGGCAAGCATGATTATTTATTTCTAGCCTTAGAATCTTATTCTCTGTCCTCATTCACCAAGAAAAAAACACTTATGTCTCTCGCCTTTGGTATGTATTCAGAACATGCTAGGTTTTAACTTCAAATCAGTTTTTCATCCAATTGCTCTGTATATTTGCCTAAGTGCAAAAAAATTGCAAAATTTCAAGGAAGTAATTTTATAACTGTTATTAAGAGGTTTTGAAGTGTTCTTATAATTGAGTCAATTATTTGCTTTCTGAGGTTTGTGTGGGATTTACAAACAATTTATGCGTCACAAACTAAGCATGTATAAAGAAATAATTAAAAGTAAATTAGTATATATTTATACAGTGAAAGTAGGTAGCCCTTTAAAGTATGGATGTCACCTATAACAACGAGATGCAATACATGTTTAAAAATAAAAATACGTCACTTTGGGGAACTATATGAAAGATGAATAATTATTTCTTAATCATATCAAAACTGTGAGTTCTACTTTATATTTCTTACACTAGGGAACTTCAAATATTCACAGAAAATGCATATTATGGAAAACCTGTGGGTGCACAAAAAATTCTCATTTTATCTTTCATTTTTCCCTAATGCTTCTAGGTGCCCTCATATTTAATACTTATTTCTAACAATAAAATAAAATATTGCTATGATAACTGTGGAACTGCAACCATAGACGTGTTCTTGGGTAACTTTTTTTTTCACACTGAATAATCTTTTGCTTTTCTAATTCATAAATATAACAGAACTTTCAGATTTTAATTTCAATTAACGAAAAGGCGGCTGGAAGTGTTTTCTTTAAAATCTGTGTGACTAAGATCTTTGGATTTCATATAAAATGGCAAATTAGGCTTCCAAGTCCTCAATCTGAATAATGCTTTGAACTGTCTTGAAGAACTGTCTTGAAGAGCTGTAAGTTACTTAGAAACAGACTCAACATTAAAAGACCTTCACAATTATAATGGCAGAAAATGGTGGTGGAAATAAACACACATTGCAATGTCAGATTACGGTCTGTATAAAACCCAAGCAGGTCACCAGGTCAGCCGGGACCCAGGGAAGACTCAGCAACCAATAAAACGAATTGAAGACCACTGCTCTGAAGTTTTGCAATTACAAGACACAGCCTGGCAGTCCTATTTTACTGTGCCAGTCACTGCTTAAATCTCTCGTACAGGGTCACTCTGAATTTTCTCTTCATTGGATTTTACTTAAATCATAAGCCATGGCAAACATACTGTGATCAATTTATTCCACGAAAAAATGTTTTTAGCCTTTAATTACTTCAGACACGTCAATTTCTAAGAAAACAACTGGATTCTAAAACACTTGACCTACTAGTTACATTGTATAATTATATAGCAGTTATTATAGACACACAAAGAGACACATGCACATGCACCAAGCAGCTACACTCTTCTGTTCATATAGTCATTTTAAACAGATGTTAGGGTTTTCATATAATTTGCCTTCTTAGCTATATAATCAATGTAATAGTTTGAAGAAATGTGAAATTGAAGGACTACAGACAAGATAATTTCTTCCAGAATGGAAAAAGAACGTAAAACATTGTACTTCTACATGAACAGCAAGACAAGTTGTATATAAACTTAGAGAAATACTTGCCACTCTTACGTAGAGAGTGCAAGACGTTCATGGCTTAAGCAACATTCAATCCCGTCGTTCCGAAGTGGGACTTTCTGTTTTAGAAGAAATCTGAGGTCACTAAAATCTAAGATTCAATCACACACTTGATACCAGCTAATGTGCAGGCACGACGTTATCCACATCATGTAAGGAGAAAAAAGGATTACTACAGTTTCAGCATTCCGTATTTCCTTCATCAGTTCCCGTTGACTATTGTATTTCTCCTTTCCTACCAATGAAAAGATGGGACAGAGAAAGTCTTCACCCATCTCCCAATCTCTCCAATCCAGACATGTCTCTTCAGCTGTAAACATAGATTTCAAATACATCCATTCCTTGGATGTATTATAGGGATTAGACATGTAAAATACATAAAACCGTTTTCTTTTAAAAATGTCTCTTTCTTTTATACATTACTTTTTAAGGTTTATTTATTTCTATTACAAAGTCAAATCTACAGAAAGGAGAGACAGAGAGAAAAATCTTCCATCTGCTGGTTCACTCCCCAAGTGGCCACAACGGCAGCATTGCCGATCTGAAGCCAGGAGCCAGGAAGCAGCATTCTCCAGGTCTCTCCTGTGGATGCAGGGTCCCAAGGATTTGGGTTGCCCTCAACTGCTTTCCCAGGCCACCAGCAGGGAGCTGGAAGGGAAGTGTAGCGGCCAGGACAGGATCTGTTGCCCATATGGGATCCCAGCGTGTGCAAGGCAAGGACTTTAGCCACTAGGCTACCGCACCTAGCCTCATATACAGTAAATTTCAAAGCACTGTTAATTTTTTCCACTTTCCATGTTGACATTCAGGGAAGCTTCCTAAAGCAGAAATCTCATGCAGGTTCATACATCTCTGGTCAGCCTCCTCTCAACAGTGAACTTTTGTCCTATCTCCACATCCCCAGGTTCATTCCCAGTAGGCATCTCCCTAACAGCTCTTCTGGGACACTGTGTTCTAGGGCTAAATCCTTGGATGACAATGGGCTATTTGGCCATTTCAGGCCTCCAGGTTCCTGCCCCCATGAAATCTCTGCTAATAGTCCCATTTTATAAACACTGTCCTGCTTTCTGTCCTCCTTACTGTTCTCACAAATGCCTTTGTCCCAGGATTTATGATTCCTTGTTTACCTGTTTGTCTCCCCTCCACAAAACCAAGTGTTGGGCACCCTGAGGACAGATACTTCTTTTGGTTCCATTTTATCTAGAGGCATGCCATTCACGCACTGAGAACTTGTGAATTCAAAAATTACTTGTGGCTGATATTAAAGATTTATTTATCTTATTGGAAAGTCAGATATACATACAAGAGAGATACAAAGCAAGGTCCTCTGTCCACTGATTCACTCCCCAAGCGGCCGCATCAGAGAGTGCTGAACTGATCCAATGCCAACAGCCAGGAGCATCCCCTGGGTCTCCCACATGGGCACAGGGTCCCAAAGCTTTGGGTCATCTTCCACTACCATCCCAGGCCACAAGCAGGGAGCTGGATGGGAAGCGGGGCCACCAGGACACAAACTTGTGCCCATATGGGATCCTAGCGCTTGCAAGGCGAGGACATTAGGCACTAGGCTACCACTCCAGGCCTAGCTGAGATTAAACAAATGGAATCTGTGAGCTATTTTAAAAAATTATTCTGAATTTACAGAATTCCAGATAGTTGAGGATCATTGTTATTCTACACATTTCCTATCAGCTACATGGTCTTATGCCCCAGCCCCAGAAATGAAACAGCATTACTTCCATACTACCTGATTAATCAAAGGATACACAAACCCAGCCAGATTCTAAGCGAGGGCACACAAATAGACCCAAAGTCTTGAAGGGATACATGTCATAAAAACCCAAGGGCATTTTATAGTAACAGTTACCACTGCATCAGGCTAGCAAACCAAGTGTTTATTTTTGAAAATAATAACTGAAAAGAAAATGAAGAACTTTTCCTGTCTTTCCAACACAAATTTTGTAACTTAGTCCAAAACAAAAGGTAAAAAGAATATTCTCTCTAAAGAAATACTCCAGCCAATAAATGAACGGCAAAACTAAAATACCATTATTTTGTAACCCCGAATGACAGCTGGTTTTAAACAGTGACAATTCTGATGACATCTAGAAAAGGAAAAGAAAGCCAGGGATTACATATACTTTTGTAGAACAAAACACTACCTACAAAGTAGACTGGGGAAAAAATATTTTAGATGTAGCTAGATGCAATTAGCAATGTGTAGGATATACCTAGAACTAACTACCAACTTTTAGGAAACAGAGAAGGGGCAGAAATAGTCATTGATGTGCAGTCAATATTCAGACGCAGGAACCTCACAGAACAACTTCCCTGGCTTCTTCCATAAATAATCCTGAGGGTGAGGGGGCAGCTGGAGGGAAACCTACAAAAACTCGTGTCATTTCCATCGATTACAACATGTGAGCTTCACTTGCACCATAACTCCCTTCTCTCATCAAAATCTCTCTTTTTTTAATTTAGTAAAACTAGCGGAATTTTGAGCACCCGGTATGTTATTCAGTGATTTCAGGCCCCACTGTTTTAGATGACACTGCTGCGTTGTTTTTGTTTGTTTGTTTACTTGTCTGTTTTCAGATTTTCAGTCCCTTTACTCAGGAAGTCTGAGAGGACAGACGGCAGGCAGGAGGAGGGCAGGGTGCCGTTTCTTGAGCCCCACTCAGCAACCGCTCAGTCCTCATCCTCTGGCAGCTGGATTCCATAAGGGGAGACCCTTGGCCTCTCGCTGTTTCACCAGCCTCTCAGCCTCCCGTGGGCCCATTCCTGCATCCTGTAGTCAGGCAGATAAATCAGAAAGGTGGTGCCAAAGACCAGGACAATGGAGAAGCCAAAGAAAGAGACAGCTCGCATGTTCCAGAGGTCCGCAACAGGGTCCCTGTCGTATCCATGGCAGTCTGGGTTCTTCTTCTCCTAGAGCTTTTCGTCCTCGGGATCTGGGTCTTCCTGCCGGTGAAGGGCCGGTGATGGAAGCCACCTTCCCGTCACAACAGATGGAGCGAGCACAGCCCTGGCGGAGCTGGATTCCCGGGGAGCGCGGACAGCCGGGAGCCCTCCAGGAGCTACAGCCGCCAAAAAGCAGCGAACAGACAAACCTTACATTCCGGCCCCCATGACAGCACGTGGCAGGATCTCAGGGGCGGAACGGAAATGCACCTGTGCGCAGCTGCAGTTGGTCCGAACGCAATCATGCTCGCTCTGCCCCACCACACTAAATAGGTTCCGGGTGTAGATTTGTGTGGGGCTTCGTGGGGGCGCCTTCTTGCCGTCCCATTGTCACAGCCTCCTGAGAAATTTCTTACTGATAGCTTGTCACATAGACTTCATAGGAAGCAAACGGTGACATTTGGGCGCCAATAAAATGTATAAAATGTTATAAAATCTTTGCTTTTTAAAAATGAAAGATTTATGAGAAAATAATGTAGGAGGACATTGTGACCCTAAAAGGTCAGTGAGCACAGAATTACAGTTGGTTGGATAATATTTGGAGGAGAATAACCAAATGGCTACCTTTTGTATACCTTATTGAATATCATCTGCATATGTATATGAGAACACCTGGTGGAATATACAAGACAAAAGGAGTTCCAAACAAGCATTAATGGTTTTGTTGATAAGCTCAGCACTTCCTCCCTTATCCTATATGACCCTCAGAGTATAAAGTCTGATGCTACTAATAAACCTTGGCTTTTGACCATCAGTCAGGGTCCACGCGTGTTATTATCGGCTCCGTGCACCAAGTCCATCGCTGTGGGACAGCGACAAAATAATTTGGAGATTTGTTTAAAAAATAATGGAAGGGGAAAACGCTGACAGATCGTTCACCTGAGAACGCACCTGGCATTTCATTACACTCCTTTGACTTTTTATTTGGAAGCATTTCCATCATCAAAACTATTTTCAAAACAAATTGAAAACTTGAAGAAATTGAAAACACCTGCACAAAGTTCAGTGTAGTCCATTACCCGATCTCAACCTCTCTCCAGTGTCATCTGATACTACTCTCCATGTCACGTGTAAATTACACAAAACTGTTTTCTAGTTACCAATGGGAACCATGATCTCCCAAACCTCAAAGTGTTTATAAATTTCCATTTTGCTTTTATTTATTTATTTAGTGATTTCTTTTACTTATCTGAAAGGCAGAGTTACAGAGAGGGCATTGAAGAGAGACAGAGAAAGTGCTCTCCTATCCACTGTTTCACTCCACCAAAAGTGTGCAATAGCCAGGGCTGGGCCAGAGACAAATCCAGGAGCCAGGAGATTCTTCTAGATCTCTCATGTGGGTGCAGAGGCCCAAGCACTTAGGCCACATGCTACTGCTTTCTCAGGCGCATTAACAGGGAGCAGGTGCAGTTCTGAGAATTCATCCTGAAATATGGCTGTATTTGTAAAAAAGCACCTCCATTAAACTCTCTTCCAAATACAAGACTATCCTGTGCTGATGTTAACTATACAATGGTGAACTAAAGTCATCTAGACCAAATACACACATGTGTGTGTATAAAACTAAGAGCTTGAGACAAAGAACTTCTAAGAGAGTGACAGCCTGTGCAATGTCAGTAATGCAAAAGGTGTTCAAAGCTTTGCTTGACGTGTCTACCCGAAAGAGACAGCAAAGATAAGAGGAAGCCTGGAGAATCATAGAAACCTCAATGTCACAGGCCAAATAAGGAATTAGATTTCTATCCTTAGCGCAATAGAGAATACCTAACACTGTCCTTGCCTCCCAGGACTGGGTGAGGGAACATAATCGCCCCAACAGACCTTAACAAGCCTTCTCACATGCAGTCAGGACCAGCGGACTCTGTCACACACACCGGGAAACCACTCAATAAACATTCACTGGATCAGTGAATACTTCATTGAATAAAACATAGATGGAAAGTCCTAATTGTTGCTGTGTCCAATATACAATAGTGTTGATTTCTGTGGCCTCCACGAATTCTTCCTTTGCACATTAATTCTTCTAATCATAATGCTATTTGTATTTCGGTGAATCCTCCCTGCAATTAGCACCAAAAGTACTAGAACTAAAGGTTGTAAATGGGCTACAACTTGGAATGTAAGACCTTGGCAGTCCAGACTTTTATAGCTCAATAATTTTAACCTAGAGAATGGATTTAATAAGAAACACCATCAACTCAAAATGACAAAGATTCTTGCCATAACCCTGATGGATCATCCTGTTACCTCACTAATACTAGGTGGCTGAAGAATCATTTTGAATTCATAATGTGAATGAACAGAGACATATTCTGGCTCGTTTTAAACAAGGAATATAAACCTCTCACTTTTACGGGAAAGGTATAGCACAAACAAAATGCCAGCTAAGTTTTACAGATAGAAACTATTTTGATTTGCATTAGAAACTGATCATGTAGTCTCATTTACAAGATAACTTTCTTCTAAGTGCATACTTTTTTAATGCAAGAAAGCAAAGTTTACATAGGAGTTTATCTCAACATTGTGACAACTGAATATTAATTCATTAATGTCACAGTCATGATGTGGTTTTATATTTGTGCTAATAACCAGATTCCTTTTTACACAAGCATTCAAGTCCTCAGTGAGTTACAAAAGAACCAAAGTTATGGCTTCTGTATTAATGCTAGAGTATATCAATGTTTTCTAACTAGCTCAGAAACTTTTCATCCCGGCACAAAATTAACCAGAAAATTAACAAAGAGCACTCATGTATTTCTGAAGTTCAAACAAATGTTAATCAACTCTCTTTGTGACATAAAGAATGTCAGATTCTTATTTTCTCTAGCCAACTCTATTACACAACACTTGTAAGTTGATAGAGCATGAAAGAAATTTATATGAAAGTCTTATGAAACAAATAAGTTTTAAATGTGGCCAAAAGACACTCCATTTCAAGGAGAGACTTGTGTCGCTCACCAGAGAGGCCATCGTGAATCCAATGACTTCAATATAGCCGTCGTCGTGACGCTGAGGTTCAAAGTCATGGTGATCCCCTGGATTTCCCCAGGGCATTGTGCCTGCACAATACCTGCAAGGTAAGATCAAAACCAGAATTAAACAGATTCCACAATTCTCGTGATTAGCTTTAGGGATTCATTTATAGTGAGCGTCAGTGATTCCTTAGCATAAGAACAGCTTTCTTGGTAAATATCTTTCAACAGAAAAGAACATAGAAGAACTTCCTGTGAAAATGGCTCATAATTATCGAACAAATGCAACCTTTATATATCTCAGCCCAAATTCCCCTACAACATTTTTTCACTCAGTGATTCACACATACGTGTTTTTCTAAGAGGTGTTGGAATTTGTTCTTGCAGGAAGACATGTCCACGTTAGTGGAAAAGAAGTCACCTGGCTGCACAGACTTTGTCACTTACATACAAAACAAACAGAAGTACCTGCAGCAGAACATAAAAGAAGCTAAAGAGAGGACTGAAGAAAGGATAAACGAGAAAAGGGCACGAGACTCAAAGAGACGAAGTACAAAGAAAATAGGTCCACAAGGGGGAACAGGTAGAGAAGAAAAAGAGAGAAGGAAGGAAAAGAAAAAAAGTAAAAAATAAACCAACAGTTCTTTCTTGCCTGTAATTAGAACTAGGATGAAGATATTTCTTGAATTAACTGACTACACTGAGCCAGATTTACGTGCAACTCTCATTTCAAAAAAATTATACATTTTGTGTCTGAGTTGTTTGGTAGGCTAACAAAAAGGGTTATAGACCCACTGCTTCCAAAACGTTGGCTTGGAAGTTTAGGTTCATTTTATGTCACTGAGATAATATGCTGATTTTAAGAGTAATTAATCCTACATGCTGCTTTCTCCTGAGGTACATAATTGCACTAAAGAGAGTTGACATCCTTGCTGGGAAAAAAAAAATGCTTCCCTAACTGATCCTTTTTTTTTTTCAAAGCAATCATCTGGTAATGATTTTGAATGAATTCCATGCTCAGATCAGCCTGGATGATTTCCTAACAGCTTTTGGGAAATGAAGAGCAGGAATTTATCCAAGCCTATCATTCTCAGAGGAAAGCACGAGGGGAAAAACTATAAGTGAGAATTAAAGAAAAATGTCCCATAAAGAGTGGGGGCTCACTTTGTTAAGGATGGGAAAGTGGAGACCCGGGTGCCCTGTCACATACCAGACCAACTAACACAGAGCCTATTTTGATAATAAGCCATGTAGAAGAAAAATTAGATTTGGAAATCTCTAATCAGCATTAAGATAACTGATTGACTGTCATAAGATGATTTACACTTGAAATGCTTCTATTATGAAAACATACAACTGCAAGTCAGAATTCAGCTCCAACCAAAAATATCATGTGAATAAAGCTTACCTGGGTATATTTAAAAATACTATACACTGGAACTTCAGTTCCTGAATCTTTGGGGTGAGATCTGTCCCATCACACTGCAACAATCAAAGCAGAACAAACAAGGGTTTTGAAGTGGTCACAAGTCTAAGAAGATTACCAATGGTAATGCAGTCGGTGGTAGAAAATATCATGGCCTTTTGCCTCTTGCCACAGATGCCGGTCACGATGACTGAAAATTCATTCTGATTATAGCTTTATGAGACCCAGAGCTCACAGCTTGATTCTGATTTGATTTAATATAAAACCAAAGCTGCCATGTGGACTGAAATAAATTTTCCTTCTCTGTCAATCGATGGAAATACAGTTAGCCTTAAACTTGAATTATGATTAGATATTTAGACTTAAATACGGATACTAGAAGACTGATGAACCGTTAAAAGAACAAAAAGGACAAAGCCCAGACTTAACATAGGAGCATGGGAATTTCCATCATAGTCACCTGATTCAAACAAGTCATAAATATCATCGTTCTCGAATGAGTTTTCTTCTGAAAATATCAAACATAATGTTTTGAACACTTTTTAAAGAGATATATTTGGAAGTTTCTAAAAGTTATCTATCATAAATTTCTACTATCTCTAACAGTTCATTTTATCTTGAGTACATGATGGGAATTCCATGTTTTATTTATAATAGTTAGTAATCTATGCTATAGATGTGAAATACAGACATGAGTCCTGGACCAAGAAACATCACCCAAAAACTGTTCTTATACATCTGAGATAAACTCTGCTACTGGACATGGCCCTGGGTTTCATGGCCTTGGCTCAGCCTATTTGATTGGTGCTATTCTTAAACGTTATCATCCTCTGATTAATTAAGGAAAGGGCTTTAGAAAACTGCAGTCATAATGACAGATTTTTTTTTAACATCAAACACGTAAAATGTGCTTTTATATTTCCTATCCTCATATAATTCCCCATTATCTTCCAGTCCATAAATTATATAAACAAAGCTTTCCAAAGCTACCTGCAAATGTATAAAGGTTTCCTTAAGAGAAGTTTCAATCTAAGTATCAGGAGTTTTTTTACAATCAAGACTATGATTTAGCATCTACGTCTACTCCACAGCTGATCATACTGCAGCCTAACTTTATGAACATTCCCAAAAATGGTTTCCAAGAAGTGTATATTCCTAAACAAAAAATTTCCAAATGCAGCTTAGATGGGGACCAAAATTTCAGCATTGATGGTTTGATATTTTTTATTACTCTAAAACATGAAACAAACACAAAGTGTCCCATTTTAGTTAAAGACTTGAAAAGATTCATAGATGACTATGCCACTTAACATAAAGAAGAAAGACATTTTAAATTATCACCGATGCTTTTTTCGGTACTCTGAAACACTAAGCAAACATCAAGTCTCCTTTTACTTAAGATTTGAAAATAATGCATAGATGACTATGGCCAATAAAGAAAGAGGACATTTTAAATTATTCAGACTGAGTGTTTTAAGTAACTAGAACTTACAGAACCAGTATTGGACACATCAACAGCATCAAATCAGTGCTGCTGCTTTATAGGAAAATACTGTAAAATATTAATACAGTCAGAGCAGAATTAAGTCTTAAATTTTTCTTTCTGTTCTGGGAAACATATCAGTGACCATGGGAACTCACCAAATTCTATCAAGACAGGCACCCCACAGAGCTCAGTTTTTTTTCCCTTGGGCATTAAAACATCCTATTCTTCAGAACAGTTAGCCGTTTTCAACTTTTTCCTTACCGCACACACAAAGAAAAAAAATCAGCAAGTAAAATATACCTATATGTTCAAGTCCATATATTGGTGAATCAAATGATGCCAAAAAATTGTTCAGACGTTAGAGGAAACAATGTTGTTTGCAGGTTTTCTTATTTTTTTTTTATCTTTCCTTGGCCTCAAATGTCAATGTATTTTATGTCCGCATGAGTTTATTAATTAATCCATACCAAAAAAAACCAACAAAGACTTCATTTTTTTACAGACATTATGATCTGTGTGTGTGTGTGTTTAAGTACAGACCTACTCTAGCTAACGCTCCTTCGTTTTCATCTCATAAAACACGCATTCATCTCATGGCAAAGGTATTTGAGTGCCCTTCCATGTCACAGGAAGATGTTCAAAACTTCACTTCCTAAAATGTGTCTCCTCATCTGAGCTACAGATCAGGAAAGCAAACGCCTCAGAAAGGTCCACTGATGTCCCCCCAAAGACATACAACTCGAAGGGTCTTCACAGTAGTTTCCTACGGCTGTTCCTTCTGCCACCTGCATTAACTGATAGCAAATCATTCATAGTTACATGTTGGCTTTTTTGTTCCTCTCCAAGCTTCTTTCACTCTCCTGCTAAGAGGCCCCTGTGTGTGAAATTTCACCATGAGGAAGACTGCCCAACTTGATGGCCTGACTTCAATTGTACACTGTCATTCGATAGGGCCACTGTCCAGAACCCTTGGGTCTCTTGGCAACTGCTGCTAATGTTCCTCCAATTGCAGAACTTCAGAAAGGATGGCTAGCATTTAAATTGGATGAGGTTGAAAGCAGTCAAAGAAACAGGAGAGCTTGGTTTGAGGTTCCTGCTGCATACATTTAGTAATCATAACTTTATGAAAATGAAGATATTTATTTCCTTAAGAAGGCAATATTTTGGTTTTGCCTTCAGAGTCTCCAGCACTGAATGATACTTGATTCTCACTGTTATTACATGAAAACGGAAACATCTGGAAGTAATGTCAAGGATTGGTAAGGATCAGTGTCTCTTTTCTGACCTGATTTTGAAGAGTTATGCTTTAGTGGTATTTATTAATTTTCTTTTGTATTCTCCCATGCTTCTCTATATTCCTATTAGTTTAGGATAATATATTTTTCTGCTTTCATGTATGTGTGTACACATATACATATATCCACATGTATATATGTGTGAAAACATACATATTTCCACATATTCTTCAGACCACACTAAATTCAAGCATGGCTATATTCTTGTTACTTCATCTCCATCTAAAATTGTTTCTCTTTGCAACAAAGTCATACTCATCCCTTCTGTTAAATTGACTGCTACATTTTGTGTCTTGCTTAATAACTAATGATATGCTATTTTACAATGCATTGCCCAGGGCAAGATCATCTGTCCCCACACCCTTCTCTCTTCCCTCCAGCATATGTTTAAAACTTGGCTCAGAGACGCAGAAAGAACCAGCATAAAAAATCCATTCTGTGGGTAGGAACATTTTTGTTAGACAGGAGTGTGATCACCAAAAAATAATGAATTCAATGCATTCTTCTAATGTGGAGACTCCTAAGACAGCTTTGAAATAAGACACATTTAGTAAGTATCTTTTCATATTACAATCCCCAGGCCAATATCATTTCTTTGGCAAAGGTATTCTTGTATGATCAGAGATCTCAATTCTCCCTTTGTCTTACTGCCATATCATTCACACAGTTGTATAACATTTATTACATTGTTGTTCAATGATTGTACTTGCCCTTTTCCATGACTGATCTGTGACTCTCTTCAGGAGTAAAATTAATCGATTTAGTTTGATTTCCAATCACTGTGACAATGCCAGTCACATAAAGTTTTCGACAACATTGGCGGCATGAAGCACACTAGCTCTGAAGTTCTCAAATACAGCAGTTAGTCTAAATATATGTATCAGTATTGGCGAGATTATTTCATGGCTATTCATGTTCATGATCAAATGAAATGAACCAACAAAGTCAATACTTACAACAACTTTAACATGTTTGGATAGATCTCTAGAACTTCTTTGTAGGAAGTCAGAAAAAGCTGCCTAAATCAGAAAGAAATAAGGAAAAGTACATTTTAATTACACGGTGATACCAAATCCGGACTTCCATGATACAGTTACCAGGAATTCCAAATAGGCAAAAAACATAGAACACTTTCTTCTTTGCCAGCTAAAACAGTGAAGTGACTGTCAAGCTGCAACTTCTTTCTTTTCAAATGATCATCTATCAAATAGTTAAGATCAGAAAAGCAAGGTGAAAAGCAGAGAATTCCAACCACCTCTTTGGGGGTTTCTTCCGCTTGCCTCTCCTGATCATCCTATTTCTCTACTAGGTGCTAACACGATCAAGATGAGAACACAACCAGCCAGGGAGCAGCTCGCTCACTCCCTCTCTGTCACAGCTCTCTCTGTATAATGACAGAAATGGAAACCACATGTTCTTTATTAATATTTTGGATGCTGTGTTTCCTTTATTCACCCCAGGGTTATCTCTGAGGAGGAAAAGTGACTACTGGAATCTCATACATGTTTCCATAAAAAGCTTTTGATATTCTGCCAATTTCTTATCTAAAAGAAAAGCTTATGTGCCATGGGGCCCAGCGTGGTGACTTAGCAGTTGTCCTTGCCTTGCACGCGCCGGGATCCCGTATGGACACTGGTTCTAATCCCAGAATCCCCACTTCCCATCCAGCTCCCAGCTTGTAGCCCAGGAAGGCAGTTGAGGACAGCCCAAAGCCTTGGGACCCTGCACCTGCATGGGGGACCTGGGGGAGGCACCAGGCTCCTGGCTTCAGTTCAGCGCAGCTCTGGTCACTGGGGCCACTTGGGGAGTGAAACATCGGATGGAAGATCTTCCTCTCTGTCTCTCCTCCTCTCTGTATATCTGCCTTTCCAATAAAAATAAATAAATCTTTTTTAAATAAAAAAGCTTATGTGCCTCAGTGAAAGTCCATTCTTCTCTCTGACTTTCCATGTATATTTAGCCTACCTGATTTTCCCATTCCTTGCATTAGTGTTGATGCCTGCTTTCCCCATCACTCCTTAAATAAAATATTTAAAAAAAATAAGATATCCTTTTATAAAATATGGATGCTTGGGATTTTCAAAGGTCAAAATGAAAAACATCAATTTTCTTTCATACCCTTCCACTTATTTTTGAAGCCAGACATTGAACATTAACCACATATAAACATACATATAAACATGCCTGGTGTGTGCTACTATTTTTTTAAAGATTTATTTTTTTTATTGGAAAGTCAGATATACAGAGAGGAGGAGAGACAGAGAGGAAGATCTTCCGTCCTATGGTTCACTCCCCATGTGACTGCAATGGCCAGTTCTGCGCCAATCTGATGCCAGGAGCCTGGAACTCTTCTGGGTCTCCCACGCGGGTGCAGGATCCCAAGGCTTTGGGCCGTCCTCGACTGCTTTCCCAGGCCACAAGCAGGGAGCTGGATGGGAAGTGGAGCTGCCGGGATTAGAACCAGCAACCATATGAGATCCCAGCGCATGTAAGGTGAGGACTTTAACCACTACGCTATTGCGCCAGGTCCGGTACTATTTTTAATGTAGTTAGCATCTTTTTCATTCATGAATTTGTTCTAAATAATAAATAATCAAGTAGAGTGAGCTCTGTACTCACCCCTGCATAGAACATTTTATTTCGAAACCGACTGTTGAATTTCTCTGGATTTGCTTCTGTAAAAGAGGAGAGGTCATTTGTTATAGAAACTTTACTGAAGGACAGAACTTATGGAAACACTTTCACTTCTGCCTCCTCCTTCCCCATCCTACAGACCCAACATGTCCCAGCACGTTACTATCATCGTTCCATTAGTTCCTAATTCTTTCTCCGTTGGTACAGTGGCCCACGGCCATGGGTACAGGGATTCAGTGCTATAGAAGATTAGCTCCAATCTGACAGCAAAAACCAGACCTACTGATTTAACATGGGTGTGTGCCCCAGACTCTGCTGTAACAAGCTCTGTGGGTGATTCCCATGTACATTACTGCTGAAGACACTCTGGTTTGCTTACAGGACACAAGGCTGTTGGGGATACGGCACACGGATGGTAAGGGAATGAGGGGGGGAGGCAAGAGTGGTTACCTGCATTGCCTGCTTCAAGACACGATTTCCACAAAATGTAAATGAAGGTTCTACATGTATTTAAATATGAGAAAATCAGATGCAAATTTAATGGAGAATTTACTTCCACATTTTTTGCAAAAATGCTAAATCGCCATATGCTGTCCTGTTTGTGACGGGCTTTGAAAAATCTTTTGCTTTGTACAACATGCAGGCAGACACACACACACACACACCCCACTGAGAAGACTCAGCATGCCACAGTACAGACTATAGCAAAGACAGGCTGAAAACTCTTTTAATTTTTGAGTTTACTCTTGTGTTTCCTATAGGTTGAAGACCCAAAAAGACGAAACAAGAATGGGTATCAGAGAATTATGACATGATTGCAAAGGGTTGTGGAATCTCTAAATGAACTGTTATTGCCCTCGGACATCCCTATTACGGTCTGTATCGAACCTGCTTCTAGTCCATCCTTTAGCTTCATTAATTCCTTCCCAGGCCAGATTTTTTCCCAGTCACTACTCAATAAACTGTTGTGTAACTGATTGAAACTCTCCAGTCTTAACCCTGTTTATGAGAGCAAATTCCCGATGAATGCAATAACAATTTCCCTTAATAAGCCTGAGCAGAACAAAAGCTACGTATAATACTTCAATAAATTATCTGGGCAATGATTATCAGAACATGATACTACAACACATGGCATAGAATTTGGGTAAATAAAAGCAAAAAAATGTAAAGATAGTGTTTCTGATGATTGCAGAAGTGTTCTTAGAGTAGTGGTCATCGATCTACATTTTCTGTAGGTCAAAGTTTCCTTACCACTCATTGTGTTTTACTAAATGAAGTACTCTAACCCTAAATGCAAAGGCAAGAGGGTGATTTGTAGGACAGCATAAGCAAGGTTAATGTGCTGCCAACAGCCGAGCCTCTCTGACCCCAACCCTCTCCCCAGAGCTGACCCTTTTCTAATCTGTATCTTTTACAGGATAAATGTGGCTGCTTTTGACCTTTTTAAAATCAAATTTGGTTGCTCTCCATGAATGTCAAGCCGTGGAAGCGGAGGAGTGGCTGCACAAACAAGCTGAGGCACGAAGAGCAATGAATACTGATACGCCTGAGCTTTCTGATTTAAAGGAAGAGGAAAAGAAACCAGAATGGCTGAGGGACCAAGGAAACAAACTGTTTGCAATGGAAAACTATCCGTCAGCTATCGATGCATACAACTTAGCCACACGCCTGAACAGTAAGATCCCACTATTGTACCTGACTCGAGTTGCTTGCCACCTAAAACTGAAAAAGCACGATGATGGAAGATTCTTCTAAAGCACTGGAATTACTGACCCACCTGTTGCTGACAATGCAAACGCAAGAATGAGGGCACTTGTGCAACGGGGAACAGCACTCTGCCAGCTAGAGTTGTATGCAGAAGGACCACAGGGTTATGAAGCTGCACTTAAGACTGACCCAGCCAACATAACTGTACAGAATGACGCCGAGAAGATTCGGAATGTAATTCAAGGAACAGAACTGAAATCTCAGTGACCACTTGATATGCCTAGGTATTGTTTTAAGTTTTTCAGAACTAATAGGAAATGTTAGGGATCCCTTTGGTATGCTTCAGCCAATTTTACAGAACTACTTTTCCGTTCGGTGCTTTACTTCCTAATTCTGTAGAGGATAAACATTGCAAATGCATAGAAAATGAAATGTTTAAGTCATTTTTAGACGAGTAAATTGAAATAAGAATGAGCTATATTTGTTTTCCAAATTAATACGGAATGTAATCAGACATTTTTGCTACCTAAATTTTCCTTTATTAACAAAATATCTTTGGGTTGGTTGGCAGGATACTTACTGATTGCTTATAAGGTAGAATTATAAAATAAAAAGTATAGTTATAGAAAAAAAAACCCTCCCTACAAAAACAGAGACAAAGGAGGAACAATTTATCACACGTGCACAGGCCTTCATTTCTGAAAAGTTGGTCCAGCATTGTGGCACAGCTGGCTAGACCTTTGCTTGTGATGTCAGCATCCTTTATGGGTGCCAGTTCGAGTCCCATCTGCTCCACTTCCAATCCAGCCCCAAGCTAATATGCCTAGGAAAGCAGCAAAAGACAGCCCAAGAACCAAGAACCTGGGCCCTTGTCTCCCGTGAGGGGGATATGAATGAAACTATCGGCCTCTGAGTTCAGCTTGGACTAACCCTGGCCACTGCAGCCATGTAGGGGAATGAGTCAACAAACAGAAAGTCGGTCAGTCAGTCAGGGTCTCTCTCTAAAACTGACCTCTGAGGAGGACCAAAGAGGAGGAGAGGGCCAGTGAGGAAGGTAAATGTCTTTTTGCTTTAAGGAATGTGTCTGCTCTTCCGAGGTAAGCCAAAAAAGGCCATAATCATGGAAGACCAATAGTAGACAAAACATTCCGAGCTTAGTGTAGCAACTTGGTTGCTCACTCTCCTCCACAACCAAAGTGGCAGGAAAGACAGAGGAGACCCCAGCCCCTCTGTGCAAGCTCTGCTTTTTAGCCCATTTAGAATAGGAGTGGACACCAGTTCTAACTTCATTAGTTTCCTTTTTTTTTTTTTTTTTAAGATCTGTTTTCCTTTTTTTGGAAAGGCAGATTTACAAAAAGAAGGAGATACAGAGAGAAAGATGTTCCATCTGCTGGTTCACTCCCCAAGTAGCCACAACAGCCAGAGCTGAGCTGATCTGAAGCCGGGAGCCAGAAACTACTTCTAGGTCTCTCACACGGGTGCAGGGTCCCAAGGCTTTGGGCCGTCATCGACTGCTTTCCCAGGCTACAAGCAGAGAGCTGGGTGGGAAGTGGGGCTGCCAGGACTAGAACCAGCGTCCATATGGGATCCTTGTGCATTCAAAGCGAGGACTTTTAACCGCTATGCTATCGCACCAGGCCTGACTTAATTTTCTTTTAAATCAACATTATCTCCCCTCCAGACCTCACAATATATACTCTCTATATGAAAAATGTCTTCCATCCTTCAAAATTATCTTTAGATCACAGCATCAATTCAAAATCTAAAAGTCTCATTTAAATCTCATTAGCTCACACTTTCCAAATGTTAATTCTGTATCAACTAAATGAATCGTCTGTAGATGAAATTCATACATAATGATGATGAGCTCTGTGTAGAATTCATTCGATGATTAAGTATATTAGCCACATCCACATCCTTTCCTACAACATGATAACGTGGCATATGCCATCAGAATGGGCTTTCTAAAACCCTGCATTTGTATCCGACTGATACTACATCTTAGTGTTAAGAACCTTTCAAATTTTTATTGCAGCCTGAAGCCACTCTCCAGGTATTGGGAGGATCTTATGCATACACACTAAGCTATTTAACACAACTCAACGCATTTCCTCTTTCTTCCAATCTAGCTAAGCTCTTATTTCTCATACTTCTACATCAACCATTCTTCATGGACCTAACTGATTCTTCTTTTCTCAGTCTATCTTATGTCCTCCCTGTGTCTTCACAAAAACAGAAAATGGAAGATGACTGAATGGCATGGTTTCTGCAGCATTTTCTGATCCGAAACTCTGCAGTAATGACCACACACACATTGTGTACACATGCCATACATGTGTCATTTCTGAGCTTCTAACCACTGAAAATTAGTATGTATATTTAAAGTCTGATAGAATTGCAGAGCGACTCAAAGGTTGCTTCCATCTAACCCCATTTCCTACATGCTACCTTCTCAGAGGAGTGTCCAGTACCTCCACCAATTTCCTCCCCAAAGAATGTAGTTAAAAATTCAGAGTATTAGCAATTTGTTACTCTGTTGCCACCAATCTCCATCCCAAATCAAATTCCTCAAGCTCAAATCATACACGTGTATGAAAAGGACTCAGGAAGCATGTATTAGTTTACTTTCTCAGATATTTACTACGTATTAACACATAATTACTATAATTTTGAAGCTAGCATTCAAAGATTCCAAACATATGAACAAAGGAAGACTATTAGCCAAAATCTATTAGTCAAATTCCCTATATAATGAAAGCAGAGTACGCCTTGGAATAGCACATATAAATGGAATCACAAAATCAAGCCCAGAGAGAGGATGTAGGTCATATTCCACATACTGAAATACATTTTCACATTTTCAGAATTCTTTTACAGTCACATCACTGATAGGCACGCTGCAGCCAACACTAGGTGTTGACAAGCAAAACACATTAGCTCATATCCTGACTGCATTTTTCCACTAAGTATTAAAAATATACACACACACAAGTCAATTCAGCATGCATATCTTTATCAATCTCCTCTTTTACTCTACTTCCAACTTCTTGATTGAAATCATAAAAGCTTCAGTTTTCCCAAGGCATATGAAATAAGTATTCAGAAATGCAAGTGCACCACTGTGTTTATAAAGCTCAATATGCAATTTGAACCTCATGTAATGTGTGTGTTAGCCATAAACTCTCATTGGCTACTTACCTAGTTAAGACTTCAGTATACCAAATTCACTCCAAAATCTATGCCTACAGTAACATTTTAGCCATTTTCTATTTAAATTGTGTGTGTGTATAAACTCTTTCCTCTTTCCAGTATTGTCTTTCATTAAGAAGAAATATTGATCTCAACATTAGAATTGCTTTTCTAACACCGGTGCAGTGTTTCATTCTATGTTCATTGCTTATCTGCACTCTCCTCCCTCTCATCCACCTTGATTCTTGTTTAGATCATGCTCCTCCCTTTAACCTGTCCTACTAATTCCTATACGTCCAGACATTTTCCCCCAAATATTTCCACTGCCACAAGCCCAGCTGAGCTCCCGCAGTACTTACTATCTATACAATCAGATTCATCTCTATCTTTTCATCTTCGAGCACTGTTTATTTTACCTCTGTGAGACCTACCTCTCGAATAAACAACCCACTACTTCAGCAACCCACTACTTAGGCAAAACCTTACTGAGACAGTTGTTCTGCCAAGCACAAGGAATAAAAAATGAAATAAGAGGTGGTCGTTTACCTTCAGGGAATTTAGATTGGGAGAGCAGGGGATGGAGATATTAGCATGAAAATAAATTTAAAGAAATACTTTCTATATTCCATGAAAGGCATCTATACTCAAAAAAGGAACAATCCAAAAATGCTGAAGAGAGGTATGGTTCAACTTCAATGATGATTCCGCTTTTTTTTTTAACTTTCTTTTAAAATTTGATTTATTGTTAATTCTTAATTTTCATGATACAGTTCCCTTGGCTGAGGGATTTCCCCTTCCAACCTCCCTAAACATTGTTTTCCCTACATTGTAACAATACTTTAGTTCCTCAACAAAATGATGATTCTTAACACAGAAAGAAACTCAAGAGAGAAAAGTTTCAGACAGAGATCTACAGTCCTTCAGACAATTTGTGCTTAAGCCTCGGTGCCTACGCAGGAGCTGGCAGCATGTGCTGGGAAGTGCTGGCAATGAAGGCATTTAGCAAGTCATTGTCAAAGGCATCTCATCAACAAATCTGTCCATGTTTGATCGTAAGCAATGCAACAGACTCATTCTCCTTGGAAATGTGCTGATCGGCATGTTTCTATACGTTCAGTGAACACGGAACATCTTGAGTCAGATTTCAGTGTCTTCTTCAGCCTCAACTGTATTTCTGTGACCTTGCAGCATAAAATGCAATTCTTCTGAATAATTTCAATGAGGCCATAAAATGTAAGCATTCAATTTGAGGCTAAAAATGTCGTGTGTTTAACAAACATTTCCAAAATGTGACAATCTCATTCAGAGAGCTGGGTAAGCGAGACCTAACTTTTCCACGGACAGCTATACTCGTCATTAATACTCTGCACTACGCTAATAACGATGATTATAAGCTGTATATTAACAGACTGGGCTGTTTTCAACAGCCTCCCTGAAGCATTGTGATATTGCAATAATGATTAAAGCACTTGGCAATCCTCCAACTGACAGTGAAACATCCAATCCTATTACATCTCTATATTCTGTTCCAAATGATGGTACTTGATGATGCATTAGTGGCAGCAGTAACCACAAAGGCTTTGGCAACATAAAGAACAATCAGTGATGCGTATTATCTTCCTAACCAAACACAGAAACCCCCAAATCATCAAATATTTACCTTTCTTTATATACAAAATGAAATCAAAATTTAAGACCATTCTTATTTCTTGCTTTTTTACTAGCCATTTTAAAATCCCTTACCCAGAAATGACGTGAATAAACTGTCTCAAAATAAACATCGTTTCTTAAAGATACACTACATAGGTAGTTACGTTAGGAGCCAGCAACTGGATGAACTATTTTAACATTTGTCATGGAAATTCTTACTACAGTTAGTTGTAAGAAGTTCTCCTTCATGAGACTTGTATTTCCATGTTGTATAGCTGTTTTACATAATTCATGATGTGAAATACTACAATTTTCTTAACTTATCCCTAAAAGATTATTCTATCCAAGCCATCTAATTCTCAAGAACTTTGAGTCACTGTCCAAGTGTTGTATGGCAAATGACCCAGGTTTAGCTGTAAGACTCAGATTGTGACTGTGGCTTTTGGACAGCTTAATGTCTCAACTGTGACTGTTCTGGGTTGGAGAACGCTCACACCAAATGTAGCTTTACCTATCTTTCTTCTATAGCTTAGATTAATGTTTCTTGACAAACCATGTAAAACTAGCAAAGGGGCAGAAATCTGAATTAACATAAAATAATTTTAAAAGAAAAATTGGCCTGAGTAAATAATTATGCTTTTCATTTTTCTCTTAGTGTAAAAAGAGGAAATTAACAGGATATGGAGACATCTTCACTCCTGCTCTCAACATGCCAACAAAATCGGTCTCGTATTTTATGGACATGGACTTGCTTTTCTCATCCTCACCTCATCTTCATGAACCTTAGGCTTTTTTTTTTACTCTGCATCAACGTCCATTCTCCCTTATCTTTTTACTAGCTGATTTTTCTCACAGGCACTGTTTATAAGTAGAAAAAAATGTTTGCAACTCCACTGCATGCTGTATTTCAACACTTGCACTAAGCCTTAGCAAGAAACTATTCAGAGTTTCACATTTGACACCTTATAATGAATTTATATAATATGCATCTACAATCTAAACTGCAACAATCTCAGAGCTTTTAAACTGAGAAAAAAAATTCCTTCCCCAACAGAGGTAGGCCTGGCTTGTCTAGCTAGGTGCCTTGCTCTGCTCTCACTCTGAAGAACAGAAATTTCAGCACAGCACAAGGCAGTGTCTCAGCAGGACAACTTGCAGACTAACTAGACTAAATATCAGAGCCACTTGAATGAGCTAACCATCAGCTACTTGCTCATTCAGGCCTCTTATCATGCCAGGATGTCTATTTTGGGAAATTCATTTATTAATGCTAATTGTGCTACTTCACAAGTATTGTTAAGAAACTCATGGATTGTATCAAGAATTCCAGATTCTGAGTCTACTAAAGAATATGAGAACAAGAAATGAGCTAAGTCTTACACTTACCTCCTAAATTAATTCTACTTTCCGTGAAGGGCAACAGGTCAGAAATGCTATTCCCAATGCAGGTACTTCTGAATACTTAACTTGCACGGCAGTGAGTTGAGGGGATGGTGGTTTTTTTGCTTTGGAATATTTGACGTTCTGTCTGAGATTTCCTGACCAAGCACATGGGAAAGCAAACCGAGGCTCTCTCTTAAAACCAAAATCATGCTTGATCAGATCAGACTCTGACTTTTTCATAGCTCCTGAAACCAGGAAGGCCAAAGTCTATCAAGATTACTGAGTTTCTGTAAGGGACGTTACAGATGTGTCACTCATCTGTATTTTTCACTCTGATCCTGTCACTCCATTTGTGATTCTCAGCGCTGAAGGGCATTACCCGGGTCCAACCCGACACCTCAATGGCTAAGCTTTCACTTTGCAAGTGCCAGGATCCCATATGGGCACTGATACGTGTTCCGGCTGCTCCACTTCCCATCAATCTCCCTGCTTGTGGCCTGAGAAAGCAGCAGAGGATGGACCAACATTTGGGGCACTTTATCCAAATGGGAGACCCAGAAGAAAACCCTGGCTCCTCAGTTCCAGTTGGCTTAGCTCTGGCCATTCCTGACATTTGGGGAGTGAACCAAAGGACAGAAGATCTTTTTCTCTGTCTGTCCTTCTCTCCATAAATCTGATCTGTCTTTGCAATAAAAATTCATAAATCATTTTTTAAAAAATTAAGGAGCATTCCTCTGTCTTATTACTAGAATCTGAACATTTGAATAATACCTGTGCTCTTACAGAACCTGGAGGAAGAAAAGTAAGCTACCTCCTCATTCATAACTTTTATTTCTTGATAGCCTATATTCTGGCACTATTGTGGTTATGTATGGGACTTTAAAAAGTTCACAGAAAACAGAATAAAAAATAAGCTTATTTCAATTTTAAAAAATCTTGAATTCCATACTCATACATATGTATACTTATGATGGACTAATTAAAGCATGGCTGCAGATACAGGCATGTACAGATGCCTAAATGGTTCTATCAAAAAGGAAGGAATTTCAGAGAGACCAGAGAGACAGCAAGATTGGGGCTAAAATCAGAAGTGAAATTCTCAATTCTAAATGGCATAAGAAAATTGTGATGACCTATTTATACACCATTATTTCATTTTAATCAATAGTTCTTTGTACCTCCAACCTTTTTTAATGTCTATTTTTTTCTGTTTGAAAAGCAGAGCAAGACGAGAGACTGATTCTCCACCTGTTGGTTCACTCTGGAAAGGCCTGTGACCTCCAGGGCTGGGGCAGGCTCAAGCCAAGATCCTAAACTCTGCCCAAGCTTCCCACATGGATGACGGGTACCCATGTACTTGAGTCATCCTCTGTTGCCTTCTAGCATGTATTAGCAGGAAGACTGTATAGAATGCAAGTGCCCCAAGTGCAACTTAATATGCTGTGCCACAACTCCAACCCTCCCATAACTGTGGCCTTCTCTCTGTTAGTAATATTGCAATCACCACTCAGCCTCACTCCCATCTCAGTCTCATCCAGTGGGGATTCCTGGTACCTTCTCACACACTCCTTTCTTGCAACCCAAACTATCCACAACCCTCTTTTGCTCTGAGATGTCTATTTGCAACTTTCTTCTTCATTTTTGCTACCATATTTCAATGAGACGCATGGAATTCTAGTAACTAGTGGCTTGTGAAGCTGTTGTTTGCTCAAAAGGTCTGAAAAATGTTTAGCACTTCTTGTAATTTGCTTATTTCAGAATTTCCAGTCAAACTTAAAAATTTTGAGATCCTAATCAATAAAGTCCCCAGGTTCCATTTCTAATCAGTTCCCATCTAGTCTAACTCCAGGGGTCCCCATGAAGGCTACAGCAAAACAACACTGAAGCCCCCAGCAAACAGCAGGGAACATGCAAAAAACACCTGCTAGCAACGTTCTCCCTGGGAGATGGCAATGGGACGGTGTCCTCACCTCTGGATTCATGGAACTCCAGTGTGACGTGAGCATCAAATCCAAGGCTGAAATAATTATTGAAAACATTCAGGGGAAGCTGCAATGACAAACAAAGGTATCAGTAAAGTTGTATATGGGTCAGGTTAAAGGAGAAACCGAATGCCAGAAATCAATCTCTAGGGTAGTCCTGGCGAAGGATCAGTCATCACTCAAAGGACAGGGTGTTTACGCAGAACAAGTGACTCTGAGTCAATTCATTAAGAAAAAGTTCAAACCAAGTACTTCTCTCAAGAATTATTAATATTGGGGCTGGCATTGTGGTGTACCTTGCCCAGCACTCATCTGCAATGCCAGAATCCCATGTAGGTACCAGTTCAAGTGTTGGCTGCTCCACTTCTGATCCCAGCTCCCTGGGAAAGCAGCAAGAGATGGCCTCAAGTTCTTGGGCTCCTGTGTCCACGGGGGAGACCTGGAAGAAGTTCTGGGCTCCTGCTGCGGTACTTGAGGAGTGACCCAGAGAATGCACAATTTTCTGTCTCTCTCTGCTTCTCTGCCTCTCTCTTAACTCTGGTTTCAAATAAATTTTTATAAGAAAAGAATTATAAATACTACGTGAAACCAAGGAGCTATAAATACAATGATGAGATGTCAGCCGTTCTAATGAATATTGTAATATTTATTAAGCAAAGGGCTACACATTTACAGTAGTTCTAAAAGATGATTCACTGAGTGAACTGCTAATATAAATTTATTTGTAAGGATAATATCTACCTACTGAATCACAGGATATTCTTTTTTGAGAATGCATATTCAATATATGAGTACTGAAGATAAAACTGAACGTTATTTTGTTTATTCATTGCCTATGTTTAAAAAAAAGTAGCTTCTGACAAAGTTCATATAAGAAATAGGCAGTGGGAAATATTTATCAATTGTTGACCCAGACCAAGGGTGGGACCGCCATGTCGGAGAACTAGAAGAAGCACCTGGCTCCTGGTTTCAGAATGAGCCAAAATCCTAGCTATCGTAGCCATCCAGGAGTCAAATGTTAGATGGAAAGTCTCTGCCTTTCTGTAACTCTGACTTTCAAAATAAATTTTACAAAGATTTTTAAATTCAGTCTGACACAGGTTTATTACATTTCAAGTTCCACCTGAGACTACTTTGGCAAGGTCGAAACAAATGATTTTGTGGGCCAGACACTACCTACATAGGAAAAAAAAATAGAACTAAATAGGTATACTTTGAAATATTATTTTATATTATATAGATGTATATAAATATTTTTCAGATTCTCAGTTCATTTTTGAAAGCTTGCATCTTTAAAATGACCATAAAGTTTGCAAACACAACACATGCATGTATGCACACATGTTCCTTCCCAGAGACTGCTGAGTCCTCGGCTGCATTATAATTGCAAATTCAGTGGGAGAGAGAGCGCCATGTAGCTTAAAATCACACCTTAAAACTGGGAAAGTGGTGTGATTTGACATCTTCATGTCCATGACAGCGCAATTAGAAAGGAAATGAAAAGTTCACATTTGGCATGGTGCTTAAGGCACTGGGAGGATTCCACATCTCACTTTTGCGAGCCTGGGTTTGGAACTCAACTCCTACTACTGGCTCCAGCTTCCTGCAGGGAGGCAGTAGCCCATGGGATGCTAAGATTTTAGAGTTCCTGTCACCCACCAGGCACTTGTGGACAGAGATCCTGGGCCCCAGTCCCTGGTTTCAACTGCCCAGGTGGGATTTAGGAAATAAACTAGTACATGGAATCCATCTCTCTCTCTCCCTCCTCACTCCCTTCCTCAACTTCTTTCTCTTAAAACAAACAAAAAACTAAGGAAAAACATAAGGCACATACTAGAAGGGAGAGAGTGTTTCTCCCACTTTTTCTTGTGCAACTCAGAGAGGACCTGAAATACTAAAGTAAACAGAGATTTAATGCATGCACACAATTATTAGGTTTATGCCTCAAATTGATCTACACCTTTCTCAAGATTTTGAGGCAAGTTTACTGCAGTGGTTCACATACTCCATGACTTGTATTTCCTCTTTACACAGATGAAGAACTCTGTCCCATTTTTTAAAAATGAAATGAGAACAAAAGAGGGATATTAACACAGAACGAAAGACATCAGGTTGCTTGGTCCCTAATGGAAGTAAAGAACAAGCCCACGTGGCAAGCCCTGAGTCAGAACTCGTAATGATTCTGAGACCAAATCATTCCTAAGAAATTGATTCAACTAACCAGGAACAGGGAGAAGAACTCAACACCCAGAGCAATGCCAAAACCATGTCTCACTATTCTGGCTTCAAGTTTGAGAATGTCCAGTTCCCGCACTTAAACAAAATGCCAGTCTTTAGTAATGACAGCGGGCTGCGGTCCTGCCAAGAGCACAGATATGTTCCGGCCCTCTACCATTTATGTTCTGTTGGCTGCAACTCTAGCCCATGTCTGAGCATCCACTGATAGCTAGGGAGAACATCTGGTCACCATCTCCCAAATGATATCCCAATTGAGTCTCTTTTTAAGCTGTTCACATTTTCCAGGGAAACTTGCCCCAATTTCTTTTTCACATCTCAAAAATCCATTTTGAAAGCCCTTTAATTATCTGGATTGATGCTCCTTGGCTGCACCATGAAATCTTTCCATTTCTTAAGTTGTTTGGAAGAGAAATAAATATAAGTTTCTATTGCGGGCCTAACCATTCAAACTTTAACAGAAAAAGAGGTTAAATTTTCCATATGGCACTCTTCTTTCTAAATTGGTTGCTTTCCATCCACATCCCAAGATGATTAAAGAACATTATGACATTATGAATTCAAATGCAACCAAGAAATCATCATTTCTAGTAGAATCTAAATAATGGCAGGATACAGTTAGGTGAAAAAAAAGTTAGGTGAAAGAAATTTGAGCATTCATCTCACTTGGTCAGGATGATGGTGCTAATGAACAATGGACATGGTTTGGTCTAAAACGATACAGACTTCAATCTATTTTAACGTCGAAATACCCATGAAATCTGCACCTCAAAGTCATACTCCAATCATGTATAGCAGAGAGGCTGAAGTTATGAATGCCTGAACCTTAACCTTGTTTAATTTATTCAGATTTTTTAGGGCCAGGGCCTGGTAATTGGCATTGTAACAAACAGACCTGGAATTCCATATGCAGAAGTTTGAAAGCGCTATTGGAGAAGAAAGGCAACACTAACTTGGGGGGAAGAAGCTACTCAGCAAATCTGCCTGACATTGCAACCAGAATGTAGAACCAAATGTTCAACCGAAGTTCCTACGCAGTGGCACATTTACAACTTTGTCCTTTGGTTTGTTTGGGGTTGGAATGAAAGTTTAATCACTAAAAGAAAACACTAAGTCAAAACATTTGTGTATCTTCATGTCCCAAACCAGTGATGAAACAGACTTACTTACCACCTCCTAAATACAAGGGAAGTTTGATGATGAGATCAGACACCCTAGCTGGATCTTTTTCTACTGGAGAAATCATGTGCAGAAATGCTTCAAAACGCAAAGTTTGCACCTTCTCAAAGGCTGCTTGCAATTAACTATGGAGATTAAAACCTGGAAAGATAACTTTTTGATGCAGAGACTGGGAGTTTCCTGAGCTCGGTAAGCATGGAAGGAGATCCAGGTGTCAGCAGTTCATGGGCAGCGACAGTGAGTGACACCATTGTACTGCCAGCCTCAAGCTGGACACTAAGCTGCCATCTCAGAAGCACAAGTTGGCATGTGAGTCCCCAGCCAGCAATGACACCCCTGTGGCACAGGAAGATGTTCCAGGGGTCCTTTCTGCTGAAGCGAAGGTTTACTAACCTTACATACACCATCTTCAAGTTCCTCTGGAGGCAGGTCTGGGTTTCTTTCCACATGGAGGTTCCAGCGATCTAGTTGTACAATTGTCCCATCCTCTACCTGGCACAGGATCTTTGAAACAGGTTCATCAGTGTATCCCTGAGAACAAAATCAGAGAACACACCCAATGCTATCTGAGCAGTGGAGTCAATACTATTTTTGACCAAAAAAACAAACAAACAAGCAAAACCAGTGTTGCTATTATCATTCTGCTTACTTTGTACTAAGTAAGGCTAGGAGAGTGAACTGTTCTCTCAAGGTACTTAGAATGTAAAAATACTCACAGATAAGATACAAAGATGCACTAGGTCTGGAAGGTTTGGGCTAACGAATGTTTGCTGGTACGAAAAATCAACAGTCATTTGTACATGCGGAAGGTCATGAGAGATGTCTACTTTTATTAGATCAAAACAGGATTCTTAAGAGAGGAATTGGGAAATACACAATCAATCTTGCATGCAAAGGGGAAGAAAGTATCAAGGTAGGATGGGATTGACAACTTTCTCTGGTTAACATTCAATCTGTCCCCCTTGCCTGGATTTCATCATGGGACAGCACCCTTCCATGACGTGAGTGACGTTTTACTGGAGAAATTCCTGTGAGAGAACTATGTGTTCCTGAGGATTCATTACTGACATCATCATTATCAAGGACAGTCATGTCACTGATGTGGCTGCAATATGTTAACACTTCTGAAACCTTAGAAGTTTCATGAAAAACGCACTGTCTGACATCAGCATTGTGATTGGGAAGTACAAGCATCCCATATAGAAGTGCCAGTTAAAATCCTGGCTGCTCTGTTTCCCATCTAGAATCCTGCTAATATGTCTGGAAAGGCACTGGATGAGTGGCCAAAGTGCTACTCACATAGGAGACCCAGGGGGAATTTCTCAGCACCTAGTTCCCACCTGACCCAGTGACAGCAACTGTGGATATCTGGGGAGTGAACCAGAGGATGGAGGAAGTTATTCATCTATTTCTCATCTATCTATATCATCTATGTATCTCCTTCATAAAATAAATAATCCTTAAATGTATGTTTATGTATCTAATTATATACTGCCAACTAAATTATGTACTTACGAAAGGATGACTCAACCCAAAGGCTAGATTAACATCTGCTACACATCTGGAAATAATTTTTCTGAGAAAAAGAGCATCCCAGTTGATTGGCACAGAGGAGCAAATAAAAAGTTAGTGGGTTGTATCCATGTGTTTGTTAGTAAATTTTGTCCCTATTAACATCTTAGCATTATTAAATAAATAGGTAAACAAATAATAAGTTAATGAAATGCTGGTTAATGACAGGATAACTACTCTTCCTATGCTCACTGAGGTTGACTGCATAGTGGGAATGACAGCTGGATTACTAGTTACCAAAGCCATCAGGAAAACCCAATGCAGAGACCAGCGTTGTGGCACAGCATCTTAAGTCACCACCAGCAATGCCAACATGCTATATGACAATCAGTTGAAGTCCCAGCTGCCTTACTTCTAATCCAGTTCTCTATCATCACAGCTAGCAGAGCAGTAGGAAAATAGCTAAAGTGCTTGGACCTCTGCGTTCACACGGGAGACTGGATAGAGTTTCAGGCACCTGTCTGTGGCCTGGACCAGCCCTGGTAATTATGCATTGTGGTCACTTGAGCAGCAAACCGTAAGATGGGAGATTTCCCTCTCTCTCTCTTCATCTCTCTGACTCCCTCTCCTTCTGTATCTCTACCTTTCCGGTAAATAAAATAAATATTTTTTAAAATGTTCAAAAAAATTGCAACCCTCCAAAATTCAGGACTATAAATAAAACCTGATTTGCTCTTCTGGCCAGAGTAGATTGTCCGAATTCATTCAAGTCCATATGATAGTTACACATGAATCATACAGTAATTACCCAACTTCTTTGTTTTGCTAGAACCGTCCAAAAGCCCTAGATCTGTGTACTAACCACCACTGTTTTGCAGGCTAAACATGTACTTCCACTCAGGGTGATTATAATTTTAAAAGGAAGAAACTAAATCGGAGTTTACGGGTGCTCGATTCCCAATGCAGACTTCTTCACTGAATAACGGCAGCTCCTTCCCTTCTGTGAGAAGTTCTATGGATTAGAGATTCTGTTTGTTACTGGAAGACAGGCAGCCTCAGGGGACATTTCTTACCCCTCCCCAGTTGAGAGTCCGAGCCAGGTCATTCCCAGTCCCCAGAGGAAGCACTCCCACAGGAGGCTGAGGACTCAGCTGCAGCTCATCCAGGATGGACAGGATCCAGCCCACCTACAGACACATCAGGGGCCAGAGGAGAAATAAGAAGGCAAGTAAGAGATGCAGAAGACAACTGGAGAGGAAGAGGTCTGAAAGCACTTAGCACAATAGGACTAGTTTTCTCTAGAACACCCGTGTTTCAGTGGAGGAGATAAGGGAAGACGCTCACTGCATCAGGCAGTTTCCAAATGGCAAGTCTCTGCAAGGGAAGAGGATCCGTTTATGTATGCTCTGTCATGTCAGCTGGATCCACTCCTCTACGTGAGCTGAACCACAGATGACCTCTGCATCTTGGGAGAGGTGAAGATTTAGGGAGATAACATAACAGGGAAGTGGAGGTTACTATAAGGACTCACAAGGGGACGGAACTTCAATTCTGGCTCATATGGAATACAGAGCCTTGACTGAATTACTTAACTTCCTGGATCTTTATTTATATGATTTTCAAAGGAGTATACTATTTCCCTAACAGGATTATTTGCAATTCAATTAAAATGTATAGATGGCCTTAATGTGATGTATGGCTCATGGAAGCACTCCTTGAAGTGGTTCCCCTGCATAACACCATTTTGGAAATAAGTAACGTATTTCCAAATAATCCTGCAGTCTCCGTAATGAAATACCATGATGGCCCAGTACCTAGCATACATATAGGCAGGACACAGGTACTTATACACTAGAATGACAAAATTCAATCTCTTCTAAGATAAATAAAACTTCAGGCTAAGTCTTGTTACTACTAACAGTAATTACCCCCGTTTTGATCATAACAAAAAAGAAATATGTGTATCATTACAATGGTACATTTGAAATACTGCTTCCTATGGATACCTAAGAATTGTATAACTATAGGTTAACAGAAATTTCTGTCTGGTAGCGACACACATGTTACGTGGCAGTATGTATCTCTGCTCCCAATGAAACAGCAAAATACATCCTGAAAATATGATACTAGATTTTTGACCTTTGTCTATACCTACAATGCCATGATACAATAAAAGTGATTTGTAAAAAAATATATATATATGGCTTTGTTTCCCCCACAGGACATTAACCAATTTGGTCTCAAATTTAGAGAAAGTATTTGTGTATGAACTCCCTAAATGCTCTTCTCTGCAAATCTCCTACATCAGCCTTACCCTCTTGCTATTTTCCCCACTGGGCTCAGCACAATAGCCTATTGGCTAAATCCTCGCCTTGCAGACACCCACACTGATTCGTGTCCCAGCTGCTTCACTTCCCATCCAGCTCCCTGCTTGTGACCTAGGAAAGCAGTAGAAGGTGGCCCAAAGCCTTGGGTCCCTGCATCCACGTGGGAGACCCAGAAGAAGCTCCTTTGGATCGGCTCAGCTCCGGCCATTTCAGCCACTTGGGAAGTGAACCAGAGAATGAAAATCTTTCTTTCTGTCTTGCTTTCTCTGTGTAAAATCTCAATTTCCAATAAAAATAAATAGATTTTTTAAAAAAGAGCTATGTAGATTTTCAACATGCATTTGTTTTATATTTGCATGAAAATCATGTTTTTGAAAATAAAATTGTAGAAGATTCATTGAACATCACCATGCATAAAACACAGATCTAAGCAAAAAGTAAGGACATAAATTAACTAGGCTAAGATAGATAAGGCGACTGGTTGATCTCAAGGAATTTATAAAAACAAAAACATTGATATATAAATACAGTAATGTCACTTAGTCCTTCAGGAATACATTAGCCCAAGACCCCCCCGAGTGAATTTCCAAAATTGTAGATATAAACAAACTCTAGAAGTTAAGTAGCATGCTTTTTCTTATACATACATATCTTCTATAAAGTTTAATTTGCAAACTACAAAGATTAATAATAATATCCAATAATAAAATAGGTCAATTAGAATAATATACTGGATAAAAGTCATTTTCTGTTTCTGGACCTTCTCACGTATTATTTCAGACCACAGTTGACTGTGACCAACTAAAATTGTGGAAAATGAGACCACAGATTTAAAGGTAGACAACTGTTTCAGGCGTAATCCCTGACCCAAGTGTTTTAGTGAAATTTCTTATTAAACTTGAAGATTCCCTATGTATTTTTAGAACTCTTTGCAATTTTCATTTTTCTTTTATTGTTAGGGAAATTGAGATTGGAAGGTCAAGTGACCTCATTAACAGTACATTGTTTATGTAGTATGCCTGGCATTCCAAATGACGTCTCCCTAACAGCAAGTGTAAAGCTGTCAACTACTGTGATGCAGTGAACCTTGAAATAAACACTACGCTATGATCTGGATAAGGCCTGACCGCCCCTGAGCCAGGGACATGTGACCTTGGAAGCTTTTGAGCTACAGAACCCTTAGGAACTGCTTAGTCAAACTCAGCTCATGTCTACTTTCACTAACTAAGATCCAGAGGACTGTGTCACTGTCTTCGGATGAAATAACAGGATATGATAGAGTCAGGGTCATCTCAGTTCTGACTTGCGTGGAAAGTCTTTGCTCCTCCATAATGATAACTTCCAAGGCTGTAAAACTGGCTTGTGCACCAATAAATCCCAAATTCTTTGACCTCTAAACAGGAACACCACAATGTTCTCCACAATGCAGTCCACTAAAAATTCAGATCTCTAAAGTCTACTCATTCTCCCAAACAAAGCAATTAACTAGGCAACAAATCTTTGGATACTTGAGCGCCTTTAGCTCTTGTTTTACAGCTGTGACAAAGCTGAAGACAACACACTGAAAGGCCAGATGCTAATCTAGTTTTGACGTCTGCAGGAGACACGGTTCCTGCAATGCTGAGAGCACAAGCTAAACACAAGGTAGCTCGAACTGACTACAAGAAGGGAGACTAAAGGTCAGTGAAAAGGACATAGAAACTGAGAACCGTCAAGATCATGGATCAATGACTGCAGATGAAACAGCTCCGCGTACCTCCAGATCTGTAGCTACTCAGCGGAATTCAGTAGCAGTCCAATTCACCATCCCATACACAGAAGGGAGCAGAATTTCTCTTTACAACTTTACTGAGAAATGATCATATCATCTCCTGTGTTGATTCTGACAAGTCAATCCACTTACCTGAAGATAGACTTGAATTAGAAATTTTCTTTGTGGGGCTGGTATGGTGGAATAGCAAGCCAGTCCTCCACCTGCTAGTGCCGGCATCCCATGAGGGTTTCGGTTCATACCTTGACTGCTCCACTTCTAATCCAGAGCTCTGCTTATGGCCTGGGAAAGCAGTGGAGGATTGCCTAAGTCTTTGGGCCCCAGAACCAATGTGGAAGGATCAGGAAGAAGCTCCTAGCTCCCAGCATCCTAATAGCTCAGCTCTAGTCACTGCAGTCATTTGGGAAATGAACTAGTAGATGAAACACCTCTCTATATCTCCTTCTCTCTGTAAAATCTTCCTTTCAAATAAAAAGAATCTTTTAAAAAAGCTTTTTCTTACATGTGGCTGAAATCTGTCTCTCTTGTGTTGGTTGGATGATGCTATGAATTATACTCCTATTCATTGATTTGTATCTCATCCCCCATCCAACACACACACACACACACACACACACACACACACACACTACTCTCAGTGGCCAGGGATGGGTCGGGAACTCAGGCCACATCTCCCAAGTCATAGGAGCTCAACAACTTCAGCCATCTCTAATAACTGAGGTTTACAATAGCAGGATTCTAGAGTTCAGAATGGGGATGGGACTCAAACCCAGGTACTCTGACTTGGGATCTAAGATTCCTAAGAGGTTTTTTTTTAACATACTATGCCAGATATCCAGCTCTGTAGGTACACTTTCAACTTCCATTCTATTCTAGACTCAGCAATGATGGGGGTAGAGGAAAATATGTCTCCATAAGCTAAAAACAAATCCATCAAATAAAGATCGGGATCAGAGCATCTCCTGACATTACAAGGAGCAGAGGCAGAGTTTGGCATCTATCTGACATGGGGTCATAGAATACGGTTTCTTCTGGCAGAGGCTGCATTAGGACAATAGAGGCAAGGTGGACTATGAAAATTATGAACAAGGCTCATAAAAAGGTGAGACCTGCTATGGTTGCAAGAATACCAGAAAACACTAGTCTGGGAAAAGCTTTTCCAACTTCCCATGAACTGACAAACTCCCATGAGTTGACTGATCCATCTGTGACTTAGCCAGGTTAGGTACCTCCATCACGTGTGGAAAACCTAAGTTTAGTCTGAATGTCCAAGAAGCCATTTAAAACTGCTAGTTAGAGGATTTAAGAGATCCACAGAGAGAAAAGTACAAAGAAACAAAACAAACAAACAAACAAAACTCTCAAGATGACCTTACAAAGAAACATTCCAAAGGAAATGAGGACTGCTAACACTAAAATGATGCCCAAACTAGGGGATTAATTTATTGCCCAAGAAATGCAAGCAATTTCAACATGGCTTGGAAATCAGTGTAGTGTAACTTCCAAGATTTGATGCTGTGCCTTCTAATGGTCCTCAGATCTGTATACTTGGCTTCCTTCAGAGCCCCCCAGGCTCTGTCCCACTGATCCTCTCAAGGCTGTCAGTATTTCTCCCCTAACCCTGTGCTAAGAAAGGTTCCACGAAACAATGGTTTCACTGGCTCTCTGGATCCTTTTCCTCTTGTCTCAATTAGACTTGGCCTACCCGGAAAGGAAAAAGCTCAACTGATTTGAATTTTAAAATATTTCCTTTATTATCAATTGCTTCGCTTTATAAACAGATAAAAAAAAATCCTGTCTCCTTTTCCAGCAGTCAATTGATTGAAGATTTAATTTTCACTTGAAATCAAACAGATGGTTCTAGACCTCCCTCACTGAATGAAAAACCACTGAATGCTCCTGCTTTTCCCAACACAGGTTTTTGTTGTTGCTATTTTTCTGATTTCAAAAAGTCTCCCCAAAACAACCAACGTGAGACTAGAAATTTTGTGGTTTGGGTGGGCAGGCCTGCATCTTTCCTTCACGCAATCCTTGACTAGTTGTTCTTTCGAATAGTGATATCCTTATCACTCATTCGCCAGCTTTCTCAGAAGACAGCAAGATGCAAGCTGATAGGGAACAGGAGTGGACTGAGCCCGCCTGCTGCACATGCTGAGCACCCGAGTAAGCCCCTTAACCTCTTAACGCCTCCCGCCTCATTTGTGAAGCAGGAATACTAACAATAATGCCTGCTTCTCAGGGTTATTTTGTAAGTCCTATAGTGTGAGGACCTTATTCAGCATGCACCTGACACACGTGAAATGCTTCAATAGCATTCCGTGCTGTGATTTCACCATTTATCCCTCTTTTCTCACTTCAAGCATTTCTCCACCTTAAGAAAAGTCAAGTCCTAAGTTTGCAAATCAGTTACACTTTTGGATGCCATGAAGTCAAGGAGCTTCTCTACGACCAGGCTCTACGGCATAAAGGGTAAAGCCACCGCCTGCAGTGCTAGCATCCCATATGAGCACCAGGTCAAATCCTGGCTACTCTACTTCCAATCCAGCTCCCTGCTAATGCACCCGGGAAAGCAGCAGAGTACAGCCCAGTGACTTGGATCCCTGAATCCACATGGGAGACCTACAGGAAGCTCTTGGTTCCTGGCCTCGTACTAAAACAGCTCTAGTCATTGTGGTCCTTCAGTGAGCGAACCTGTGAATGGTCAGTTTCTCACTCCCTTTGTGTGTGTGTCTGTTCCTCTCTAACTACGTAACTCTGCCTTTCAACAAATAAATAAATCTTTCTTTTTAGGTTGCAATGAACAGTAAAAGTCAAACCACCCTGCAGGGAAAAAAAAAGGGACTATCAAAAAACAGGACACAAATACATCTACAGTAGCAGAAAAGATCTTGGGTCATAATTCATGCCCTTGCCTAGACAGGCACACAATTCTATGAGCACTAGTTAAGCACCTGAAGCTGCTACTGGATGCTCTCCCCTCGCAGTAACTGTCAACATGTTGTTGCCTGAGTGCAGACTGTACCCTGCAGGTTCTTCAACGGGGGTCTGTGCCTGCAGGGGTTTTGTTGTGCCCTAACTCATATCCACAATCTCTCAACACCCTGCTACTTACACGCTGAAATGAATTGCAACACGATTTGTTTTCCATCAGAGCTGCTAAGAACATCATCAACTGAGAGCCAAGCCATTTTCTAGCTTGCGGGTCCTTTCCTTGTTTCATTAGGAAAGGCAGGGAAAACAGATTTGGCACACCAGGCCCTGCGCCTTGTTCCTGAGCAGCCAAGCACCACAGCTGCTGGCCAATGCTGCCACCAGCTGTCTGTTTCTTGCTTTGGCTGTCACTGTCTCCCAAGTACACGCCGAACACTATTTTCATTCTGCAGTATACTGACACGAGAGGTCCCCAAGGGGTGGGGATGGCAGCGTGCCGACACTGACTTCTCACCGAGCAGACGCACGCTCACTGCCTTGTAGTATCTGCAGCAGGAAGAGGAGGACCATCCGCTGGAAGAGAGGAAAGGAAAAAAAGGGCAAGACTGCCAAACAAAGAAGGAAAATGAAGACCCAGAAATGGAGTGTGGAGTGGCACTTTGGAATATATTTGTAACCATTTTGACTTTGGAGGTTCTGTGTTTGCACTGGCTAGAGAAGAGGCCCAGTAAGGCAGAGAACTGACCGCAGGATCTAAGAGTGGTTCTTTCTTGTTTGTAAACATGAAGGTTTGAGAATATCCTTGGATTAGCAAAGTTGTATTGCAGCCTAAAGATTAAGGATGAGGAGGGTGGGAGGATGGGGGCTTTGTGACACAGCGCGTAAAGCTGCCACTTGCAATGCCATCATCTCATAAAATGTATTTCACTTGAACATTTGTACTTTCTTTTTTAACCACGGATTTATTTATTTGAAATGCGGGGTTACAGGGAAATAGAGACAGATCTTTCATTTGCTGGTTCCCTGCTCAACAGCCTCAATGGCTACATCTGGGCCTGTTGATAGCTGGGAGTCAGGATCTTATTCTGTTTTTGTTTGTTTTTGTTTGCTTTTTACATGGGTGCCAATGGCCCAAACACTTGGGCCACCCTCTTTCCCAGGTGCATTAGCCAGGAACTGGATCGAAAGAGGAGGAACTGAAACTCGAACCAGCACTCACATGGGATGCTGGTATGACGGAGATGGCTTCATCAGCTATGCCTTGGTGCCGGCCGGTCCTTACTTTCTCCTTTCAAAGTGCTTCTTCAAAGTTCAGAAACACAAACATGGCTGTATCACCATTCCCTTGAAGAGCAATGGTCTTTATTACTATAATAGCATAACTTATCAAAACCCTTACAGATTTACACGTCTCCCTCCCTTGGCTGAATTATAAAGTCTCAAAGAGGTTAAGGAAACAACCAACAGTCACAAAAATCGTGACAGATCCACATTGTCCACTCCACCTCCAAAGCAATTACTCTGTAATAGATCACTCTGCCTCCTTGTACATTTTACTGATACAAGTAAATTATCCAAGGTAAAATCCAGGAACTTTTCTCAGCATAATGCAAAATGTCTATATGTTAAACAATACTTCAAAAATCGTTTAATAAAAAATTAATGATTGAGTTAGCATATCCACCATCAAAAATATTTCCATTTCTGATTCTCCCTTGAGACTTTCCACTAAACCAACAGCATTCTGACAGCTTCTACTGAGGTCGTTAAGCTCATTAAGGGCTGAAGACCTTCTGTCAAAATATATACCTGACTCTTGAATCATACGTCACTGCCCAAAGCCAGCATTTTCTTTCCATGATTAAATCAGGGTGCTTAGAGATGTGCTGCCTCTGTCCCAAATCGAGAGTTTCACATTCATCTGCTGCTACGTTTTTTAAAAAGCACCAGATTATAGCATAGTAAAGTATAACCAGGGTTTACAGAATATACAGGTAAGCCAACTTTTCATCCTGAATGACAGACAAAAAATAAACAGTTCAGAAGCTTGCCCCAAATCCTTTGTCCACAGACTACCTTTATTTTGGGGATGTAGCTTGCCATCATCTCTGGGACTCTCCGTGTAAAGAACAGGTGTATCTGAGAGTCACATGGAGGGTGTCTCAAGAGCACAAAGCCTAGAAGAGTATTTCCTACACAGACCTGCTGCCTAGACAACGGAAAGAAAACAGCCGGAAGGAGACAGGGAAGAACAGGTGCAGCGCACTATTCCGTGGGCATGAGGAGACCTGGGCATCACAGCACTCAATGCAACGACGATACGCAGACTCCATGGATTACTAGGTAGCCACTGTGGATTCGAGTGAAGACAGGAGCTGCGAAGTCAAGACTCCAGGCGTATCTCCTGTCTCTCACTGTCACTGAGATTCAGAGGAGCAGAAAAGTGACAAGGATGCTGAAGTCATATCTGAAGATTTCTAACCTGAGGAAGATGATTGAAGTCAAGAGCCACCTGAGTTCACAGGCTCACAGAGGACACCTCATCTCGGAGGCATCTACTCCCCCTCCCCGGAGAGTTTATTCTGGATGCAATGTCTTAATAAAGGAAGTTGGGAGCAGTACTCAGTAATGCTGGTGCTCAGAAAACAGTGCTCTAAAATACGGCACTGCGGAAGCAGCACGCCTCTAACTAAAGAACATCTGAAGGACCTCACACACTTTCTCTTTGACTTTCTCCTGCCTCTCACGCCAACCCCACATGAGCCATACCAGCCAGAATTCCTCTCCTCCAGGGTGGTTCGTAGAAACTAGAATCTCTTTTCTCCCAAAGTGAGCTATAAGGCCTAGAAATATTTCACTCACCTTCCCCTGTTCTAACCAGGAATCTGTCACAAAGCAGTGTCATGACCTAACCCGTCTGACATGAACCATAAGACCCTCATTCCAGAAGATTCTCCCGTCTACCCAGGAGGGAAAAGCACTGCACAAAGAGGCAAGAAGAACCTGAACAACCCACCCAGCCTGGATTTCCTTCAATCTGTCACTACTAGATTACACACTTTTCATACAACTGCATTTCTACACATCCACTCAACTGCTCACCAAACACACAATTTACCCTGGGTCTTTGGGTTCTCACAAAGGCTCTTGGTTAAACTTGATTAAATAGGCATGTTATACTCTTCTTTGCTTGGCCTCCCTTCTGCTATACAAGCGGGACTGTGACCCTTAGGACGGGGAGGAGACACAGCAGACTCTCTTTGCCTCTGCACAGCACATCTCTCACGGGCTATGAACACTGCAAACAACTGAAACCTATTATTGCGGGACAAAAATGCTCTAACCAAACACTTATTGAAAAAAAATACGTTAAGGAAACTTGAGTATGTCTATTTTCTTTACTATAACCTTCTAGAATAAAATATTTTAATTAGTGAGACCGAGGAAATAATCATTCATTGTATAATCCTAGGTCCTATGAAATAAGATTCCAAACCAAGAGGACCAATACCCTGGACACACAATCTAAAGGTCATGATTTTCAGTTCCTTACTTTGCTAAACATATCAAATAAGTAGAAGCAAAATGGAGAAATAACACATAATAAATAAGGATAAATATATCCAGGATATAAAATTTTAGCCCAACTAACTTTTTTTTCAAAAATGAATTAAATATGTTGTAAATTATTGTTAATGTTACGTTATGGCTTTTCATTGGAAGGGATGATATTCTGCCAGCTCTACTTTCAGACCAGGGATGGTCTCCCAAGGAAACTGTTGAATTTATTTGGACAACAAGATGCTGGACCCTATACATGGTACATGCTTGCAATGAAGGAACCATGCCAGGATTTGACCTGTACTACTGCAACAATGTGGAGGAATCCATCATGGGGGGAGGGCATGGGGAGTGGATGGGGGAACCCCAGAGCCTATGAAACTGAGTCATAAAACAAAATCAAATAAATGAAAAAAAAGACCAATTAACAATGTTTAAAGCAAACTTCAATAGAAGTTTTAGTGTCACTAGGAAAAAAATGCAATGATTCAAATATATCATACATTTCTCCATACTAATTGTGCCCAATTATTAAGAAAAATTCCAATAGGTTCACTTGATTTTTAAAAGACTTTATCTATGCCACTCACTGATAATCTGATCTAAGCTTTACCTTCTGGAACAGAAAAGATTACACTTGAACGGATGATGCATAGTTTGCACACATTGAGTTTGTCTCCATTGAAAATAATACAAAGATGCCTTCTGACCCCAAGGTGCTAGGATTCACACGAAACAGCCATGCATTTGGGGGTAACTGGAAAGACTGGGAATGAAGAAAGAACTGTCACCAAGAAAACAATGAGGACCTTTCAGCAAATAAAGCAGAGAACTGGGCTTTCGTGCCGGGAACCTACCGTTCCATCCCCACCACAAGCCAGAATCCGAAGATTCGGTACTTTCCTATATAACTCAAGCCTGTGGAGGAAACAGAAGAAAATATAATCAAAATGACATATCCCTGCCAGTAGTGGAAAGGAGACAGCACAAAACAGGCAGGGGATGTGTCCATTAGCGGAAATGCACCACCGTGAGGAACCCAGTATCATGAACCAGCGACTGGATCAGAGCAAGCTAGCAGATACTGTTTTGACGTGGTCAATACTGGGATGAGAGTTTAAGATACATGAAGGCTGGGCCTGGTACAGTAGCCTAGCAGCTAAAGTGCTCGCCTTGTACACGCCAGGATCCCATATGGGCGCCGGTTCTAATCCCGGCTATTCCACTTTCCAACCAGCTCCCTGCTTGTAGCCTGGGAAAGCAGTGGAGGACGGCCCAAAGCCTTGGAACCGTGCACCTGCATGGGAGACCCAGAAGAGGTTCCAGGCTCCTGGCTTTGGATCAGCGCAGCTCCGGCTGCTGTGGCCGCTTGAGGACACTTCTGTCAACAGAAGATTTTTCTTTCTGTCTCTCTCCTTCTCTCTTTATATCTGACTTTCCAACAAAAATAAAAAACCTTTTTTAAAAAGACATATGAGGGCTTTATGTACCATAATTCCTATCATTTTAAACCATACTGATATTCATTTATTTTGGTCGCTTGTTTTCCCCCTCTCCTTTTCCACCCCCATCTTCCTTCTCCTTATTCAAAAAGCATCATTAACTGGGCGCCAACAGTCCTTCTGAGTGTTTGCTCACATTTTATTAGGTTTTCCTGAATCTATATGTTTCTCAAATCTCAGCTTTCCACTGTTACTCCCAGGCAACACTCTGCAGCCCGATGGGGAGCTCCCCACTATCCTTACTACCGCACCCACAATTCATCTCTCCACTCGTTCCCACCGCTGCTTCTCCTTCCAGCCCCAAACGGAAAGATCCGTGTTCTTGATTTCATATTTTCCTGCTTGAAATTAAGCGTTCTTTTTCCCGTTGGCTCTCAAGGAAATGCCGTGATATTACTCAAGTGACACTATTCTGTTCTAGCTCTATTCTAGAAAAAAAAAAAACCACCTGCTTAAATCGTATCATGGGGGGGGGCTACTGAAAATATTTCCTGTCCTATCAGAAAATCCACATAATTATCTATGAAATGTTTACCAAATTCTAATTAAACTGAAAAAAAATAGTTTCTAATTAAACTGAAAAAATAGTTTCAGAAGTAAACACTTCAGAGGATACAAAACAGGGAAGCAGACTGATCTTCGCAAAATCAAACACAGGAAAAAAATCAGGTCTTATAGCAAACTCTAGTGGCAAGGAAATGCATAGAGTAGAATAATCACAGAAATTACCACATGCTAAAAACATACAATTTATCTATTTTTATACAGAAATACAAGCTCTCTGGATATCATCTGAGTTGGTACTTCTTTGTTTCTTAAAACTGTCACTTGTTAAGAACTAACTATCATTTCATGCTCATCAAGTCACAGCAGACTGCAGTGTAGATAAACTTGAAACGGAATCAGACAACAGCAGAGTGTCCCCACACTGTCTCACACTGTAGATCACCTCTATGCTGATTTCTGAAAAAGCTCAGAAAAGGACTCCATAGTTATACTCAATGGATAATCAACTTCTACATCTTTCAATGCACACACCTCACAATTCAAATGTTGCCAGAAAAGCAGGACCACCTGCGTGAACATTTCTGTTCTCATTTATTCTCCAAAGCTGCAGACGCATGCCTAATGACCACATCCTCTGTCGACCCACAGACCTGCTGTGCGCAAGCAGCAGCCGCACACACGAGCAGCACGCCCTGACGTACTCAGAGTAGACCAAGGAGAGGGTGAGTTTTGACGGGAAGCAAATCATGAACAAATACCGGGTGACATCAGGTGACACGTTAAAGGCAGGAGAGCCCAGGGAGAAAGCAGATGACAGGTACTTCTCAAGGTGATCAGATAATGGAATGGAGAAGGCTCTTCTCACTTGCCTGAAACACATACAGACCATAGGAGGTGTTTCTGGACTTACGCATCTTTTGGCCCTTCCTGAGAAAGATCAAAGACCTGTCGAGGATTCAGGTACCACATGAACATCTGCAAGACTTTAGTTCCCTGTAAAGGAAAAAACAGTTGAAAATAGGAAGAAATTTCCCGATATTAGTTACTCATATAAAGTTTTTGGAATTCTTTTCTCAAAGATAATACCTACTAAAAGCATTAACTCAGGGGTTCTGGAGATATATATAAATGGAATGACCAGGTTAGATGTTTGTCCAACCTACGTAACTCTGGGAAAGTATCTTGATTTCCATAAACTCAGCCACTTATCCCCTTAATATGGACACAGTCTTAACTAGATCACACACTTGTGGCAAGGAGTAAGGCGATTAATACTCTTTGAGGAACACAGCAGTAAGTGTTTCATAAGTAACATCTACTTGGTTTTTCTCTAATTTCATAATTCATAAAAATTCATATGAGGAAGTTATTCAGCTTATCTAGCTTAATATTAATTTTACATTATTGTATACATGATTATTTCTGTACAGTATGAAATATGAGCAGCATCAGCTAAGTGTGTTTTATTGAAATATTTTTCCCAACAGAAGCAAAGGGTCCCAGTAATTGGATATACACTGTGAATAAAACATTATATATCAAAAACATATACAATATTACATACATACAACCTGGTATATACTACATAAGACTTTCCTAGCTAGATAATAATCTTTGAAACTTTTCAATTTCTATCAGTTTAAACCAAAAGCTTCACCCGTGCGTTAATATTTTTGAAACTTTTCAATAATTACAGCATATACCATCTAGTTTGGGAGATAATTTCTTATTGTGGATTTTGCAAATAAGAAATGAAAGAAGTCTTTTTATTTAGCAATGCCAACAAACTTTATAATTGAGAAGGATACCTCATTTCATCCACTGTTCAAATATTTAATTAGTTGATCGATTTCTGCTAGAACATTCTTCAATTTATAAACTAATACTCTATTGCTAGGAGTCATCACAGTATGGGAGAAGTAATGTGAGGTCTGAGTCCCAACTAATGTGGACACTCTATTGGGTAGTCGTAAATACTTATACTCTCATAGAAATGTAGTATATAAAATTGAAGAAACATTTACCTACAAGGGTTAATTAAATGATCTGGTAGTAGTTGTGCTCCTAGCACAGTAAGAGACACGAAGGAGCCCTTTGTAAATGCTAGACCCTTTGTTTTTGCTCTCTGGGTTATCTATTCATTAAATTACACTTGGCAGTGTGAGGGCTAAAGAATAGTCTGTAATTATCTCATCGTTATGCCATTTATTACAGAGGCCAATGTAGATCTTTTGTTCCAAATATCATCCAAACCTGTAATTTAAAAGTTCTGCCTAGTCATGTGCTTGCTATAATTTTAGGAACAACATTCGATCCTTAATTTTACAACTAATGCTTCTGTTTCACCAAATGACATATTTTGCTTCCTATCAAATACAATCATAGACTCCGATACGTACTATTTACTAATACTAGACTATTTTCCTTCATCCTGATGCTGGGCCTGGCTGAGGAGTGTTGGTCAGGATTATCTCAAATAATCTTTTGTGTTTAACAAATAATACAAGGATCATTTTAAAGACCAACCAAGGGCCTTGCACAATAGCCTAGTGGCTAACTTGCCTTGCATCTGCCAGGATCCCTTCTGGGCACTGGTTCATATCCTGGCTGCTCCACTTCCCTTCCAACTCCCTGCTTGTGGCCTGGGAAAGCCTTGGGACCCTGCACCCGTGTGGGAGACCTAGAAGAAGCTCCTGAACGGCTGAACTCTGGCCATGTGGCCACTTGGGGAGTGAACCAACCTGATGAAAGATCTTTCTCTCCATCTCGCCTTCTCCGTAGATATGTCTTTCCAATGAATATATATATGTTTAAAGACCAATCAATTTGTAAAACAGGAAAATTATTTTTTTCAGTTTCAGATTCTTAGAGCACTACGAATCACTCCTTTACTTCCTGAACTATTAAAACATTATGTCAATTTGTGCTTCAGCTGGTATGCACCAATACTGGGTAATTAACACTTATCAAAAAGAAAAAAAAAAAGGCATTGAGTGATTACTTTTCTCAACTGACACGTTCTTTGAAAGACAGCCATGTCCACACAGCCTTAGACTGGCTCATTGTTTTTACTCTGAAGAATGAGTTTTAATAAGTCTGCTGAACTGTGCACTGCACGACTCCGAGCAGCTCCGTTTCCACTGCAGTCACTGGCAAGCGCAGCTCACCCTGCTGGAAACGTGCAGGGCTAACCCACAGAGGGATGGCTGCCCTATCAGAGCCGACGTTCAGGAATAACGCCATTCAGTCTCCTAGAATTAATCATCTCTTCAAAAGATGATCTTCATGAACAATAAAAGGTAAGGATTTCTTACGGAGGCAGTTAAAAAAATCAATCATTGAAGGAGGAGAAAAAACACCTGACTCATACATTCAAGTACGTCGTATTGATTTTGTCCTTCCTTATCGCGTAAACTCCTTCATAGCTTCCACAGAGGCGATTTATGAAATAAAACGGAATGATTGGAGACACGCTAATTTACTGGTAATTTATTTTTCAATGGAAGGATGAAGCCTATTCAGTCATTTACAAAAGTCACTTACTAAGAAATCTCAAACTCTCCTATAATTATCACATGGTATATGCCAAGTGCAAAAATGGCAACTGTTATGTAAGAATATAATTTTCTCTAAATGAATAAGTCACTTTCACATTGATCTTGATACGTGTCTGCTGGTATGCAAGGATACCTCATTGATATCAAAACTTGCTTAAATACTATGGCCTTGGGTATTCCCAAGGGATATGAAAACATATGTAGATCCGAGTATTGGAGGAGAGGGATTATAACAAAACCCAATCTTCCAGAAAATACTAGATTCTTCTAGAGGAACATGATTTATTCATCATATATTATGTGACCAACACAAGATAAAAACAAAAACAGATGCACGAGCAAGACAAAGGTGTTCTTGTTGTCAAAATGAAGTTCTAGGTATTACCTGTACAGAGAGATACAAGGAACAATGAGAGTTGTGGAGACAGCAACAGGCCAGCTCAAACAGCGCATCTCTCTCTTTAAGAGCCCTGTAACTCCCACACTGACTGAAACATTCAGCTGTATATCAGGCACATTACTATATCACAGCAGTATAACTAGATCATAGACAAATTACCGAGACATTTTTTTAAATTTATGCAAAATGCAAGGAGAAGAAAGAGTTTAAGAGTTATTTCAAGGGTCTGGCACAGTAGCTGAAGCCCTCCCCTTGCATGTGCTGGAATCCATATGGCTGCCAATTTGTGTCCCAGCTGCTTCACTTCCCATCCAGCTCCCTGCTTGTGGCCTGGGAAAGCAGTCAAGGATGGCCCAAAGCCTTGGGACCCTGCACCCATGTGGGAGACCCAAAAGAAGCTCCTGGCTCCTGGCTTCGGATCACCTCAGCTCCATCTCATTGTGGCCACTTGGGGAGTGAGTCAGCAGATGGAAGATCTTTCTCTCTATAAATCTGACTTTGCAATAAAAATAATAAACTTTTTTAAAAAGTTATTTCAAGTTGGCTTCACACAATCCCAAAGAAATAGTATTGATAAATATGAATGAGGTTCCTACTCTGTGTCCACGCATGCACCAAGAAGCTCAGCATCTGAAGAAGAGCATCAGTAGCACATACATTCATTACAACATGGTAAGTGCCATGACAGACATGCGCATGGAGAGGCAGGAGTGCCCAGAGTACTAAGCTCAGATTCGGAGATGAGATGCCGTCCTCCTAACTTTGATAATTAGCCACGTCTGGAAAGTTGAGTTAACCAGCTCTTTCTATGGGGAGGCGAGGAAGGATGTTCAGGCCAAAGGACCGAGAGGTAGGCAACAGGGAGACCCACGGCATGAAACACGCATGAACCACGAGGCAGGGAGCAGAGGCCGACACATACGCTGAAGGCAGCTGCAGACCTAGTCATGCATGATCAGGCACATGTGCTTTGTGTGACAAAGAAGAGTCTTCAACCAGGAGAGTCGAACTGACATTTGGATCCATTACTACTCTAGTTACAGTGAAGTAATGGATGGTGCAAGTCCTAGACGCAGCAGAGAAGCTGGTGGCTTGGTCTGGGTACCAGGGTACCCCATTCTCCCAACTATATTAAGACTTGAAAAAGGGGATTTCACACACAGATCTACAATGTGGTTTTCGTTTGTTCTCTTGGGTGACAAGGTCCTGACCTGTGTTCCTATCTAATAACTGCCTCTCTGCCTTCTTCCCTGCCTACTCCAAATCTCAACTGTTATCTAAACATATTGATTCTTGAGTCATCCCCAGGATGAGAAGCGTCCAGCACAATAATAATAATAATAATAGCTTCTTCATGGAAGTTGTCTGTTCAAGTATTTAGGATTGTTTTTAGACTCAGTTGTCACATTTTAAAAGTCATTTACTCGGCCTACGTCCCCCTTCTGCACACCTTGCTGTAATTGGTCACTGGTTTGGGTGGGCAGACTCGGCCTAGAGAGCAGGTGGGATGAACTCACTGACCACGAGCCTATCCATCAGCTGTCGCCGCCCTGCAGCGACACTAAATGACGAGGAATATTCTTGGAGGTCCGGGAAAAACTGGCAAAAGCGGCTGCATTTTAAAACCTTTTTCTCCGCTGCTCCTGTCCCTGTCTGTCTAAGCTTTCCTACCCGCTTCTTCGCCACCCTTCCTCCTGTTTTCCACCACCCTTCTTCCCAATTCGTCCCGTTTCTGTATTTCCCCCATTCCCCAAGAGCCACCAGAATGTCACGAACCAACAAAGGAGACAGACAAAACCAAAACGAGAGGGTGAACCAAAAAAGGCTTTATTGCCGAAAGCGAGCTGTTTATATACAGTTCTTCCACCAATCACTTCTGCCTGTGGTCCACGGGGCGCTATCTGATAGGCCAGCAATCGCAGCGAGGGAGAATTAGCCTATCCTTGTGACTTCCTGCCTGCCCACTGGCGGGACAAGTCCCGCCTCCTGGCACTCGGCCAGCCGCCATCTTGAAGCCCCTCATCCATGTGGGGTCGGCCGCTCCCCACAATCAGTTAAGACACTTTTATTCATATCTCTCCCATAGAAAAGAACCCACAAGCTCTAAACCAAGAACCCAGCTTATGTCACTCCTCTATCCTGGAATCCATGGCAACAGTGGGCGGAGTCAGCTTCTGGAACCTTCCACTCTTGGGACTGCCTTATTAGAGTCAGGTCAGTGGTCAGCACCCTGCTCACCCCGCACAGTGGGAGATGACGTCACAGGAGCACAGCAGGGAAAGCAGGCATGACGGCAGCCAGGTGGTGTCCAGACATAAAGGGTCCAGAAGACTGACAAAGGCACTAGAGGGTCAGGGATATCAAAGGGAAATTATACATCAGACAAGGAAGGGACCCTGTTTCTCTAATGCTTACAAGCCCCTACAGAGAGGGGGCGGTGTTGGGCACACTTTACCTTGCTACCTCTCATCTAAGTCGTTCCAGCCCTCTCTGATTCTAGCTCTCTTTTCCTGGACTAATGCAGCTCCCGCTCACAGCAGCCATGCTCCCCACCCCCATGTCATCTCTGCCTTGAGAGCATCGAAACAACGGACACAAATGTGGAGCTAAAATAAGGCATCTGGAGCCATTCCTGTGACACAGCAGGCTAAGCTGCCGTCCACAATGCCAGAATCCCATATCAGAGTACCAGTCACAGTGCCATTCACCCTGTCCCCAATCAGCTCTCTGTAAAAACTCCTGCGGAGGCAGTGGAAGACAGCCCGAGTACCTGGGCCCTTACACACCACATGGGAGATGCAGAAAGCATTCCAGGCTCCTGACTTCACCCTGACTCAGCCCTCGCTGTTGTAGCCATTTGGGTAGTGAATCAGTGAACAAAAGACTCTCTTTTCTCTCTCTTGCTCATGTTCTACTTTTCAAAAAATAAATATATCCCTTTTTAAAAAAAGAATGCGTTTTCACAGAATATATTGCTTTTCAAGAGCATAGACGTACTGAATGCATGTGTTCTTCCTTCAAGCTCTTGGAAATAATCCTTTTGCACAAAATTCTGGGGGAAAAAGTGACATGCATTTTTCTTGCCAGTAGATGGCGATATTTACCTAGTTATTTACTGGAAGAAGCCAGCAAGGTGAAAGGCTAAAGCCTAAGTCTCCGGGAGGAAACACTTTTGCATGTAAAAGCAGGTGAGTGGAAGAAACGAATTATTAAAAGACAAAAATAGGACAATGCACAAAAACATACCCACTGATTACACTTAAACCCTTGCTATCCACGGTGTGGACGGAAAAACAGGGCTAGTGAGAACACAGGTTCTCAGAGCACACCCTGACCTACAGGTGCAGACTCTGCTTTTTAACTGGATCCCCAAGCATGTTTTATGCACATTAAATTCAAGCATATTCCTCTGTTTAAAACCAAAAGATTTTAAATAAAAAAAAAAACAGATTTATCTATTTGAAAGGCTGAATGACAGACCTACCCAGCGGCTCACCTTCTGGATGGCCGCAACAGGTCTTGGCCAGGTAAAAACCAGGAATACCACCCAGATCTTCCAGGAAGATGACAGATGCCCACATACTACATTCCCAGGTGCCATTAGCAGCAAGCTGGATGGGAAGTAGAGCAGTAAGGACTTGAACCTTCACTCTGCTACAGGACGCCAGCATTTCAAGTGGTGGCTTATCCCTCTGTGCCACAATGCTGGCCTCGGCTTTATTTTAAAAAAGAGAAAGAGAGTTTGAACTTTCCCACGCGTGGGTTCTTTTTCCCAAAGGACCACAACAACCAGGGTTGGAACACGCCAAGCCAAGAGCTGAGAACCCCATGCAGGACCCCCATGTGAGTAGCACAGACCCTCCCGAGCTTCCCAGAGAGTGCATCTAGCTAGGTAGAATCAACGAGAGCCAGGACTTGGACCCAGCACTCTGGATGTGTGCATCCAAACACCGCCCACCACCAAAAGATTTTAAGATGAAAATACTTTCAACAGCAAAAAACCCACTTCCTGTTACATAAATCCAAACTCTTCAGCCAAGTTTTGAGGACACAGATCCACAGACCTATCTGAAGCTAGGTTTGTTTCACTACTGTTTTTGAAAGGAAAAATATTTCATCACATCTGTTCTTCTACTCATACTGTTAGTCATAAAATCACTTCTTGACTAAGCGCCACGTTGTAGAAATCACAGATGCAAGCTCGGGGGCCGAGATCCTGCAAGAGCAGGTGCAGGTGGAGCAGCTGTGATGCAATTCACTTAGCACAGGTGTGTTTCAAGAGCTTTGGGAGTGCAGTGGACCCAACAACGGATGATGAGAAATGATTCGGAAGATGCTACGTCCTTGAAGGATGAACAGGAGAAGAGAGGGCAGGCGGCATTCCCCCCGTCTTCTTGGAGTACCTAGGCAGTTCCCATCTTCAATTTCAGCTGCTTCCATAACACCATGTCCTCATCACTCTCAAATCACAGCTTGCCTCGGAAATCTCATGGCACCCACAGTTCCATCCTTTCAACTTACAACTCAAAAACAGTGATTGATACCTCAATTGTTTTTTCCCAATTGCCACTTTTGTGTCATGCACAAATAAAATATCCTTAGAAAATTCATTGACATCTCTTTCACCTGTTTTGTGTTTGTTAAAATAGCAACATTAGATAAACCCTGAGTCCACATCATTAATAATTTACATAGAAATTATAATTTACATAGAAATTACAACAGGAAAGGGGTATATCTTACTGGGTTGCTAGCACCTTAATGCTATGGATAACTCACAAATTTCTCCATGCCCTAGTGGAAAAAAATCTAATGATGATTTTAATATTTGCATCTTATGTATAGTCAGCGATGACGAAATGCCTCTCGTACTAGTTTACATGTTGTCTCAAGTAGCCACATGAAGTCATGGGCGTTTCTTAGCTGCATGCTTTCAAAAGCTCCACCCCTGACCCTCAATAGCTGCAGGAAAACCAGCTCAAAAGAGTGGGTATAGCTCAGTGCAACTCAAACCTTATCCCTAGGAAGCCCACCCCTAGGTCTTGCTCTCGAGCTGGCTTGGGACTACCATCATCACAGTATGAAGGTCACAGCCCACACTCAAAAGCACCGTGTACAGAGAAGCAGGTATTTCCATTTGTAACAGCTCTTTGCCCTGTTCTCTGCAATGCTGCTGCTTTTTTTTTAAACAAATTGTTAAGAATTTTGAGGACAGAAAAGAAGGATAACTCCTTCATCAACTTCCACAACAGAAACTTCAGTAAAACTAACACATTCTAGAAAGTGATAGTTGTTAATAAGAACATTATTAACAATATCTTGGACTGACTATTAAGTCCATTCAAATTATGTTACTTCCTTCTTTATATAGGGTAATAAAGGAGTTTCAAATCCTTAGTTGGTTATAATGAAATTTTAGAGAATCTTGTTTTAAAC